>NC_143550.1:4102500-5302500 GCF_054136105.1 Typopeltis vanoorti | reverse complement strand
CCCCCATTTCCGTGCCCAATCACTCAATTTATTCAAATCTTCTTGTAAGGCCACAACATCTTCGCTACTCTTCATGGTTCGTCCCAACTTTGCATCACCTGCAAACAACCTGAATATCTCCATCCAAATCTTCACCTATATCGTTAATATACAAGTTAAACAGTAATGGCCCCAAAACAGACCCCTGAGGCACTCCACTAGTGACTTTCCTTTTCCTGGATATTGCACCCCCATACACAACTTGTTGATACCTATCAGATAGCCAGTCTCCAATCCAATGCACTAATCTAATATCCAACCCCATCTGCTCCAGTTTGACTGTCAACTTATCATGAGGTACTCTATCAAAAGCTTTTGCAAAATCCAAATATATTACTGTGTATCCTTCTCCTCTGTCCAAGGAAGCAGTCACTTTATTGTAATAAGTAAGTAGATTACTAAAACACGACCTCCCTTTAGCAAATCCATGCTGTCCATCAAAGATTATACCATTGTTGTCAACCCAACTCTGGATCCTGGTTCTCACAAACTTCTCCAACAACTTAACCACAACACCTGACACACAGATAGGCCTATAGTTTGATGCTTGAGTTCGATCACCTCCTTTATGAAGTGGCACAATCTTGCCCTCCTTCCACTCTTTAGGGATTTGACCAAGTGCAAGACTCGTATTAAAAAAATATGTCAAGGCAGGTGTCAACTCTCTGGCACATTCCTTCAGAATACGCGGTGATATATTATCAAGTCCCACAGCCTTATTTACATCTAGTTTACTCAACTCCCCAAACACCTCTTCCTCACTTACAGTCAGTCTCTCCTCCCCATCATCAACTGCTCTTAATCTCTCCATGAAGTCACATTCACAAGATTGAAAGATCTTTATGAACTGTTCATTAAGTATCTCCACCACACATTCTGCAACAGCTGTCTTTATACCATTTCCTCCAATCAATGTCATCCTTCCATAATCATTCTTTCTTTTGCTGGCTACATATCGAAAGAACTCCCTAGGATTCTTTTTAGCTTCATTAGCTAACTGCTGTTCATACCTCTCTTTAGCTACTCTCACCAACCAAGTCACTCTCCTTGCCTGGTCTTTGTAGAACTCATGAAATTGGTTACTTCCACTTCTCTTATGCTGCCTCCACAATGCCCTTTTTCTCTGTATTGCATGCTTAATCTCTTTATTCATCCATCTCACACCTAACTTATTTAACCTTCTCACCCGTGGTATACATTTAGACATTGCATCCACTAAATATTTTTTGAAAATCCTCCAAGCTGCATTGATCTCTTTTCCAGCTAACTCCTCATTCCATGCTACACCTGCAAGCTGTCTCCTGAGCTCTTCATAATCACCCCCCTTGTAGTTCCACATATACCCTTTTTTCACTGGGGTCCTTGCACTTCTGGCAACCACCCAAGTAATCACCTCATGGTCACTTTCACCAATTGGTGGATGATTTGATACCTCATTGATAATTACATCCTCCGATGAGATGACCAAATCCAAGACCCTTAATCCTCTTGTGCCCTCTGTTACATACTGTCTGAGGTAGTTATCCCTCAAAAACTCAAGAAACTCATTTTCTTTACTTCCAGTTGCTATCTCTTCATTCCAGTCTATATTGCCATAATTAAAATCACCCATAATGATCACCCTTTTCTTATTTGCTTGGCTTATTTGACTATACATTTCACTATCACCACCATCCACATTACCAGGTCTATAACAACATCCCACCAAGTATTTGATTCTATTCACCTCTATCTCACACCATACTGCCTCAAAACCACTGGCCCCATTTCCCTCTTGCATCTCTACCTTGTATGGACATAACTCTTTCTCTATCATCAATAGCACTCCCCCTCCCTTTTTACCCCTTCTATCCTCACGAAACACATCATACCTTTCCATCTCTATTCCTGTCAGGATGTCATCCTCATCTAACCATGTCTCACTTATTCCGACAATCTCTGGGTGCACAGATGCAATTAGTGCAACCATTTCATCCGCCTTGTTTCTTATACTTCTAGCATTGGTATACAAACACAACAACTCATTTCTGGATCTACAGCTAGTTCCACTGATACCACTCACTCGATGTGATCTCTCCATGCTGGACTGGGGCCATTTCCCTTTCTGCTTCTTCATTTTAGAACCCTTTGCAATTCCATCTGTTTCCTTTTGATCCCTGATCATCCCATTACTTTCCTGCCTACACATTCTCTCACCTCCTCTTGGAGCATCCACCTTTCTCACGCCGTGTATCCCTGTCCACCCTGAGCCTCGCCGTTTCCCTGCTCCTCTTGCACACCCATTCTCTCATTTTCTATACTCATACCACTCACTTCCACATTCATTTCCACTCCTTCAATCTCTCCTGTCTTACTCTCCTGCTCTTCCACATCACTCCCCTCTCGATCTGATTCATTCTCTCTATTCACTTCTCTACCTTCCAGCAGCAGTCTCTCCAAGCGACTCACACCATAACCACTCAAATGCAGTCCATCGCTCCCATACAGCTCACTTCGTCCCTCAAACTCATTCCACACATTAACAAACTCTACTCCCATCTCCTCACACATTTCAGCCAGAATATCATTCATAATCCTTGCTCTCCGCCTCATTTCACCACAATCATACCTAGGCAACACACTGACCACCCTTCCTGTCACACTATTCTCCTTTATCTTTCCAAGCAGTCTCCTGACATTCATTTTGACATGCTCTTTGTTCTCTCTCAAATCATTCGTACCAATTAATACAATTAACTCTTTTGCTCGTTCCCGCCTCATATTCAATGCCTCAATCACTCTACTCATTTTACCGCCTGGAAAACATATCTTGTGCATTTTATCCTCTAGCACACCTTTAATAATGGAGTCGCCATACAACGCCACTCGCTCATCTTTTGTTATCTCTTTCATGCCATCATGATTTATTTTAATAGTTTTGACCTGAATTCTCTCAATTTCATTCCGCATCCATTTCATTTCTTGCTTCATCCAATCCAATTCACCTTCTGAACCTCGCGACACATTCACTCTATCATTAAATCTTTCTAACTTTCTAACTCTCGACCCCCTCTTCTCACTTTCCCTCTCATTCATCCGTCTTTGTTTCCGTACTTTCGGTCCAACATACGTCCAACTTTCACTATCATTCTTCTCACTCTCACATATCTTTCTTTGTTTCCGTACTTTCGGACTAACATGCGTCCAACTTTCGCTATCATTCTTCTCACTTTTACTGTCATTCATCTTTCTTTGGTTCAGTACTTTCCTTCCAACATGCGTCCAACTTTCGCCATCAGTCATTCTTTTTTCGCTATCATTCATTCTTTCGATTTTTTTTACTTGCGATTTCTGCACCACGCCATTTCTACTTTCATTCGTTCTCTCAATTTCGTTTCTTTCCGCCTTACTTTCGTCCCTTTTAACATCCGTTACGGTTGTCAAATCGCTCTTTTTCTTTTTTCCTGATTTTTTAACATTTTTTCGCCTGTCTTTCCCGCCATCCGTCTCTTTCAAACGTGCACTCGCGACACTATCGGTACTAGCACTTTCTGTCATCAACTTCATATTCGCATTCATCAATTCCTCATTCAGGTCACATTTCGCACACACACCCTTCTTCCATCCGCACTAAACATCCACAAATCATTTATGTAGTCGAAGGAATACATATAACAGACCTCACACTTAACGAACCGACTGAAATCCAAATTAAAATCATGGAATGACAATGCCGCCGCCATTTTTTTTTTTTTTTTCTCTGCAGGTTACTAGGTCTAATATTAACGTTTTCGTATTTAGTTTAAGCAAGAAAAAAACCCCACACTAATAATATCGGTAGCGTACAACGTTTACAGCCGCTCTTACTTAAACAATTACGCATATATACTTAATTATTCCTAGTAAAACTTATCTGAATCAGGAGCTCTTCAAAAGACGTTCGTAGCGCTTGACCCACTAGCGCCCCCATTTATAATATGGTTCTCACTCATGACAGGTTCATTTGTAAACCTATAGAATATTCATACTGTGGATGGGCTAAATTTTTTTTCCCAATTTTTACTGATTATATATATATATATTTTTGTATTTTGTATTTATTTTTTTACAGAGTCCAGAAACCCTGCTCTAGAGACCAAACATGGAACTTTTTCAAGCCATTTCAGGCCTCCAATAAGCACAGCAGTGGTTTCACACCAGGTGAGAAATTCATCTCCCACCTAAAGACAATTACAAACATCCATGTCCAAGCAGGATTCAAACCCCTAGTCTGTTGGTTGAAAAGCAGATATGCTAACCACTTGGCCAACCAGGCTGGCAAACTGCAAAAGCTGCATTTAATGCAAAAATGGCATAAGGACTCAAAGAATCACTTGGATATTCGTGAGCACACTAGTAGAGAAGCTATTATCCTTTCTTTAAGGCTTCAATATGATTTTTATTTGATCACCAGGATTTCTTGCAGATGAAGAAGTGGTGATGAGGATAAAAAGGGAAAGCTGCTAAGGTATTGACAGGTCTATAAGGATATGAAGGTTTGTCAGTTACAAAATTAGGTTGATAGCTGAAAAATAGGGGATTGACAATGACAGAAACATGTAACTTACTAAAAGGAGTTTTCATGGCATGGTTGCCGAAGAAATTTTTCAACACATAACAAGAAGGGACAGAAAAGTGGATTATATCTGAAAGTTGTACAAGAATGTGCTTAGGAATATGAAAATTAGATATTTTTGTCAGCAGAAGTGGCAAATAAGTAAAATAGGTTTGCCAGAAGTGCTTTGTCAGTGAATAAATAAAAAGATAATGACAAGTCTTCAGACTTCATGCAGATGCCTGTGTAGTAGTAATAATTGTATTTAGAAATATTGAAGAATCTATATACCGAAACTGGTGCAATATCGAACAATTCTGTACTGTTATCTTGGATACATTTAAAATTCCCAAATGGCAAAACATTTATCATCTTACAACCTATCTAATTAAAAGTAAATGAGTAGAAACTTAAGAATATGTACTGATATTAAAATTATGATAACTGCATACCTGAAGAAATACCATCCAGAAAATCTGCATTAAGAAATTTTTCTGCCTCTTGCTCTCTCAACTGAAGATCATGGGACAGTTCTTGTAGTTGGGCTGAGATGGTATCCTTCAGAAAAGACACTTCTGCTTTTTGAGATGTTACCTGTGCCTCAAATTCTACTCTATGCCGCTCTAAAATGTTATCATGTTCTTCTGCCATTCTTCTTATGAAGGAATCTATTCCCTGCTTAAAAGAAAGTCTCATGTGTGTGAGTGTGTGTGTGTGTATACACACACAACTTTTCAGAAAATTACTGTTTTCAAAAACACTTAGGAATACTGTATAGACATTAGAATATACAATACACTAGAATCCTGATCTATTACTATTCTCAAAGAAAGTTCTAAAGTTCTAATAAAGAATTCATTAGTATGGCTTGAAGCAGCATGTACAGAAACATACATCACTTGCATTCAAAAAGCAAAAACAAAAAAATAGTTACAAGTAAAAAAATAAAATAAAATAAACTCTAGTTACAAGCAGTGCTTTTTTTCTGGTGGTACCGACACCTTTTTTCTTAAGTTTTTAAAAATTTACGATTCACTGACAGCAAAATGTATTATAAATATTCTGGTAGATGGTACCGTGTTCACAAATTGAATTTTCAGTTTTGATTACTCGTAAGTTGGTACCCTCCTTTCCTGTTTCATAGGTTGGTACGCAACCGGAAACAGGAAATTGTGTTTACTTCCGATTGCTTCCAATATCAGTTTATCAGTTCTATATTCACTCTACAACAGGCAGGTGTTCACGTAAGTTTTGAAGTAATCTAAGTGAAATCAGTGCAATCATTATTCAAAATGAGTAAAATAAGTAGTTACTTTATGCCAATGAGTAAAAAAGGAAGGCTGAAGAAGCAGAAATTGCTTTAAGAGTTTCATCGACAAACTTTATGTGACTTATAATGCTTCACCTAAGAAAGCTAGGGAACTACAGGAATGCGCAGCAACTCTAGAACTTCAACTTCTTAAAATTGGCAGAATTTTAAGAACTCACTGGGTTGCATCTAGCTTTCGCACTGATTTTGCAGTTTGGCAAGAATTTAAAACCCTCGTCCATCACTTTCTGGAGGCAAACAAAGACAGCAGAAGTACAAGACAGATTGCTTTCTTTTTGAGGGCCTTTTAAGAAAAATAACATCATGCGAGTTTGTTCTTGATTTGGGCCTTATGTGTGATGCTCTCCAAGAACTTAGTGGACTAAGTCTAGATTTACAAGAGAGAAATTATAAATATTCCGGTAGATGGTACTGTGTTCACGAATTGAACTCAATATTTACTTGTACAAAGCAGACAGGAAGATAGAATAGAATTCAACATTTTGAAGAAAGAATTGAAAATCCTAGTCTGTACTATAGTATTTCTCTTTGAAGTCAGAAGAACATGAAGTTCAAAGGGATTGAGCTCCACAAAAATGAAAGACACAGTCCTGCAATAAGTTCATCTACATTCTATAAAAGTCTGAAAAAAGCTGTTGGAAAGTGTCTGCTTGAAGGAGATGATACTGATTTGCCTGAATGTGCTAAGATTTTAGATTCCAAGTATTGGCCAGAAAATCCCGGGAAGCATCAGACATTTGGTGAAGCTGAAATGAGAAAGTTAGTATGCAAATTTTGCTTAAATGAAAGAGAAGCAGTTCGTGGTTTCTGTGAATATTTTCAAGAAAATAAAGTCCCAGACATACTAATTCCTCTAAAGCACACTTTGGACACAATTGCAATATCTTTCAGTGAATGTGAAAGGGGTTTCTCTCAGATGAATATTATAGTAACTTTTCTAGGTCATCTCTGCTTGTACGGACAACTTCTGCAATGATGTTCATCAGGATAGTAGGACCTTCTCTCACTCAGTTCAACATTAGCAAATATGTGGACTCATGGCTGCTCTGAGGTCATCATTCTGCAGTTGATACCAAAAGCAAGAAGTGATCTAGAGATGACAAGGGTATATCGGAGGATATGTTAAAAGTGTGGAAGTTATTATTATTATTATTATTATTCAGGCCTCCATGGAGTCAAAAGACTCTTCGTGGGAGGTCCCTCCTAGGAAATACAAAGTCTATCATGCCACTCCTTAAACGCAATGACCGTTCTCGATCTCAACACTCCATGGTTCAACCACCCTCCATGCAAAGAAAACCACTCCTCACAGTTTCCTTTCATAACTTCAAGGGATGGCCCCTTGTCATGACTCCTTCCCACTGTTCAACCAAGCGAAGGAACTCCCCAGTGTCAACCCTGTAACCACCTCTCAACAGTTTAAAAGTCTCTATCATATCGCCTCTCCTTCTTCTATCCACCAAACTCTGCAGTCCACACTCTCTCAGCCGATCCTCATAACTAACATTGTACAGTCCTGACATCATCTTTGTTATCCACCTTTGTACCCTTTCCACAGTTAATTTATCCCCTTCAAATCCTGGGGACCAGATCTGAGAACAATAGTCTAAGTGTGGTCTGATCAGTCTTATACAAGAATTATAACCATTTTATCTCTGCAGGTCAGTGTCCTTCTCATTATTGCAGCAATCCTCTGTGTTACCTTCACTACCTTTGCAACATGTCCTCTAAATTTCAGTTCTCTATCAATCATCAACCCCAGATCTCTTGTCTCCCCTACTTCCTCCAGTTCAACTCCACCCATAGAGTATGCACAACCCATCGATGTGTCCCAAACCTCAAGACCTTACATTTTGCAGCATTAAACTGACACCCCCATTCATTTGCCCATCTGTCTAGCTTATTCAAATCCACTTGCAGGGCTACCACATCTGCACTATTACAAATAACCCTTCCCAGCTTCGCATCAGCTGCAAACAACTGAATATCCCCTTGCAATCCACGGACAATGTCATTGATATAAAGGTTAAACAATATAGGTCCCAGCACTGAGCCCTGTGGTACACCACTTGTAACCTTCTGCCTCCTTGATACTGCTCCACAATACAAAACTCTCTGATACCTATCGGACAGCCAATCCTGAATCCAGTTGACTAATCTGACATCCAGACTCATCTGTCTGTAATTTGAATATCAGCTTATCATGTGGCAGAAGATTACAAGAAGGTTATAATTAGACACTTCTAGTCTGCTACCGCCCATATGCAATGGCACTATCTTACCTTCCTTCCATTCCATG
This sequence comes from Typopeltis vanoorti, assembly GCF_054136105.1. Classification (NCBI taxonomy): domain Eukaryota; kingdom Metazoa; phylum Arthropoda; class Arachnida; order Uropygi; family Thelyphonidae; genus Typopeltis; species Typopeltis vanoorti. The sequence goes on along the minus strand of NC_143550.1, from coordinate 5,294,259 downwards.
GGCACCTTTCCCGCAGCCAGACTTGCATTCAAAAGACAGGTCAAAGGCACTGTCAGTTAATTAGCACATTCTCTCAAAAATCGTGGTGAAATACCATTCAATCCCATTGCTTTACTAACATCTAGAGTACTCAGTATGTGGAACACACTTGCCTCCTGCACCTCTAAACCTCGAACCTGCCCTATCCCTCTAGTATTAAAATTGATTCCTCCAGGATGAAATACTTCAATAAAGTGTTCATTGAACAATTCCCTTATGTCCTCTGCATCAGTCACTCTATTCCCATTTTTATCCCACAATGTCATTCTTCCACAGCCATTTCTCCTCCTACTGGCCACATAGCTAAAAATTCCCTAGGATTTTCCTTGGATCTAAGAGCCAATCTTTTGTCATATTCCAGTTTTGCCTTCCTTACCATATACTAGTAACTCTCCTGGCCTGTCTCTTATATTCTTCATGCATCTTCTCTTCACTTGTCTCCTTATATCTCTTCCATAGCATCTTTTTTCACATGCAGTTCCTGTTTAATATTGTTTGTCATCCACTTTACTCCAAATTGTGTCCTCTTCTTCACTCATGGAATACAGCTTACCATTGCTGCTAACAAATATTCTTTCATAATTACCCATGCACTAATGATATCCCGGCCTTCCAATTCCTCCCTCCATGAAACTTCACCAAGTTGATGTGTTAGACTATTATAATCACCTGCTTTATAATTTCACATACGTTCCCGTCTCTTTGATACTCCTGCGTGTCTATTCATTTTCCAAGTCAAAACCATATGGTCACTCTCTCCAACTGGTGGGAGAGATGTCATCTCAGTTATTATCAACTCTTCTGATGCTATAACCAAATACAAAACTCTTGAACCTCTTGTTCCCTCTATTACATGTTCACCTGCTTTATAATTCCACATACGTTCCTGTCTCTTTGATACTCCTGCGTGTCTATTCATTTTCCAAGTCAAAACCATATGGTCACTCTCTCCAACTGGTGGGAGAGATGTCATCTCAGTTATTATCAACTCTTCTGATGCTATAACCAAATCCAAAACTCTTGAACCTCTTGTTCCCTCTATTACATGTTGCCTAAGACATTTGTCACTCAAGAATTCTAGAAATTCCATTCCCTTATTGCTACATGTATCTTCCTCTCCCCAATTTATACTGCTGTAGTTAAAATTTCCCATAACAATCATTCTTCTTGCACTTGCTACGCTCAACTGTCTCAACATCTCGTGGTTCCCACCCTCTGTGCTCCTTGGTCTGCAGCAACATCCCACTCAAATGTCCTGTCTTTCCCACCTCCACCTCACACCATATGCTTTCAAAATCATTAGTGTCACAGCTTTCCAAAGCCTCCACTCTTAGAGGGCATAGGTCGTCACTTATCGTAAGCAGTACTCCACCACCACGCTTTCCCTTCCTATCCTGCCGAAAAATGCTGTACCCAGCTACTTCCATTCCTGTTATTATATCCCCTTCTGTCAACCACGTCTTGGTGATCCAATAATCTCTGGCCAGGCTGATGCTATCAGTGCCACCAATTCCTCTCCCTTATTCCGAATACTCCTGGCATTAGTATAAAGCATAAAAATGCCATTGTTACTATACCCAGCATTATCCCCTCTAGACTACACTGTGCTCAGTGTTACTTGATGTTGTCCCCCTTCTCCCATGTACCCATTCCCACAAGAAGCCACCCCTGCTACCATCCACACTGGGACACACTGACTCATTCAGAACAGAAATCTCTCCAAATGCCTACGTCCTTCCTCACTCAAATGCAAGTGGTCTCTCGCATACAATTCCTCTCTGTCCTCAAACACACTCCAGGCATCAACATATTCCAACCCTCTCTTCTGACACATTCTCGCAATTATGCCATTCAATATCACTGCTCTTCTGCTCAGGTCATCATTATCATACCTAGGCAACACACACTATCTTTCCTCTCTGTGTCTTCTTTGGTACCACCTCAAGCAAGAATCTCATATCTCTCGCTGCCCTATTTACACCACCACTCAAGTCATTTGTTTCCACCATCACAATCATCTCATCCATGCTTTCACCTCTCTTAACTGCCAAAGCCACACTTTCTATCAGCTGCTGTAATAACATCTTCAAGGTGAGTACCTGCACCTTTTTGTCCGGGTAAAAAAGCACTGGTTATAAGTCATCATCATTTCATCTTTTATTCATGTATGAATAGGGAAATATACACAGAAATATTTATATAGCAAAAACTTATGGAGATTAAGTCTATTAGATGAAAGTGAGCCTCATCTTCAAAAAGATGATTTGCTTATGTATTGCCAAAACTGTTATCTTGGTCTTTCTCTTCCCCTGTGTTGATTAGTTAGGAGAGCAAGAGTAATGAATGTAGGTAAAGGTGGATGTCTAAGTTGGTGTTCCAACCATCTCAACTGACTTTTTGAATTGTTTCTATTAGGAGACCTTGCTGTTCTTTCTTTCTTCAAGAATGACAGTATTAGGAATGTTAGCTTGCCATGTATATCTTAATATTGTTTGAAGGCATGTTGTTCTGAAGCTACAGATAATATTACCTTCATTGAGAAGCGATGTTTCATGTCTGGGCACTGTATGTGAATATGGCTTGACTGTTGGTTTTGTACAGATGAATTTTGGTATTAGTGATGATGGTGATATTAGATTTCCAGATAACAGTTAGAATTTTATGGAATTGAAGAGCTTTGTGCTTTCTTTTCATTATGCCAATTAGAGTATTTATGTAAGAACCAAGGTACTGAAAATCATTTACTTCTTCAAGAATGTGTTCATTTAGCCTAATAAATTATTCTAAGTAGATTTGGGCAAGTCTGAATATTAGAATAAATCAGCACAACATCATCTGCACAGCAGCTGCTTATGTGCTTTATACATTTTTATTTATATATTGCTCTCACCCATGAAAGGTTATTTACAAGCCTATAGTACATTTTGGGACTTAGATGGACAAAGGATATATTTTTAAAAATTTTTATCAATTATATATATATATATATATATATATATATATATATATATATATATGTTAAAGATACGAAGCTATTTTAAACCTGGTTTTACTCCATTTCCCAAGTAAGCAAACAGACAAGTAAGTCAAGTTTGCACCTGCAAGTCTAGGTTACCCCACACGTAGTGCAAGTCAAGTCAACTTGTGGTAAAGGTGGATAAGCTCTGATCACTATTCTTAATATTTACCCTTAATGCAAAGCATCTCCTGGAGGAAATGTATGATGCTATGTATTAAAGCAAGGGCATTGTACATCTCCTCCAGGAGATGTGCTTTGCATTAAGGGTAAATATTAAGAATAGTGATCAGAGCTTATCCACCTTTACCACGAGTTGTCTTGACTTGCACTATGTGTGGGGTCACCTAGACTTGCAATACTGGCAGGCACAAACTTGACTTACTTGTCTGTTTGCTTACTTGGGAAATGGAGTAAAACCAGGTTTAAAATAGCTTGGTATCTTTAACATTTATTATACCCAAGGTAAAATACTTTCTACATGTATATATAATATTTACTCGAATATAACTCGAGTAAATACTTTTCAAAATTAAAGTTAAAAATCATGGTGCGAGATATATGCAGGGAATTTTTGGAAACTAGATTTTCAGGAAAAAAACTAAATTGACATTTATAATTAAATCCTCAGTATTCATTATAATTACTCACATTATTTATAAAATGAATGCATTTAAATATTAATTATCAATGTTATTTATGCGATCATTCACTCACCTTCATCATGCAATATATTTGAATCTTTTAGCGACAATGCTTCTGTAATTAAATTAAAGCATACTGCTTCATTATTGCTTCTCCCTTTATCATTTTGAAATAATAAGATTGCCGTGATTTAAAAAAAACTGAAAATGGGTAAGACTTATCAAGAATTTACTATTCATTATAGCTACTTCCGGTCTCACATATCACTGGTGAGGTATTAACAAAATATTGCAGTGACTCAACAACTGCTGAGTTGAAATGCCGATTCTCTTAAACTGAATTCCAAAATATCGGAAACTGCCATAACAACATTCGCTATCTATTTCTTAAATTTCAAAATTTTTTTGTGTGCAAGGTATATTATTATTATTACTATCCAGGCCTCCATGGAGTCAAAAGACTCATCGCAGGAGGTCGTTTTTAGGAAACACAAAGTTTATCATACCACTCCTTGAACCCATTGACCATATCCACTCCAACCATTCTCTCAGGCAATGCATTCCAAGGTTCAACCATCCTCCACACAAAGAAACCACTCCTCATCCTCTTGCACACAGCCTCCTTTCGTAACTTCCAGGGATGGCCCCTTGTCATCGCTCCTTCTCGCCATTCCACCAAGGGAAAGAACTCTACAATGTCTACCTTGTAACTGCCTCTCAACAGTTTAAAAGTCTCGATCATATCACCTCTCCTTCTTCTGTCCAACAAACTCTGCAGTCCATATTCCCTCAGTCGATCATCATAATTCATATTGTACAGTCCTGAAACCATCTGTGTTATCTGCCTCTGTACCCTTTCCACAGTCAATTTATCTTCAAATCCTGGGGACCAAATCTGAGAACAATAGTCTAAGTAAGGTCTGATCAGGGTCTTATACAACGGAATGATAACCCTTTTATCTCTGCAGGTCAGCATCCTTCTCAGTATTGCAGCAATCCTCTGAGTTACCCTCACCACCTTTGCAATATGCTCCCTGAATTTCAGTTTTCTATCAATCATCACCCCCAGATCTCATGTCTCTCCTACCTCCTCCAGTACAGCTTCTTCAATCGAGTATGCATCCTCCCATCGATGGATCCCAAACCTCAAGACTTTGCGTTTTGCTGCATTGAACCGACACCCCCATTCATTTGCCCATATGGCTAGTTTATTCAAATGCTCTTGCAGGGCTGCCACATCTGCACTATTACTGATAACCCTTCCCAGCTTCACATCATCTGCAAACAACTGAATGTCTCCTTGCAATCTATTTACAATATCATTGATATAAAGGTTGAACAATACAGGTCCCAGTACTGGGCCCTGTGGAACCCCACTTGTAACCTTCTGCTTCCTTGATATTGCCCCACCATACTTAACTCTGATACCTATCAGACAGCCAATCCTGAATCCATTTGACTAACCTGACATTTAAACCAATGTGCTACAAATTAAACATCAGCTTATCATGTGGCACCCTGTCAAGCACCTTTGCAAAATCCAAAAAATGGCAGTATATTACTAAAGCAAGAGCACCCCTTAACAAATCCATGTTGATTCTCACAGATAACATTACCCTCATCTGCTCATCACTGTATTATAGTCCCTCCTAATTTCTTCAAGACCTTAAGAACTACTGATGACACACAAACAGGCCTATAATTAGACACTTCCAATATATGTGAAACTTTTAAATTTATTTTTTCATAAAGTAAAATCAGGGGTGAAAGGTATATGCGAGGGCGAATTATATTCGAGTAAATACAGTGTGTGTGTGTGTATATATATATATATGTTAAAGATACCAAGCTATTTTAAACCTGGTTTTACTCCATTTCCCAAGTAAGCAAACAGACAAACAAGTCAAGTTTGCACCTGCAATTGTTGCAAGTCTAGCTGACCCTGCGTGTAGTGCAAGACCAAGGCAACTCATGGTAAAAGTAGAATAAGCTCTGATCACTAATCTTAATATTTACCCGTAATGCAAAGCACATCTCCTGGAGGAGATGTATGATGCTTTGTATTAAAGGCAAGAGGCCACTACCCAGACCGGTTTCGACCTTTATTGAGCATTATACATCTCCTCCAGAAGATGTGTTTTGCATTATGGTAAATATTAAGATTAGTGATCAGAGCTTATTCTACTTTTACCATGAGTTGCCTTGGTCTTGCACTACGTGCAGGGTCAGCTAGACTTGCAACAATTGCAGGCGCAAACTTGACTTGTTTGTCTGTTTGCTTACTTGGGAAATGGAGTAAAACCAGTTTTAAAATAGCTTGGTATCTTTAACATTTATCATACCCAAGGTAAAATACTTTCTACATTTATATCTCCTCCTGAGATTTTTATTTAATAAGGTTAAAACACCTTATGGTAACTTGTTCTGGTAAAATACTTATAAGCTCTGTATTACTAAAATCTTGGTATTTCTAGCCTGGCTCCCACTGATGAGACCTCAATAAAGGTCGAAACCGGTCTGGATAGTGGCCCCTTGCCTTTAATACAAAGCATCATACATCTCCTCCAGGAGATGTGCTTTGCATTATGGGTAAATATTAAGATTAGTAATCAGAGTTTTACCATGAGTTGCCTTGGTCTTGCACTGCGTGCAGGGTCAGCTAGACTTGCAACAATTGCAGGCGCAAACTTGACTTGTTTGTCTGTTTGCTTACTTGGTAAATGGAGTAAAACCAGGTTTAAAATAGCTTGGTATCTTTAACATTTATCATACCTAAGGTAAAATACTTTCTACATATATATATATATATATATATATATATATATGTGTGTGTGTGTGTGTGTGTGTGTTTTTATCTTATTTTTTACATTGTCTGGAAACCGTGATCTAGAGACAAATATGAAACTTTTAAAGTCTCTTCAGGTCTCTAAAAAGCAGGACAGTAATCTCTCACACTGCCGATGACATTCAGTCCTGTCGAATCTTCAAGAGTTATTCTGTACCCATCTGAATGCATAATCAAGGTTAATAAGAAAAAATATATGGTACCAAAGAGTCTCCCCTGAAGAACTGCAGTGGAAATATGAAAGATCTTAGTCATATTTCTATTAATCATTACTCTTGTATTATAATTCTATAAATTTTCTGCTATTGCTTTGATTATTTTCGAGGTTATGCCATAATAACTGAATACTTTGAAAATCCTTGGTATATGAACAGTAACTATAACCTCAGTTTTCAAACTTATCATTTTAACTGGAGCTGCACAGAGTCACAAGACTCTTCAAATGAGGCTGTCTCTAAATGCAACAATATCTGTCACAATGCACCTTACATTTATTCATATCAGCACACTTATCACCTTCTCTGGCAATACTTTCCCTGCCCACTCACTACTCTCCATGCAAGAATCCTCATCTCATTCCCTTGCTCAACAGAAACTGGGACTGCCTGATTTATTCCTACTTCCTTCTGGAAAATTCTAGCATTAGTTATCTATAAGCTCCTCTCATCAATTCGAGTTTCAATCATATCATTTATCTGTTATCATCCAAGCTGTACAGATTACATTCTCTCTTCAATATGCAACATGATATCCAATAGACATCCAGTCTCCAGTCTGCACCACTAATGGTTATTCAAACTTAAATACCTCTTTGCTATGTGACAACCTCTGAAGCTATTTACAATATGTAGAGTTATTACTGTTTTAGTCATTCCTTTGTGATATTAGTTAGCTAATAGATAGCATAGCCTGGCTTCCACCAACAAACTGCAGGTTAAAATCCCTTTGTGAGCATGGATGTTTGTGAATGTCTTAAGGTGGCAGATAAATATCATTGTTTGATGTGAGACCCCCACCCTATCTAACAGAGGTCTGAAGTAGCTGGAAAGAGTTCCATTCACACAAACATAATAACAGTAATATAACTAGCAGCAGGAAGCAATAAAATTACAAACCTTATGAAATGTAACTTGAGCTCATTAGTACCATGTGCAGAATGAATTTAAAAGACTGCTAAAAGTCCATGTCACATTTTTGTAAAAATTAAACTAAATCTTTAAAACCGATGAGTAATCTAGAGTTTCTGTCAGCAGTCTCAGGAACTCATTTCACCAGTGTTTATATAATATTTTCTGGTCCCTTACCTTTACCCTCAGTTTTTCACAATATAAAACTAAAAACCATAGTTTGCATTACTCTCATTTATTTTCCATAATGAAAGGTCCAATGTTATAACTTATTCATAAAAATAACTCAATAGGAAAGAAAAATAATAAATTTTGTGAAAAACAGAAAATGAACAATACTACCAACTCAGTAAGGCTAACTTTTCGTGATGTGATCCTGTTTCTGGCTCGTTTTTACAGAGATAACTGTGTTTTTTAACTAACACTGTTCACATATATATCCTTTCTTTTAGGAGAGGGCCATAATGGCGGGCGGAGAACAAATTTCCGCCCGACATTACGGCCCTCTTTGCCCACGTACTAAAGCCCAGTTTCTTCGTGTGGCAAAACAAATTCTACCTACAAAAAGAAGGTACAGCCATGGGCTCACCACTATCCCCCCCCCCCAATCGCTAACCTCTACATGGAAACCTTTGAGCAAAGGGCTCTTGATTCCGCCACGCTACGACTGACAGTCTGGCTCAGATACGTTGACGACGTGTTCGCGATCTGGCCGCACGGGCAACAAACGCTAAACACATTCCTTAGCCACCTAAACAAACAACACGAACGCATACAATTTACCATCGAAATCGAAAACCAAAATTCGCTCCCGTTCCTAGACACACTAGTTACACGTCTTCCTTCAGGCAGTCTATCCTTCACGGTCTACCGGAAACCGATACACACTGGCCAATACATACATGCGAATTCATACCACCATCCATCACAAAAATATGGAGTCATTAACACCCTTAAAAACAGAGCCACAACTATTTGCTCTAACGAGCAGGCCCTGAAACAAGAACTAAAAATCATTAGTGACACATTCATAAATAATGGCTATAACAAAAATACCGTTAATAAAATACTCTATAAAACTACAACAAAAACGAATCTAGATTACAGTAAAACCATAGTCACCCCATACATTAAACAGTTATCAGAAAAAATCAACAGAATCCTACAACATTATAACCTCAATGCCACCTTTAAACCACCCACTAAACTTAAAACCATATTCAGCTCCTCTAAGGATCCTCTCCTCCCATTAGCACATCCTGGAGTCTATTGCATCCGCTGCACCTGTAACTTACCGTACATTGGTGAAACAGGATGGACAATCCCTATACGCAAGAAAGAACACATTAGACACATTAAATATAACCATTATGGTGAAGCAGGCCTCTCAGACCACGCACTTAACACCTTACACCAAATCAACTGGAAAAGCACCTGCTCCTTACACTGCACAAAAACCTGGTACGAAAGAAAATTTAAGGAATCCTGCGAAATCCTGATAAACCACCCAAATATCAATAACAAAGATGGCATGAAAATTCCAAGGATCTGGATGGCACACATTCAGCCTTCCTAATATGAAAGATTCAACATAAGTCAGGACTCTAGCCAATCCGCTAGTATTAGAAACCATCCCACTCCAACTGGCTGGAATGATGTTAATATATGTATATAGTAGACAACACAAATAATAGGACTCTAGCGTTGATGTATAATTTTTTTTTTTTTTTTTTTTTACACCAGAGGTCAGGCCAACAATTGTGGTAACGGTTGGTCGGTGCCTTTAACGAACCAGTTTGATTGTAGTATAGCTTGGTTCTTGTGTATATTTGTATGCTCCAGAAGATGACCTTGACATAAAGGTCGAAACGTCGAATTGTAGATTTTAGTTATATCAAACTAAAGTTTTTATTCAAACACGGTAGTTGTCTCCATAATTTTCAAAAATGCATTCACATATATAATTACACTAAGCTAATTAATGTTGTGAATTGTGAAAATAAGTTTACACCAATACTACTGCATACTGTTACGTCGTATGTAACTTAATAAACTTAATAAAATTTCAGGCTAATGTCTAACATTATATCATATGGCATCTTCCTGACAAACAGTTCGAAGGTTAGGTTCCTTTCTCAGCACAAGCTTAGAGTGGCACCAGCTTATTTGACACAGACAAATCAGTCCAAGTAGTCTTTTAGGCACTATGGATAAGTTAATGTGTGTGGAGCTCCTTAATTCCTTGGCTCCTATTCCTTTTATGATTACAATCTATAATGAGTATGAAAAATTGTACATTACCATCTTTTTCTTTTCTTTTCATGGAGTTTCCGTGACTTCCCTCCATGCTTTCACTTCCGTATTTTCTCACCATGTATTTCATGGCATCAGCTACTTACTTCCACTATCTTCGAAGGTTGCCCTTCGCTGACTTCACTTTTGTATTTTCTCACCACGTTTTCATGGCATCTGCGACTTACTTCCACTATCTTCGAAGTTTGCCCTTCGCTGACTTTACTTCCGTATTTTCTCACCACGTGTTTTCATGGCATCAGCGACTTACTTCCACTATCTTCGAAGGTTGCCCTTCGCTGACTTTACGTTGGCTTAACTTACCAACGGCTCTTTACCGGAATTCTGACTTCATTCCTTTGGTGACTTTACTCGACCTGGTGCAACAGCAACCGGGAGATTGTTGCTGGGCACCAGCGACAAGCTTCCATAGCTATCCAGGACTACGGGAAATGCAGGCAGAAAACAAGAGAGAGCGTTTGAGTCTCGCGGCGCGCCTTATATTACAAATGCGAGCGCCCTCTCTCGGTGACTACGTCATACTCTTAGCCACGGCTGATTGGTCACCCCAACTCCGAACTGTTTTGACATGGTTCTAATACATAGATCTCTCATGCACATTTCATAATAACAATTTCGGTCCAGTGACACAATTTCCCTTTGCTTATTTTACACAGACATTATCAATTCTAAATACAGATTTCGTAAGTTTACTTAATTTTAACAATCTCAGTCAGTTTGATATACTTCTGAGTGAACATATGTAAAATACTCTCTTAGTCCTCTCTCTGGAGGCATAAGCATGTCCTTATCCTTAGGTCTAATTGTTACTGTGTGTTGGGTCGGAAACAAGATGGCTTACAAATAGTGAGTCAGCATATTTTCCGACACAACAATACTCACTTAGGGTTAAAGATATGTTGGGAGAATTACAGTTGGCAGTGAAATTAATCAAATTCATCTTATTAAATTAATTTTCTAAAGGTATTTCTGATTTTTATAAAAATGGTAATGATTTGGTAATGATTATGATAATGATTATGATAATGGTAATGATTTTATAAAAATATTGTTTGAGAATACTTGACTATTTATTTCAAAATTAATATTCAAACATAAGTAAGCTTTACTTTAAACCAGAAGGTGAGAGATAAGTTTAATAAAATGTACTATCTCTTGTCATAGAATGGTATTATTTCACATTTGGGAAACAACAGTAAGGTACTTTTGACAGTATCTTCATGCAGATTAACTTTTGGCAGAGACAAATCTTCAAAGGAATTAACTTATTAAATTAACTACATAAGATAGTATCTCCTGGTTGAAAATAAATCTTCTTTATTACATTCACTGGAGACCACCTGTGATCAAATAACTTGACAGTATATGTGATATTTTAAAATGAAAAAACTTGTAAATTATGTGAAGGAAATAAGGCAATACATTTTTCAGGCATTTAAACAAGGCTGAAAATTCACTCACCACTTGTCTATAATGACTCGGCAGTGGTGAGTGTATTTCTAGAGCCCTGTATATATACATTTATACCAGTGGCAGCCAGTGAAAATTTTAAGTGGGGGTGCTGCATATACAAAATAGGAAAAATAATTCATTTTTCCTAATCAATAGCCAACTTATTGATAAGTAAATTTACATATTAAAAAAATTCCTTTATTAAAAATATTTCACTCTCACCACAAACACACACCAATAATAAAAGTTTTGTGCACAGAAATAACGCACGCAAGCATACAATTTATCAGTGACACTGATAGTGACATTGTATTTAGTGACACGTCGAGTGACACTGCTCACTCTACACACTCGACGAGCAGTGTCGGTTTCGACATTCCGACACTGCATTAGATTGCAGTGCATTTGTTTTGTGCAACGATACTTTTTCATGCAAAGATAATTGAGAAAATATAATTCTTTTCATATTTTCAACAGTGACACTCATCATAATTCAATCTTGTTCAATAATAAATAAATAATTATATGTTATTTTAAAAGAATAAAATAAGATTAATTAAAAATATTTTGCCCTCACCACGAACACACACCAATAATAAAAGTTTTGTATCTCACCTCACAGAAATAATGTGCGCAAGCATACAATTTATCTGTAGCAACACTGCTCGTTGAGCAGTGTCGGATTCACTTGTTACGTGCAGTGACAAGTACAAACGAATATCAGCGAGTCTAGCTGAAACTGACCGAACTTGATAATTCCGACACTGCGTTAGATCGCAGTGCATTTGTTTCATAATCTAAAGCATTAATCGAACAATTCCAATTATTAACTATTCAATTAATGTTGAAACATAGGCTGTAACTTTTAACATGTTGGATTGCATTTATATAATGTTGTAAGCATTGTTATTATTTATAAACACAAACAAGATTAAATTTTTTTTTTGTTTTTTTCCTTGGGGTGCTGCAGTGTCGCAGTGCTTATGTACAAGCTGCCACTGATTTATACTGTATATAAGTTAGAGTTTATTAGGCACAACACTGGAATAAGATGGTAACCATTATTTTAATTAACAGCATGACATTTCATCCTAACTGCATAGGATTTCTTCAGGTGTAAGCATACAAACTAGTGATAAAATAGTAATGATTAACAAAGGTGACAACCAGTGTTTAGCTATAGAAAAAACTGATATATATATATATATATATATAGCAATTTGTAGTATTAACTTGGTACTGGGATATGTTCATATTTATATATACTGACTATAACCGAGACTAGAATAACAATTAAATTTATTCAAAACACAACATGTTTCATCGGAATGTCTGACTTCTTCAAGCATGGGAACATAGAAAGCAAGTAAACACTATAAGAAATATCGTATCACTATAAAACGACTATTATAAAATCAGTTAGCTTTGAACTGTAGCTACAGTCCATGTTGAAGTTCTATTGTTAAGTAGCTGCGTGTGTCTGATTTCATGCATGTGCCAATATCAGATAGCAGAGCTGAAAGAGTCCAGTAGATTATAGTTGAGGTTATTATTTATGTGATGAGGGTCCATAACAATTTCCTTAGACTCGACTATGCGTCGCTCCACTCATCACAGCATATATGAAGGTTTGAGGTTGTTGTCCAGTTTATCTCATGTTGACGGCCTTCACAGCCTACAAAAGAACTAGAGCAAGTGCCCTGTCAAGCCATGTACTGTTTTCAGTAAACACAAATGATGAAGGCCGTCAACATGAGATAAACTGGACAACAACCTCAAACCTTCATATATGCCGTGACGAGGTGGAGCGACGCATAGTCGAGTTTAAGGAAATTGTTATGGACCCTCATCACATAAATAATAACCTCAGCTATAATCTACCGGACTCTTTCAGCTCTGCTATCCGATATTGGCACAGGCATGAAATCAGACGCACGCAGCTACTTAACAATAGAACTTCAACACGGACTGTAACCTCAGTTCAAAGCTAACTGATTTTATAATAGTCGTTTTATAGTGATACGATGTTTCTTATAGTGTTTACTTGCTTTCTATGTTCCCACGCCTGAAGAAGTCAGACATTCTGATGAAACATGTTGCATTTTGAATAAATTTAATTGTTATTCTAGTCTCGGTTATAGTCAGTATATATAAATATGAATATATATATATATGTGTGTTTATCAGTAGTTACATTGACATCTTTTGATGAACATATCCAATGTTCATCAAAATATGAACATTGGATATGTTCATCTTTTTTTGACTGACTGAAACCAAGAAAATAGATAAGTTAATTTAATGGAGCACACAACATGTTTCGTCAAAAATGACTTCTTCAGGTGTGGTAACCCTTAAAGCAAATTAAAAAATATAAAAAACCATAAAAACACTGTGCTATTATAATAACAGACTTATGAACTGAAGTTAAGTTTGAATTATCGTTATAGTCCATTCTGTACTTCTATTGTTGTGCAAATGCGAGCGTATGAGATCACGCGTACGCCAGTACCTAATGGCAGAACTATGCAACTCAGATAGACTATAACTAAGATTGCTGTTGATATGAGATGAGTCTAGGGCAATTTCTTTGGATACAACTATGCGCCGTTCCACTTCATCGTGACAAATATAAACGTTCAATGTTGCATCTCAGTCTACTCCAGGTTGGCGGCTTTCATCGTTTGTGTTCACTGAAAATAAGACAAGACTTGAGAGTGCACTTGTTCTGACTCTATTATATGAAATATCTCTGATGTTCCTCTAGCCGTAGGAGGATTGACTTCTCAGTCTGGCCATAGTATGGCCTCCCACAATCACCTATTACCTTATATACATCGGGGAACTGAAGATGGTTATGAACCTGTTTTGGGTGGCTTAGAACTGAACTTAGTTTTAGAAGAATTGAAAAACACGTTTTAATATTAAATTTCTTCAAAATTCTTCCGAGTTTCTGGGAGAGCGACCTGATGTAAGGGAAAGAAATATAAACCCTTGGGGTTGTTAGGGATCTCTGTATTGTTTCGAGGGTGCTGGTATAGTTGCCTCTTAATGTTTTTGGAAGATTATCCATTATTTAAGAAAGTTCTTTCTAGATATATTAGTTAATTTTTTAGTTCTTCTTCATCGAACAATACCGAGTGAGCATGGTGAGCCAATGTGTCAATGATACCTAACTTTTGTGCATGACAGTGATGAGGATGCATGTAGGTATCTATCCGTGTGTGTGTTGATTTCCTGAAGATTGATATTTTTAAAGAATCAGACATCTTAGTAAGTTTCATGTCTAAAAATGAAAGGGAACCATTTTCTTCAATCTCAATGGTAAATTTTATGTCTTGGTGGAAGTTGTTTAAATGATTTAGGAAGATGTGAAGATTCTCTACACCGTGCTCCCAAATAAGGAATATATCATCTACATAGCAGAGCCATGTTCTAGGTTTTAATGTTTCTTTAGAGAGGCTTTTTCCTCGGAGTAAATGTTGGCAAATATTGGAGACAGGGGCTACCCATAGCTAATCCTTTGTTCTGTTTGTAAATTTTCTCTTCGAACTTAAAATACCCCGAATTAATACAGTGTGAGAGGAGAGCAAAAATCTTTTTAGATATCTTGTTTTTTAAAATGTTGAGAACATCTTGCATTGGAACATTTGTGAAAAGAGCCACAACATCAAAGCTCGCCATAATATCGGAATTCTTCAGCTTTATATCTTTAATTTTAGAAGCAAAGTCAGTTGATTTTTAATGTAAGAGGGAGATTTTCCTACAATAATTTTCCTCCTTTTAAGGAGGATGCTAGATATTTTGATAATTTATATGTCGGTGAATCAATACTATCAACTATTGGCCTGAGTGGACAATTTGCTTTATGCACCTTTGGTAGGCCGTATAATCTTGGAATATGTGGATGTAAGGACCGAAGAGAAAGATGTGTTTCTTGGAAGTTCTGTTGTCGTCTTAAGGAGATTGTTTGTTCGATTATGTATTTCTCTCACTGGGTCTCGGTCTAGTTCAGAGTAGGGATTGATTCTAGTAATGCCAGGATTTTTTTGCGATAAACTGTTTTATTTAGTACAGCCGTTGCATTGCCCTTGTCTGCTTGGAGGATAATAATATCTCTATTCCTTTTAAGTTTTTTGATGGCTAGTCTTTCACCAAGAGAAATGTTGTCGACTGGTGGTTTTGCATTGTTAATTGCAAATATTGCCTCCATACGAAGTAAATTTGCATCTACTGTAGGAAGCGGTGAGCTAGCTTTTTCTATCTTAATAAGAAACAATTCTCTAGGGATGGATTTTGGTGAAGGAACAAAATTAAGACCTTTTGAGAGAATATGCTCTCCTTCCGGACTAAGGGTGTAAGATGATTTGCTTATTAGTAATTTTTTAAGGCCTTCATGATGCTTATTAGATGTGAATCATTCTTGTGTTAATCTGAGTGAATTAAATTTCCTAACTAGCTTAGAATTATTGATTTCTTGAGTTCTGGAAGCCTGGCACGTGCTTATCTCTTTTATGATGTTCCATGACACGGGGTCTAAAGATTAAACTCACTTTGAAAAATCATTTAGCAGTATCTTTAGACCCAGTGTCATGGAACACCATAAAAGAGATAAGCATTTGTACAACAATAGAAGTACAGAACAGACTAATGACAATTCAAATTTAACTCCAGTTCAGAAGTCTGAGAGCCTGTGTAGCTTAGTGGATATGCCGTTTGCACACCATGGCGCTTGCCTGCACGATAGAAGACTTGATTTTGAGTCTAGTCAGCAACTAGAGGAAATTTTTCTAAGCCTTTTTTCGACCGGTTCGCGAGTTAGTTGATCTCTGGCACGGGCAAGAGGGTGTTTTCTCCCGGAAACTTGGGTTTTTCACCCCATAAACTCAAGAAAATCGACCGTAGAATCCACATTATTTCAGACATTAACCACGAGTGTTAGGTATAATAAATTTAGTTTAATCCTTTATCCAAGTGTGAGCAAACAAAGTTTGCGCCTGAAAGTATCTTCAGGACTGGGGTAAGGTGGTGCAACACCAGGGCGACTCCTTGCAAAGGTGGAGCAAGCTACTATCACTCCTATCTCAGTATCTCCCATAATGCAAAACACATCTCCTTGCGGATGTCTAATGTTATGCATTAAGGGAAGGGCCACTACCCAGACTAGTTTCGACCTTTATTGAGGTCTCTTCAGTGGGAGCCAGGCCCAAGTGGAGATACCAGCCAGAAGCGTTAGCAAGGTCATCTTCAAAAACTTTCAACGAGTGTTGAGCCGTCCCTCTTCACTGCGTGCCACTCAATTAATGATAGCCTCGGGCCAGCTATCTCTGATTGGGTACCAGTGGAGATTGAACTGCCCACTCCAAAAGTTAGATAGGGCTAAAAACGGCCTGACCTACTCCCTATATATACACCGGAATAAAAAGGCGTTAGCTGATTTTTTTTTCTTCACAAGTCTGTTATTATAATAGAGCAGTGTTTTTATGGTTTTTCATGTTTTTTAAACTGCTTTAAGTGTTACCACACTTGAAGAAGTCATTTTTGACGAAACATGTTGTGTGCTCCATTAAATTAACTTGTTATCTATTTTCTCGGTTTCAGTCAGTCAAAAAAAGATGAATATATATATATATATATATATATTAAATATGTTTAATTTTATGTTGCATTGTTCAGTAATTTGTGTGTGTTTACACGTTTGTGTAACGTGTTTGGATAATGATGGATATGATGAGTGGTTAGCGTATCTGCTCTCCAGCCAAAAGGCTGTGGGTTTGAATCCCATTGTATGCATGGATGTTTGTAATTGTCTGTGGAAATACTAGTGGTGGTGGTGGACGGTATAGATGATATTGGTGTAGATGATGATTGTAGTTGGTGAAATGAGTGCTGGAGGCAGAGAGCTGTAGAGTATGTGCCCTCCCTTGATGAGTTATTGGATGCCCTGAAGGTGTCTTGTAATAATAATAATAATAATAACGACGAATTCAGAAAAGTTGATACTTGAGTTTATATTTAGATGTTTAAGATCTAATGCCATTTCTAAAGACTCCCAAATTACTCTCTTGGTTATGTCATAGCACTGGTGTAACAATTCCTATTTATCCCATAATAATTGATGTCTCATTGCTGAAGCATCTTGTGAGTCAAGTGAAGAGAGCATATGATGATAAAGATGATGCTTCACTCCTATGGTATTCAATATCTTGGACGTATTCTTCAATGTGTTGTTCAAATGATCATTTTCTGTCTGTCCATAGTAAGATCTGGCAATTACACCATAGCTGATAAACACCCAGATATTTAAGTGCTCTATGTCGAGGTTTTGGGAATCAAAGTAGTGATCTCATTGAAAAATGGAGTAAATACTACTTTGACTTTATATTTGTAAGTATTTTTACCAGTTTTATGGAAATTGATCTAATATATGGAAGCGTGATGAAGCCTCTGTTTTCCTCTTCATTAGAAATATCACTGGTCTGATGTCGGTTGAGCAGTCTACAATGATGGGAAGAGGCATGTACATATCTGTCAGTGAGTGTAGGCATTCGAAACATAGAGACTTTTACTGCTTCCTACACCTGAATAAATCTTATATTTTTTAATATATTTAACAATATACAAGAAATTATTACACCATTAGAGGCCCTTTGTGTGTGTGCATGTGTGCGTGTGTGTGTGTGTGTGCTCGCGGGTTATTATCTGCAAGAAAGATCCTACTTCACTCCACTCCTTACTTTCGATAATATTTCAATTTTCTTCAAGATCAGCTTTCTTTTCTTGGGCTGACTGTAAAATCCAGTTTATCCTGGAACAAACATATTTAATACATAGGCTACTTAGCTACTAAAAAATCTGGTGTTCTTTTATCAATCAAAGTACTTGCCAAACTCATTAAAAAGAACTAGATTCCCCCCCCCACACACACACACATACACACAAACAAGACTATGGATGTATCATATCTTTAAACCTACATCAAAGGTACAACATACAAACTGGCCTTCCTCCTGAAACAATACAGAATCAGAACAGTATACAAACCTCTAAACATAGTATCTACCCTCCTGAGACAAATCAAAGATCACCAGCTCTGATCCTCAGAGCCTCAAAATTAATAACGGAAAACTCACGTACAAAGATTAATCTTTGTACGTGAGTTTTCCGTTATTAATTTTGTATCTATATGTCTACTCACGGTATACCTCTTTTAAAACTAAGAGCCTCAGATCTGATCAACCTTGGAATATTGTTCTCACATTTGGGATGGTGCACCTAAAACATCTCTAGGAATTATTGATGATATACAGAAGAGGACGATCTGCTTAATAGGTTAATAAATAAGTAAGAACTAGAGCAGCCATAAGTCAACTCATACAATGCTCAACTCCAAACATACCATCAAACTTCTCATCATCTTCTTTCATTCCATCTACCTTTATTCTTTGGAACCATCTCCCCATACTGTTTGGATGAAAAAATTACAAGAAAAAAATGCATGAATCTGAAAACAAGAACCAAACCTTGGAGATTCATTGGCAAATCCTGAAGAAAACATTGATTGATTCAGCCAGAGAGGCATGTTGTGAGGTTGTATATAAGGATAGAAAAATCAGAACTCCATGGTGGATACAGGAAGTTAAAGAGGCAGTGAAAGAAAAGAAGAGAGCATATAAAAAGTTCCTAAGTAAGTTAGTTTGTGCTCTTAGGGAAAACAGAGAAAAATGTAAGAAAGTAAAGAACTGTGTAAAACTAGTTAAACAAATTTTAGTCACAGTAAGATTTTGGTAAGAACATAGAAAATAAATATCAGGAAGGTAGCAAAATATTCTGGAGGCTATTGAAAAAGCATAGAAATGGAGGAAAAAGTACAGTAATGGGAATCAGAGATGATAAAGGTGACATAAAAACTGAAGATAATGATATTAAAGATGACAGAAGTAATTACTTGGAAAGATTGCCAAACGAAACAAGCAGTGTCAGCATGATGGTAGAAAACTCCCAATAGGAATGCAGTCAGGAATACGTGTTCATACTTGAAGCCATCAAAATCCTGAAATGTGGAAAGGCAGCTGGAGTAGAGGCAATTCAGCCAGAAATGCTCAAATATCATCATCATGCTTGTCAAGGATTCAGGCCTAGAGTGGCCTGTTCCAGCCCACTGTTCCAACGATGGAAGTCATCGTTGAATCTCTTTAGAGGACATCCTGGTTTTCTTTTTCCTAATGGTTTGTAACTGAATGCATGCTTGTTTTGGTAATCTTTCAGTTTTCATTCTTTAAACATGTTCCATCCATTTATGTTTATATATTTTTATTTTTTCTATTACTGATGCCTGGATTAATTATTTCATATTCTCGTAGACAGGCTTATACGTTGGTTATGCATTATTAAAACACTTAAGGCTGAGATATCTCCCGATATCTCAGAATTATTTCAGTTCACAATGAACTCAGGCTATTTCGTTTGGCAGGGAAAATTCTACAAACAAATAGAGGGGACAGCCATGGGTTCACCACTCTCCCCCACCCTTGGCCAATTTCTTTATGGAGACCTTTGAAGAAAAAGCCTTAGCCTCTGCCCCACAAAAACCAACCATATGGCTTCGCTATGTTGATGATGTGTTCACTATTTGGCCACATGGCTCTGAAACACTTCTCTCCTTCTTAACACACTTAAACAACCAACACGCCAGAATCAAATTCACCCTGGAAAAAGAGGAAAAAAACAGCCTCCCTTTCCTAGACACACTAGTCACCCGTCAGCGTAATGGAACCTTGGTTTTCTCAGTTTACAGAAAACCCACCCATACAGGCAGATACATTCACCAACAATTCCCCCCCCCTCACAACAATATGGAGTAGTGAAAACACTATACAACAGGGCTAAACTAATCTGTTCAAACGACTTGGCCATAAACACTGATCTAAATCATATCCTCAACACTTTCTCAGCCAATGGCTACCCCCCCCCCAAAAAAAAAATCCAAAAAATATTAGAACCTACAAACCACAGATCCCCCCCCCCTCCACAACAAGGATTACTCTAAATCCATCACCATTCCCTACATCCGAGGCACCTCGGAAAAGATTACCAAAATCTTAAAAAAGCATGACCTGACCTCCTGTTACAAACCTTACAGAAAATTGGCATCCCTTATCCACTCCACTAAAGACCAACCACTTCCCCTAGACCTACCTGGTGTATACCAGGTCCCTTGCAGTTGTAAACTGTTTTACTTTGGCCAAACAGGCAGGACAGCAAATATCAGAATTTCTGAACACAAGGACTACATCCGGTTTCGCAAGTACAGCCATTCTGGTCTTGCACACCATGCTCTGGATACACGCCACAGAATACGGTGGAAAAAAGCTACAGTAATACACCATAGCAAATACAAATTTGAAAGATTATTTATGGAATCAGCCTCAGCCCTAAGAAATTCTCCAAACCTCAACAAATTTGGTTGTATGCGACTGTCTCAAATTTGGGAGGCTTACATCAGCAGACCTTCAGCCCAACGGCCAAGAACACCTACTTAGCCCGCTAGAGGGCACCATCAAGACTTTTAGGAGAACAATAGCTTCATCTCTTCATTCCCAGTTACTGTGTTGTAGTGCCTACGTGCACGTACCTTTTTTTGTAAGTTCCTTTAGAAGATGGCAACATGACGTTGCCGAAATATCAGAAAGTATTTATTAAAGTATAATTTAATTTATATCCTTAGCTACGTTGTTCAATTCCTTAAGTGTTTTAATAATTATTTCATAATTTCTTCATTTCTTTCATTCTTTCAACATGCTGTATCCATTTATGTTTATATATTTTTATTTTTTCTATTACTGATTCCTGGATTAATTCTTTCATATTTTTTTCATTTCTTTTGTGATCAAAAAGAGTATACTTTGCAGTTTTTCTTATAAACTTCATTTCAGCTGTTATTAATCTTCGTTTGTCTTTTTGTTTTGTTGTCCAGATTTCATTTCCATACAATAGGACTGGTAAGGCTAATGTATTGTATACTTTTAATCTAGTTTGTTTCTGAACTAGGTTAGGTATAAATATAGAGTTGATTAGACCTGTTATTTTAAAATATTTTGCAATTTTTAGGTTTATATATTTTTCATTTTCATATGTAATCATAGTTAAATGAATTCACCTGTTCTAAAATCATGTTGCCAACTATTTTAGTTTTATTTTATTTCTTATTGGATCTTGTTCTTTAAAAGTCATAATTTTTTATTTTTCTGTTCATATTATCATTCCATAATCTTTGGCTATTCCATTTACTCAAATATGAAGGTATAAAAGTTTTACGGTGACTATATTGCATAATTCAGAAGGCATGGCCAGAGGGTCGAATTCCAGAGGATTAGAACAGAGCGCTCAGAGTACCCATCTATAAAAAGGGAAATAAAACTGAATGTGAGAATTACAGAGGTATTTCCCTACTGAGAGCTCCTGGTAAGATTTATGCAAGTATACTTGAGAAAAGACTAAGAAAAATCATGGAAGGGAAGCTTGGTGAAGAAAAAGCTGATTCAGGTGTCAGGATCAGATTTTCCCTTTAAAATAAATAGTTGAGAAATCTTGGGAATATAACAAGGATTTGTATTTAAATTTTGTTGATCTGAAAAGGCATATGACAAGGTGTCAAGATGAAAACTCTTCAAAACACTACAGTTATATGGTTAAATGGGACATTATATCAAGCAATACATAGTCAGCAGTTAGAAGTTGAAGGAGGTTCAGAAGATGTTTTGAAGAAAATCAGGTGTGCGACAAGGGTGCATATTATTCATTTTAGAAATTATGGACTTTACAACTGTGGTATAAATAACTATTTTAATTTCCAGACATTTCGACCTTCATATGCCACGAATAATAATAATAAATATTAAGGTCATCATCTGGAGTATATACAGATATACAAGGACAAGCTGAGTTACATTTCACACAGTAAGCTAAAGAAACAATGATTTGATCACCGGTTATTCTACTGGCATGATCTCTAGTTAAAAAAACAAAAAAAATACAGATAAAATTAAAAATTAATTAAATATTTAGAAACTACATCAAAGCTAAATTTTATTTAAGATAACATGGGAGAAACATTCTTTCATATAGATAGTTTTCTTACAGTAACAATGATGTCGTATTTTTAACATGACAATTGTTACATTAGATTTACGATTCTGGATTATCTACAGTCCTGTTTATAGTTAGCTCTTAGGGAGAAAGGTTCCATGGGCAGAATATATGCCTTCCATATATTTGGGATTTTTAGACCATCATTATTGTTCAGAATGGGGTGGTTGATAAGAATTTCACAGGCTTCCTTAAATTTGTGTTTCATACCATGTTTTGGTGTGATGTAAACAACTGGTGCTTTTCCAGTTAATTCTATGTAAAGTGTTCACGGCATGATCACAAAAGGTCAGCTTCACCATAGTTATTACATTTAATAATTTTATGTTCATTTATGTTCCTTTGGTCTGATAGGAATTGTGCATCCCTATATATGGTAGATTACAGGTGCAATAAATACGATATACTTCAGGGTGGGCCAACGGAGGGAGTGGATCTTTGGATGAGTTGAGTAAGCTTTTTTAATTTTGCAGGAGGTTTAAAGGTGGCTTTGAGGTTGTTTTTCTGTAGTATTCTATTTATTTTATCATTTGATGTCCCTTTAATGTAAGGAATGGTTATAGTTTTATTGTAGTCTGGTTTATCTTTGTTTTTTGTTGAGGTCTTGTAGAGAATTTTGTTAATAGTGTTCTGGCTGTAACCATTTTTTAGAAAAGTATTGCTGATAACTCTAAATTAGTTTTTCAGCGCTCCTCCACAATTAAAAAGCTTACTCAACTCATCCAAAGGCCCCCTCCGCTGGCCCATCCTGAAGTATACCGTATTTATTGCACCTGTAATCTACCATACATAGGTGAAACAGGACACAATTCCTATCAGACAAAAGGAACATAAACGACACATGATCAGGGCTGATCCATATAGAATTGACTGGAAAAGCACCAGTTGTTTAAATCACACCAAAACATGGTATATGAATGCAAATTTAAGCAAGCCTGTGAATTCTTATCAACTACCCCAATCTGAACAATTGTCATGTTAAAAATAGGACATCATTGTTACTGTAAGAAAACTATCTACATGAAAGAATGTTTCTCCCATGTTATCTTAAATAGAATTTAGCTTTGATGTAGTTTCTAAATAGTTAATTAGCTTTTAATTTTATCTGTATATATATATTTTTTTTCACTATAGATCATACCAGTAGAATAACGAGTGATCAAAGCATTGTTTCTTTAGCTTACTGTGTGAAATGTAACTCAGCTTGTCCTTATATATCAGTATATACTCCAGATAATGACTTTAACATGAAGGTTAAACACTGGGAAATTAAAATAGTTATTTATAACACGATTGTAAAGTCTATAATTTCTAAAATGAATACTGATCACCGTGCAACATAAAAGAAAGGGTGCACATTATCTCCACTGTTATTCATTATCTATGTGGATTGCATCATGAAGGGAGGTGGTATTAAATCTTATACTTCTGACAAATCCACTACAAGTCTGCAAGATTCCCTGACTAAACTGAATAACTGTTGTAATAGATTTAGTATGAAAATTGGCAATAAAAAGACAAAGACAATGAAAACAGGCAGAATCAATGAAAACATCAACTGTATCCTCAATGGCGAACCTATACAACAAGTAAAACATTTCAGCTATTTAGGAATAAATAAAACACTATCAAGTGTTTTATTTATTTATTTATTATTTATTTTATTTTTTGATAAAGACTAGAGACCTCTGATATGAGAGTTTTGAAAAAGATTAGTGGAGTAAACAGATGGAATCAATGGCAGTATCACATCAAAAATGAGGATATTAGGAAAGAACTCACCATTGTTAGCATTCAGGAATGTGTTTGTAGAGGTAATCTCAGGTGTTAATGGTCACTTAAACAGAATTGGAGAGGAAAATTAGCAAAACAAGTGTTCCTTGCCAGGTTGGAAGTTAAAAGACCCAAAGGAAGTCCAAGCTGTAGATGGATTGATAAATCCATCTACATCTTGGCAAAAAGTACCTTAAAAGACAGAAATATAAGATCTGATAATATTGGAGTCTTGACAGACAAAAGATTAATTTGGAGGAAAATTATTGATCAGAAGTTAGCAATGTTGTAACTTTTTCATGTAGTACTATCATAATTATCCTGCACATCCCCTGAGGGTACATATCAGGAACTTGATGACAACGATGATGATGACATTAACACATTACTACTTTTTCATAATCAGTTGCCCTCACATGGCATTGCTGTGTTAATTGTCTTGTGACTTTCTGCATGTGTTCAGTCATTATTACAAAGAGAGAGAGAGAGAGAGAGAGAGAGAGAAATGAGAAGAATATAGTCGAGCAGGCCAAAGGAAATCCCAAAGAATTCTTTCATTATGTGGCAAGTAAGAGGAAAAATGACTATATGGAAGATTAATCTTAATGAGTGATGATGGTCATGAGAAGACAGAAGCGGAGTAAATAGTTGAATTACTGAATGACAACTTTGCAAGGATTTGCTGCTTTCATCTCCAATTCATTCACCTCTGTTCCCACACTAATGTGGGAACAGATTATTATTACATAACACCTCCAGGGAGTCGAAAGACTCATCGAGGGAGGGTATCTACTTTACAATTCCCTGTCTCCACCAACAGCAACCATCTTCATCTAAACCAACGCCATTTACCAACGACCACCAGTGCCAACTAGTATTTTCACAGACAGTCACAAACATCCATGCCCACGGCAGGATTCGAACCCAGACTTTTGGCAGGAGAGCGGACATGCTAAACACTCGGCCAACCAGGCAGGCTTTAGAGGACATATTGTCAATGTAGCCCATAAGATTACTTGGCTATTGAAGAACACGGTATCAAATAGAAATAAGAAAGTTGTTATTCTTTTTAATATGGCTTGATATATCCACATCTGGATTATTGTGCTGAAGTCTGGTCTCCTGGGTTTCTTGGGGATGAGGAAGAGGTGGGGAAAATTCAGAGGCAAGTGACCGAGATGGTGAGTGGTCTGTGGAATATTCCCTATGAAGATAGACTGAGGGTGTGTGGATTACAGACGTTGGCTGATAGGAGAAAAAGAGGAGATATGATAGAAACATTTAGGTTGCTTAAAGGGTTTATAGGATTGATGCAGAGGAAATGTTTCAGCACTTGGCTGGAGGGGCCAGAACAAGGGATCATCCCTGGAAGATGAATAAAGGTTTGGTTAGTAGGGGCATGAGGACTATAATTTTTGCTTGGAGAGTTGTGCATGAGTGTAATGGCTTGCCAGAGTCAGTTGTAAGTACTTTGTCTGTTATTGGATTCACAGAGAAGTATGATAGATTGTTTGGATAGTTTGGGTCTCCTGTCATAAGTCTTTGGACTCCACGAAGCAGTGCATTTGGACTCCAGTGCATCATAGATGCACTGTCAGGATGGATGATCTAATTCTGATCAAAGTTCAAATTTCTTTTTCAATTCTGAATTGCTAAATTTAATTCTTCTGCCATTAATCGTATACATATAATTTCTGCACTCTTTCCACATTTTTGCATGTTTAATTTCACATGAACTTTTGTCTAACTTTGCACAAGAGTTGATGTTAATGCACTGTTCTAAATTGTATTCACTCACTTTTTTATTTTTTGCTAAAAGCCACAAACTTGAGTTTGCAAACTCTAACACAGACTGTCAACTACTGGCTTCGTTGTTTTAATATGACTCAAGGCAATAGCATGGATGTGCTCACACATGCACAGTCATATGGCTCTGCCTGACAGTCCATACATACAGTAGTGTGAAGCCATTCTGATAATTTAACTGTCGCACCTCGTGTGTGTGTGTGTGTGTGTGTGTGTGTAAACTATTGCTATGACATATTTTTAGTTGAATTAATGCAACAAGTTAATTACTCATGCTTTCAGTATAAAGCCATATTTCATATTAATACAGAAATTACCTGTATGCAATACTGATTTGTTTGTAAATCCTGTAGTTCTGTTTCTGCACGGTTTCTGACAGCTGATTCTATCATTTGATAACTCTGCTCCCAAACCTAGAAAAATTTTACAATATACTATAAAAAAGAAGAGTCAAGAGACTTCATTTCAGTTATGTAAAATGGATAGAAATTAGAAATGTTAAAAGCTTTGAAAAATTGACCAGAGAGCTTATGAGAACACAATCCTTGACATTAATCTTTAAAGGTACCTGTGGCATAACTATAAATAATAAATCACACAATAATCACAGTAATTAACTTTAATGAAATAAAAGTATTGTACAGAATATTTTGATATTTTGTACTGAAATTAACAGTACATCATGTAGACAACATGCAATTCAAAGGAACGAAATACAAAGTACATAACCAGCAAAGGTTGGTTGATTGGTGGAGCCTCTGCTATTAATGGCTCACACAAAAAGTTAAGCAAGTTTGAGCGTGGTTAGCAGTTGGAAGGGTTAAATTGTTCGATGCTGTTGGCACACTCTCCCTCAATGAGTCCTTGGACTCCCTGGAGGTGTCACATAATAATAATAATAATCTACTCTATAATATAAAATGATAAGCCTTTCTTTGTAATGTTTTTGTGTCACGTTTTTTGTCAAGTTATTTGAAACGTTTTGAAACTCAAGGCTACCCTGAGTGTCGAGTCTTCAAAATTCGAGTCATCAGAATTGAAGGAGAACCGGCCTACCAGTCTGGAACTCAGAGGGATTGTGCGCCGCAGGTGCCGGGGGGAGGAGGAAGAAACCCCCTATCGAGTTTTCAAAATTCAAGGAGAACCGGCCTACCAGTCCGGAACTCAAGGGGTTGGCACCCTAGGCGCCAGGGGTGGACCCCCCCTTTTCGAGTCATCAGAATTCAAGGAGAACTGGTCTACCAGTCTGGAACTTGAGGGTTTGGGTGCAGTAGGCGCTAGAGCCCCCCCCCCCCTTTTGAAGACTAGACACTCAGGGGCTACTCTGACTGTCGATTCTTCAAAATTCGAGTCATCAGAATTCAAGGAGAACCAGTCCGGAACATGGGGGGGGGGGGCACTGTAGGTGCCAGGGAGGAGGAGCCATACTAGTTAATAATAATAATAACAACAGTTAGTGAATTACCAATTAAAAACTGTTGCCACATGCTAGAAATTAATATTAATAAAAAATATTAGTAAAATTATTCTTAAAAACTATTCTTTTGATGGTTACATAAGATAAGAATCTCCCAAACTTTGGGAGGGAGAGAGAGAGAGAGACAATCATTTTGATTCAGATTTGGCCAATGTAAAAGGGCTTTGCAATTTTCTTTGAAAAGGCATTCATATTTAAACTTGCATCTATGGAGAAAATGAGCTTTATCCACCGGATATTTTGTTTAGTGTCAATACTATGTTGTGCCAGACCAGACTTTTGAGGTTTCATGTATTCGATATAATACTGATGTTCATTAATTCTTTAGATGAAGAAACAATTAAAAACTCAAGACATACCATGCTAGACCTCCTAGAATTTATGGCTTACCTAAGCTTCACAAGCTTAATGTTCCACTCAGACCCGTCTTAGATTCTATTAGCAGCCTGACTTACAAAAAAGTTATCAAGATTCTTATTAAACCTTCTCCGTCCTCACATAGGCTACTCAGCCTCTTCAATCAAAAATTCCACAGAGTTTCACGCAAAAATAAAAAACATTCAACTGTTAAAAACTGACTTTTTAATTAACTTCGACATTGTCATCTTCTTCACTAACATTCCCCAAAACTCAAAAATTTCCATCTGATATAGTTGAATTATTCAAATTTGTTATCACATCCGGTTACTTCATTTGGAAAGGTAAAATTTACAAGCAAGAAGAAGGAAAAGCAATGGGGGTCTCCTTTATCGCCAAACTTAGCAAACCTGTTTCTAAAATCCTTGGAAGAAAAAATTTTCACTTTTGAACCCAAACCATATTTATTTTTGAACCCATATTTATTTTTTATGTTCTTGCCAAAGTCCTCCCATGACTTTTGTTTAGCTAGTTTTACACACTGTTTAGCTTTCTTACACTTGTCTCTGTATTCTCTAAGAGCTGACTTATTTGCCAGGAACTTTTGATATGCTTTCTTCTTTGGTTGATGGGTTTGTAAGTAGTGGCAAAATTGAATTTGGCTACGATATGTCGACGACGTTTTTGCAGTCTGGAATCATCCCAAACATTAATTACACCTGTTTCTAGATAAAATAAACCTTCTTCACCCTCGCATCAACTTTACACTAGAAAAAGAATCTCCACAGGGTATCTCCTTTCTGGATTTACACATTCAAAGAAAAGAAGATGGTTGCATCACCATGTCTATCTATCGCAAGTCTACATTTTCAGGTCGGTACATTCACAATTCTTCCGCTCATCATCAATTTCAGAAATTTGGCATCATTAAATCACTAGTTACCAGAGCACACAAATTCTGCTCCTCTGAAGAATCTCTAAATCAAGAACTAGAAATAATCAAAAATATAGCCATACTAAATGGATATAATCTTAAAACAACTCAAAAAATCATCAATCACTTCACCACACATCAACCTAGATAAGAAAAAGTCCATAGGATTCGCATTCCTTACGTCAAAAGGCATCTCCGAATGTCTTTCAAAAATTATGAAGAAATACAATTTTGCCACTACTTACAAACCCATCAACCAAAGAAGAAAGCATATCAAAAGTTCCTGGCAAATAAGTCAGCTCTTAGAGAATACAGAGACAAGTGTAAGAAAGCTAAACAGTGTGTAAAACTAGCTAAACAAAAGTCATGGGAGGACTTTGGCAAGAACATAAAAAATAAATATAAGGAAGTGGCAAAATATTCTGGTGCTTGTTGAAGAAGCTTAGGAATGGAGGAAAGAGTGCTGTAAAAGGAGTTAGAGATGATAAAGGTGACATGAAAACGGGAGAAAAAGATATCCTTGAAGTATGGAGTAATTACTTTGAAAAACTGCTAAATGAAAAATGTGTTCCTGACCAGGCATGCAGTCAGGAACACATATTCATACTTGAAGTAGAAAAAGTAATCAAAGGCTTAAAATGTGGAAAGGCAGCAGGAGTAGATGATATTCGACCAGAAATGCTGAAGTATGGTGGTATAAAAGTCTTACAGTGGCTGCACTGCATAGTTCAGAAAGCCTGGACAGAGGGACGAATTCCCAATGATTGGAGTAGAGCTCTAATAGTACCTATATATAAAAAGGGAAATAAAATTGAATGTGAGAATTACAGAGGTATTTCCCTACTGAGTGTTCCTGGCAAGATCTATGCAAGTATACTTGAGAAACGGTTGAGAAAAATTGTGGAAGAAAAGCTTGGTGAAGAACAAGCTGGATTCAGGCCAGATAGAGGCTGTCAGGATCAGATCTTCACTTTACGACAAATAGTCGAGAAAGCATGGGAATATAACAAAGATCTGTATTTAAGTTTTGTCGATTTGGAAAAGGCATATGACAAGGTGCCAAGAGAGAAGCTATTCAATACACTGCAGTTATATGGTGTCAATGGGGCATTATATCAAGCAATACTTAGTCTTTATTTGAGTTGTGAGTCATCATCATCATCATCATCATCAAATTCCTGCCATGTACCCTCAAGGGGTGTACAGGATATGACAGTACTACATGAAAAAATTATATCATTACTAACTTCCTATCTACAATTTTCCTCCAAATCAGTCTGTTACTTGTCAAGACACCAACATTATCAGATCTTATATTTCTATCGTCTAAGGCACTTTGTACCGTATCAATCCACCTATATCTTGGTCTTCCTCTGGGTCGTTTTCCTGCCAACCTGGCAAAGAACACTTGTTTTGCTAATCTTTCCTCTCCCATTCTATTTAAGTGACCATACCATCTGAGATTAGCTCTGCTAACGCATTCCTGGATGCTGACAATGTCAAGTTCTTTCCTAATATCCTCATTTTTAATATGATATTGCCATTGATGCCATCTGTTCACGCCTCTAATCTTTCTCAGGACTCTCATATCTGCGATCTCTAGTCTTTGGTCAAGTGTTTTACTTCTGACCCAGCTCTCAGATCCATAAGTTAAAATTGGTTTGAACACAGTCTTGTATACAGCTAATTTAGTGTTCCGACTAATTTCTTTCTTATTCCATATGAATTTATTCAATTGACTACCCACGATACCAGCTTTGCTGATTCTGTTGTCTATTTCTATATTTAGTTTACCATCTTCAGTAAAAATTGTGCCTAAGTAGCTGAAATGTTTTACTTGTTCCACAGGTTCTCCATTCACAACACTGTTGACAATTTCAATGATTCTGCCTATTTTCATTGTCTTTGTCTTTTTATTGCTGACCTTCATACCA
Organism: Typopeltis vanoorti; assembly: GCF_054136105.1. Classification (NCBI taxonomy): domain Eukaryota; kingdom Metazoa; phylum Arthropoda; class Arachnida; order Uropygi; family Thelyphonidae; genus Typopeltis; species Typopeltis vanoorti. The sequence goes on along the minus strand of NC_143550.1, from coordinate 5,263,394 downwards.
TATCTATTACAACAGCTATTCAATTTAGTCAGAGAATCTTGCAGACTTGTAGCAGATTTATTTAGAAGTATAACATCATCCGCATAAAGCAAAGAGCTGACATTAACATCTCCAATTTTGATATCAGGTTTAATACCACATTCCTTCATAATGTGATCCATATAGATAATGAATAACAGAGGGGATAATGTACATACTTGTCTCACACCAGATTTAACATTAAACCATCTTCCTGTACTTCCTTCAATTCTAACTGCTGACTCACAACTCAAATAAAGACTAAGTATTGCTTGATATAATGCCCCATTCACACCATATAACTGCAGAGTATTGAATAGCTTCTCTCTTGGCACCTTGTCATATGCCTTTTCCAAATCGACAAAACTTAAATACAGATCTTTGTTATATTCCCATGCTTTCTCGACTATTTGTCGTAAAGTGAAGATCTGATCCTGACAGCCTCTATTTGGCTTGAATCCAGCTTGTTCTTCACCAAGCTTTTCTTCCACAATTCTTCTCAACCGTTTCTCAAGTATACTTGCATAGATCTTGCCAGGAACACTCAGTAGGGAAATACCTCTGTAATTCTCACATTCAGTTTCATTTCCCTTTTTATATATGGGTACTATGAGAGCTCTACTCCAATCATCGGGAATTCGTCCCTCTGTCCAGGCTTTCTGAACTATGCAGTGCAGCCACTGAAAGACTCTTATACCACCATACTTCAGCATTTCTGGTCGAATATCATCTACTCCTGCTGCCTTTCCACATTTCAAGCCTTTGATGGCTTTTTCTACTTCAAGTATGGATATGTATTCCTGACTGCATGCCTGGTCAGTGTTTTTTATCACTGTGCTGTCATCACTGCTTGTATCATTTAGCAGTTTTTCAAAGTAATTACTCCATACTTCAAGGATATCTTTTTCTCCTGTTTTCATTTCACCTTTATCATCTCTAATTCCTTTTACAGCACTCTTTCCTCCATTCCTAAGCTTGTTCAACAACCTCCAGAATATTTTGCCACCTTCTTGATATTTATTTTCTATATTCTTGCCAAAGTCCTCCCATGACTTTTGTTTAGCTAGTTTTACACACTGTTTAGCTTTCTTACATTTGTCTCTGTATTCTGTAAGAGTAAAAGCTGACTTATTTGCCAGGAACTTTTGATATGCTTTCTTCTTTTCCTTCACCGCCTCTTTAACTTCCTGTGTCCACCAGGGAGTTCTGATTTTTTTATCTTTGCACACAACCTCACCACATGCCTCTCTGGCAGAATCAATCAATGTTTCCTTCAGAGTTTGCCACTGAATCTCCAAGGTTTGATTCCTGTTCTCAAACTCTTTCATTTTCTTTTCAATAATATTTCTGTATTTTAGTCTACAGTTCACATCTGAGAGCTGCTCAACTTTTATTCGCTTTAAAACTTTCTTACATGTTATTCTTTTCAATATGAAATTCAATTTTATCCTGCTCAAGACTAAATAGTGATCACTTCCAATTTCAAATCCTCTGTACACTCTGGTGTCCTGCACAAGGGAGAAAACATCACTATCAACAATAACATAGTCAATGAGACTTTTCTTATTCCTAGCCTCTTCTCTCCATGTGAATTTGTGCACATTTTTATGTTGGAATATGGTGTTAGTAATAACCAGTCCATATCCTGAGCTGAAATCCAACAGATATTTGCCATTATTATTAGCTTTGCTCTTTTCTCCAAATTTTTCCAATATATTTTTATATGTCTGACAATCATTTCCCACTCTGCTATTTAGATCCCCAACAAGGATCAACTTTTCATTTTTCATTGTGTCAGTTGCTTTTTCTAAAGCCTCAAAAAATTCCTCCACTTCTACCTTAGTAGAACCTTCTGTGGGACCATAGGCACAAATAAGTCTCATTGTCCAGTTCCCCATTCTCATATTTGCCCACATTACTCTACTTGAGACTGACTGCCATTCAAGAAGGTTAGCCTCGTATTTTGTGTTGAATACTATGGCTACTCCTTCTTTTCCTTGATTGTCATTGCCTGAATATAACATTTTGTATTTATTGCTCAGAAAGAGCTCACCAGTTTTGGTCTTTTTTGTTTCAGTCACCCCTATTATGTCGATCTGGTACTTATCTAATTCCTCAGCTAGCTCCATTTCTTTGCCATTCAGGCTTCTTACATTGATAGTACCGATCTTTAACTCTGGTGATGTTGAGTTGGGGTTTGTTTTCAGATTTGTTCCAGTAGCTGACTTTTCGCTGTTCGCCTTGGTTCCCTGGCGAAAACAACGGGGGCCTTGTTTAACCGGGCGACGCCCCAGCCGGCATGAAATTTTGTCATGTTGTACCATCATTTTTTATTTTGGTTTAACCAATAAGAATACAATTTGGTCGGCTAAATCCCAAATTGCCAGCCCATCCTCGTTCGTTCAGTATCAAAGTAGATACCCAACAGGGTGCACCACGAGAAGGTGAGGATTGGACATTAGGTCAGAAGCCCTGGTCGGTTCTCCGCATTCCTTTAAAGGCTATGTGGAGGTCTCCTCTCAGTTATACAGCTTTGACCCTTAAGCACCCCAAGCAATATATCAAGCAATACTTAGTCTTTATTTGAGTTGTAAGTCAGCAGTTAGAATTGAAGGAAGTACAGGAATATGGTTTAATGTTAAATCTGGTGTCAGACAAGGATGTACATTATCCCCTCTGTTATTCATTATCTATATGGATCACATTATGAAGGAAAGCGGTATTAAACATGATATCAAAATTGGAGATGTTAATGTCAGCTCTTTGCTTTATGCAGATGATGTTATACTTCTAAATAAATCCGCTACAAGTCTGCAAGATTCTCTGACTAAATTGAATAACTGTTGTAATAGATATGGTATGAAGGTCAGCAATAAAAAGACAAAGACAATGAAAATAGGCAGAATCATTGAAAATGTCAACTGTGTTGTGAATGGAGAACCTGTGGAACAAGTAAAACATTTCAGCTACTTAAGCACGATTTTTACTGAAGATGGTAAATTAAATATAGAAATAGACAACAGAATCAGCAAAGGTGGTGTGGTAGGAAGTCAATTGAATAAATTCATATGGAATAAGAGAGAAATTAGTCAGAACACTAAATTAGCTGTATACAAGATAGTGTTCAAACCAGTTTTAACTTATGGATCTGAGAGCTGGGTCAGAAGTAAAACACTTGACCAAAGACTAGAGACTGCAGATATGAGAGTCCTGAGAAAGATTATAGGTGTGAACAGATGGCATCAATGGCAATATCATATTAAAAACGAGGATATTAGGAAAGAACTTGACATTGTCAGCATTCAGGAATGCGTTAGCAGAGCTAATCTCAGGTGGTATGGCCACTTAAATAGAATGGGCGAGGAAAGATTAGCAAAACAAATGTTCTCTGCCAGGTTGGCAGGAAAACGACCCAGAGGAAGACCAAGATATAGGTGGATTGATACGGTACAAAGTGCCTTAGACGATAGAAATATAAGATCTGATAATGTAGGAGTCTTGACAACTAACAGACTGATTTGGAGGAAAATTGTAGATAGGAAGTTAGTAATGATGTAATTTTTTTTCATGTAGTACTATCATATCCTGTACACCCCTTGAGGGTACGTGGCAGGAATTTGATGATGATGATGATGAGTACTGTGGTTGTTATGTGTGTTTTTTAGTGATGAATTCATCACTGGTTTCATTGTATAAAAAAGTAGTATACTTAGATTTTAGAAAGGCTATCCATCTTCTTTGTCCAGTGAAGCTGTCATCTTATTGTAATAAGTAACCCAATTCTGGATTCCGGTTCTCATCAGCCTCTCCAACACTTTAACCATAACAACTGACACACAGATAGGCCTATAATTTGGTGCTTGAATTCAGTCACCTCCCTTATGAAGTGACATAATATTGCCTTCCTTCCACTCCTTTGGAACTTGAGCCAATGCAAGACTCATATTAAACAAGTATGTCAACTCCCTATATGGGAATAAAAGGTGTTAGCTAATTTTTTTTCCTCCAAGGCAGATGCCAACTCCTTGGAATATTCCTTCAAAATATGTGGTGATATATTAACAAGTCTGATAGCTTTATTAACATCATTTTTCTACAACATCAACATTTAACTACATTTTACATAGCACAAGTAGGATTTTTATGGTAAGCAGTGTTTGCAGCATGTTTACATCTCAGCAATTAGAAATGAGGCAGATGAGAGAACATGGAGTGCATAGCTGCTTAAAATGTAGAAAATAGAAAGAACTTAGTAACACTAAAATTAGCATAACAGACTTTGAGAGTATTATACTCGAAATGAGTCAATGTTGACCTAGAGAGATGAGTAGAGTGGTCGACGGTGAGGAACATGAGCAGCATGTGAATAAGAATATAAAATCAAGAAATGTAGTAAGCTTGAAAGACAGTGTTGTTGTTGGTGTTGACTCAGAAGGTGAGCATCTGGCAAGAGTAGGTTGCTTGGAGAGAGAGAGAGAGATGCAGTGAAAGAAGTGGAAGGTATGTAGAATGAGTTAAGAAGTGTGAACAAAGAGATCAGGAGACTAGAAAGAGTAGATGCCAAGGGAATGAGGGGCAGGGTGAAGTATGGGAAGGATAGAAAGAGAGAGAATAGGAGAACAAAGTGACAAGATTGAATGAGAGAAGCAAGACAGTGTAGGAGCCAGGAATGCAGGTAAGTGGGAGAGCAAGAAGAACAAGTGTCAGAGGAGAGAGAAAGTGAGAGATGCAGGTGAGCAAGGAAGGAAGGAAGGAAGTGGTAAGAGGTTTGATGTATGGAGATTCAATGATCCATGACAGGTGCAAGACAGAATGCCAGAAGAGTGTGTTTACCTGGAAGAATGACTGGCATGAGTATGGCATTTAAGCGACGTGAAAGAGTGGATGGTGTAGCTATGGGGGGGGGGGGGTCCGAATGACTTCAGAGGCAGCGATAATTGGGTATTGAGATTTCAGGTTCATTCTTGAGGTTGTTGTATGCCAGAAGAATGAGAGAGGAAAGATATTGAGTGTGTTACCCAAGTATGATAATGTAGAGCTGAGGAGAAGAGCGTAATTAACCATATCACAGTAAGAATGTGTAGAAAGAGATGCTTGGATTATGTGGATGCCTGCAGTGCATTTGAGGAGAGAAAAGTGATATGAGAAAAGTATGTGATAGATGGCTTGTATTTGAATGAAGAAGGACATAGGAATCTGGAAAGAAAGTTGTTCTCTGAACAAGTGAGAGTGTTGGTGCAGGGAAACTAGAACTATCTGGGGACAAAACACAGTGTAATGCTAAATCCATAGGAGTTTGGAGAGAATAATGATATATATATAAACAATGACACCGCAGCGATATTTCTTTATAATGATGCCTGGAGTTTCTGGAATAAATAGGAATCGGTGGTGCTAATAGCCTCAACCTATGAAAAGATTACTGGAATCAGTGAGCCACAGCTGATGGAGGATAACATACTGACAGGAATAGAAATAGCAGGGTATAGAATTTTTTGGCAAGATAGGAAGAGCAAATGCAGTAGGATAAATGCAGTGGCACTAATAGTTTTAAGAGCATATGGTATAAGATGGAGGTGGGTAAGACAGGATATTGAGTGGAGTGTTACTATAAGCAGTGGTAAATTGGGAAGAGGAAACTGAATGTAGCAGTAGTAAGAGAATGGAATCTGGAATTCTTAAGGGATTTATAAATGTCTTGGGCAACATGTAATAGAAAGCATACAAGGTTCAAGAGCTAGTTATGTGAGGTCATAGATGCTAATGACCTCACATAACTAGCTTTAGTATCCCATAATGCAAAGCACATATCCTTGCAGACCTGTATAATGCTATACATTATGGGAAGGTCACTACCCAGACCGGTTTCGACCTTTATTGAGGTGAAAAAGTAAAGGATTGTTCATCATAGGCCTAGAGTAGTTAGTATGGGGTACAAGAGAACCTTGATAGCATTAGAAGAAAGAAAAGACAGGCAGAGGCAGATAGCATGAGAGAAAGAGAAAAGGCCTCAGCTCTTTTATATCATCATATAGCCAAAGGCTATCAGTTTTTCTTTTTCACCAATTTCATATAGATAAACAATATTCATGTTTTGGTAACTGTTTTAATAGAAACTTAATATGCTCAGTGAAGTAATTGAAGACACAGGTATGAGTTGACATTTTCTTGTGTGATGGTGTGTCAGGAAATCTGTTGCTGTTATTTCCCTTAATGAAGTTAAGGATTGATGAGGAACAAGAGTTTTGATTTTCCTGAGCAAGATTGCCGAGTTTTCTGTTATGTCTGTTGAAGTCTCTGACAAAAATATGTTAACTTCTGCTTCTGCAGATACCTTGTATTTAATACCAAAAGACCAAATATTTTAAGGTTATGAATGTGAGTGAGGAGAAAGATCTCTAATTTTCTTAATATACACTTTTATTCTATATGTTGAGTTTATATATATATACACACACACTTTGTTAATAAAATGTATAAAAAAAAAATTATATATATACAGAGTCCATCAAAAAAATGTGTTCACACTTTAACAGATGTCATCTGTGGACTTCTTTCGAAGTTCGATCGAATTACAGTAGCGATATGTAATATGATGTTCTCTCAAAAGATGTCGTTACTCACATGAATACTAACATCAGCACATGACTGGTAGGACAGTCAAATGAAATGGCCATGGCATGAGGAACACAAGACCATTTTAAAGTGGTACTTCAAATTTGAGAATGCTGTTGAAGTTCAACGACAATGGAGGTGTGAGTTTGCAACACAACCTCCAACATGCCTGACAATTGCATGTATTCGTGATAAGCTTGAGATCCACAGTACTGTGTGTGATGTGCATAAGGGAAGATCCGGGAGGTCTCGCACAGCGACAAGTCCTGCTTCCTTGGCTTATCATGAATGCGTGCAATTGTCAGGCGTGTTGGAGGTTGTGTTGCAAACTCACATCTCCACTGTCGTTGAACTTCAACAGTTTACGCGCTCACCACAGAAGTCTACCACACAATGTGCACATGAGAAAGGAGTTAACAGTGCAAGCATACAGTGCATTCTTAAAGCAGCTAAATGGAAATTTAACTGCTTTAAGAATGTTTATATCCCAAGATTATTATATGCAATGAATGAAGACGATCCTGATCGAAGAATGCAGTATTGTGAGTGGTTTCAACATATGGTATATGAGGATGAGGAGTTTGTGAAGCACAATTTAAGCTTAATGGAACAGTGAATTGGCATAATTGTATTTATAAATCTGGGTGTTCATGTGGGCAAAGCAGTCAATTTACCAGGGCTCAATGTCTGGTGCGGACTGTCATCTGGGGTTTAATATGACCATTCTTCTTTGAAGGTACTGTTACTAGTCAAGTGTACCTAGAACATGCTATGCACATCCATTTTACCTGCCATTCATGCACTTTATGGGAATGATCAATTTCTCTTCAAACAAGATGGCATACCACCACACTACCACTGATATGTGAAAGCGTACCTTGATGAGAGTTTGCAGACAATGGATAGGACAAAGAGGTGCAGTTAAGTTCCTCCCACGTTCTCCTGATTTAATACCCTTGGACTTCTACCTATGGGGGAACTCTAAAGGATGTAGTGTATCATAGAAAACCAGCTACACTGGTGACCCTTTGGAAAGAAATTGAAATGGCATGTGCAGCAACCCCACTGGATGCTTTGGCCAACATTGCCCAAGCAGTAGTTCGCTGTAATAATAAGTGTCTAGACACTAATCATAACCACTTTGAGCACCTTGTGTAATTGTAGAAGTCAAAGGTAACTTGTATTCATCCCTTTATGTCTGTATAAATTCAGTATTACAATTTTTATACAGGTTTTTCTTTTGCTGAAGTGTGTATACAATTTTTTGACAGACTCTGTATATACACACACTTTGTTAATAAAATGTATAAAAAAGAAAACTTAGTTTCATGTATGTTGCATAGTGAAACATCAAATACATAGGTCTGGGATAAAATCTGTAAAGTTAGGGGAAAACATATTTACATTATATATATCAGGATTGAGGGGTGCTTAAGGGTCAAAGCTGTATAACTGAGAGGAGACCTCCACATAGCCTTTAAAGGAATGCGGAGAACCGACCAGGGCTTCTGACCTAATGTCCAATCCTCACCTTCTCGTGGTGCACCCTGTTGGGTATCTACTTTGATACTGAACGAACGAGGATGGGCTGGCAATTTGGGATTTAGCCGACCAAATTGTATTCTTATTGGTTAAACCAAAATAAAAAATGATGGTACAACATGACAAAATTTCATGCCGGCTGGGGCGTCGCCCGGTTAAACAAGGCCCCCGTTGTTTTCGCCAGGGAACCAGGGCGAACAGCGAAAAGTCAGCTACTGGAACAAATCTGAAAACAAACCCCAACTCAACATCACCAGAGTTAAAGATCGGTACTATCAACGTAAGAAGCCTGAATGGCAAAGAAATGGAGCTAGCTGAGGAATTAGATAAGTACCAGATCGACATAATAGGGGTGACTGAAACAAAAAAGACCAAAACTGGTGAGCTCTTTCTGAGCAATAAATACAAAATGTTATATTCAGGCAATAACAATCAAGGAAAAGAAGGAGTAGCCATAGTATTCAACACAAAATACGAGGCTAATCTTCTTGAATGGCAGTCAGTCTCAAGTAGAGTAATGTGGGCAAATATGAGAATGGGGAACTGGACAATGAGACTTATTTGTGCCTATGGTCCCACAGAAGGTTCTACTAAGGTAGAAGTGGAGGAATTTTTTGAGGCTTTAGAAAAAGCAACTGACACAATGAAAAAGGAAAAGTTGGTCCTTGTTGGGGATCTAAATAGTAGAGTAGGAAATGATTGTGAGACATACAAAAATATTTTGGGAAAATTTGGAGAAAAGAGCAAAGCTAATAATAATGGCAAATATCTGTTGGATTTCTGCTCAGGACATGGACTGGTTATTACTAACACCATGTTCCAACATAAAAATGTGCACAAATTCACATGGAGAGAAGAGGCTAGGAATAAGAAAAGTCTCATTGACTATGTTATTGTTGATAGCGATGTTTTCTCCCTGGTGCAGGACACCAGAGTGTACAGAGGATTTGAAATTGGAAGTGATCACTATTTAGTCTTGAGCAGGATAAAATTGAATTTCATATTGAAAAGAATAACATGTAAGAAAGTTTTAAAGCGAATAAAAGTTCAGCAGCTCTCAGATGTAAACTGTAGACTAAAATACAGCAATATTATTGAAAAGAAAATGAAAGAGTTTGAGAACAGGAATAAAACCTTGGAGATTCAGTGGCAAACTCTGAAGGAAACACTGATTGATTCTGCCAGAGAGGCATGTGGTGAGGTTGTGTGCAAAGATAAAAAAATCAGAACTCCCTGGTGGATACAGGAAGTTAAAGAGGCAGTGAAGGAAAAGAAGAAAGCATATCAAAAGTTCCTGGCAAATAAGTCAGCTTTTACTCTTACAGAATACAGAGACAAATGTAAGAAAGCTAAACAGTGTGTAAAACTAGCTAAACAAAAGTCATGGGAAGACTTTGGCAAGAATATAGAAAATAAATATCAAGAAGGTGGCAAAATATTCTGGAGGTTGTTGAAGAAGCTTAGGAATGGAGGAAAGAGTGCTGTAAAAGGAATTAGAGATGATAAAGGTGAAATGAAAACAGGAGAAAAAGATATCCTTGAAGTATGGAGTAATTACTTTGAAAAACTGCTAAATGAAACAAGCAGTGATGACAGCACAGTGATAAAAAACACTGACTAGGCATGCAGTCAGGAATACATATCCATACTTGAAGTAGAAAAAGCCATCAAAGGCTTGAAATGTGGAAAGGCAGCAGGAGTAGATGATATTCGACCAGAAATGCTGAAGTATGGTGGTATAAGAGTCTTACAGTGGCTGCACTGCATAGTTCAGAAAGCCTGGACAGAGGGACGAATTCCCGATGATTGGAGTAGAGCTCTCATAGTACCCATATATAAAAAGGGAAATAAAACTGAATGTGAGAATTACAGAGGTATTTCCCTACTGAGTGTTCCTGGCAAGATCTATGCAAGTATACTTGAGAAACGGTTGAGAAGAATTGTGGAAGAAAAGCTTGGTGAAGAACAAGCTGGATTCAGGCCAAATAGAGGCTGTCAGGATCAGATCTTCACTTTACGACAAATAGTCGAGAAAGCATGGGAATATAACAAAGATCTGTATTTAAGTTTTGTTGATTTGGAAAAGGCATATGACAAGGTGCCAAGAGAGAAGCTATTCAATACGCTGCAGTTATATGGTGTGAATGGGGCATTATATCAAGCAATACTTAGTCTTTATTTGAGTTGTGAGTCAGCAGTTAGAATTGAAGGAAGTACAGGAAGATGGTTTAATGTTAAATCTGGTGTGAGACAAGGATGTACATTATCCCCTCTGTTATTCATTATCTATATGGATCACATTATGAAGGAATGTGGTATTAAACCTGATATCAAAATTGGAGATGTTAATGTCAGCTCTTTGCTTTATGCGGATGATGTTATACTTCTAAATAAATCCGCTACAAGTCTGCAAGATTCTCTGACTAAATTGAATAGCTGTTGTAATAGATATGGTATGAAGGTCAGCAATAAAAAGACAAAGACAATGAAAATAGGCAGAATCATTGAAAATGTCAACTGTGTTGTGAATGGAGAACCTGTGGAACAAGTAAAACATTTCAGCTACTTAGGCACAATTTTTACTGAAGATGGTAAACTAAATATAGAAATAGACAACAGAATCAGGAAAGCTGGTATCGTGGGAAGTCAATTGAATAAATTCATATGGAATAAGAGAGAAATTAGTCGGAACACTAAATTAGCTGTATACAAGACTGTGTTCAAACCAATTTTAACTTATGGATCTGAGAGCTGGGTCAGAAGTAAAACACTTGACCAAAGACTAGAGACCGCAGATATGAGAGTCCTGAGAAAGATTAGAGGCGTGAACAGATGGCATCAATAGCAATATCATATTAAAAATGAGGATATTAGGAAAGAACTTGACATTGTCAGCATCCAGAAATGCGTTAGCAGAGCTAATCTCAGATGGTATGGTCACTTAAATAGAATGGGAGAGGAAAGATTAGCAAAACAAGTGTTCTCTGCCAGGTTGGCAGGAAAACGACCCAGAGGAAGACCAAGATATAGGTGGATTGATACGGTACAAAGTGCCTTAGACGATAGAAATATAAGATCTGATAATGTTGGAGTCTTGACAAGTAACAGACTGATTTGGAGGAAAATTGTAGATAGGAAGTTAGTAATGATGTAATTTTTTCATGTAGTACTGTCATATCCTGTACACCCCTTGAGGGTACATGGCAGGAATTTGATGATGATGATGATGATCATATCAGGATTGACAACATATAATAAAAAATATTAACAACAGACTCTGTGTTGTTTAGAATGGGTCCACAGTGAGTGTTGCAACTTCATGGACGTCCTGAATGATAATAATAATAATAAAATTATAGTAGTCTGAAAAAGTTAGCCAAAAAATTAGAACTTTTATTTGAATTTTGCAATCTTCTGTTTGTTCCAATTGATTAAGAATATCAGGATTATATTAAGTATTTCATTCTGCCACATCACAATCGGCATTTCATCTAGCAAAAATGTAATAATGGTAGCACTGTTCAGAGCTGATCAATGTTACTATCAGAACAAACATTTTTTTTTTTTTTTTTTTTTCAAAATAGCTGAAAGACTTTAGCTCAAGGACAGAGTTTTGTGTTAAACTTTTGTTTCTGCATTTCAAATATACACACAGATGTAAATGTGAAGGAACCTTTCAATGTGACAATGAAGGAAAAGTATAACAGTATCAAAGTATGCAAGAAATGCAAGATTGTCCAAGGAAAGAGAACAATTTGCCCAGAGTTAACAAAAACTGAAAATGATGGCATGGTTGCAGTGATGCCAGTTCATGAGAATGAAGAGGATAAAATTGTACATATAAAAAGACAGAGAGAAAGAGATAGAGGAGGGAGAGGAGATTAATAAAATAGATGTTGCAAAGGATGATTTTTTCAAATGCTACAGGTATGTTGGATAAAATGGAGCATGCTTTATGGTGATAAAGCATGCCTTATACTTTATGGTGAAACAAAGTAATAACTGAGGCCATGTAGGGAAGAGTAAATGACATGATGGCTGAGCTGTGTGATGCAAAAATTTCAATTTATGAATAGGCGTAGTGTTTAACATCTGGAACAATTGTATGGATATATCAGAGAGAGAGAGAGAGACAGGAGAACGAGAAGCAAGCTATGGAAGGGGGCAGATGGAAGATAGATACAAGAGTGAGAGATTGATTATTACAGGACAGCATAACAAAACGTATACATTCTGTTACTCTATTTAAGTAATATAAAGTATAAGAGTATATATGGTAAAAAATTGATTGACTTTGTAGTTTATAATAACCTAAAAATAATGAATTCCTTCTATAAATATAAAGACATACATAAATATACTTGGGCAGCAAGAGGATGGAAATCAATATTAGATTACTTCATATTAAATGAAAAGACATCAAAATTTTCACTAGATGTTAGAGTTCACAGAGGATATGAAATAAGCAGTGACCACTTCCTTGTTAAAATAAAATTAAGATTACCACCTAAATGGCTACAAGTAACAAGAACAGAAAGAAAAATTGAAACATTTGTTTATAAAACTAGACTATTGAATAACACAAATGTACAATGGCTATATGAACAAAGAATTAACCAGTATCTAGATAAAATAAAACAAAATGAAGAAATAGAAATAGAATGGCTTAATATAAAAACGATACTAAATGCATCGGCAAATGAAAGCTTAGGAAAGACCAAAAAATTCAATAAAAGAAAAAACTGAAGATCTGGGATGATACAATCAAAGAAATAATCAAAAAGAAAAAAGAAGCCTATCACAAATGGTTAAGCAGTAAAAGATTAGAAGATGAAATAGAATATAAAAGAATAAGAGCCATAGCTAAAAGAGAAGCCAGAAAAAGACATAGAGAATCATGGAATAAATTTGTTTCTAATTTAGAACATGATTTATATAAAATAAGACCCAATGTATATAAGATTTTGAAAAACCTAAATGCAGATACCAAAGAAAACATAAAATTAAACACTGAATTGAAATTAGAAGAATTTCTAAATTACTACACAGAACTGTGGACAGACAAATATTTTAAAAAAGACAACTGGCAAACAATTAACGAAAATGAAAAGGAAATAACTGAAGAAGAATTAGAAATCAGCCTGAAAGAAACAAGAAACGGAAAATCACCTAGAGAAGATAAGCTAGGTTCAGAACTATATAAATACGCAGGAACAAGATTCAAAGGAAGAATCTTATTATTTTTAAATAAAATTTACTCAACTGGTATCCCCCCAATAGAATGAAAAAAAAGCAATTGTGATTCCTATCTTTAAGAAAGGTAATAGAGATGACCCTAAAAACTATAGAGGTATCAGTATACTAAATTCATGTTACAAAATATACAGCAGAATCTTAAATAACAAACTAATGAAATATTCCGAAAACTTTATTCTAGAGGTACAAAATGGATTTAGAAAAGGACGATCATGTATAGACCCAGCCTTCTGCCTAAAATTAATACTAGAGAAAAGAAGAGAATATAATTTAGAAACACATATTGCATTTATTGACTTTGAAAAAGCATTTGACAAAGTTAAAAGAAACATATTATTTAACATATTAAAAGAAAGATAAATACCAAATAATATCCTAAAAGCTGTCACAAGTATATATGAAAATAATCAAATACAAATAAGATTAAATCATGAGCTATCATATACAAGAGAGATAAACCAAGGGGTCCGACAGGGATGTTCCCTCTCAGCAACTCTTTTTAATATCTACTTAAATGAAATAATAATGAAATGGAGTAAAACTTTACATCAAGGAATTAAACTTTCACCTACAGTTAACTTAAACACTCTCCTCTTTGCAGACGACCTAATAATAATTACAAATTCTGAAGATAACTTACAGAAAGCTATTTTAAATCTAAATGAGATATCCAAAGATTATGGTATGATAATATCAATGGAAAAATCAAAAACTATGGCCTTTAAAGGACAAGATCCAGCAAGAACTAAAATAGTATTAGATAATAAGATCTTAGAACAGGTAAATTCATTTAACTACCTAGGATGTCTGATCACTTATGTAAATGAAAAAGATATAAACATAAAAATTGCAAAATATTTAAAAATAACAGGAGTAATTAACTCTATATTTAAACCAAACCTAGTTCAAAAACAAACCAGGCTAAAAGTATACAATACATTAGCCCTACCGGTCTTAATGTATGGAAGCGAAATCTGGACAATAAAACAAAAAGACAAACAAAGATTAACAACAGCAGAAATGAAGTTTATGAGAAAAACTGCAAAGTATACCCTATTTAATCACAAAAGAAACGAAGATATTATGAAAGAATTAAACCAAGAACCAGTAATTGAAAAAATTAAAAAATATAAACATAGATGGATGGAACACGTTCAAAGAATGAAAACAGAAAGATTACCAAAACAAGCCTTAAAGTACAAGCCATTAGGAAAAAGAAAACCAGGACGTCCTCTTAAACGATTCAACGATGACTTATAAGGCCGGAACAGGCCATACTAGGCCTAAATCCTTGATACGTATGATGATGATGATGATGATGATGATGAAAGTATAAGAGTTAGTGAATGGATGATAGTAAGGAACAGGGAAATAAGTCAAATAGTCTTATCATGAGAGAGAGAGAGAGAGTGAGTAAGGTCTGGACAAGGGCATACAGCTACTAGAGCAAAGAAATGAATGTGGGTGGATGGCCTTGAACAGAGAGAGAGAGAGATCAGTAGGAGAAAATATGGGAGTATAAGGAAGTAATAACATGAGCATGAATTATAGACTTTACCTGAAATACTATTTTTGTATACTAATGCAAGGAGAACCAGAAATAAGAAGCCTGAGTTTGAGGCAATGAGCAAGTCTGTGTCTGTGTATCCAAAGATTACCAGCATAAGTTGATACTCTCTCAACTTATTAATGACTGTAAAGGAATAGTGCCTATTCAAGGTATAGGTGGAAAATGGAAGTACATCTTATGGTATTAATTCTATTTGGTATGAGGCTGAAATTTTTTGTGCATATGGAATCTGCAATCTTGGAAAGATAGGTCAACCACGAAAAATCTGTCTCAAAAAAAATTATCAAATCATAGTTGCCTTTTCATAGCATAAAAAAAAAATAAATAAATAAAAAAACATCAAGGATGACAACTTACAGAAATGGCATACACTGAATTCAATATCTATATATACAGATTTAAAGAGGCCACCAAAACCCAATGCAATAATAACCAAATACTAAATTTAAACTAATTAGAAGAAACACACGTATAAACTACAGTGAAAATTATTTAATTGTAAATATTTCATCCTAAGTATCTTAGGACATCATCAGTACAGTATTTAAACAAAATTAGGAATAACATACAGTTAGGGCGCATGATTACAATAGGATCTCCTTTATCACCTTTATCACCAAACCTAGCAAATTTGTTTCTAGAACACCTTGAGGAAAAAATATTCACTTTTGAACCCAAACCAAAAATTTGGCTAAGATATGTCGATGACGTATTTGCAGTCTGGAATCATCCCGAACCTGAATTACAACTGTTTCTAGATAAAATTAACCTTCTTCATCATCGCATCAACTTTACGTTAGAAAAAGAATCTCCACAGGGTATCTCTTTTTTGGATTTAGACATCCAAAGAAAAGGAGATGGTTCCATGTCTTTCGCAAGCCTACATTCTCAGGTCGCTACATTCACAATTCTTCTGCTCATCATCCATCTCAGAAATCTGGCATTATTAAATCACTAGTTTCCAGAGCACACAAATTCTGCTCCTCTGAAGAAGCTTTAAACCAGGAATTAGAAGTTATCAAAAATACAGCCATCCTAAATGGATATAATCCCAAAACAATTCAAAAAATCATCAGTCACTTCTGCATACATCAAACCAGACAGGAAGAAGTGCATAGGATTCCCACACCTTACGTTAAAGGCATCTCAGAACGTCTTTCTAAAATTATGAAGAAATACAATTTTGCCACTACTTACAAACCTATCAACCAAATTTACAACTTATTACCTTCTCCTAAGGACAAATTCTCACCCTTGATGTTACCTGGTGTTTATGAGATTCCATGCTCATGCAAATTATCTTACTTTGGACAGACAGGTAGGTCTGTTCAGAAACGCATCTCGGAACATCAAGACCACATTCGTCTTCTTAAACCGCAGAAATCTGGCCTCTCTCAACACGGAATTGAAAATCCAAACCATAGGATCCATTGGGAAAAGGCTAAACTTTTACATAGATCTTTATTTAAACATGAACGTTTATACAAAGAAAGTTCTGAAGCCCTACTACACAGACCAAACCTAAACCGCAACGACATTCTTACTATTCCTAAAGTATGGGAAATTATCATACAAAATTGTGTTAAATAATTAACGTTTTTTTTTTTTGTTTTTTTTTGTACTACTTTAACACGTTATGCATGTTTTCATGAGATTCTATTGTAATCATGCGCCCTAACTGTATGTTATTCCTAATTTTGTTTAAATACTGTACTGATGATGTCCTAAGATACTTAGGATGAAATATTTACAATTAAATAATTTTCACTGTGGTTTATACGTGTGTTTCTTCTAATTATGAACGCACCACAGGTTTCGTTATTTAAAAAAAAAAAAAAAAAAAAAAAAAAATTAAACTAGCTTTGGTTGGCATATATCAAGGTCCTACATCGCTATGAAAGCTGTGAATTAGGCTATGAGAGAAATCACACAGCAAATCACAACTAATTTATGCAGCTGACATCTTAAAGTTATATTCAACATCTAGTTTAAGTTCATTTAATGTATGATTTTTAATTTAGAAATTGAAAAAAGATTAATATAACATTTTTCCCAATTTTGTAATTAATCAGAAGATGCATGAAAGTAGTCATCAAACAGTTCTTTCTCTGCAAATATATTTTACTGATTATATGCTAAAAGCAGTATATCTGACATACCAAACCTTGCATTCTTTTCCGCACATTATGATGCTTTCCATTCAACTACTGTTCTCCTAATAAATTAACTTCATATAAGTTTAAATTTCCATCTTTCATTTTTATAAACAACACCACCTGTGTATCTACACTGAAGCAGTTATCAATGTTGGTAATAGCTGGTACACAAACAGCAAGCCAGAAAAGTAACTTGGTTGGAAAAGACAGCAAAAGTGCAGTATGAGCAGACATTAGCCAATTAAGCCAAGAAATATCCTAGTCAGTTCTTTCAATATGTGACAAGCAGAAGAAAGAATGACTATGGAAGGATAATGCTGGCTGATGACAATGGTAGATTGGTAATTGATGCACAGGATATGATAAAGTATTCAATGAACAGTTTATCAGAGTATTTCATCTTTATGAAGATGAAATACATCATGAGAATATAGAGGGGTATGGTAGGGGAGGAATTCATAGTAAGTGAGCAGGAGATATATGAGGAATTAAGTAAACCTGTGTTAATAAGGCAGTATGACTTCACAGTATATCACTGTTTCGAAATAATGCTCAGTGAAAGTATCATTACCTTTGGTACACCTGTTTAACATGAAATTTGCAACAGGACAAGCCCCAAAGGAGTGAAAAGTGGGAAAAATTGTTCCATTTCACAAAGGGGAGGGGGGGGGATGAAGACTGAGGTACAAATTATAGGTCAGTCTGTGTGTCTGGAGTTGTTAAGGTGTTAAAGAGGTTGGTGTCAACTCGGATTCAGAATTGGGTTGATAATAGCAGTAATCTATATGAGGTCACTATGGGTTTGTTAGGGAAGGACATGTTTTAAGTCTGCTTATGTACTACAACAAGGTGATCAATTCAATGGATAAGAAAGTTGCATATACAGCGAGTTTCTTGGATTTGTCAAAAGGCATTGATAGATTATCACATGACAAGCTGGTAATTAAACTGAATTGAATACGATTGGATAGGAGACTAGTGAGTTGGACAGGCTGTCAGATAGGTATCAGCCATTTGTATATGGGGTGGATTGGTACCCCAACAGAAGAAAGTAACCAGTGGAGAACTGAGAGGATCTGTTTGGGACTATTATTGTTTAACTTATGTATTAATGATACCGGGACAGACTTAACTGGAGATATGCCGTTGTTGACCAATGATGCAAAGTTGGAAAGAACTATAATGAGCAGAACAGACATGGCTTTCCAGATAGATCTCAGTAGACTATATGAATGGGTAAATGAGTGGAGCTTTCAGTTTGATGTTGCAAAGTCAAGGTTAGGATGCAGACTATATAAAAATGGAGAAATTTTGAAGAAGGTGGAAGAAATGAGAGATCTGGGAGGGATGGTGTACAGAGACTTGAAGTTTAGGGGTCATATTGCTAATATTGTAAGAACATCACAAAGGATTATGGCAATGATGATGCGGAGGGCCTTGATGTAGACGCAAAGAGGTTATAGTTCTCTTGTATATGACTTTCATCAGGTTGCAAATGGACAGTTTGCATATTGTTGCCTAGTTTTTAAGGGGATAAGGATATACGAGTTAGAGAGGCCCAGAGAAGGTTCACTAAGTTAGTTTCAGAATCTATGGAATGTGTGATATGAGGATAGAATGGGGGAATGCAACTTGCAGAGATTTGTGAATAAGAAGAAGGAGTGGGGATATGATTGAAATGCATTGTGGGGAGGGAGGGGTTTGTTACCAGATTAATATGGAGGAGATATTTCATAGAGTAGAGAATGACAAGGGTAGAACAAAAGAACATCCATAGAAGTTGTATAAGGAGGGTGTGAACAGAGGAATGAGGGGCAGGTTCTTTGTATGGAGAGTGGTTAATGAGTGAAATGCATTGCCTGAAAGTGCAACAAGTACAGAAACTGTGAATAGGTTTAGGGTTTGGTTAGATAATCTCTTTGTATGTGAGTGTATACTTCCCACATTGAGTCTTTTGTCTCCATGGACTGCTGATGTTAATAACAATAATAACTGCTAAGACATGATCACTCTCTTTAGTAAACCTAAGCTGTTCCTTGCAAAGTATAGCTTGCCTATCAATTCATTTTTGTATGGAAGCTTCTACCAATTTCTCTAAAATCTTTAGGAGCACTCCAGAGATAGTGATAGGTCAGCAGACACAGCAATTTTTGCACCACCCTGTTTCAATGAGACTATCATACATTCTTCCCATTCCTGTGAGAACTCAATTGAGCTAAGACTCAAATAATAAAAACAGGTCAAAGTCCTATTTTGGCTAAACATCCACTTAAGTACACATGCTGATATCCTATCTGTTTCTATTCTGGAATTCTTGTTCAGGCTATACAGCAACTGTAGAACCTCCTTAATTACTACTATCTTTTCATCTAATGTAGTGATAATACTATGCACCATGTTACGTACACCAGGCTGACAGATCTTACTGAAGTGAGTATTGAATATTTGAACAATTGCATCGGACATAAGGCTACCATTTGTTGTTATGTGCCATCCAGTCGTTTTTCGACTCTTGGTGATCCTGCGAACAAAGACTCTCAATCCCACCCGGCCTCTTGTCCTCTCTTTCAGTAATTGTAAGTTCTTTTATGTTGTCCATCCAACTCTTTTGTGGTCTTCTTCTCATTCCCTCAATTTTCCCCAAAATAACTGCCTTTTCCAATGATTCATCAGCTTGTATAATATGTCCAAAGTACATCAACTTCTGTTTAGCAATCATCACCTCCAAGGAGCGTTCTGTCTTTATATTCTCTAAAACCTTTTTATTGGTCATTCTTGCAGTCCATGAGATTCTTAATAATCTCCTCCACATCCATAATTCAAATTCTGTTTACTTTCTATCTTTCTTCTTAATAATCCAGCTTTCATATCCATACATCATTACTGGAAATACCATTGCTTTGATAATTCTAACTTTTGTAGTCTTACTCCTATCTCTATCTTTCCTAATTTTGGTCAGGTTTAACATTGCTTTTTTCTCATGACTATCCTTTTAATTTCATCTTCACGTTAACCATCATTTCTGATTCTAGGCCTTAGTAAATCATAACTTTGAACAGTTTCTATTTTATCTCACTCTATTATAAATTCCTTAAATTGCCAGAAGACATCACTTTTGTTTTGCTGATGTTTAAATTAAGCCTAGCTTTGTTACTTTCCATCTTAACCAATAGAATCAACCACTCCATATCTTCATTAGTTTCTGCTATGAGGGTTGTATCATCTGTATATCTTAAATTATTTATTTTTTTTTGCTACCAATCTTAATTCCAGCTGTATTTTTGTCTAAATCAGCCATTCTCATAACATATTCACTATAAATATTAAAAAGATAGGGCGACAGTATAAAACCTACCATACTCCTTTTTCCACTCGAACACTGTCTGTTTCTCCAAAGACTGTTTTTACTGAAGCTTTTTGATTGTCATACAGCTCTCTTATCAAGAGAATTACATGTTCAGGTATTCCCATTGATTTCTCTGTTGTGATCCACACAATCAACAGCACCCTATAATCAATAAATCAGATGAATACTTCCTTCTGAAATTCTCTTGTTCTTTCCATAATCCATCTCATGTCTGCTATTTGGTCTCTAGTTCGGCTACCTCTCCTAAAGCCTGCCTGTTCTTGTGGCATTTCTCTGTTCACATATGGCTCCAACTTTTGTTGGATCGCTTTCAGCAAAACTTTACTTGCATGTGAAATTAAAGTGATGGTTCTATAATTCTCACAATTTCTGGCATTTGATTATTTTTTTGGAATTGGAATGAATACTGATATTTTCCAATCTCTAGGACAGTATATTTTCTTCCAAACCTGTTGACAAATTTCAGTCAATATATTCACTACTTCATCCTTAGCTGGTCTCAATAATTCCACTGACACACCATCAGCTCCAGGAGCTTTTCCTTTTGGCAGATGTTGCATTGCTGATATCACTTCACTTTTCATTATCATGGGTTCCTGAACAAATTCTCTTCTTTCAAATTCTACTTCAATATTATTATCTTTCTTGTACAAATCCTCTACATACTCTTCCAACTTTTTATCCCTGCTTCTTCTTCCATCAGATATTTACCTAAATTACTTTTTACAACCCCTAATCTAGGGATAAACTTCCTTGTAACAGCATTTATTTTTCTAAACAGTTCTCTTGTTCTTTGCATAATAGTGCTTTCTTCAATTTTCTTGCACCTTTTGTTTAGATGTTTTTCCTTATCTTTCCTAGCCTATCTTTGGAAATCTGCACTCAGTTGTCTAACCCTTTCTTTGTTTCTCTGAAGTTTCTTTTTTTTTTCTTCTTTTCTCTGCTATTTGAATAGCTTCCTTTGACAACCATTAACAATCTTTCTTTCTTTTTACTTTATCAAGAGTCTTCTCTGCTGCTTCTATGATTGTACATTTTGTTTCTTCCCACAGTTCTTCTAATTCTCTTCCTGTCTTCTCCAAACTTTTTAATTTCTTTCCGACTTCTACTTTAAATATTTCATTTATAGGATTTAAATCAAATATGATAATGTCCTTTTGTTTCTTCTTAGCCCTTAATTTCAATTTATCTTCAGATATCAATAATTCATGATCTGTCCCATAGTCTGCACCAGGTAGTGTTTTTGCTGATTGGATAGTACTCCTCCACCTTCTGCAGGCAACAATATAATCTAACTGATTTCTGTATTCTCCATTAGGTGAAGTCCATGTGTACAATCTTCTTTTATGCTGCTGGAAGCAAGTGTTTGCAATAAAGCAACTGTTCTCAACACAAAACTCCAACATCCTTTCTCCTGCTTCATTTCTCAGTCCTAAACCAAATTTTCCAGTGATGCCTCATTCTTCTTTTTCACCCACTTTTGCATTCCAATCACCTAATATGAAAAGAAAATCTGTTTTATCATTACTGTATACTACTTGTTGCAAGCTGCTGTAAAATTCTTCTATCTCATCTTCACTTGAATCTGTAGTGAATGCATATACCTGTATGACTGTAACATTCAGTAGGTATGCCTTAATTCTGATTAGAATCTATCGGATTGGGTTGTAATCCAAAGTGCATTTTCTGTATTCTCTTCTAAATGATGAATGCCACTCAATTTCTTCGAAGGTTTTCATTTCCAGAGTAATACATCATTAAATCATCGGTATCAAAATGACTCATTCCTGTCTGTCTTAGTTCACTGATTCCTAACATCTTAACTCGAGTTCTACTCATTTCTTTCTTCCCAGTTCCAGTTTTCCTTGATACATACTTCTTACATTCCATGATCCTATTTTATGTAAATCAGTAAAATGGAGCACCTTCTTCTGAGATTAACTCTATCAGAAGTTGAACTTCCAGAAGGCTTTGATCCAGCTTCATCATTCTTGTTAACTTCATTGGAAGTTCTTCTCTGCTCTTCCCCAGTAGCCATTTCAGTGCTTTCCAATCTGAGTGTCCCATCTTCCCACACTATATCACAATAACTTAAGCCTCTGTTCATAACATTTTCATGGTAAAATATATACAGAAGTGGTTTGCCATTGCTTTCTTCTGTGTTTGTTTAGTCTACTAAGTAAGGCTAAACAAACTGCAAGAGATTAAGAAAAGTAAAATAGGAAAGATTGGGGGGGGGGGGGGGCAAGAAAAAAGAAAGAAGAGTAGGGACCAGTCTACAGATATATATTACACAAAATAAGGTTTGGTCCAGGATCAGGTACCTCAAGTTTGCCACTCCCATATACTCACTACTAAAGTGAGCCCTCGAGGGAGGCTACCATCTGCATTCAGTAAAAAGACATTCATTGACATTCATTCTTTCTGTTACCTGTGGCATAATGATAAAATTCTTTTTGATTGCTTTTAACCTGTACTTCTAATTTCTTTTCATACACTGACTAAGTTTTCCATATAGTATTCATAACTTTTCTAGCCTATCCTTGTATTATTATTGCATCCTCCATGGAATCGGCAGATTCATCATGGGATATTATTATTATTATTACGGGCGACTCCAAGGAGTCCTTAGACTCATCAAGGGAAGCCCTAAACATCATGTCCATCACAACTATTCGACATTCATACAGTAGCTATCGTACTTTGCCTTGAACTCATTCACTGTCATAGTGCCCACAACAGACTCTGGCAGCTTATTCCACTCATTCACCACTCTAAAAGTAAAAAACCCAGCTCTAACACCCTTACTAACCACACTCTTGCCCAGCTTCCATGGATGTCCCCTAGTCTTCCCACCACAAATATATTTAAGCTCATAACTGGCTCACCAATCCCTTAATCAAAACCACCATATGATCACTCTCCCCAAATGGTGGCACTGCAGTGACATTTTCTATCACCACTGTATGAGATGATATTATCAAATCTAAGTCAAGTCCCACATGTTGCCTCAGCTTATATGCTGCATAAAAGAATTGTCCCTGAGAGCTCAAGAAACTCGATCTCCTTACTTACACATGATATTTCCTGCTTCCACTTAATACTTCCGTAATTAAAGTTATCCATTATTATAATCCTCCTGTTGAAACAGATTTTATTATTATTATAATTATTATTATTATGTGATACCTCCAGGGAGCCCAAAGACTCATCGATGGAGAGCACCTACTCCACAACTCTCTGTCTCCACTACTCAATCCACCAACTACAATGAACCAAAACTACCATTATCATCATCATTAGCTACACCAACGCCATCTACCGCCCACCACCAACACTAGTATTTTCAGAGACAATCACAAACATCCATGCCCACAGCAGGATTTGAATCAGAAGCTTTTGGCTAGAGAGTAGATAAGTTAACCCTTCAGCCAACCAGGCTGACTAATAATATATCATCTATTAATAAAATAGATGATATACAAGGAAGAAAAGTCATAGCCTAGAAAAGAAATATAGCAAAAATCAACATAATATAAGAGAAAAAATGGATAGAACATTATAAGAATTTATGGTATGACCCAAATTTATTAACAGAAAATAATAATGAAGAAATCAGTACTCATATAGAACCACTTTTCTCTCTAGAAAAGTGGAATGGAAGCATTAAATTAGGTGGCTGAACAATCACTAACCTACAATATGCAGATGACACAGTGATAATAGTAACAAGCAAACAGGAATTAAAATCCAACCTAAATCAATGGGAAAGCTTAAGAATGGGAAAGAATGGGAAAGCTTAAGCCATGGTTTACAAATAAACCAAAATAATGATTTTAAACAACACGGAAGAGATAGATATAGAAGGAATTGAAATTGTCGACAATTTCAACTACCTTGGAGTGATAATTACAAAAAAAAAAGATAGATGTAAAAAAGAGATAAGAAGAAGAATAGCACTAGCTAAGAAAGAGATGACTGATTTAACTAAGATCTGGAAAGACAGGCACATCTCCAAAAAGATCAAAATTTAGTAGAAACCTTAGTTTTTTCGATCTTTCTCTATGCTTCTGAATCTTGGACAATGACAAAAGATGACAGAAGAAGAAGAATTGAGGTGTTCGAGCTCTGGTGCTGAAGAAGATTGTTAAGAGTGTCTTGGACAGAAAAATGAAAAAACAAAAGTATCCTAGAAGAACTGAATATCAACACAAGATTGATAAACGTAATTGACAAGAGAATAATGCAATATTTTGGACACATATGTAAAAGGGAAGGCAACTGCCTGGAAAAAATAATCATCCAGGGAAAACCATGTGGGAAAAGAAAAAGAGGAAAACTCCCCAACAGGTGGATTGAATATCAAGAATCACTGAAATTAAACTAGAACAAGCATTAAAAGAAGCACAGGGGAGAAAGAAACAAAGCATCATCAGGAAGGTCACGAGTCCTCAGACATGAGGAGATCCGAGAGAGAGAGAGAGATAGAACCATTTTTTAGATTGATAGAACTAAAAGAAGCAATCAATACATCAAAAAATAGAAAATCAGTCAGATTAGATGGCAGAAATACAGAGCTTTGGAAATATGGTGGAGAATATTTATTACATCAAACATTCTTAATATCAATAAATAGCTGTTGGAGGAAATACGAGGTTCCATCAGATTGGGCAAAAGTTAAGGTTATGTCTATATTTAAGAAAGGAGACAGATGTAGTTGTGGAAATTACAGAAGAATAAATCTATTAAATACTGGTTAAAATTTACAATAAAATTCTGAATAAAAGACTTAGAAATATTGCAAACAATCTACTCTTAGAGGAACAAAATGGTTTCAAACATGGAAGATCATGCATACACAACATTTATGTGTTAAAACAAATTATTGAAAAAAGATAAGAATTTAATTTAGAAATCCATCAGCTTTTAATGATTATGAGAAAGCTTTTGATAAAATATACAGAGAAAAAATATGGAATAAAATGAAAACACAAGGATATCCATTACATTTGGTACACGCTATTCAAAGTTTATAGGTAATAAATTAACAGAAGAGACTGAAATAAATGAAAGTGTTAGACAGGGATGTAACGTATGTCCAAATCTATTCAATATATATGTTAAAGATACCAAGCTATTTTAAACCTGGTTTTACTCCATTTCCCAAGTAAGCAAACAGACAAACAAGTCAAGTTTGCGCCTGCAATTGTTACAAGTCTAGCTGACCCTGCACATAGTGCAAGTCAAGACAACTCATGATAAAAGTAGAATAAGCTCTGATCACTATTCTTAATATTTACCCTTAATGCACAGCCCATCTACTTGAGGAGATGTATGATGCTATGTATTAAAGCCAAGGGGCCACTACCCAGACCGGTTTCGACCTTTACTGAGGTCTCATCAGTGGGAGCCAGGCTAGAAATACCAAGATTTTAGTAATACAGAGCTTATAAGTATTTTACCACAACAAGTTGCCATAAGGTGTTTTAACCTTATTAAATAAAATATATATATATATATATATCAATGTTCATATTTTTCGGTAGATAATGTTATGAAAAATAAATTAGTTTGAATGACTAAAAAAGAATAAAGATTAAGCTGAGATACCACTAGTTTCGTCGAAAAACTCAACTTCTTCAGGTATCAAAGACAAAGAATTATATAAAAAATAACAGAGACATTATAAAATTACATCAACAGATCTAATATAAAAGAACCATAGTACAGTTTAAACAGGAATGCATGCTGGAGTTCCAATTGAAGTTGACTACGTGCGTGAGTTATCACGAGAGCGCCAGTACTAGACAGTGGCAATGTGTGTGTGTGTGTCAGAAAGATTATAGCTAAGGCTTTTGTTTATATGGGATGAATCAAGGGATATTTCTTTAGATTCGATTATCTTTCTTTCAAGCTTGTCATAACACATGTGTAAATTAGAAGTTTGCGGCCAGTCTATGAGGTGTTGGTGGCCTTCATCCGAGTTAATAGAAAAGAGAACGTGGCTTGAGAGAGAGAGCACTGGCTCTGGTTCTATTGAGGAACACAGAAGAGACATATTCTACAATAGGAACAGAGCAAGCGCTCTCTCTCAAACTACATTATCTTCTCTATTAACTCGGATGAAGGTCACCAACACCTCATAGACTGGCTGCAAACTTCTAATTTACATATGTGTTATGACGAGCTTGTAAGAAAGATAATCGAATCTAAAGAAATATCCCTTGGGTATTTCTTTAGATATGGGCTGTTAAAAAGAAAGATGAAAATAAAATACAAGCTGCAGAAATGAGATTTTCAAAAACAGTTAAAGGATGCACAAAATTGGACCATATAAGAAATGAAGACATCAAAAAAAATCAAGGAATATAGAGAAATGGAAAGAGCATCTATTTCGGATGTGAAGATATCAGCTGCTAAAAGAGGTGAATAAATATATACCAAATAGAAGGAGACAGAGGGAAAGATAGAGTGTGAAGAAGACCAGTGATAGCTGAGATAATATCTTCCATAATGATCACACATGCTTAAACATTGTTACTGAGGGGGGGGGGGAAGAGAATGGAGGTCGTGTATCTCCCATGCCTCTATAAAACTGACACCCTGAAATAATCAAAAATCCAACAAATCATTCTTGTCCCAAAAAGTATCTTCTTTTCTTAACCATCACTCATTTTACACAAGATCTGATGAAGGAGCATATTCTCTTTCCCTTCCTACCCAAAAAGCACTTTAGACCGGACTTTAACGAGATATTTCCAGGCGCAAATGCTGGTCTTGAAATTCACACTTGCTCTTGTTATAATTCAGGAAGTGAAAGGTGTGATTGTAATCTGATTATCGGAATAATGAATTACAGGTAACCCTCGTATAACACGGATGTTATACGAGCATTTCTATTATTAACCCAAGACCTCATGGAGACAAAGACTCATCTGGGAGGATTTCTATGTTCCACAGAAATGCCGCGTTACATAAATCGCGTTATGCAAAACTCAGATCACATACAAAAAGTAGAGTTATGTTCTGAAATCGGTTTTTTAAAAAAAAAATAATAATTCTATAAACAACGACATATCCAACAAAAAATATTTTTATTTAATTCAGGTAATTCATGTAAGTTAAGAAAACATATCAACTATGACACAAATACATAGAATAAAATTATAAAAATTACAAATTGTAATTAAGCTTCATTGCACGTAATGCATAAATGTTTTAGGCAAAATAAAAATAAGTGCATATTTTAATCTTTCATAGCACGAGGATTTGAGGATCGGTTAATAAATTAGGTTTTTCATGTAATCACCTGATGCATTACGACAAAACAATAGAGTAATTCTGTCTTCGGAAACTTTGACAAAATGATCTTTCATTTTTCAAAATATAGGTGCGTTTTGGGATTTTTTTCCAATATAACCCGGATTCATCAGCATTGAACACCTGGTCTGCATTACAAATGTTTATAAACTTTGAGAGTTTTTTGTTTAATAAGATTTCCTTCCAAAGGAATTTTCTTTTGAGTGCATCTTCTTTCCAAATTATTAGAGATTTCTTCATTTTTCTCTTAGAAAATTGTGTACACAAGCAACAAGCTTTGCGCTTACCGTTGACCCAGCAATAAACACTTTCTCGGACTTTATATTCATTGTGTTTGATTGTTTGAATTGTTGATTCATTTAAATTCAAAATCCTTACAACAACTGGTTTTTCTCCATTTTTCAACTGATCCATGATTTTAATTTTTTTTCTTCAAGAGAAATTTTCTTCGACAAAAATTTTCTTTCCAATATTCATTTTTTCCCTTTCAATGCAATTTGTGGCCATTACTATAAAAATAATTTTTTTACATAAAAAAGCATTGTTTATGTAAAAAAACTTGAGATAACACACTTATGATTTTTAATGCGCTTTCCTGGCAGAAAACGAAGAAAATTTTCAACAAATAACACTTTATTCGGTATACAATTGACGTACATGCATGCTAAAGGGTGTTTCCGCTAATATAAATTCGCCTTATAACTACCTGCGCAACACAGGCAGACATAAATTTAATGAAGATAAAATTTGATTTTTAAGTCACGTGGTGAAAAATTAAAGGGTTACTACAATTTCTAGACTGTGCTTTTGTCAAAACCGTGTTGTATAAGTACGGTGTTGAACAAGGGTTACTACAATTTGTAGACCGTGTTATATTTCTAAATTTATAGTTTTAAATGGTCAGTACAGGTAATCCTCGTATTACCTGTACTGACCATTTAAAACTATAAATTTAGAAATAATCATGTACATTTAATCACACAAATACAACATTTATTTTACAAATGATATTCTATATTTTTCAATTTAGCTACTTGAATACAAATTCTACCCTACGGTTCTTCTTTATGAACTGGTCAATAACATCGTCATAAAAAGTTGGTTGTAACTTAATTTTCCCAAGCAACACGCACACTTGTAAAGCCTGCTGAAGCTCACTGGCTAGAGCTACGTTGACTGCATATGGCCTGTGGTTTAAGCAACAGAGTGAGATGACGTGAAATGGCTATGCACATGCATGAAATCACAGTGTTGCTGTGAGGACTTGTAAGTTCCTACAACCGAGCAAGCCAAGGTAGCTTTGACTAGATGAGTAAGCATCGGCCTTCGATACACAATGCAAAGCTCAATTGTTATTATTGGAAAGAATTACTGGAAGTAGCAAAAGAAAAGAGTGAGAGAGTTAAGATAGTAAGTCTGTTGCCATGGTATGACAGAGTAGAGTTCAGAAGGAGGGCCATAATAGCGAATGACTTGATGCGTAGGTTATACAGGAGGAATGGTGTGGAGTGAGCTTGATGATGCAAAAGGACTTATACAAGAAGGATGGTTTGCATCTGAATGGATTTGGAGACGGGAAAAATTGTTGTCGAATAAAGTGAAAGTGGATGTGTAGAATCAGGGAAACTAGAGCTTTGGGGGGGGGGGGGCTGTTGAGTGGATATGCAGACATCAGTGAGGCAGTTAGGTGTAAGAATGTGTATAATATGCCTGAGTTTACTAATAGTAACAAACCAGAATGAGATAGTTAGTATAAGGTGTCAAGATAGGGGAGGAATTAGGGGGCTTTTGCACTCAATGCACTAATGCCAGGAGCATTAGGAACAAACAGAAGGAATTTTTGGCTTTGGTTTACTCATCCCGGCCAAAGTTATTGGCATTAGTGAGATATGGCTAACAAAAGATGATATAGTTAGGGGATAGAATGTGAAGAGCATAGTGTGTGTTCAGGAAGGATAGAGAAAAAAGAATAGGAGGAGTGTTACTGACGATAGCCAATGAACTGCAGCCAAAGAGAATAGAAGTTTCACTGCAGGACAGTGAAAATAGCACATTTGAGGCAATCTGGAGTGAGACTTAGGCCAGCAAAACAAAATATACAGTTGGGTGCTGCTATAGACCAGGTGATCTAACACCTAGTCTATAGCAGCACCTGGTCAAAAGACTGTACTCCAGAATTTGACAAAATCATCGTGTAAGTCTGCTAGAGGTGGAGGGGAAGCACTGTCAAAGATGGTTTTGGCACACTGCCCTCTATTCTTTTTATAGAAGGCCTGCATAGCTGCATAGGCCCTCTTCCTCTGCTTCCTATTTGAGAAAGTTGTTGTAGAATGAGACATAGGCTGATGTTGATGAAGCATGAAGTGTTCAGAGAATTCAGCATGGAGGTAGTCATTCAACTGATCTGTGATATCCATTCCCAGAAGGTGAGTCTGGATGAGATATTTAAGAATTTGATGGTTATATTCTGGAAGAGGAGGATCATCTAGAGATGATGTCAGTCTGAGAATCAAAGCCTCTTCTTGAACAGCAGCATGGTGGCTGGAAGATGGAAAGGCAGGGACAGGAGATATGGAGATATTACCTGTCCCTACCTGTGGGTTGCCAATTCTTGAAGTAAGGCTTTATAACTGGCTTTCCGTCTATGACACTTGATGGTATCCAAGGATCTTAATGGGAATGCCTTAAATAAAACCTAATTGATTTTCTTTATCCCTCGAGCCGTCAACTCGATCTCATGAGTGGCAAGGATCTTTTCTTCTTCGGCAGTCCAACGTGCTTTGATGCACTCTGTTCTTATTGCAGCGTTGGCTTTGGTTGGATGTTTCGAGGTGCGATACACGCCAAGGTCAACTGCGGTAGAGAATGCACGATCACAGGCCTGACATATGAAATGTCTGAGATTGGGAACTCCTTGACCGCCAGAACAAGCATGATGAGAACTTGAATAAATGGATTGATGACAGTCTTTGCAGGACTTTCTTTTAACTTTCTTCCTGAGGACGCCACTGGGACGGGTGGCAGGATCACCTCCAAACAAGAAACAGGCATCTAGATTCACACTCGACGAGTTTCCTGGCTCCGACCTATAAGCTTCGGAGCCTTCATCTGATGAGTTATTGCAAGTAAGGAAACTTAAACTTAAACCTTGCAAACTCAGATCCCCCGTATACCACTTTTTGATATCTGTCAGTCAGTCTTCATCTTATCCATGCTAACATTGTATAACACAAACCTATTTTCTCAAATTTATGCTGCAGTCTACCATGCTGTATTCTGTCAAAAGCCTTAGCAAAATCCAAACGTATCATGGCATATCTGTTCCCCTTGTTTAGTTCAATGGTGACACTGTTATAGAATGTGAGCAAGTTGCTTAAACATGACCTTCACTCTGTTCAACCCATTTCTGAATGCGAGCCCTAACCAATTTTTTCAAAATCTTCACCACCACTCCTGAGATACTAATTGGTCAATAGTTGGCATTGATCTTTGCACCACCCTTGTGCAATGGAATTACCATACATTCCTTCCATTCCTGTGGAATCCCCTGTTCTGAGACTCAATATTAAACAGCTTCTGAGAACTCATATTAAACAGCCAATTCAGCAGAACACACTTTTAGCACACATGCTGATATTCCATCAGTCCCTATTGCTAAATTCCTATTCAATTTGTGCAACAGCTCTAATACTTCTTCCTCACACAACACACCTGTGTTTCTTCATCTAGTGAAAAGGTAACGGTGAGCTCCATGTTGCATTCACCAGGTTGATAGCTTTTAACAAAATGGGCACTCATTAACTGAACAACCTCTTCTGCATCTGTAATCCTCACACCATCAGGATTTAGAAGAGTTATTCTTTCATATTCATTCTTTCTTTTACTTGCAGCATATCGATAGAATTCTTGTGGGTTGTCTTTAGCATGCAGAGCCAGTTTCTTTTCATACTCAGACTTTGTTTCTGTACAACATTTGTGACTATTCTAGCCTGCTGCTTATAACGTTCATAACAGACGTCATCCTTATGAAAACGGTATTCCTTCCACATCATCCTTTTCTTATGAATCTCTTGCTTAATGCTTCCCATGCACTGTCGATATTCTTTCCATCCAGCAACCGATCCCATTCCACTGAACTCAGTATAGTCATAATTTCCTGTTTTATAGTTCAGCATGTAACCTTTTCTGAATAGAACATTCATAAACTTAGTCACTTCCCAAGTGAGTACGGCATTATCACTGTCACCAACGGGAGGCAGAATAGTTACGTCTTTAACTGAAACCCCCCCCCCCCGACACTATAATTAAATCTAACACTCTTTGCCCTTGAGTTCCTTTTGTCACATGCTGCTTGAGAAAGTTGTCCCGCAACAGCTTTTTCATTCTTCTCGTGAGATTCTACTGCTATCCAATCAATATTTGGATAACTAAATTCTCCCATTACGATTACTCTTTTCGTTCTCATCTTTTCTATTTGGTGATGCATTTCTTCATTACTAGCAACCGATCCACCCAGTCTGTAACAACACTCCATTAATTACAAATTGATCCTGTTAGATTCCACCTCACATCAGATGGCTTGAAACTCACTGCCATATGAAATATTGTTAGTAGTAGTATTACAATCATAGGTATAATTTATCCAAGTGTAAGCAAACAAAACAAGCGCAAACCTTGTTTGCTTACACTTGGATAAAGGATAAACAAAACAAGAGCAAACTTTGTTTTCTTACACTTGGATAAAGGATTAAACTAAATTTATTATAGTCTAACCAAGAGGGGAAAAAACTTCCAACGTCTTTCTCTAAATGCAGAGTAATTTAATAATAAGGTGGTACATCTTTTGGCAACTTGTATAGGTAAATATGACTTCTCCATTGCTTCTGCCTTAGTATCACCACTTCTAGGTCTGGCTCCCACTGATGAGACCTCAATAAAGGTCGAAACCAGTCTGCGTAGTGGCCCTTCCCTTAATGAATAGTATTATACATGTCCTCAAGGAGATGTGCTTTGCATTATGGGAGATACTGAGACAAGGCGTGATGAGAGCTTGGTCCACCTTTACCACGAGTTGCCTCAGTTCTGAAGATACTTCAGGCACAAACTTTGTTTGCTTACACTTGGATAAAGGATTAAACTAAATTTATTATAGTCTAACCATGTGGAAAATAAACTCCTACAATCATAGGTCTCAACTCTAACTGGATTCAAGCCGTCCGACATCATTAGCATCACGCCCCTCCTCTTCTATCCTCTTTATCCTTCCTAAAAATACTATACCCTTGACACTCGATAATAGTAGGTCTGATTCCGATAGCCAGGTCTCACTAATACCTACAATCTGAGGTTGCAACATATTGACTAAGGCAACAAACTATCCTCTTTTTTTCTGATACTCCTAGCATTCATGTACAGACATAATAATCTATCTGTTTGTTCTTTTGTCTTGTCTTGTCGGCAGTTTGCCTGACACAGTCGGAAAACTTGCAGATATCTATTCTTCTGAAGACATCTTTGCACACATTTAATGGGTCTGAACCAGCTGTGATGAATATCTGGAATGAATATATAAATGATGCTCACACGATAATACAAAAAATAAGAAAATAAATCAATAACAGAACCAAATAAAAATATGCTGAAAAATGATAGAATCATTTCTTACTCTTACCATTTCTGTATTTTGTCCATATTCAAGAACTTCTGATTTTAATTCCTCTTGCTTTTCTCTAAGAGTCTTTGTCAAGCCTTGGATCTTGAAAATAAATTCATAACAGTAACCTTCAAACATCGATAAACAATTTTCTCTTTTATATTTAAAAGATTTATTTTTTGTGAAATATATCTCCAAATCCTAATTCAAAAGGAACTGGTTGTCATCAAATTAGAAAATAAGAATCAGATGTTATCAACTGCATCTTGCTGTTCCATATAATACAATAACTTCAGATAATTTTTATTAAAATTATAATAAAAATTATCAAATCACAATGAAGTTAAAATTTGACAGGCTGCACCTCTATGTCTTCAAATTTCTTCAAAACTTCTGACATGTCTTCTTGTATATCCTAAAAGAAAAACAATAAATTATTACAGTTTGATGAAACATGGGGGTGAAAGGGTTTTAAGATATGTTATTTTTCGTGGTTATATCAGTTGCTTCAATATCATTTTTGTTCTAGGTGTTCATCAGAACTTCTCAGCTCTTTATAATACCACATAACTTCAGATAATCTTATTAAAATGACAGGTTCTTTAAAAATTATCAAATCATAACAATTATTTGTTATGTTATCAAATGTTTACTTCAATATGATTTGATAATTTTTAAAGAACTTTAAAGAACCTATCATTAAAGAACCATATATAACTCTCTGATAGCTATCAGACGGCCAATCCTGAATCCAGTTGACCAATCTGACATCCAGACCCATGTGCTGCAACTTAAATATCATCTTATCATGTGGCACCCTGTCAAATGCCTTCGCTAAGTCTAGGAAAATCGCAGTATATGCCTTTCCCTGATCTAATGCTCTTGTAACTTTATCATAAAAGGCTAGCATATTGCTAAAACAAGAGCACCCCTTCACAAATCCATGTTGACTCTCACAGATAGCATTACCCTCATCTGCCCAATGCTATTATGGTCCCGAATTAATTTCTACAAGATCTTAACAACTACTGATGGCACACAAACTAGCCTATAATTAGACACTTCTAGTCTGCTACCGCCCTTATGCAATAGCACTATCTTATCTTCCTTATATTCCATGGGCACCTTTCCTGCAGCCAGATTTTCACTGAAAAGCCAGGTCAAGGTCACTGTCAGTTCCTTAGCACATTCTCTTAACACTTATGGTGAAATACCATCCAGTCCCACTGCTTTACTAACATCCAGGGTACTCAGTATGTAAAACACACTCTCCTCCTGCACCTCTTAACCTCGAACCTGCTCTATCTCTCTAGTATTCATATTGACTCCTCCAGGATGAAATACTCCAATAAAATGTTCATTGAACAATTCCACTATGTCCTCTGCCTCAGTCACTCTATTCCCATTTTTATCCCACAATGATCCAAGATGACAGTTACAAATTACCGACTGATCAGCATATCAGGAGTCGTTGTCAAGGTCTTGGAGAAAATAGTCAAGGGAAAAATACAGGAATGGATTGATGAAAATGAGATACTGTACAGGGGACAGCATGGCTTTGTGAAGGGTAGATCATGCCTCAGTAACATGCTCAAGTTTTGTAACAAGGTGACGGCTGAGCTGGAAAAGGGTAATGGTTTTACAGTGATACTGCTGGATCTGACAAAGGCATTTGACAGGATATCACATGGAATTCTAATCCGTAAACTACAACAAATGGGAATGGATATAGGGTTGGTGAGATGGATAGGTGGGTGGTTGATGGAGAGATATCAAAGAGAGGTTTATTCAGGAGTAGAGTCCAAAAGACGGCCTGTAACTAGTGGTGTGCCGCAGGGTTCTGTTCTTGGACCACTGCTGTTTAATCTGTTCATTAACGATATAGGGAAGGATCTAAGTGGAACAGTTCATTTGTTCGCTGATGATGCAAAGTTGGGTAGGGCGATAGCGAATGCAGAAGATGTCAAAATTTTGCAGGATGACTTGGATAGATTGGAGTCCTGGGCTAAGAAGAATGGATGTCAATTTAATGTGACAAAATGTAAGGTTATGCATTTTGGGGTGAAAAGATTAGCAGCTGTATACCACATTGGTGGAACTGTACTCCAGGAGATTGATGAGGCCAGGGACTTGGGAGTATTGGTGGATAGCGAGATGAAGTTTAGGGGGCACATTGCAAAAGTAGCTAAATCAGCTCATCAACCCACTTGATTGTTGAAAAATACTTTGACGAGCAGAGACAAGCAAGTCATTGTACCTCTGTACCGAGCCTTGATAAGACCTCATCTCGACTACTGTGCCCAGATTTGGTCACCTAGGTTCCTTCTTGATGGGGAGGAGGTGGAGAGGATCCAGAGGCGAGTGACTAAGATGATAGCAGGTCTATGGAATGAACCATGTGAGAACAGGTTGAAGATTTGTGGGTTGCATAAACTAGTTGATAGGCGGAAAAGGGGAGATATGATTGAGACATTCAAATTGCTTAAGGGATTCTATAGGATTAATTCAGAGGATATTTTTGAGATCAGTGCTGGTGGTGGGAGAACTAGGGGACACCTATGGAAGCTGGGCAAGAGTGTGGTTAGGAGGGGTGTTAGAGCTGGGT
The DNA here is from genome assembly GCF_054136105.1 of Typopeltis vanoorti. Lineage (NCBI taxonomy): Eukaryota > Metazoa > Arthropoda > Arachnida > Uropygi > Thelyphonidae > Typopeltis > Typopeltis vanoorti. Next base: position 5,227,292 of record NC_143550.1, on the reverse strand, counting down.
TCTTTACTTTCAGAGTGGTAAATGAGTGGAATAAGCTGCCAGAGTCTGTTGTGGGTGCTATGACGGTGAGCGAGTTCAAGGCAAGGTGTGATAGATACTGTGAGAATGTCGTATAGTTGTGTGGACATAATGTTTAGGGCCTCCTCGATGAGTCTAAGGACTCCCTGGAGTCGCCCGAAATAATAATAATAATGATAATAATAAAATAATAATGTGATTCTTCCACAGTCATTTCTCCTCCTACTGGCCACATATCTAAAAATATCTCTAGCATTTTCTTTGGATCTTAGGGCCAATCTCCTCCCATATTCCAGTTTCATCTTCCTTACCATACTAGTCACTCTTCTGGCCTGTGTCTTAATCTGACATCTTCTCTTCACCTGTCTTCTTATATCTCTTCCATAGCATCTTTTTCGCATGCAATTCCTGTTTAATATTGTCTGTCATCCACTTTACTCCAAATTGTGTCCTCTTGTTCACTCGTGGTATACAACTTACCATTGCTGCTAACAAATATTCTTTCATAATTACCCATGCACTAATGATATCCCGGCCTTCCAATTCCTCCCTTCATGAAACTTTCCCAAGTTGACGTCTTAGACTATTATAATCACCTGCCTTATAATTCCACATATGTTCCCGTCTCTTTGATAGTCCAGCATGTCTATTCATTTTCCAAGTCAAAACCATATGGTCACTCTCTCTAACTGGTGGAAGAGATGTCATCTCAGTTATTATCAATTCTTCTGATGCTATAACCAAATCCAAAACTCTTGAACCTCTTGTTCCCTCTATTACATGTTGCCTAAGACATTTATCCCTCAAGAATTCTAGAAATTCCATTCCCTTATTGCTACATGTATCTTCCTCTCCCCAATTTATACTGCTGTAGTTAAAATCTCCCATAACAATCATTCTTCTTGCACTTGCTACGCTCAACTGTCTCAACATCTCGTGGTCCCCACCCTCTGTGCTCCTTGGTCTGTAGCAACACCCCACTAAGTATCCTGTCTTTCTCACCTCCACCTCACACCATATGCTTTCAAAATCATTAGTCTCGCAGCTTTCCAAGGCCTCCACTCTTAGAGGACATAGTCACTTATCACAAGCAGTACTCCACCACCATGCTTTCCCTTCCTATCCAGCCGAAAAATGCTGTACCCAGCGACTTCCATTCCTGTTATTATATCCTCTTCTGTCAACCATGTCTCATTGATCCCAATAATTTTTGGCCAGGCTGATGCTATCTGTGCCGCCAATTCCTCTCCCTTATTCAGGATACTCCTGGCATTAGTATAAAGCATATAAATGCTGTTGTTTCTATACCTAGCATTATCCCCTCTAGACTCCACTGGGCTCAGTGTTAGCTGATGTCGTCCCCAGTCTCCCAAGTTCCCACAAGAGGCCACTCCTGCTACCATCCTCCCTGGGACACACTGACTTGTTCAGAACAGCAACCCCTCCAGATGTCTACGTCCTTCCTCATTCAAATGTAAGCGGCCTCTCGCATACAATTTCTCTCTGTCTTCAAACGCACTCGAAGCATCTACATATTCTAGTCCTCTCTTTTCACACATTCTAGCTATTATGTCATTCAATATTGCTGCTCTTCTGCTCAGTTCATCATTATCATACTTAGGCAACACACACACTATCTTTCCTCTCTGTGTCTTCTTTCTTACCAACTCAAGCAAGAATCTCATACCTCTCGCTACCCTATTTACACTACCACCCAAGGTCATTTGTTCCCACCATCACAATCATCTCATCCACCCTTTCACCTCTCTTAATTGCCAAAGCCACACTTTCTATCATTCCTCCTGACAAACACTCCTCACGCATTCTATCTTGAACACCACGGATCATTGAGTCCTCATACATTATACCTCTTACCATTCCCTCTCTCCTATTGTTTCCATTTTCAGCTCTTCTTTCATTCCCAGACCTCTCTCTCATTCCCTCTCTCCTACTGTTTCCATTTTCTCCTCTTCTAGCACTCCAATACTTCTCTCTCATTCCGTCTCTCCTACTGTTCCCATTCTCTCCTCTTCTAGCACTCCCATACCTCTCTCATTCCATCTCTCCTACTGTTTCCATTTTCTCCCCTTCTAGCACTCCCATACCTCTCTCTCATTCCATCTCTCCTACTGTTACCATTCTCTCCTCTTCTAGCACTCCCATACCTCTCTCATTCCATCTCTCCTACTGTTTCCATTCTCTCCTCTTCTAGCACTCCCATACCTCTCTCATTTCATCTCTCCTACTGTTTCCATTCTCTCCCCTTCTAGCACTCCCATACCTCTCTCTCATTCCATCTCTCCTACTGTTACCATTCTCTCCTCTTTTAGCACACCCACACCTCTCTCTCTCCTACTGTTTCCATTCTCTCCTCCTCTAGTACTCCCATACCTCTTTCTCATTCCCTCTCTCATACTGTTTCCATTCTTTCCATTTCCAGATCCAATTCCATTCTCTCCTCTCCTATCATTCCCAAAACTCTCTCTCCCCCTACTCCGATTTGCCTTGCATTTATCTCTTCCATTCTCCTAATCTCATCTTTCATACTTCTCCGAAGACATTCCACCTCCTCTATCTCCCTCTGCAGGTCAGTCACTCTTAATCGAAAATCACTCTCCCAAACAAAGCCATCTCCTAAACTTTCACAGTCACTTATGCCTTCTACACTATCAACTATTATTTTCTCATTCATATTTTTTTCTTCATTCTCTCCTATCACACTACTCGTCTTCCAGTATTCATTTCACATTCATAAAGCAACAAGGTCGGTTATTGAGATATCTACTGCATTTATTTCCTCCCACTGTCTGCACTTCACACACACACACACATGCGTGCGCGCGCACCCCCCCTCTCTCTTTCACAAGCCAGATATCCAATTCCCGAGACGCATACATGCCACAAGTACTGCATGCCACAAACTCCCTTATTATATTGCTTATAATAGAGTTCTTAAATGGCGGAGGACTTGGCAACATGTCTTTTTTTTTTCTTTTTTCATGAAGTAGATCCATGTCTGTTCATGGCCAGTTTGTCTCTTCTGAAGGACGAAAAATCCAAGTTTCCAGATGAAAAATCCCTCTACCTCCATATGAGACCGGATAACTCACCTTTAGTCAAAAGAGACTAGATAAAGGTTCCACACGTCATGGATGAGAATGAAACCCAGGTCTTCATCTGTACTGACTGAGCTATGGAGGCTCAAACATGGAAATGAAACATGGACAATGACCAAAAATTGACTGACAAATTGAGAACTACCTCAAGAAAAATGGAAAAGATCTTTGTTTGATATTATCATTCACAACAGTGCAACATTACTTGAATTACAGCTCACATCAGAGTAAGAAATTTTGCAAATGTCATTAAAAGATTCAACTGGCAATGGGCAGAATGTATTGCTAGAAATAACACTCGGTATGGACAAAGGTGATATCTGAGTAGAACCCCAGAAGATGGAAAGCTACAGGAAAACAAAGGAGACATTGAATTCATAAGATGACTGGAACTCAGTGGCACAGAAGAGATCAAGATATGGCAGAATGAAAGTATTTGTGAGGAGGCATATGGTCAGTGCTGGAGATAAAATTGCTGATGAAGGCATCTTCTTCTTACCATAGTCCATAATAAAGCCATTGGACAGATATCAAGAATCATTCCTCACAGACATCTTCCAGTCAGTTCTTGATTGACATTTAGTTTTCAGCTCTATAAACAAAGTACCTTTCTAATTTTTTATACTGCATTGCCAGTTTGTTCAGGGACTTCCTTTTTTAGAATACCTGGAATAAGTCTTTTAAGAATTGGCAAAGGGAGGCCACTAGATCTGTTGATATGGCTAAGCCATAAGTTATTTCCTTCAAATCTTTGTTATTGATTATTTTATTTGTTATACAATCAGTATATATTATTTTTAGGGGATATCTCCAGCACCACACTTCAAATACTAGCAGTCTCTTAGGTTCTTACTTTCATACAGCAGTACTGAATTAATCAGCATGTCAACAAGATGCAACCTATTTGTAACTGTAGATTTGTTATCTAACTACAGCAGATATTTCATCTTTATTAAAGATATTGCCAGTTATGTGAAATGATCAACTTCTATAAATTTAACCTCAAGTAGGATTTTTTTATTTTTTTTATTTTTTTATTTCCATGACATGCATTTCCTTTTTTGTCCAGAAGACATATTTGTCATTCTTTTGGATATTGGAGAACTTATGATTATGCCATATTTTTAAGAGTATGATCAACGATTGCATTGATTTCTTGAAGAACTGATTTGTTTTCTGCTAGGAATCATCAGCAAAGTTCAGATAGTTTATTCTTCTTCCTCCTACTGTCACTCCAATATCATGGTTCTTCACAGCTTAATTTGCAACATGATCAAGGAAACATTTAAACACTAATGGTGATAGTTTGCACCCTTGTCTTGTTTCACTGTAATATAAATGCTATAGACTTAATTTCAACTATCATTTCAGAAGATGAGTATGGAGATTCAGTCAATCATATCATTTTCCTATCTATTCCAAAGTGTTGTAGAATTTTTCAGAGAACATGGCGCCAAAGAGAATTAAAGACATTTCATAGACATTTCAGATAAGTGATATTTTGAGTAAAAATTGATGAATTTGCATAGTATTGTTTACTTTTAGTATTTTAGCGAGTCTGGGTGATCTTTGTGTGTTTTTTGAGTATTTTATAGTAAATTGATAGATACGATTATCTGTGCATATGGCTCCCATAAAGAGGAATACAAAGATGGCGTCGAGGTCGCCATATTTGTCTAAAAATCTTAACTTAAAGAATTTGATTTAGTGTACCGTTTGCAAAATGTATGCATTGAGGAGAGCGGTTAGAGTCTGGTTAAACAACAATAGTGGAGTGAATGTGTGCAAAAAGTGCAAAGAATGTGAGGATTTAAAGAGTGCTTCAGGTCAGGGAGAATAAAATAGCAGGTGGAGTGTTATTGATGATAGCTGATGAGCTACAGCCAAGAAGAATAGAAGTGGAACTGCACGATGGAGAAAAGAGCACATTTGAGGCTATTTGGTGTGAGATTGAAACTAGCAGAACAAAATATACAGTTGGGTGCTGCTATAGACCAGGTAATGGAATAGATGGTGGAGATAGTATGCATAAGCAAATAGACGAAATGAGTGGAAGGAGGTTAATTATTATGGGAGATTTCAACTATGGTAACATTGATTGGAAGGAGGAGAGGATGCATGGGAGGAAGGAATTGGATTTTATGCAGTTATTAAGGGATAACTATCTTTGACAGCATGTAATGGAAAGTACTAGGGGTCAGAGAGTGCTTGACCTAGTAACTGCATCTGAAAATATGGCTGTAACGAGTATGACCACATTGCCACCAATTGATGAGAGTGATCATACGGTCTTGACTTGGGAGGTGGCTAACAGTGTGGAATTTAGACAGGGTAAATGTGCAATTATCGGGCTGGGAAGTATGACAAGTTTAGGAGATCGATTGGTTCAGTGCCATGGCATGTACAACTGCAAGAGCTAGAAGTTGATAGTGCATGGGAGGCAGTTAAGAAGTGTTTGCATGAAGCAATGGCTGACTGTATATCTAGAGCAAGAATAATAAATCAAGTAGGGGTTAAATGGATGATTAACACCATTAAGCTTGAGCTGCAAAAAAAAAGAAACAACTGTGGAGGGAATTTAAGGAGAAAGGTGACCGGCAGGCACATGAACGGTATAAAGCGCAGGCCAGAAGGGTAACGAGTGTGGTAAGAAAAGCAAAAAAGGATTATGACAGAACATTGGCCATGCAGGCTAAAGAGAATCCTAAACAGTTTTTTCAATACGTTGCAAGTAAAAGAAAAAATGTATATGGCAGAATGATTTTAAAGAATGCCGATGGTAGGGAGGTAACTGAATCAGTTAATATAGTTGAATTACTGAGCAAGCACTTTGCAAGAGTATATCATCCAGGTGGTGACATTTCAGAAATGAATGAACCAATAGATTATACGGGAATTGTAGTGAATGAGGTGGACGTGAGTAGTCTATTGCAAAACCTCAATGTCAATACATCTGTAGGATTGGATGTATACCAGCTCATGTCGTACGTGAAACGGCTAAAGAATTGTCAGTAACCTTGACCATTTTGTTTAATCTGAGTCTCGGGTCTGGGTTAGTCCCGAGGGGGTGGAAAGAGGGGAAAATAGTTCCACTGCATAAAGGAGGTTCCAGGACTGCTGTTGTAAATTACCGATCGATTAGCATATCAGGAATTTTTGTCAAGGTCTTTGAGAAATTAGTCAAGAGAAGAATACAGGATTGGATAGATGAAAATGGGATACTGCATGAGGGACAACATGCTTTGGTGAAGGGTAGATCATGCCTCAGTAACTTGCTCACGTTTTATAACACAGTGACAACTGAACTGGATAAGGGTAATGAGTTTACTGTGATTCTACTAGACCTTGCCAAAGCCTTTGACAGGATACCACATGGAACTTTAGTCAGTAAACTTGAGCAGATGGGGATGGATATTGAGTTGGTGAGATGGATAGGAGGGTGGTTGATGGAGAGATACCAGAGCGTGGTTTATTCAGGTGTGGAGTCCAAAAGATGGCTTGTGACTATTGGTGTGCCACAGGGTTCTGTTCTTCGACCACTACTTTTCAATTTGTTCATTAACAATATAGGATCTGAGAGGAAGTGTTCACTTGTTTGCTGATGATGCAAAGTTGGGTAGAGTAATTGTGAGTGCACAGGATGTCAAAATTTTGCAGGATGATCTGGATAGTTTGGAGGACTGGGCTAGGGAAAATGGATGTCAATTTAATATGGCAAAGTGTAAGGTCTTGCATTTTGGAGTGAAAAGATTAGCAGCAGTATATCACATAGGTGGAACCATACTCCAGGAGATTGATGAGGCCAGAGATTTGGGAGCGTTGGTGGATAGGGAGTTGAAGTTTAGGGGGACATTGCAAAAGTGGCTAAATCAGCTCATCAAATCACTTGAGTGGTGAAAAATACTTTAACAAGCAGAGACAAACAAGTTATTGTTCCTCTATATCGAGCCTTGATAAGACCCCATCTAGACTACTGTGCCCCAATATAGGCACCAGGATTTCTTCTTGATGGGGAGGAGGTGGAGAGGATCCAGAGACAAGTGACCAAGATGATAGCAGGTCTGTGGAATGAACCTTATGAGAACAGGTTGAAGATTTGTAGGTTGCAAAAATGGGTTGCTAGGCGGAAAAGGGTTGATATGATTGAGACATTCAAATTACTGAAGGGTTTCTATAAGATTAATCCAGAAGATATTTTTGAGAATACGACTGGTGGTGGGATGACTAGGGGCCATACATGGAAGCTGGGCAAGAATGAGGTTAGCAGGGGTGTTAGAGCTAGGTTTTTTACTCGGAGAGTGGTGAATGAGTGGAATAAGCTGCCAGAGTCTGTTGTGGGTGCTATGACCGTGAATGAGTTCAAGGCGAGCTATGATAGATACTGTGTGAATGTCAAATAGTTGTTATTGACATATTGTTAGGGCCTCACTCGATGAGTCTGTCGACTCCTTGGAGTTGCCCAAAATAATAATAATAATAATAATAATAATATGATAATAACTGTTCTATATCTTCAGGGAACAATTCTCTTTAAATTTTGTAGATCCAAAGTATCATCATATTATTATTATTATTAATATTATTATTATTAAACAAGACCTCATGGAGTCAAAGACTCATCTAGGAGGTCCTTTTATCTCACACACATCTCATCATACCGGGTCTTAAACACATTCAAACTCCCTGCAGACACCACACTCTCAGGCAAGGCATTCCAATCATTCACAACTCTGCACGAAAAAAACCTACCTCTCACTCCCCTACTCACACCCTCTTTATACAGTTTCCAGGGATGACCTCTGGTTCTCCCCTGATCTCCCACTATTCGCTGTAGAACTTCTCCACCATTGATCCTATAGCAACCCCTTACCAACTTGTAGGTCTCTATCATATCTCCCCTCTTCCTTCTCTCCACTAGTCTCTGCAAATTACATCTTTTCAATCTTTCCTCATACTCGACATTCCAGAGGTCAGAAACTACCTTAGTCAGTCGCCTTTGGACCCTTTCCAACATCTCTTCATCCTTCTGAAAACCAGGTGACCAAATCTGGGCACAATAGTCCATGTGTGGCCTAATCAAAGCCTTATACAATGGAACAAGAATCTCCCTACTTCTACATGTCAGTGTCCTCCTCATCATTCCCATTAGTCTTTGTGTTGTCTTCACAATTTTGGCGATGTGACCCCTAAATTTTAGATCCTTATCCACTATCACTCCCAGATCTCTTATTTCCTCTACTTCCAACAATATATTTTCACCAAGCATAAATTCTGCATCCCATCTTTGTTTTCCAAATTTTAAAACCTTACATTTTGCAACATTGAACTCACATCCCCATTTGCTTGCCCAATCACTCAATTTATTCAAGTCTTCTTGCAAGGCCACAACATCTTCACTACTCTTTATGGTTCGTCCCAACTTTGCATCATCTGCAAACAACTGAATATCTCCATCCAAATCTTCGCCAATATCATTAATATACAAGTTAAATAGTAATGGCCCTAAAACAGATCCCTGAGGCACTCCACTAGTGACTTTCCTTTTCCTGGATATTGCACCCCCATACACAACTTGTTGATACCTATCAGATAGCCAGTCTCCAATCCAATGCACTAATCTAATATCCAACCCCATCTGCTCTAGTTTGACTGTCAACTTATCATGAGGCACTCTATCAAAAGCTTTTGCGAAATCCAAGTATATTACTGTGTATCCTTCTCCTCTGTCCAAGGAAGCAGTCACTTTATTGTAATAAGTAAGTAGATTACTAAAACACGACCTCCCTTTAGCAAATCCATGCTGTCCATCAAAGATTATACCATTGTTGTCAACCCAACTCTGGATCCTAGTTCTCACAAGCTTCTCCAACAACTTAACCACAACACCTGACACACAGATAGGCCTATAGTTTGATGCTTGAGTTCGATCACCTCCTTTATGAAGTGGCACAATCTTGCCCTCCTTCCACTCTTTAGGGACTTGACCAAGTGCAAGACTCGTATTAAAAAAATATGTCAAGGCAGGTGTCAACTCTCTGGCACATTCCTTCAGAATACGCGGTGATATATTATCAAGTCCCACAGCCTTATTTACATCTAGTTTACTCAACTCCCCAAACACCTCTTGCTCACTTACAGTCAGTCTCTCCTCCCCATCATCAACTGCTCTTAATCTCTCCATGAAGTCACATTCACAAGATTGAAAGATCTTTATGAACTGCTCATTAAGTATCTCCACCACACATTCTGCAACAGCTGTCTTTATACCATTTCCTCCAATCAATGTCATCCTTCCATAATCATTCTTTCTTTTGCTGGCTACATATCGAAAGAACTCCCTAGGATTCTTTTTAGCTTCATTAGCTAACTGCTGTTCATACCTCTCTTTAGCTACTCTCACCAACCAAGTCACTCTCCTTGCCTGGTCTTTGTAGAACTCATGAAATTGGTTACTTCCACTTCTTCCACATATTCATACCGTATTTTTTGTATTTGTTCATAAATGGTAATATTGATTTCAACCTCAGTGGATGTTAATTTTCATACAAAATGCCAATCATTTTGTATGCTTTCTGTGTGGATATTCTTTTAAAGACTATCCCAAATTCTTCATATTCAATGGATAATCAAGCTTTTCTTTTTTTCTTTTTTTTAAATTTTCATCTCCTTTTAATCAGGCTGCTCAGATACTGTTAGTGTTGTTCTTAATGTTCTGAATTGGTTTTAATCTTTGATAACAGAACTCTAGTATTCCTTGGATATTCCAAGGAATATTGATATAGCAATCTCTTCCTAGAATATTTTCAACTGCTTCAATGATTATCCATGAAAACTGAAGGGAAGAGACATCAGGATCAAGAATATAAGCAAGAATTTCAGAAAGAAGGGGAGCAATATTTATATTACACAGTTCATTGTTGGTATGTGATTTGAGTTACATAAGGGTAAAGATGCATTTGTCTTTTTATTTGTTTATTTATTTTGTTGATTTAAAATCTAATTGGTGCTGCTGTACTGAAATTGGAGGAAAGCCAGGACATTGCATCCTTTGAATAGAAAAGACCTGAGCTCAATTCTTGTTGCAATGAGAGGAATCTCTATACTGCCTTTTTCAGTTGAAGATGATAGCAATGAAGATAGCAGGGTTTCTCTACCAGAAAACTCTGATTTTTTATCCTGCACACAGACAAATCAACTGAGAACTCACAAAGTTTATAGCCAAAAAATATTAATGGTGGGTAGTAGATGACAATGTGCTGATGGTGGTTAGTGCCACTGTATATAGATGGAGAATTAAGTACTGGAGGCAATGGTTGGTGTGGAATGGAATACCCTCCAATGATGAGTCCTTGAAGTTGACACATAATAATAATAATAATAATTATTATTATTATTATTGTCCATGCAGTTAGCCTAGTGGCTGTGTGCTTCGCAACCATATACCTAGGGAAGGAGTGTCCTAGGTTCGATTCCTATCGATGACGTGAGGAGCTGAAGGATCTTCCTCAGCCATAGCCAAATTAGCCAGTCTTGGGCATGGACAGTAGGGTTTTTTATCCAGTTTATCCTGGGATTTTTCATCCTGCAAAGCAGGCAAACCGGCCTTGAGAACCCAAGACTACAGGACATAGGGCTGCCCACCTTATCCTGCGAATGGTTTGAGCTCCGATGATTAACAAACCCTCGACACTGCAAGGTAAAAGAGGGTAAAAAGAAGATGAGAGATGAGATGAGATTATTATTATTATTATTATTATTATTATTTTCCTCAGATAAGTTCTGTAAAGCTTCGAGGAAGAAATCAGAAATGCCAACCAAAGAAACAACTAACTATTATAACTGATTTAATAAAAAGTGAATCATTGTAAATTTAAATGAATCGTAAAAATGTATGTGAAAAAAGATGTAAAACACATTGTTAATATTATTATTTATGCAATTTAAATAAGATATTTTCCTAGCATTCTGTACTGAAAAAAATATATATAGAGATAGACAGATAATCGTGTTATCTATCCAGTGTAACTGAATTATAATCGATTGTCAACTATTACTAAAATCGTTATTACTACTAATAACTCCCAAATTGTTGTACTATATGACTTGCGCACTGTACAAAGTATGAGATAAATTGGAATCTGAATTGAACCTGGTCTTGGTTTTCCCTTTCAGTTGTTTCCGACCGTAGGTGACTTTGTAGGCATTGCTCACAAAGTATTCCTGGAGAGATTTTTACAGGGTAGTTCACCATTGCTTTCCACAACCACCAAATTTCATCCGGGCTCGAGACCGGCATATGGCTGGGACATATTCATGAATGTAATCCATGTGTGTTCACGGGGTCGGTTTGCCTGTTATGGAGGACAAAAAACCTGTGTTTGTGGGTGAAAAATCCCCTACCTTATATACTAATAATATGAGACCAGCTACCTCACCTTTAGTCGAAAGAGACCATATAAAGGTTCCTCGCATCACTGATGGGAATCGAACTCAGGTCTTCCTGACCAAAGTCTTTTGCCAGCCACCACTTACATTCAATGATATATCTCATATTCCATAAGTATGTTGACTTCTTAAACATCCAAACTCTCTCATCTCTCTTATTTGTTGTCTTCACATAAATATCTCTCCCCAAGCATGCATACCACATTCACGGTATCTCACCATTTTCGAAAAATCCATGCATCTTGTATTCTTCTTTCATGCCATTTCATTCAGGCTCAAAGCTGCACTCAAGGAACACAAAAAGATAATAAATACAGAATTATAACTACACCTAACATTGTCTATCGATCACTACTATCATACAACAATATTTAAATGGGGTGGGGGAGTATTATTGATGATAGCTGAGGAGCTGCAACCAAGGGGAATAGAAGGTGAATTTCAGGATAGAGAAAATAGCACATTTGAGGCCATTTGGTGTGAGATTGAAGCTAGCAGAACAAAATATACAATTGGGTGCTGCTATAGACCAGGTGATGGAATAGATGGTGGAGATAGCATGCATAAACAAATAGAAGAAATGAGTGGAAGGAGAGTAATTATTATGGGAGATTTCAACTATGGTAACATTGATCGTAAGCAGGAGAGGACACATGGAAGGAAGAAATTTGATTTTATGCGGTTATTATTATTATTATTATTTCGGGCAACTCCAAGGAGTCGACAGACTCATCGAAGGAAGCCCTAACATCATGTCAAGAACAACTATTCGACATTCACACAGTATCTATCATACCTTGCCTTGAACTCATTCATGGTCATAGCACCCACAACAGACTCTGGGAGCTTATTCCACTCATTCACCACTCTCCAAGTAAAAAATCTAGTTCTAGCACCCCTGCTAACCACATTCTTGCCCAGCTTCCATGTATGGCCCCTAGTCCTCCCACCACCAGTCCTATTCTCAGAAATATCTTCTGGATTAATCTTATAGAAACTCTTCAGTAATTTGAATATCTCAATCATATCAACTCTTTTCCGCCTAGCAACCCATTTTTGCAACCTACAAATCTTCAACCTATTCTCATAAGGTTCATTCCACAGACCTGCTATCATCTTGGTCACTTGTCTCTGGACCCTCTCCACCTCCTCCCCATCAAGAAGAAATACTGGAGCCTATATCGGGGCACAGTAGTCTAGATGGGGTCTTATCAAGGCTCGATATAGAGGAACAATAACTTGTTTGTCTCTGCTTGTTAAAGTATTTTTCACCACCCAAGTGATTTGATGAGCTGATTTAGCCACTTTTGCAATGTCCCCCAAAACTTCAACTCCCTATCCACCAACGCTCCCAAATCTCTGACCTCATCAATCACCTGGAGTACGGTTTCACCTATGTAATATATTGCTGCTAATCTTTTCACTCCAAAATGCAAAACCTTACACTTTGCCAAATTAAATTGACATCCATTTTCCCTAGCCCAGTCCTCCAAACTATCCAAATCATCCTGCAAAATTTTGACATCCTGTGCACTCACAATTACTCTACCCAACTTTGCATCATCAGTAAACAAGTGAACACTTCCTCTCAGATCCTATATTGTTAATGAACAAATTGAAAAGTAGTGGTCGAAGAACAGAACCCTGTGGCACACCAATAGTCACAAGCCATCTTTTGGACTCCACTCCTGAATAAACCACTCTCTGGTATCTCTCCATCAACCACCCTCCTATCCATCTCACCAACCCAATATCCATCCCCATCTGCTCAAGTTTACTGACTAAAGTTCCATGTGGTATCCTGTCAAAGGCTTTGGCAAGGTCTAGTAGAATCACAGTAAACTCATTACCCTTATCCAGTTCAGTCGTCACTGTGTTATAAAACGTGAGCAAGTTACTGAGGCATGATCTACCCTTCACCAAAGCATGTTGTCCCTCATGCAGTATCCCATTTTCATCTATCCAATCCTGTATTCTTCTCTTGACTAATTTCTCAAAGACCTTGACAAAAATTCCTGATATGCTAATCGATCGGTAATTTACAACAGCAGTCCTGGAACCTCCTTTATGCAGTGGAACTATTTTCCCCTCTTTCCACCCCCTCGGGACTAACCCAGACCCGAGACTCACAAGGGAACCGACAATTCTTTAGCCGCTTCACATACGACACGAGCTGGGATACCATCCAATCCCACAGATGTATTGACATTGAGGTTTGCAATAGACTACTCACCTCCACTTCATTCATCACATTTCCCGTATAATCTATTGGTTTATTCATTTCTGCAATGTCACCACCTGGAAGATATATTCTTGCAAAGTGCTCGCTCAGTAATTCAACTATATCAACTGATTCTGTTACCTCCCTACCATCAGCATTCTTTAATAAAATCATTCTGTCATATACATTTTTTCTTTTACTTGCAACGTATTGAAAAAACTGTTGAGGATTCTCAGGCCGATGTTCTTTCGTAATCCTTTTTTGCTTTTCTTACCACACTCGTTCCCTTCTGGCCTGCGCTTTATACTGTTCATGTGCCTGCCGGTCACCTTTCTCCTTAAATTCCCTCCATAGGTGTTTCTTTTTTTGCAGCTCAAGGTTAATGGTGTTATTCATCCATTTAACCCCTACTTGATTTATTATTCGGACTCTAGGTATACAGTCGGCCATTGCTTCATGCAAACACTTCTTAACCACCTGCCATGCACTATCAACTTCTAGCCCTTGCAGTTGTACATGCCATGGCACGGAACTAATCTATCTATTTAGCTTGTCATACTTACCAGCCCTATAATTCCACATGTACCCTGTCTTAATTGTAAATGTCACACCTTTAGCCACCTCCCAAGTCAAGACCCTATGATCACTCTCACCAATTGGTGGCAACCTGGTCATATTCGTTACAGCCAAATTCTCAGATGCAATTACTAGGTCAAGCACTCTCTGACCCCTAGTATTTTCCATTACATGCTGTCAAAGATAGTTATACCTTAATAGCCGCATAAAATCCAATTCCTTCCTCCCATGCGTCCTCTCCTTCTTCCAATCAATGTTACCATAGTTGAAAACTCCCATAACAATTACCCTCCTTCCACTTATTTCTTCTATTTGCTTATGCATACTATCTCCACATCTATTCCATCACCTGGTCTATAGCAGCACCCAACTGTATATTTTGTTCTGCTAGTTTCAATCTCACACCAAATAGCCTCAAATGTGCTCTTTTCTCCATTCTGCAGTTCCACTTCTATTCTTCTTGGCTGTAGCTCATCAGCTATCATCAATAACACTCCTCCTGCCATTTTATTCTCCCTGTCAATCCTGAACACACCATACCCCTCATATTCAATCCCACTAGCTACGTCATCTTCTGTCAGCCATGTTTCACTAATGCCAATAACCTGTGGTCTGAAAATGCCAACCAAGTCCAAAAATTCCTCCTTCTTGTTCCTAATACTTCTGGCATTTGTGTACATGAATTGCAGAAGCCGATTTGTCCCATCCCTATTTTGATGCCTTATACTAACTATCCCATTCTGATTCATGGTCTTTCCTACTCGCTTGGGCATATTACGCACATTCACATACTCAACTCTCTCCCTAAAATCTGCATATCTACTCCCCCTTCCTTAATAACTCTAGTTTTCCTGATTCTGCACATTCACTTCCACTACATTCGACAACACCTTTTCAAGTCTCTGTTCACTAAATCCATTCAAATGTAAATCATCTGTTTTATTTAAATCCTTTCGCCCATCAAACTCACTCCACACATCCACAAATTCCACACCACTCGTCCTGCATGATTCATGCATAAAGTCATTAGCAATTATATCTCTCCTTGTATACTCTTCACTGTCATACCGTGGCAACAGACTCACCATCCTAACTCTCTCACTCTTCTCTTTTGCTACCTCAAGCAATTCCTTCACATCCTCACTCATAGCCTTTTTGTTTCCTTTCAAATCATTTGTACCTGCTACCACTATTAATTCTTTCACCAGCTGCTTTTGCATTCTAATTGACTCACTTACATTCTTAACGTTCACACCGTGATTTTGTTAAACTCTCAACTAACACACCTCTTACTAAGGAATCTCCATACAACACATGCTCTTTCATTTTGTTTACACTCACTATTATACCCTTATTTTTTCTATCATACTTTTGCCTATTATTAGTCGGTACACTTGGTAAACATTTTTGCCAACACTCCAGCTGCCGATTTGCCCTATGCATCGCTCCGCGTAATAAAGCGATCTCACGCATTGCGTCAGTGTCATCATTTTTATCTCCGATGATTCATTCAATCGTTCTGTATGTTTACCTTCATTCTCACTTTCAATGCCACTCTCACAGCTATCAGGTACTACCTCGCAAATATCACCATTCATACCTCGAATATCCCTGTTATCAAGATTCTCACTTTCATCAACGATATCACTCGCACGACCTGAAGCACTCTTTAAATCCTCACATTCTTTACACTTTTTGCACACATTCACTCCACTATCGTTGTTTAACCAGACTCCAACCGCTTTCTTCAATGCATACATTTCGCAAACAGTACATTGAATCAAATCCTTTAAGTTATTAAGGGATACCTACCTGTGACAGTATGTAATGGAAGATACTAGGGGTTAGAGAGTGCTTGACCTGGTAATTGCATCTGAGGATTTGACTGTAACAAATATGACCACATTGCCACCAATTGGTGAGAGTGATCATAGAGTCTTGACTTGGGGGGTGGCAAAAGGTGTGGAATTTACAATTAAGACAGGGTACATGTGGAATTATCAGGCTGGTAAGTATGACAAGCTTAGGAGTTTGATTGGTTCAGTGCCTGGTATGCAAAACTGCAAGAGCTGGATGTTGATAGTGCATGGGAGGCCGTTAAGAAATGTCTGCAGAAGACATTTCTTAAATGGATGAATAACACCATTAAGCTTGAGCTGCAAAAAAAGAAACAAATGTGGTGGGAATTTAAGGAGAAAGGTGACTTGCAGGCACATGAATGGTATAAAGCCCAGTCCAGAAGGGTAACAAGTGTGGAAAGAAAAGCAAAAGCGGATTATGAAAGAATATTAGCCATGCAGGCTAAAGAGAATCCCAAACAGTTTTTTCGATATGTTGCAAGTAAAAGAAAAAATGTATACGGCAGATTGATTTTAAAGAATGTCGATGGTAGGGAGGTAACCGAATCAGTTGATATAGTACAATTAGTCAGTGAGCACTTTGCAAGAGTATATCATCCAGGTGGTGACATTGCAGAAATGAATGAACCAACAGCTTATATGGAAATTGTGTTGAATGAAGTGGAGGTGAATAGTCTGTTACAAAACCTCAATGTCAATTCATCTGTGGGATTGGATGGTATACCAGCTCATGTCGTACGAGAAGCGTCTAAAGAATTGTCAGTGCACTTGACCATATTGTTTAATCTGAGTCTAGGGTCTGGTTTAGTCCCAAGGAGGTGGAAAGTGGGGAAAATAGTTCCACTGCATTAAGGAGGTTCCAAGACTGCTGTTGAAAATTACTGGTCGATCAGCATATCAGGAATTGTTGTCAAGGTCTTGCAGAAAATAGTAAAGAGGAAAATACAAGATTGGATAGATGAAAATGGGATACTGTATGTGGGACAGCATAGTTTTGTGAAGGGTAGATCATGCATTAGTAACTTGCTCACGTTCTATAACACAGTCACAGCTGAACTGGATAAGGGTAACGGGTTTACAGTGATGCTACTGGACTTTGCTAAAGTCTTTGATATGATACCACATGGAATTCTAATCAGTAAACTGCAGCATATGAGAATGGATATAGGGTTGGTGAGATGGATAGGAGGGTGGCTGATGGAGAGATATCAGAGAGTGGTTTATTCAGAAGTAGAGGCCAAAACACGGCCTGTGACTAGTGGTGTGCCGCAGGGTTCTGTTCTTGGACCACTACTGTTTAATTTGTTCATTAAAGATATAGGAAAGAATCTGAGAGGAACTGTGCATCTGTTTGCGGATGATGCAAAGTTGGGTAGAGCAATAGTGAATGCTCAGGATGTCAAAATTTTGCAGGATGATTTGGATAGTTTGGAGGAGTGGGCTAAGGAGAATAGATGTCAATTTAATGTGGAAAAACGTAAGGTTTTGCATTTTGGGGTGAAAAGATTAGCAGCAATATATGACATTGGTGGAACTGTACTCCAGGAGATTGACAAGGCCAGGGATTTGGGAGTGTTGGTGGATAGTGAGTTGAATTTTAGGGGACACATCGCAAAAGTGGCAAAATCAGCTCATCAAATCACTTGGTTGCTGAAAAACACTTTAACGAGCAGAGACAAACAGGTTATTGTTCCTCTGTATCGAACCCATCTAGACTACTGTGCCCAGATATGGGTGCCAGGGTTTTTTCTTGATGGGAAGGAGGTGGAGAGGATCCAGAGACGAGTGACCAAGATGATAGCAGGTCTGAGGAATGAACCTTACGAGAATAGGTTGAAGATTTGTGGGCTGCAGAAATAGGTTGATAGCCAGAAAAGGGGTCATATGATTGAGACATTAAAATTACTGAAGGGTTTCTATAAGATTAATTCAGAAGATATTTTTGAGAATAGGATTGGTAGTGGGAGGCCTAGGGGCCATCCATGGAAGCTTGGTAAGAGCATATTTAGCAAGGGTGTTAGAGCTAGGTTTTTTACTTGGAGAGTGGTAAATGATTGGAATAAGCTGTCAGAGTCTGTTGTGGTTACCATGACTTTTAATTAGTTCAAGGTGAAGTATGATAGATACTGTGTGAATGTTGAATAGTTGTTCTTGACATGATGTTGGGCCTCCCTCGATGAGTCTAAAGACTCCTTGGAGCTGCCCGTGATAATAATAATAATAATAATATTATTATTATTATTATTATTATTATTATTATAATACTCATATCAGTAACTTTGTGTGAATGAACATGTAGTTCTCTAGCTTAACTTAATTTTGTAACCTAACAGATTATAATAAAAAACAGGACTCTAGCTTTGATGGAGTAAGGTTTTGTTTTTATTATTTTTGTTCACTAGAGGTCAGGCCAATAGTTTTAGCAGTTGACTATTAACTTGAGCATACCATGTAGATTGTAATGCAGCTTTCTTTGTATAGATATGTATACTCTAGATAATGAATGACCTTTAAGTCAAGGTCTAAACATTGAGTGATTATTTTGGTTTATATTAAACTGAAGTTTCACTCTAACATGGTAGTTGTTTCCATAATTTCTAAGATGTATTCTAATCACTATGTAAGCATGAAGGAAAGGACTAAGTAAAATGGAAGAAAGATGAAAATGGAAAAATGTTAACATAGCAGAAAGACAAATGATATACAAAAAAAACTCAAAAATAAAATAGACAGAGAATGCAGAGAAGCTAAAGAAAACTGGTGGAATCAACAATGCAAGGAAATAGAAGAAATAGAGAAACTAGGAAGAAATGATCTAACCTACAGGAAGATAAAGAATATTACACACAAACACTGAAGTATAACTACCTGTTGTGCTAAATGATAAACAGGGAAACCCAATAACAGACCCTGAAATAAAGAAGAAAAGATGGCAAGAATATATACAAGAACTGTATAAAGAAACAAAACCACTCCTGCAACTGCCAGAAAGGAAAGACAAACTCATAAATAATACAATGCAAATTACTCGTAATGAATTCGACAATGCATTCACAACTATTACAACGACACTAGCTATAGATAGAATACCAATTAAACTAATTAAGGAAGCAAGTGAACAGCTAAAAGACAAGGCAACCAACTGATGGCTGGATGACTTTTTATGCTCTCTGATAGTATCCATCCCTCAAAAGACTAAATCAATAGAATGTACCCACTACAGGACCATACATAAGCTTAGTCATACATCAAAAATACTTCTAAAAATAATAAAAGATCAACTGGAATCAAAATCTGAAACCTATCTTGAAGAAAATCAATTTGGTTTCAGAAAAGAATGAGGAACCTGGTCACAATTCTGACCTTAGGACATCTCAGTGAACATATGATAGAACAAGAACGGCATCTGTATACATGCTTTATAGACTACAAAAAAAGTATTTGACATAGTATCATGATATAAACTCTTCCCATTATTGAGAGAGACTGGAGTAGAAAAACAAATAATAAAGTTGATCTGGCAACTGTATAACACATTAAACTGCAGTAGCATCTCTGCAAGAGGGTTGATCAGAACCAGCTAAAATTGAGAGAGATTTAAGACAAAGATGTCTACTCTCCCCAATCCTTTTTAACATTTTTGAAGACAAAACAATGAGGGAAGTTTTAAATAAAGAGTATGAAATTGTGATAAATGGCAAAAGAGTAAATGTTATTAAATTTGGAGATGACCAAGCAATAATAGCAGGTTGCTCTAATGGACTGGAGAAAATGCTGAAAAGAATAAATAACAAGACATCCAAATATGGCATGAGAATAAACTTCACAAAAACAATGATAGGAAAGAAACCACATACTGTGAACATCAGAATAGAAGATAAATCCTTTAAACAAGTAGCTTCTTATCAATACTTGGGACAGTTGATCACAAAAGAAGTGAAATCAAGAATCAGACAGGCAAAGAAACCATTTTACGATTAATACCACATACTCAAATCAAAGCAAACTGACATCAAACTAAGAAAAAGACTAGTAAAGACCCTTGTCTGGCCAGTTGCATAATATGCGTAGGAAACCTGGACACTCTTTAAACAAAATCAGAAATACCTTCCTTCAAGATATGGTGCTGGAGGTAATTAATGAAAGTGAGTTGGAAACAAAAAAAAAGGCAATGACAAAAATCTCAAAGAAGTTGGTGTGTAAGAAGTATATTGGAGACCATAAAGAAGAGGCAACTTAAATGAATAGGACAACCTACTAAGGCTACTTAAACAATAACAGAAAAATACAGTACGTTCACCCATTGAGGCAGTCTGGCAGTAGGTAGGGTACAATTAAGTAGTCATGCACGATCCCCGCCCAGACATTAATGGCAAACCATTGCTGGTTCGACTGTGGACATGTACCATGGGGGGGTTCTGGGCCGCACACAAATTCACATTATAGACATTGACTACGCCTTCACGTGAGAAAGTTGATTCATCTGTAAAGAGCACATGAGCAGGGAAATCAGGCTGTATGACACTTTGTTGCATTAACCACTAGACGAAATCCAGTCTAGTGGTTAATTGCGCAGGAGATAATCAACAGCTGCCAATGCCTGCACTCGCTGCAAGTGATAGGGGTGTAACCCTTCATTATGCAGTACTTGCCAGACACTGTTCCAATGCACACCCAGGCGCCAGGAGATGGATTGCGTGCTTGTACCTGGGTTATCTGTAACCATACACAGGATGTCCTCGCTCGTAGCTGGCATTCTGACCATCTGTGCTCGTCCGGCATCATGTCGACTGACGTGGAAGGTGCTTGCCTCACACAGCTGATGATGCAGTCACACAAACATTTTATTATCGGGCACATGGCGCATAGGATATCGCTCACGGCACAGTCTTTGTGCCTCTCTACCATTTCGCTCGACTATGCCATACATCAGGTGCATATCGGCTTTCTCTGCATTCGTAAACTGCTCCATCTCGTGTCTGGACGATGCTGAGAATGCTGAGGTTTGGCCGATCCAGCACTTTTAAGTCGTACCACCTCATCTGCACCCCCTACTGGCACCAGGCTGCGTTTGCGGCCGCATATTCTAGGACGAATATTGGTGGTTTTGGGGTATACTACCATCCCCTCACGTTTGAACCATGAATTCAGGGACACCCTGGATATATATATATTCTAGATAAGAGATAGTTCTGGAAAGTTTTTCTGCTTGGTTACAATATGTATTATACCTAACAAGAAATTATTTTCTTGTTTTAATGCTATACTCAAGCATAACGTTTTTCTATGTTTTTGTAGTGCTAAGTAGTTTTCTGGAATATGAGTGTCCATCAGTGGTTGTTTTTTTTTGAAGTTAGTTGTTGTTGTGATATTGTGTATTTTGGTTACCGAGAAGACGGGGTCGGAATCGAATGCATAACAGTTCATAATCGAATGCATAAATGCATAAATAAGGGAATGGAATTTCTAGAATTCTTGAGGGACAAATGTCTTAGGCAACATGTAACAGAGGGAACAAGAGGTTTGGATTTGGTTAGAGCATCAGAAGAGTTGATAATAGCTTAGATGACATCTCTCCCACCAGTTGGAGAGAGTGACCATATGGTTTTGACTCAGAAAATGAATAGACATGCAGGAGTATCAAAGAAAAGGATATAAGACACAGGCCAGGAGAGTGACTAGTATGGTAAGGAAGACAAAACTGGAATATGAGAAAAGATTGGTCCTTAGATCCAAGGAAAATCCTTGGGGAATTTTTTAGCTATGTGGCCAGTAACAGGAGAAATGAGTGTGGAAGAATAACTTTGTGGGATAAAAATGGAAATAGAGTGACTGATGCAGAGGACATAGCGGAATTGCTCAATGAACACTTTATTGGAGTATTTCATCCTGAAGAAGTCAATTTGAATACTAGAGGGATAGGGCAGGTCGAGGTTTAGAGGTGCAGGAAGAGAGTGTGTTCCACATACTGAGTACTCTGGATGTTAGTAAAGCTGTGGGACTGGATGGTATTTTACCACGAGTTTTGAGAGAATATGTGTGTTAAGGAACTAACAGTGCCTTTGACCTGGCTTTTCAATGAAAGTCAGGCTGTGGGAAAGGTGCCCATGGAATAGAAGGAAGGTAAGATGGGGCCATTGCATAAGGGTGGTAGCAGACTGGAAGTGTCTAGTTATAGGCCAGTTTGTGTGTCATCAGTAGTTAGTAAGATCTTGGAGAAAGTAGTGAGGGACCGTATACAGCATTGGGCAGATGAGGGTAATGTTATCTGTGAGAGTCAACATGGATTTGTGAAGGGCGCTCTTGTTTTAGTAATATGCTAGCCTTTTATAATAAAGTTACAAGAGCAGTAGATGAGGGAAAGGCATATACTGCCATTTTCTTGGATTTAGCGAAGTTATTTGACAGGGTGCCACATGATAAGCTGATATTCAAGGTGCAGTACATGGGTCTGGATATCAGATTGGTCAAATGGATTCAGGATTAGCTGTCCGATAGGTATCAGAGAGTTGTGTATGGTGAAGCAATATCAAAGAGGCTAAAGGTTACAAGTGGGGTTTTACAGGGCTCAGTACTGGGACCTATACTGTTTAACCTTTACATCAGTGACATTGTCTGTGGATTGCAAGGGGGTATTCGGTTGTTTGTGGATAATGCGAAGCTGTGAAGGGTTATTAGTAATAGTGCAGATGTGGTAGCCCTGCAAGAGAATTTGAATAAGCTAGATAGATGTGCAAATGAATGGGGGTATCAGTTTAATGCAGCAAAATGTAAGGTCTTGAGGTTTGGGACGCTGCATACTCTATGGGAGGAGTTAAACTGGAGGAAGTAGGGGAGATAAGAGATCTGGGGTTGATGATTGATAGAAACCTGAAATTTAGGGGACATATTGCAAAGGTAGTGAAGGTAACACAGAGGATTGCTGCAATAATGAGAAGGACACTGACCTGCAGAGATAAAATGGTTATCATTCTGTCGTATAAGACTCTGATCAGACCACACTTAGACTATTGTTCTCAGATCTGGTCCCCAAGATTTGAAGGGGATAAATTAACTGTGGAAAGGGTACAAAGGCAGATAACAAAGATGGTGTCAGGACTGTACAATGTTAGTTATGAGGATCGGCTGAGGTCGTGTGGACTGCAGAGTTTGCTGGATAGAAGAAGGAGAGGTGATATGATTGAGACTTTTAAACTGTTGAGAGGTGGTTACAGGGTTGACACTGGGGAGTTCTTTCGCTTGGTTGAACAGCGGGAAGGAGTCATGACAAGGGGCCATCCCTGGAAGTTACGAAAGGAAACTGTGAGAAAGAGGGTGAGGAGTGGTTTCTTTGCATGGAGGGTGGTTGAACCATGGAATGCATTGCCTGATAAAGTGGTGAGAGCGAGAACGGCCAATGCATTTAAGGAGTGGTATGATAGACTTTGTGTTCCCTAGGAGGGACCTCCCTCGATTAGTCTTGATAGATGTGTTCTTAGAAAGGACCTCCCATGATGACTCTTTTGACTCCATGGAGGCCTGAATAATAATAATAATAATAATAATAAGCATGAAGTAACTTCATCATTTATCTAGAGTATTTAATAATAAAGTGATAAAACATTTTTCTACTTATATGGTACATATATAATTCTACATTGATTTAACCTATATTCTCAGATCTGAGTCCCACTGATGAGACCTCAAAAAAAAAAAAAAAAAAAAAAAAAAAAAAGATTAAACCCATCTGGTAGTGACTCTGCCCCTAATGTTTTCATTATGGGATACTATGGCAACTTATGTTCAGTCAATAGCCTCTATATACAGCGAAATAGTTGTGAAGGTACTTCACATTTATGTTTATACTTGGGTCCAGGATTAAAACAAGAATCAAATTTTTTATCTAGTATGATATACATTGTAACCAAATGGGAAAACTTTCCAGAATAATAATGGATGATTTCAGTTTTAGGGATATACAATGAGAGGAGAAAGCATATACAAAATGAAGGAAATATCTGAATGGTAAAAGAATCAGTAGTGCAAGAGAAGTGGACAAAGAAGGTCTGAAGGAAGCTACATCTGACTGTAGCATCAGAATCAGTAGAATAAATTGCATGAGATTTAAATTGATAAATAAGCCTGTGAAGCAAAAGCTGCATCAAAAGATTTTCTGAATAATTTTTGAACACTTCATATCCATGTCATGATAATGCTAAGGTATGATTGTGCTCATTTTTTTTAATATATTTAACTGCTTTGCATTATCAATATGAAGTAATAAAATAAATATAGGTTAAGTTATGAAAACTGAGGGCAGAAGTAAAGATAAACTAGAGGCATAAAAAATATAATCAAGCATGTGATTTTGAGATTATGGGATGATGGAATAAAATACAGTGAAGAAAATAAAATTAGCAAATACAATATATGCAAATAAAATATACCATTTCAACATTATCTTGAATGAATTTATTATCTTCTTTCATTTCTTCAATGACATTGGTTTCATAGTCTAAAGTCAGGGCTTTCATTTTGTTTATTTGTCTAAAAATATATATATAAAAAAAACAAATAAGAATTTCTGTCAAGTACAAAAATTCAAGCTTAAATGCAATGTAATTAATTTTATGAAAGTGACTTGAGTATGGTTAAACTGAATCAAAAGCAACTCATAGATTTGAAAAAAAAAAATTAGAAAAAAAAAAAACTCACTAGGCTATATGTTATTATCATTATTATGTGACACCTGCAAGAAGTCCAAGAACTCATCACAGGAGTGCACTCTACTATGCACACTTCGACATCTGTCCTATTTACTCTTCCAACCATTACTATCACCACTACCATCAACACACAACCTACCACCACCAATATTTTTTTGTCTGTAAATTGTGTATTCTCATGGATGATTTGCATATACGCAGAATGAAAAATCTGTATTAAGCTAATTAACCTTCAATTCATATAAAAACTTTCTCTCATCACAACAAGAATCAAACCCAAATTCTATACTATATTTTATTTATTTTATTTCATTTTATTTTTTGTAGTGAGGTGCTTGACAAGCAACCAAAATACATGCCAGATCTCATATAATTTCCTCTCAATCCCTAACTACTTCATGGGAATCATTTCAGCAATCAGCTGGCTGATTTCCACCTGTACAAATTTCAGCCTTTTTGATTCATAAGAGATGTAGTAGATATGCAAAGCAAAACAAAGTTCTAGAAATTTTTTTTTGAAAGAAATAATTTAAACAAGATGTGATGGATAGACTAAGCAAGATAACAGGGATAGTAGTTTGCCATTATAGGCCTTGAGATTAGAAGGCAGGTGAATTTATATATTTAATTAATAATTCATAGTCAAAAATTAACAAGAATTATGTAATGACATAATCAAATCACTCTCTGGTAGATGCATTTAATTTGGGCCCTATCCAAAGGCCTAGGAATCAACCAGGTATTGTAATTATTATTATTATTATTATTATTAAGAGAGACCTCCAGGGAGTCAGAGACTCATCGAAGGAGGCCACATTCTACACACACCAGCTATCATATTTATTCTTGAATTCATTCACACTGCTTGTACTCACAACATCCAAAGGCAATCCATTCCAATCATACACACACACCACCCTCAGAGAAAAATTAACCCTCACGCCCTTCTTGGCAGCCTTCATTCTCAGCTTCCATGGATGACCTCTCGTCCTTTCCCCACTCTCCATAAATTGAAAAATTCCATCAATTAAAATCCTGCATGACTCTTTCAGAATGTAAGTATCAATCATATCACCTCTATTTCTCTTGTTTGCTAGTGTCTGCAGTCTACAAATTCTCAATCTGTCTTTGTAATCAGTATTCCACAATCCTGATATCATTTTTTTAACTCTCCTTTGTATTCTCTCCAATATATCAGAATCACAATGGAAACCAGGAGACCAGACCTGCGCACAATAGTTAAAGTGAGATCTTATCAAGGCCTTGTAAAGAGGCAAAATAACATCCTTATCTTTACATGTGAACATCTGTTTCAGGATTGCAATTATCTTTTGAGTTGTATTTGCAATCTTTGCCACATGGTACCTGAACTTCAACTTCCTATCTATTAACATTCCAAGATCTCTAGCCTCATCAGTTTTTTGTAGTCTAATTCCACCAATATAATACGACATTGGATATCTAATCATACCGAAGTAAATGACTTTACATTTACTCACATTGAACTGACACCAATTTTCCATTGCCCACAATTCCAGCATATTCAAATCATTCTGCAAGTACAGCATATTAGCAGCATTCCTGATAACTCTAGCTATCTTTGCATCATCAGCAAATAGCTGTATGTCTCATGTCAAATCCTTCCCAACATCATTAATGTATAGATTGAATAACAGTGGACCAAGCACTGATCCTTGTGGTACACCACTTGTTACCTTAAACCTTGCAGACTCAGATCTCCCGTAGACTACTTTTTGATATCTGTCAGTCAGCCATCCTTTTATCCATGCCAATAGTTTATAATCCAATCCCATATTCTCCAATTTATGCAACAGTAATCCATGCTGTATTCTGTCAAAAGCCTCAGCATAATCCAAAAGTATCATGATGCATCCATTCCTCCTGTGTAACTCAGTGGTAACATTATTATAGAATGTGAGCAAGTTGTTAAAACATGACCTTCTCTCAGTAAATCCATGCTGTTCATTGCAAAGTAGAGATTCACTCTGTTCAACCCATTTCTGAATGTGAGTCCTAACCAATTTTTCCAAAATCTTCACAACCACTTCTGAGATACCAATTGGTTGTTAATTTGCACCACCCTTGTGCAATGGAATTACCATACATTCCTTCCATTCCTGTGGAATCTTCCCTGTTCTGAGACTCATATTAAACAGTGTGGTCAAAGAATGGCCAGTTCAGCTGAACAGAGTTTTAGCACATGTGCTGATATTCCATCAGTCCCTATTGCTGAAATGGTTTAATCAGAGCATCATACAATGGAACCAGAATCTCCTTACTTCTACAAGTCAGTGTCCTCCTCATTTCTAGAATTCATTGTGTTGTCGTATGTGTTCTAAATTTCAGATCCTTATCCACCATCATCCCAAGATCTCATTTCTTCCACCTCTAACAATATCCCTAACAAGAGTTAATTCTACATCCCATCTTTGCTTTACAAATTTTAAAGCCTTACATTTTGCAACGTTGAACTCTCATCCCCATTCCCATTCACTCAATTTATTCAAGTCTTCTTGTAAGGTCACAACATCTGCTCTACTGCTCTCCATCAAAGATAATCCCATTGTTGTCAACCCAGATCTGGATCCTAGTTCTCACCAGCTTCTCTAACAACTTAACCACAACATCTGACACAGAGATAGGACTAAAATTTGATGCTTGAGTTCTATCACATCCCTTATGAAGTGGCACAATCTTGCCCTCCTTCCACTCCTTTCAACCTCGAGCCAGTGCAAGACTCATATTAAAAAAATATGTTAACGCAGATGTCAACTCCCTAGCACATTCCTTCACAATGCATGGTGATATATTATCAAGTCCGAAAGTGTTATTAACATTAAGAGTTTGCTCAATTCCCCATACACCTCTTGCTCACTTACAGTCAATCTCTCCTCCCCATCACCAACTGCTCTCGATCTCTCCATGATGTCACATTCACAAGAATGAAAGACCTTTATGAACTGCTCATTAAGTATTTCCAGTACATCTTCTGCAGCAGCTGTTCTTAAACGATTTTCTCAGATCAATGTCACCTTCCATAATATATATATATATTTTTTTTTTTGCTGGCTACATATCGAAAGAACTCCCTAGGATTCTTTTCGGCTTCAAAAGCTAACTAATGCTCATACTTCACTTTGCTTCCTTTACCAACCGAGTTACCCTCCTTGCCTGGTCTTTGTAATCCCCATGGAATTGGTTATTACCAGTTCTCTTATGCTGCCTCCATAATGCCTTTTTCTCTGTATTGCATGTTTAACCACGCTATCAGCCAGGACGTATACATACATCCAAGTTACCATAGATGTGAAGTGCATACTAAAATTTTAATACCACTGATATTACATTGAAATATATGACGGATACGAAGCGTATCTGAATGCATATTTGATCCTTAATGGCTACTAAGGTGGTTAATCTTATTTAACCTTTTGAACCTTGGAACACATATTGACATTGCTTCTACTAGATAGTTCTTGAATATCCCCCAAGCTGCACTGATCTCTTTTGCAGCTGACTCCTGATTCCATCCTACACCTGCAAGTGGTCTCCTGAGCTGCTCATAATCACCAGCCTTGTAGTTGCACATATACCCTTTTCTCACAGAGATCCCCACACTGCTGGGAACCACCAGGTAATTACTCCATGGTTACTCTCACCAACTGGAGAGTGATTTGACACCTCATTTATAATTACATACTCTGATGAGATGATCAAATCCCATCAGAGTATGTAATGCCTTGTTTGCCCTCTGCTACATACTGTCTGAGATAGTTGTCCCTCAAAAACTCGAGAAACTCATTTTCTTTAGTTGCAGTTGCTATCTCATCATCTCAGTCTATATTGCCATAATTAAAATTACCCGTAATGATCATCCTTTTTGATTATATATTTCATAGTCACTACCATCCACATTGCCAAGTCTATAACAACATCCAACTAGATATTTCATTCTATTCACCTGAATGATAAATGCACGTAAACAGAAGAAAGATATTTAATTAACCAAATATTTCGGTCTGGAAATAGCAGACCATCTTCAGTGGTATTACAAGAACAGTTTTAAAAAATACAAGCTAGAATAGTAACAATAGATCGTCAAA
This sequence comes from Typopeltis vanoorti, assembly GCF_054136105.1. Classification (NCBI taxonomy): domain Eukaryota; kingdom Metazoa; phylum Arthropoda; class Arachnida; order Uropygi; family Thelyphonidae; genus Typopeltis; species Typopeltis vanoorti. Next base: position 5,198,228 of record NC_143550.1, on the reverse strand, counting down.
AATAGAACACGCCGCGTGATGTTATATCACTAAGTATTAAGTATAAAACGGAACATTTTGAAGTAGAGACATGATTGAAAAAAAAAAAAAAAAAAATTAAAATTAATGAGTAATCTTGATTAGACTTTCCCAGGTTTTTGATATAGATATACAGTCATTACGATTCAGGTTGGGACGATGGAGTAAGGCCTCCACGCTTTCCTTGAACAAACGTTCAAACCTATAACGGGATCTATGTAAGAGGCGAGTCCTGGACCAAAAGATGCTGTGGTCAGTTTCAATCCCGTGTTGAGCCAATCCAGACTTTTCAGGTTTGTTGTGAAGAATGGAGGATTGATTTTCTTGGATTCTTTTTTCAAGAGAATGTCCAGTCTGTCCAAAATAGGAAAGATCACAGTTGCAAGGAATTTGATAAACTCCAGGAAGAGATAAAGTTGAGCGTTTGTCTTTAGGAGAAGGAAAATGAGAAGACAATTTGTTAATAGGTGAATACGTAGTTGTTAAATCATATTTCTTTAAAATTCTTGCGATAGGTTCTGAAATACCGGAGATATAAGGAATAGACACTCAACGTATTGAAACTTTGTTGTTTTGTGGAGGATTATAAGAATTGAAAAGATGTTGAGTACTTTTTTTAGAAAAGCCATCGAGTTTCATGTGTTGTTGGATAGTAGAAAGTTCTTTCTGTAGATAATCAAAAGTAGAACAATTAGTTTTGGCTCTTCTGATGAGGCATTTTATAATTCCTTTTTCTTGAAAGGATGATGGGCTGATTCTTTAAGAATATAACGACCTATGAACGTTGGTTTCCAAATAAGATACCATATCTAGTTAACATTGAAAGGAATCTCAATCATCTAACTAGTGATGAAGCTAATGCTCTTCGCCTAGAAGTCGCTTCTTCTCTACTTAAGGCCAAGCTTCCTCCTTCCAACATATCTCCTTCTGAAATGAAATCTCTACAGTCCTTGAGAAAAAATAATCACTTCATTATCACCAAAGCTGACAAGGGAAAAGCAACAGTAGTTATGAACTCAGCTAATTACAGAAGAAAAGTTTCTCTTTCGCTTCGAGATCGCTCCACATATCAAGAAATTGATTATAATCCAACCAACAGACAACTAAAGAAATTAAATTCTCTCTTAGATGAAGTCATCAGTTTAGATAAAGAAACGATTAAAAGACTTAAAACTCATTTTGCAAGACCTCCTAGATTTTATGGCCTTCCAAAAATCCATAAGATTGACTATCCACTTCGTCCAATAGTAGATTGTATTGATTCTCCTACTTACCGTACAGCCAAATATATAGCTAAATTATTGAAATCTTACATTGGCAACTCTTTTTTAAAAAACTCCTCAGATTTCTTAGAAAAATTAAAAAATGTCTCATTACAACCTACAGATCTTATGGTAAGCTTTGATATAGAATCTTTATATACCAATGTACCTCTCAAGGAAACTTTAAAATTACTTGCTGACATCTTTCCTCAAGACATCATAAAACTATTCGATTTCGTAATACATTCTGGATATTTCATATGTCAAAATAAATTTTACAGCCAAGTAGAAGGAACAGCCATGGAAGGTCCTCTTTCTCCTGCTTTAGCCAACTTTTATTTGGAACATTTAGAAAAAGTCCTCTTCTCATCTATTTTCCCTCAACCATCCTTTTGGGTAAGATATATAGATGACATCTTTACTATTTGGCCTCACAGCAAAAACTCTTTACCTTCTTTTTTTAAACAGTATTAATTCCTTGCATCATCGTATAAAGTTTACTATGGAAATAGAAGAAAACAACCAGTTATCTTTTTTAGACGTTCTCCTCATCTGGTCACCTTCAAATATTCTTACAACTACAGTATACAGGAAACCAACTTTCACAGGTCGTTATATTCTTAAAGAATCAGCCCATCATCCTTGTCAAAAAAACAGGAATTATAAAATGCCTCATCAGAAAAGCCAAAACTAATTGTTCTACTTTTGATTATCTACAGAAAGAACTTTCTACTATCCAACAACACATGAAACTCAATGGCTTTTCTAAAAAAAGTACTCAACATCTTCACAATTCTTATAATCCTCCAGTATAAAATATAATTCCTGAAATATCTCCAGTATTTCAGAACCTATCGCAAGAATTTTAAAGAAATATGATTTAACAACTACGTATTCACCTATTAACAAATTGTCTTCTCATTTTCCTTCTCCTAAAGACAAACGCTCAACTTTATCTCTTCCTGGAGTTTATCAAATTCCTTGCAACTGTGATCTTTCCTATTTTGGACAGACTGGACGTTCTCTTGAAAAAAGAATCCAAGAAAATCAATCCTCCATTCTTCACAACAAACCTTAAAAGTCTGGATTGGCTCAACACGGGATTGAAACTGACCACAGCATCTTTTGGTCCAGGACTCGCCTCTTACATAGATCCCATTATAGGTTTGAACGTTTGTTCAAGGAAAGCGTGGAGGCCTTACTCCATCGTCCCAACCTGAATTGTAATGACTGTATATCTATATCAAAAATCTGGGAAAGTCTAATCAAGATTACTCATTAATTTTAATTTTTTTTTTCAATCATGTCTCTACTTCAAAATGTTCCGTTTTATACTTAATACTTAGTGATATAACATCACGTGGCGTGTTCTATTTTTAACGATCTATTGTTACTATTCTAGCTTGTATTTTTTAAAACTGTTCTTGTAATACCACTGAAGATGGTCTGCTATTTCCAGACCGAAATATTTGGTTAATTAAATATCTTTCTTGTGTTTACATGCATTTATCATTCAGTCTTATGTCACAAGTATCCTTAAAACAGCAAATTCTATTCACCTCTATCGCATATCATACATACATTCATGTTCAACTACAATGATGCCTGGCATATTATGTTACAGATATCTATCCATCTGAAACTTAAAGATATTTCACCATAATATCTTTGCATTTGTATTTTCAACCATCATTCCTACACAAGCTCTAGTGTAAAGTTGTGAAACTCAATCAAGCTTTTGTTTAGTCTATATGAACAATCTTGCTCGTAATGATCATCCTTTTCTTATTTGATTATATATTTCAAAGTCACTACCATCCACATTACCAGGTCTATAACAACATCGAACTAGATATTTCATTCTATTCACCTCTATCTCATATCATACATACATTCATGTTCAACAATGATGCCTGGCATATTATGTTACAGATATCTATCCATCTGAAACTTAAAGATATTTCACCATAATATCTGCATTTGCATTTTCAACCATCATTCCTACACAAGCTCTAGTGTAAGGTTTTGAAACTCAATGAAGCTTTTGTTTAGTCTATTAGTCTGCAAAAACTGATCAGATGGTCCAGTGTCTCTTCTTTATCTCTGCACTTTCAACATCTGATTTTGTTATGGATCTTTTCAATCTCTGCCTTGATTGCATTCATTTTTAGTGCCTCATTCCTTGCAAACCAAGTATCTGACCTTCTGTCTCTTTCTTGATGTATCCTGCTGAAACCATTGCCAAGTTAAGTGAATGTCAACTTTACCTACATTGTTCTTCAAATATTGACCATGCAGTGATTTATTTTCAAACCTTTGGATCTTTTTGTCATTTCTTTCTCCTTATACTACTTTTTTGAATCTACATGTAGCAATGATAATTTTTCCTCTTCTATTAAAAGTCCACATCCTCCACTTTCCTGAATATGTGTAATCAATCTACATTACTGCAGATCATGATGTGCAAAGCGTGATGCAATGTGATTAATTTTTATGCTTTACGAAGAGCATGTAACTCAGTTTGTGCCCAGTCAATTATCCCTGTTATGTAATAAATACAGAAATTTAATCAGTAATCAGATACACAGCAGGGATAACTGACTCCATTAATTTATACTTCAGAACTTTTCTGATTCTCTTTAGATATTCAGACCTTGTTTTTTTTTTTATTTTTCTTAATATAAAATATCATCTCCCTTACGAATTATTATAGGCATGGAGAAGAAAAGGATGTTGAATTCTTCTTATTATTATTATCATCATCAGTACAGATAGCACATTACTTCTGAGTCGTAAGACTCGTGAGGTTCAGTTTAGTGTCATACCATTTCTTACTCTCATTCACTGTCCACATCTTTATCCAAATTCTTAGATGATAAGAGGTAGACCTCAGATGAGTGAGGTGCATTCTAGTGTCATACCACTTCTTACACTCATTCACTGTCCACATCTTTATCCAACTTTTTAGAATAGTAAGAAGTAGACCCTTACCATTCTACTACTCTACTCTACTTAGTGGCCTCTTCCACAGGTTTTAGAGATAGATTTTTGTCCCTTCCCATTGTCTATCCTTTCAAAAATCTAATTTAAGTTTGAAGCAAATAGATTAATATGGCTGTTATATCCAGTACGGGAATGGAAGATAGTGAATTTTTTCGAACTGTAAACCCACAACAAGTCTTTCCTCAATTTTCGGGAGAAGAATCAGATGATGTACTATCTTTTTTTTCTTTCGTTGAAAAGCTTAGGGAAGTAGCAAATTGGACTGACTTTCAATTATTAATATTGCTGAGAAGTAAATTAATTGGTAAAGCAAGAACATTTTTATACTCTCATCTCCAGTACTTAGAGAAACATTTGAGTACAAGAAATTTAAGGACGAACTAATCTCTAAATTTTCCTATACTAAGTGCTACCTTTGAACCCTTACAGAGCTCCATGAATGCAAGCAAAGTGACACAGAAGATGTGACTAGTTATTTTAATAGATTGGTGAACACTGCTAAATCTATGAGAATATCTCCTGCAGAAAAACCTCACCTAGATTGGATTACTTTTCAACAATTTCGACTGGGATTGCATGAAAAATTAAGAGAGGTCATTTACAAAAAGAAAAAAGCCATCAGTATAGAAGGATATTATAGTGTGGCCAAGGAAGGAGAGAAAATACTAGAAGAAATGGAACAAATATGCTCCATGAAACAATCACTTATGCAGGACTGTAATGATCAGCTTACACCCTTCCCAATTCTTGAATACTTTTCAAACTGTAAAAAGAAAAAAGGAAATAAGAATGAGGAAGTTGATGTCTCTACCATCTCGAATGACAAACCAGATTCACTAGACTACAATTCCCATGGAATGCAAAACGTGACAATGGCAAAAGAGAATGGTAAATAACCATTATCTCTTGTGCAGGGTCTAATTGGGGAGATTCCATACGATATTCTTCTAGATACTGGAGCCCACATATCAGTTATTCCTAACTCCATGGTGAATAAACTTGTTGATGACTTTTCTGATAACATCACCCTAATTCAGAAACCAGTAAAAATCACTGGAATCACTAAAATTGAACTGATTGCCACAAGAAAAATAAATGCTAAATTTTCCATACCTTGTTTTCCGGTGGAGTTCTCACACAAACTCATTATCCTTCCAGAAATTGCTGACACGAATAACCAGATCACACTAGGACTTGATTTCCTGGAGAAAATTGAATTCATGTGTAACTTTGCCTCTGGAACCATTTCCTTGTGTGGCATGAGTTATCAACCAATGTACGATGAAGAGAATAAAAGGAGAGAATGTAACAGGATGGTGATTGAAACCTTGAACTTTGAAGATGGATTGAGTGATGAAAAAAGGAAATTGTTGCACGAAGCTATCAATTTGGCAGAGTCAAAGACTGATAGAGTAGAAATAAGGAAATTCATTCTATCAATTTTCCAAAAGTATCCCCAAACATTCACTGAAGATATTAGTTCATTATCCTGTACAGACAAGATAGAACATTCCATTCAAATCACTGCAGAATCGCCTGTGTACACTAAGCAGTACAACCCCCCCCCCTTAAATATCTAGATAGCCTTCAAATCCTTCTAAATGATTATGAAGAGCTGGGATCATAGAAAAGTCTAATTCCAGATGGAATAGCCCCTTTTTGTTGGTGGAAAAGCCTGATGGAAATCTGAGATTTATATTAGATCTGTGTGAGATTAATAAAGTCACAAAGCTCATTGATTTTCCTCTATGTAACATAGAAGAACTTCTGACTAGTCTAGAAGGAGCAAAGTACTTTTCGAAATTGGACCTGAACTCTGGCTATTTTCAGATATTTCTTAGAAAAGAGGACAGACAGTTTTTTGCCTTCACCACTCGATGGCAAAAATACCAACTCTGTCAGCTTCCTCAAGGGGCCAGAAACTCAGCTATGAGTTTTCAGTGTCTGATGAACACTGTACTCTCAGACATGTTGGGAAAGGGAGTCATATGTTTCCAAGATGACCTATTAATTTAAACCACAGACCTAAAATCACATAAAGAAATCTTAGATAATGTATTAAACAGACTGAACTTGTCACATCTATCGTTGAAGTGCTCAAAATGTAAACTCTTCATGAAGAAGGTTGAATACCTAGGACATGTTGTCAGTGAAGCTGGAATAATCTCCACTCAAGAAAGCATCTCTGCCATTCTAAGGGCAAAAATTCCCACCTCTGTGAGACAAGTACAAAGGTACTTAGGAATGGTAAACTTCTATAGAAAATTCATTCCCAATTGTTCTTAAATAATGGAACCCATAATCAAATTAACTAAAAAGGGGGGAAAGGTTCTTTTGGGGAAAGGAACAGGAATCCGCCCATAAATCCCTGAATTTAGCATTAATCAGATCTCCTGTCCTCGCTCATCCCACACTTGGAAAACTTTTCTATCTTGCAGCAGATGCCTCAAATGACACCATTGCAGCTGTAATAGAACAAAAGAAGGAAGAAGAAATTAGACCCATTGCATTCTTGAGTAGAAAACTATCTGCATCAGAAAAAAATTACTCCGTTATTGAAAAAGAAACACTAGTTACTGTGCATGCCTTAAGGAAATTCAGATATATGTTACTAGGACAAGAAATTTTTTTAAGATCTGACCATAAACCCCTAACTTTCTTATCCACAATGAAGGATAAAAACCAAAGGATTATTCGATGGGCCTTAGAATTACAAGAATTCCAAATACAGATATGCTATATTCCTGGAAAACTTAATGTAGTTGCTGACTACCTATCCAGAGTCTCAGATGATAAAGTAGATGAAAGTACCAGTGGAAAGAAAAAGATAATGAACTTGATAGTCAAAGCAAATGAGAGAGAAGAAAACAAAGGAAAACTCCCCACACCTTCAGAATTGGAGCAGATTCTCCATTATAGATGCACATAAACAATACCCGACATCGGGGGGGGGGGTATATCAATGAATCAAGAAAGGGGAGAGAATCTTGGAGGAACACTCCTTTTTGCATTCTTTATTCTTGGATGATGATGGCCTCCTGTTAGCAAAACAAAATATCACCGGAAATTGAAAGGACAAAATAGCAGCTCCTGCTGTCATGATTCCTTGGGTATTGTATACCTTTCATGATGCTGATCCAGCAGGACACCAAGGTTTCTTTCAGACATGGGGGAGAATAAGAGACAGATATGTGTGGAAGGGAATGAGACGAGATGTTGAGAGTTATGTGTCTTCATGCCATCTATGTCAAAGAAAATCAAATTATGGAGGAAAGGCTCCTCTTCAACCTTTCCCTATCCCTAGTCGCCCTTTTCAAGCTATAGCCATGGATATCATAGGTCTGCTCCCTGTCAATTCTAAAGGAAACAAGTATATACTTGTTGTGATAGATATGTTTTCTAGGTTTCCAGAAGCCACAGCTATGAAGAATCAAACTGCACAAACAGTGGCTAACAAATTATTTAAGATGATCATTTCAAGATATGGAACCCCCCCCCCCCCAAACACTCCTCACTGATCAAGGCTCAAACTTTACAGCTGAAGTCATGCTTCAGTTATGTAAATTATTGAAGATAAGAAAGCTACTCCCTATCATCCCCAAGGAAACGGAATGTGTGAGAGGATGAATCGTACCCTGAAACAAACCCTATCCAAACTTGCTGATAATCATTTGTCTAATTGGGATAATTTCCTTTCACACACCCTTTCTGCCTGTAGGACAGCCCTGCATGCTGCCATAAAAGAAGCTCCCGCTGTGATTTTATATGGTTTTGAACCACTGTTTCCCGGTGATTTCAAGGACTCACATGCAAACTCTGGATTTCCAGACATTGATGAGTACCTTAACAATATGATCACTGAAAACAAAGTTGCACATGACCTAGTAGTGGAAGCCAGTCAAAACAGCTCACAAAGGGCCTATGCAAATAAATTGAAAATTTACAAAGAATTAAAACCTGGAAACTTAGTACTTTTATGACAACAGCCTAGTAACAAGAAAACAGGGAAGTTCAGAAAATGTGCAACGGGACCTTATGAAATTGTTGAAAAGACATCTCCTGTCAACTTTCGGATAAGAGAATCAGCGGGATTAAAAAGAACTCTAATCGTCCACTCGGACCGATTAAAATTGTTCAAGAAGAGACCTGACCAATTAGTCTGCCTAGGGGATTCGCTAGAGGCAATATGGGGGAAAAAAAAGAATTACCATGGAAAAAGTAATTACAGAAAGAACACAAATAATACAAAACAACCAAAACACAATAATCTCAACGAAGAACATGAATTTATTTCTGAAGAGAGAGTCCCATAATTCAGGCATAGAAGACATGCTGACTTTGATAATCAAGGTAATAAGAATTCTAATGAAAAAGTGAACGAGAATAAATGCACAAATCATAATAAGGAACCAAGTTTTGTCCAAACTAGATATGATCTCAGACCAGAAAAAAAAAAAAAAAATGAAAATCTGATTCCTCCACCAATGAATCTTATGTGAAAAATTTTTATTTAAAGAAAAATTTTTCAGAGAAAGAGTAGGCCTTTGTTAAACTGTGAATGAAGATATTCTATATATTATAATACTTCATTCATATTTAACATAATCCACCATGTCATAAGCAAGACTTGTAAATATTATTTGTTGTTAGTCTCTTGCTTGTAATATGTTATTCATATAAATGCTTTGAGTTTTGTTTGTTATTAATTAATTATATAATCTTAGGATATGTAATAGTAATAAAAAGACTCTATATAAAAATATCATTCATTTTAATTACTTTATTCTGTAAAATTTATTATAAGAAACTGTGTGTGTATAAATTTAAATGTACTTTATATGAACTGTGATATATTTTTTTTAATTTTTTTTATTATCTCTCTAAGTGAAAGTAAATTTATGGAATTCTACTGATGGGATTTGATTGGCTAATAATGAAAAAACAGAGTTTATTTTTAGTTAGCTCGTGCAGAGAGCGTGAGCTACTGTGTATGATGAGAAAAGTCAGGATATAAGCTGAACTGGTTAGAACCGGATTTTGGCAGGAAAAAAAGAGAACGTAGTTGATTGGAAAACAAAAGTAAAAAGAAGGAGAAGCCTTAGAGACAGCATAGAGATCGGTAGTAAGTGGCAGAAGGGGAGTTGATATATGCCAAAAATCATCTAGGAAAGGACAAGGAATTAATAGGCATTTCGAATTACTTCTATGGGAGTTCTGATACTACGATAAATTCCAAATGGTTAGTGGAAGAATAGTGCAGAACTGAAGTTAATACATAGAAGAAAATAAGGAATTAGTAGATAACTTAAACCAAGTGCATCAAGACTTGTGTATTTCTGTGTCTATAATTCAGTTATTATAGTGGAAGATTTCGTTGACTTTTGCCATAAGGTAAAAGTTAACCAGAATTTCAAATGTGCCTATGCGAATTTAATGTGTAGAAGCAGTAATCCGGTAAGAGTTGTGCTTTCTATAACCTGTGAAGCTATAACAGTTAACTCCGTCGGATATATTTTGACTTTAGCTGTGATGTTATGTCAATTAATGGTCAGATGTTAGATGTACTGAAGTACTTTCTCCTTGAAATAATAAGTGTTATGTTGATCTATTAAGTGTTAGCTGACTGAGAAAGAATATAGTGTAGCCTCATAAGATTAGTTATTGTAACATTTGGAATGTTAAACTTTTAAGAACTATTCTCAACTTGATTGACTGAGCATAAAGAACTGAAAAATGAATGTTTGATAGTTAATGGATTGTAATTATTCTGAATACTTTAAACTGAGCTAATATATTTATGATTTAATTCATCTAATTGGGCAGAGAGAACTATGTGAAAGAATTACTGATGCTTTAAGAATTAAGAAGTGTCAACATTAGCCATAATCCTCAAACCTAAATAAGAAGTTACTAATATCTGAATATGAATTTTTGTAATTGTTCAATTTGATAACCTTTTGCAAAAAGTTATACTTGAATGTATTTGTTGTACTATTCCACATTAAATGTTTTCTTTTGTTGAGTTAAACTTGGTGTTTGCCTGATTTTCTTTCATTGCATTGCTCATAAAATTAATCGGACCTTTGCAGAAGCCTTAAAAGCTATTAATAACCTCGGCCTGAATATTTAGTGATATTAAAGTGATAATATAAGTATAGTTGATGATTGATTCCTCTATATTATTTAGACTAATCTGAATATAGGGTAGCGCAGTATAATATAAATTTCTTTATATTCAGATGAGCATCAATCAACAACTAATGAATAAAAACGGAATTTAAAGAGATAAAGATAAGATTAACAAACCAACAAAAATGGAACAGTCAGTTAGGTAGGACGTTCCAACACCAGCACGCGGCAACAACTGTATTTTAATAAGTGATCCACGAATGTTCGTTACTTGTATTCCATTCCATTCCTATAACTGTTTTTGTGACACTGAAGATGTACTAAGTTTTAAAAGAGGTAAACCGTGAGTAGACATAACTATACATAAAAATCGTCTACAGACGATCTTTTACAGAAAGAAATACGATATATAACTTCTTCCTTTCTATCTAATGGCTATAAGAATTGCTTCATTAAAAGAACTTTGAGTAGATTTAATATGTCTCCCTCTTCAAACACAGAGGAAATAACGCGCATTACCATCCCTTATATACAAGGCATCAGTGAACGTATAGCAAAAATTTTAAAACCACTGAATATTTTTGTTGCCTTTCGACCTTTTAGAAAAATCTCCACCTTTCTCGCTTCTCCAAAGGACAAGCTTCCACATCTCAATCATCCAGGTGTCTACCAGATTCCGTGCTCTTGTGGATTATGTTATTTCGGACAAACGGGAAGATCTGCCTCCATTCGGCTAGAAGAACACCAATCTTATATTGAATACTTTAAACCTGAAAAGTCTGGACTTGCAGAACATGCCATCTTCACTAGACACAGAGTTCATTGGAAAAAGACAAGAGTTCTTCACAAAAGTCAGTTTCTCATGGAACGCCTTTATAAAGAAGCATGTGAAACTCTACTTCATTCTCCTAACTTAAACAGATCCGACGGCTTACGTCTGTCCCCTTTATGGGAGATAGTACTTTACAAATCAGCTAATCTTTCCTAACTTTTTATTGTATTAATTTTTTTTTTTTTTTTTTTTTTTTTTTAGGAAAGTTATTGACCTTTTTAGTTATCTTACACCAGCTACTTAGGTGGCGCTTTTTGGAATTGTCAGTTAATGTTTAATTTTTGTGCCTAATTGTACTGAAGATGCCTGTGACACACGGGCGAAAATTATACCATTAAATAATTTTTCTACGTGAGTTTTTCCGTTATATTTTTATGTATAGTGAAGATGTACTATTAGTTTTAGTATGAAATATCTGTACCTTTATTAATTAAAAGTTATTACTGTGGTCTTATGTGTTCTTTTAATAATAATAATAAAAACTTTGTCAAAGTAAATGGCATAATAAAGTAATATATTTAAGCCATCCCTAATACAAAAACACACTAGAATCAGATGTCTTGTCAAAACCAACTCTACTATACGGAAGCAAAACATGGACCATAAAAAGGAAAGATGAAAAACAAATTCAAACAGCAGAAATGAAGTTTCTCAGAAAAACAGCTGGATTTACCAAGTGGGACCATAAAACAAATGAAGGAATTTTACAATCCCTGAATATAAAACCAATTAATTACTACATAAGACAATATAAACAAAAATGGATAGAACATTTAAATCGAATGGACAACAGCAGACTACCAAAAATATTATACAGATACAAAATAAGTGGAAAAAGAAGAATCAGAAGACCAAGAAAGAGATGCTGTGAGACCAGAATGGGCCACCTGGCCTAAAATCCATTTTAGAAAGAAGAAGACATTTTTTTTTTTAAATTCAATCCTTTTTTTATTATTAAAATTATGATTACATATCGTAATTACGTATTTACAACATATATGATTTACATATGATTACATATTCACAACACATATGATTTACATATTTACAACACCTATAGTTTTTTTTTTTGTAACTATGAAATTCATGCAAATTTTTCTTTTCTTTTTTTCTTTTTTCTGTATGATGTATAATGTATTAATAATAGTTACCAACAGTAGCTGATAATTTATAATTGTAGTTGAATAACATTGTATTTTTACAGCATTTATACAATAAGAATGAGTTGTATATATTTACAATTTTTGATTTAATGCATTTAAGCACTGTAACTATAGCACTTAAATGTAATATATGGATTTTTTTTTTTTTCCTTTTGTTGATCTCGGTCGAGATGTAATTTCTCAGCTTGCATCCTCGAAGCTTTTATTATTAAGCTTATCTGAGAATGACAATGGTTAGTTATTGTATATTGGATTTGATCGCTGTGTTGGAACTAGGTTGAGAAATTCATTCGCACGAACATGCAGGAATGCACACATGCACACATACTCACACAATAATTTGGAATGTCATGATGCATCACTGAACTGGAAAGCCTGAACTAATATATCGTGTGTCATTAAGTTTGTAGTGGCCTTTCCATGGGATTATTATATTATATCTGATATAATTAGTTGTCTGAGGTCTTGTTATATGGTATATATTTCTCATTGTCCTGTAGTTGTCATCGAACTGATGTTTTAGCACAGCTGCATAGTGACATAAGTGTTTTGCTGTTCTGACATTGCAGTGTATAAATCAGTTTTACAGATACAGTTATACAGATCAGTTTTATCATTTTGTACTGTAATGACATTAATCTGCTTAGTTTGTAGTGTGCACACAGAATGCACACGTTGTTATAGCGTATCTTAGTATATTTTGGAATAGTGGTTTGAATATTAATGTTTTCGGGCATATGGGAACTATGTCTTTTAACCTGTAGGGTTTGCCAGTTATTATTCGGAGTCTGTTTTGTAAATGGATTGCGGCTATTCCAGTTCATATCTGCATCAAAGTAAATTCCAAGGCATCATATTCTTTCAACTTGAGTGATGATAGTGTTTTACTGTTCTGTGTGTTTTTTATGTTGGAGAGTGAATATTGGATGGTTATATGTATGTTGTAACATATATATGTATGTTACAACTGGCTGAGTCAGTGGATTTCTGAATATTATTATTATTATTAAGAGAGACCCCCAGGGAGTCAGAGACTTATCGAGAGAGGCCACATACTACACACACCGGCTATCATACTTATTCTTGAATTCAGTTTCCAGAGTGTGTGTGTTGCACTCACAACATCCAAAGACAATCCATTCCAATCACGCACCACCCTATGAGAGAAAAATCTAGCCCTCACACCCTTCTTGGCGGCCTTTATTCTCAGCTTCCAAGGATGCCCTCTCGTCCATTCCCCGCATTCCATAAATTAAAAAATTCCATCAGTTGAAATCCTGTATGACCCTTTCAGAAGTTTGTAAGTCTCAATCATATCACCCCTCTTTCTCCTGTTTGCTAGTGTCTGTAGTCTACAAATTCTCAATCTGTCTTTGTAATCAGTAATCCACAATCCTGATATCATTTTTAACACTCTCCTTTGTACATTAATTTTATCTTATCTGAATTTAGGTGGATGGAGTTTTTGGTGAGCCAGTCATGAGCAGATTTATGTGATGCTGCATTTTGGGCTATGCTTACTTTGTTTGGGTTATGCTATTATGGATGGATATTATAGCTGTATAATCTGCATATTGGAAGATCTTGCCTTTGTGAGACAATAATTTCTCAGATATTTTCTCAGATAAATTACATACATTATATGAACACAATTATGCATAATAAATACTTTCTCGTACATAAAGTTTTTTTTAAAATAATAATAATAATAATAACTGTTTACAACGTATATTATTATAATATTCATAATGATGATTATTACAGATGTTTCTTTGCAATTTTACACTCTCTATATACAATATCAATGGATATAATCACTCTATATTGCATACTTTTGTTACAGTTATTACATACATTACATACATTTGATTACATATGATGCATTACATTTGTTTACATATGATACTTACATTACCTACATTGGTTTACATGTGATATGTACATTACATGCATTTGGTTACATATGATACATCTTGGATGAGAACTAATTTCTCTGCTTTCATCCTCGAAGCTTATATGTAAGCTTATCTGAGGATGACACCAGTTGGTTATTATTTATTGGGTTTTTTTTGCTGTGTTGGGAAGCTACGAAATCTATGATTGAGAAATTTGCTCGCACACACACACATACACGCACACAATAACTTGGAATGTATTGATGCGTCGCTGAACTGGAAGGCTGAATGAATATATTGTGTTTCATTAAGTTTGTATGGTATTTTGGGTGCGTATTTCTTGTTCATAGTATGTCCTTAGAGCTCTTTTCAGGCTATTCTAGTCTGTAAGGTTTCTGTATTCAAAAGGTAATTTGTTTATCATGTCTGGGATGTAGAAGCCTTTCCGTAGTGATTACTGTATTTATATGTGATATAATTAGTTGTCTGAGGTGTTGTTATACAGTATGTATTTCTGAGTGTCCTGTAGTTGGCATCGAAATAATGTTTTAGCAAAGCTGCATAGGGACATAAATGTTTTGCTGTCAGTATTTTGTGTTCTGACATTGCAATGTATATATAAGGTCGTTATTTTCTCTTTGTTCCCAAAAGATCTGTTTTATCATTTTGTACTATAGCGACATCATCATCATCTATAGTGACATTAATCTATTTAATTTGTAGGGTGCACAGAAAGCATACGTTGTTATAGCGTATCTTAGTATATTTTGGCATAGTGCTTTGTATATTAGTGTTTTTAGGCATATGGGAACTATGTCTTTTAACCTGTAGAGTTTGCCACTTATTGTCCAGAGTTTGTTGTGTAGATGGTTTATGTGGCTATTCCAGTTCATATCTGCATTGAAGTAAACTCCAAGGTATCGTATTGTTTCAACCTGAGTGATTGTAGTGGTTTTGCTGTTCTGTGTGTTTTTTATGTTGGAAAGTGGATGTTGGATGGTTATATATTTGTTATCAACTGGTCAAGTCAGTGGATTTCTAAATATCATTAATTTGGTCTTTTCTGAGTTTAGGTGTATGGAGTTTTTCGTGAGCCAGTCTATGATCAGAATTTATGTCATGTTGCATATTTGTTTGGGCTATGCTTGCATTATTATGGATGGATATTATTGCTGTATCGTCTGCGTATTGGAATATCTTGCCTTTGAGTAGTAGCTGATTAATATCGTGTGTGTAAATGTTGAATAGAGTTGGGGAGATTACAGCTCCCTGTGGTACTCCACAGGTTACTGGTAGCTCTCTGCTTTGGTTTGACCCAATACGTGTGATATGCTTTCTATTTTGAAGATAGTTGTAAACCACCTGTGAAGAGGCCCATATATTCCAACATGCCTCAGCTTTTCTAACAAGGTTTGATGTATCGAATGCTTTAGTTAGATCAATAAAGACTACCATGGCAATTTTGTTTTTGTCTAAGGCGGTATTAATTATGTCTGTAAAGTCTTCCAAGACAGATGTCATTCCCTTATTTTTCTGAAAACCATATTGTATTTTGGGGATAATATGAAAAGTCTGTGTATGCTGTGAGTTTCTTCAGTATGATCTGCTCCATAATTTGATTGACAATTGGTAATGTTGCTATGGGTCTGTAATTGCTGATTAAATATCTTTTTCCATGTTTGTATATGGGTGTGATTATGGCGGTCTTTAGCATACTTGGTGTCTGTCCTGTTTTAAATATTTTATTTATTAATTTTAGTAGGATAGGACTTAAACTAGTTGCATGTTGCTTTATATCTTTAGGTCTTATACCATCAATTCCTGGGCCTTTGTTTGGTTTGATGTATTGCAGAGAGAAGTTCTGCTTCTTTTCTGGTTGGGAACCATAATGTCTGTTTTGATTGTGGTCCAAGTGGACGGTCACGTTTTGTGATTGAGGGAATATTTCTGTGCAGTTCTTGGATGGAGTCCGCAAAGTATTGGTTAAAGTCATTTGCTAGTTGTTGGATAGGTTCTGCGTCTTTCATGAAGCTGTGTTTTATAGTTTCAGAGGCGGTGGTGTTGAGAACACAATCCAGCATCTCACTGATCAGATGCCAGGTTTGTTTCATGCTGTTTTGTGTGCAGAGGTTAGTTTGTCTCTGTAGTAGCTTCTTTTTGCATTTCTGATTTGTGTTGTAAGGCGATTCCTTGTTATCTTATATTGAGTTTTTAAAGCTGTGTTATTTGAATATCGCTTTAATTCTTTCCATAAAGCGTCCTTTCTGTGTATTTCTAGGATTAAGTTTTGTTTATCCAAGGATTTTGTGTTGTTTTTGAACGAATTCGGACTTTCTTTCTTATATATTTCCCCCAGTGTGAGTTTAATGTTGTTGTATAAGATATCTGCTGAATCTAATGCCCGGTGTTCCCAGTCTGTTTTTCTTATTTCGTGATCTAGACAGGAGGCAGTGATAGTATTTCTGAATATTTCTTCTCTAGTACATGATGTTATTGTTGGTATTAGATTATACATGGATAGCGTGTCTAGGTATTGTACAGTGTTGTTCCGGTTTTCGTTTGCAATATTTATGTTTATGTCGCCAATTATCATTAGGTATTCGGTTGAGCATATTTCTTAGCGTGAAAGCCAGCAATTGAGTTCATGCAAGAATTTTATCATGTTTAGGTTTGGTGGCCTGTAAATAGCATTTAGTATTATGGGATGCTGTCTGTTGGTGGTATTAGTGATTTCGAGGCAAAGGGTTTCAGCATGCTCAAACTGATAGGTCGTTTCTTTTGCTATTAATTTTTGTTTGATAAATATTAATATTCCATCCCCTCTTTTTATTTCGCAGCATCATCTATGTGTTGGCAGCCTGAAATTTGGAAAGCAGTCGCTTCGTCATTAGTTATGGATACTTCTGTTAAAATCAATATATCAATAATATCTTCTAGCCGAATAGAGGCAGATCTTCCCATTTGTCCGAAATAAGATAATCCACAAGAGCACGGAATCCGGTAGACACCTGGATGATTAAGATGTGGAAGCTTGTCCTTAGGAGAAGTGAGAAGCATGGAGATTTTTCTAAACGGTTGAAAGGCAACAAAAATATTCAGTGGTTTTAAAACTTTTGCTATACATTCACTGATGCCTTGTACATAAGGGATTTAAAAAAAAATTTTTTTTTAGGAAATTTATTGACCTTTTTAGTTATCTTACACCAGCTACTTAGGTGGTGCTTTTTGGTTGAGCTTAATGTACTGAAGATGCTTGTGACACACAGGCGAAAATTATACTATTAAATAATCTTTGTACATGAGTTTTTTCTGTTATTAATTTTGTATCAGTACAATTACTGATGTATTCTGGTGTAATTACATCTATCTGGTGGTTCGCATTCATTTTTGTTGTGTTGAGATCTTCTTATTGAACTATGTTGGAGTCTTCTGTTTCACTCTGGCAACCTATCTATATCTTCCGAGCTTTTTATTTGTATAGACTTTGAAGTCTGTGACTTTTTTCTTTTCTTGCTTGGTTCAAAATATTCTGATTGAAAGGTGTTAAATACTCAGATAGAAAGATTGGCGTATTGTCTTGCGATGCATTTAAATCCTTGACTACTGGTTTTTTCAGTCTGCTGGCTTTTATGAGATTGTCTCTTGTAGCCTTGCTTGTCAGACGAACTATGACTGGTGCGGATCGTACGAGCCTTGTTTTTTGTTCTTCCTGGGAAACTGATTTATGGTCTGAATATCATTATGCTGTAGGGGGATGTCAATTGCATGGTCTAACTTTAAAACTACAACATGGCCATGGCCTAACTTTAATAATAATAATAATAATATTATTATTATTATTATTATAATCCCTCTTTATAAGGCTATGATTGGGGCACATCTTGTCTACTGTGCACAGATTTGATCACCTGGGTTTCTTCAGGACTAGGAGGTGGTCAAAAGAATTCAGACAAGATAGTGGCAGGTCTGTGGAAAACTCCCTGTGAAGATAGGTTGAAGGTTTGTTAGTTACAAAGTTTAGTCGATAGGCAGAAAAGAGAAGAAATGATAAAAACTTTTAAGATATTAAAGGGGTTTTATACAATTGATGCAAGTGAAAATTTTCAATATATGACAAATAGTCAGAGAACTAGGAGCCATCCATGGATTGTGTAAGAATGTGGTTAGTAGGGATGTGTAGACCAGATTTTTTGCATGGAGAGTGGTGAGTGAGTGGAATGGATTGCCAGAATTAGTTGTCAGTTCCCTGATGGTGAATGGATTCAAAAAGAGGTATGATAGGATTTATGTATATGATGGTTGATTTGTGTCTTCCACGATGAGTCTCTGGACTCCATGGAGGTGCCATAAAATAATAATAATCCTGGCTCTGCAACGTTGGAAGGCAAGCATTCCTGATGCTTGCCTTCCAAGCATTCCTGATGTGCATACTTGTTCTGGAGCAGCTAGTAAGCGGCAAAGTAAGGCTAAGACTCCAAAATTTTCCAAGTCAAGCACATCCCACTTGACTGGATGTCAGTAATTCCTAGTGGGTTCATGGAAGAAACATCAACTTGGTTGAATAGTTTTTTGGAGACTAGCGACCAGAACTCACCAGAAATGCTTTGGGAAAGAGTTAAGGTTATAATACAGGATAAAGCAAGGAAGTATTTCAGCCCAGTAAGAAGAGCAAGAGACCTGTGGATATCAGATTCAATATAGGATCTAATTGAAAGAAGGTAGTTGGAAAAACAAAGCAACAAAGGGACTGAAGAATATAAGAAATTACATAGTGAAGTTAGAAGAGCTATCAGGCAGGATAAGGGAAATTCGTGACTTATTTTTAATGGTATGAACAATACCAAACAATTTTATCAAAAGATGCTTTATTAACTGCTTATATTTCGCTGAATTTCAAATCAGCATCATCAGAGCACAACACAGCTTGTATACGCGACAGTGAGTAAGTGAAACAATACAATTGTAATGGACAAAAGATCTAAAGTCCTATTTCTGGTTCCCTCTAATGTTGTAAAAAAAAAAAAAAAAAAGATTACAAGCTATATAGGAGTTGCTCTTAAGATAACAGTCTCCTAAATGTTTGGCAAATTAGTGCAACCATATTTGTTCAAATTAGGAGAATTCTTCAAAGCCATGGCTGACTCAAAAATAATCTTTCAGATCTCTAATGACCTCTAAATAGCACATTCATTTTCTTCCATCTAATCCTGTGTGAAGGAGTGTCAAAAGCATGATCTGCAGTCCTGACTTGCCATAGTAATAGTAGCGAATGTATTTTTTATGTTCTTCCAGGCGAATGTTAACTGATCTTCCTGCTTGCCCATAGTAGGCCAAGTCACAGGGAACTCCATACACTCCAGGGTGTGCTAGAGGGTGAAGTTTATCTTTAGGTGAGCAGATCAGAGTTGCTAGTTTATCATGAGGTTTGAAAGTGGTGCAAAGGCCATGTATCATCAGTACTTTGGCTATCCATTTCTATTAGGGAATAGAAATGTGATGTTGTGTTCCTGTGTATTAGGCTAATTAGTATTTTATCTATTTTTTAGGAATTGTAGCCTGCATTATATGTTGGCCAAGAACATATGGTGCAGATATTTGAGTTCTGTGGACAGATCTGTATCATTAGAACAAATAGCTCTGGCTCTGTGTGTTAAGTGTTTTTAAAATGCCATACTGTTGTACTGGATGATGATGTGATTGTTTATGTAGGAATCATGGCCTACAGACTGGAAGAAGTAGTTTTTTATTCCACTGCATAAGAAGGGAGATATGAAGATTGCAAGAACTATAGAACTATAATTTTAATATCTCATGCAAGCAAGATTTTATTAAAGATCATTCTAAATAGGATTGAGGGCAAAGTTGAGGCAGAGATGCATGAGGAACAAGCAGGTTTTAGGAAAAGTAAGTGTACCAGAGATCAGATCCTTTGCTTTAGACAGATCCTAGAAAAGTATAAAGAATTTTGAATCCCTATGATAATGTGTTTTACAGAATAAAGCTTTTGATGTGTTCAGTATGTGAAACTGTGGGAAATAATGAAAAGAATGGGTTTTTCACTATAAACTATCAGGCTGATATCCAATGTACAGGGAGCAAGAAGCCATGGTATTAACAGGAATTGGATTAACAGATAATACTATGTTGATGACGTGTTTGCCATTTAGCCCCATGGACAAGACACTTTGGATGCATTTGTCACCTACCTAAATAGCCAACACCCCAAAATCCACGTCACAGTAGAAAAAGAATTCTAATAACTGTTTACCTTTTCTTGACACATTAGTCACCTACCTTTCACATGGATCACTATCTTTTTCCATTTACAGAAAGTCAACACACACAGGAAGATATCTACATAAACAATCGCATCATCATGTAGTCCAATAGCATGGCATTAAAAACACTTACACACAGAGCCAGAACTATTTGTTCTAACAATACAGCACTGCCCACAGAACTGAAATCTGTGCCATACTTTCTTGGCCAATGGCTACAATTCATACAAAACGGATAAAATACTACATAGCCCCATTGCTTCTCTCTCCACTAATACACAGAATACAACATTACCATTTCTATTCTCTATGTCAGAGATACATTAGAATAGCCAAAGTGCTGATGAAACATGGCCTTCGCACCACATTCAAACCTCATGTTAAATTAGCAACTCTGATCCACTCACCAAAGGATAAACTTCACTCTCTAGCACACCCTGGAGTTCCCTGTATGAAGTTCCCTGTGACTGTCACTTAGCCTACTATAGGCAGACGGGAAGATCTGTTAACATCCACCTGGAAGAACATAGGAAATGCATTCACTACCATTATTATGGCAAGTCAGGACTTGGTGACCATGCTTTGGACACCCCCTTCACACAGGATTAGATAGAAGAAAATTAATGTGCAATTTAAAAGTCATTACAGATCCAAAAGATTATTTTTTTAGTTAGCTTTGGCTATGAAGAATTCTACTAACTTGAACAAATATGGTTGTATCAATGTGCTAAATATTTGGGAGATGGTTATCTTAAGAGCAACTCCCATATAGCTGTAATTTTTTTAAAATTTTTTTTTTTTACAACATTAGAGGGCGCCAAAAAATAGGACTTTAGATCTTTTGTCCGGTACAACTGTATTGTTTCACTTACTCACTATCACATATACAAGTTGTGTTGTGCTCTGATGATGATGCTGATTTGAAATTCAGCAAAATATAAGCAAGTTAATAAAACATCTTTTTATAAAATAGTTCATTTAGTGTTGCTAATACTATTAAAAATAGGTCATGAGTAATAGAAGATAAAATTCCTGGAATTCAAGGAACTGGAAAGAGGAAGGGGTAGACCGTCAATGAGATGGATGGATGGTGTGTCTGGAGTGACTGATCTTAAGAGAGTTGAAGCCTCCTGAAAAGCATACAACAGGATTACATGGCAAGGACTGGTGTGGCACATCATCGAGCATCTGAATGACCATATGACATCTCTTTATGTACAAAGAACAAATGGATGGACAGAAAAAACTGAAGGGGATTATCTGGTTGTTTGGTGATGATGCTAAGCTAGGAAGGAAGGATATGAATGGAGAGGCATTCTGAGTAAAGGATAATGAATATCATTACAAGGCTGTTTAAGAATATGCATTCTGGTTTAAAGAAATTACAAGCTGCACATTGCACTGATGGGACTGTACTTTGAAAAATTAATAAGGCTAGGAATATGCGACTGGGTGTAGCATAAAATTGTATTTATTAGAGATACATAATAGTTATGAAAGCCTTTTAAAAGATGTTGATATGACTACAACTCACTGCTCACATATGATTACTGGGTTTTTGAAGAAATAAGAAGGTGGTGGTGGTGGTGGCAAGGATACAGACAAGTAAACTAAATGATAAGAAGTCAAGGAATGCTTATAAGCTGCACATTCCACTAATGTGACTGTACTTTGAGAAACTAATGAGGCTATGGATATGTGACTGGGTGTAGCATAAAATTGTAATTTATTAGAGATACATAAATAGTTATTGAAAGCCTTTTAAAAGATGTTGATATGACCACAACTCACTGTTCAGATATGATTAGCTGGGTTTTTGAAGAAATAAGAAGGTGGTGGTGGTGGCAAGGATGCAGACAAGTGATCTAAATGATAAGAAGTCAAGGAATGCCTGATGTTTGTGTGTAGAGGCCTGATGTTTATTGTGTAGCACTATTAATAGTTTTTAACTGAAATTCGTTGAGTGATAGTTGAGAATGGTATGCAGTGCTCAGGTGAGATTGTAGTTTAGATTTTTGGTCTGTGTCTCCGATATAAAAGATCGGATCCCCACTGATCCGATATAAAATGACAGTGAGAGTGATGCTGGCAAGTAGATTGGCATGAAACACAAATAACATGAGTGGTATGGTTTTTCAAGAATTGTATAGTGTCTTGAATTGGGAGATATTTATGTGAAGAGGTTGAATAAGGGAAGTGAACAAGTATGAGTATTGCACACTCATGAACTCTGAGGCTTCTTTGAATGGGAGCAGAAGCAACCAGAACAAAGAATAAGAGCCCATGAATGTAGGTACAGAAGCAAATAAGCAAGAATGCTGGCAAGACAGAGAATGAGATTGATGGTAAGATTGATAGTCAGAGCGCGATTGAAAAAAAACAGCCATTATTATTATTATTACGGGCGACTCCAGGGAGTCCTTAGACTCATCGAGGGAGGCCCTAAACATAATGTCCACACAATTATACGACATTCTCACAGTATCTCTCATACCTTGCCTTGAACTCACTCACCGTCATAGCACCCACAACAGACTCTGGCAGCTTATTCCACTCATTTACCACTCTAAAAGTAAAGAACCCAGCTCTAACACCCCCTGCGAACCACACTCTTGCCCAGCTTCCATAGGTGTCCCCTAGTTCTCCCACCACCAGTCCTGATCTCAAAAATATCCTCTGAATTAATCCTATAGAAACCCTTTAGCAATTTGAATGTCTCAATCATATCTCCCCTTTTCCGCCTATCAATATAATGATTAATATATGAATAAGATTATTAATCTTATTGATATATTAATCATTATATTGATAGGTGGATATATAAGACTATCAATAAGATTATATACTTCAACATGTTGAAGTATATAATCTTCAACATGTTCTCATATGGTTCATTCCATAGACCCGCTATCATCTTAGTCACTCGCCTCTGGATCCTCTCCTCCTCCTCCCCATCAAGAAGGAACCTAGGTGACCAAATCTGGGCACAGTAGTCGAGATGAGGTCTTATCAAGACTCGATACAGAGGTAAAATGACTTGCTTGTCTCTGCTCGTCACAGTATTTTTCAACAACCAAGTGGGTTGATGAGCTGATTTAGCTACTTTTGCCCCCTAAACTTCATCTCCCTATCCACCAACACTCCCAAGTCCCTGGTCTCATCAATCTCCTGGAGTACAGTTCCACCAATGTGGTATACTGCTGCTAATCTTTTCACCCCCAAAAATGCTTAACCTTACATTTCGTCACATGAAATTGACATCCATTCTCCTTAGCCCAGAACTCCAATCTATCCAAGTCGTCCTACAAGATTTTGAGATCTTCTGCATTCACTATCGCCCTACCCAACTTTGCATCATCAGTGAACAAATGAGCTGTTCCTCTTAGATCCTTCCCTATATCATTAATGAACAAATTAAAAAACAGTGGTCCAAGAACAGAACCCTGAGGCACACAACTAGTCACAGGCCGTCTTTTGGACTCTACTCCTGAATAAACTACTCTTTGATATCTCTCCATCAACCAACCACCTATCCATCTCACCAACCCTATATCCATTCCCATATGTTGTAGTTTATGGATTAGAATTCCCTGTGGTATCCTGTCAAATGCCTTTTCCAGGTCCAGCAGTATAACTGTAAACCCACTACTCTTATCCAGTTTTCAGCCGTCACCTTGTTATAAAACTTGAGCAAGTTACTGAGGCATGACCTACCCTTCACAAAGCCATGCTGTCCCCCGTACAGTATCTCATTTTCATCAATCCATTCCTGTATTTTTCCCTTGACTACTTTCTCCAAGACCTTGACAACAACTCCTGATATGCTGATCGGTCGGTAATTTGCAACAGTAGTCTTGGATCCTCCTTCATGCAGTGGAACTATTTTTCCCTCTTTCCACACCTTCGGGACTAAACCAGACCCGAGACTCAGATGAAACAACATGGTCGAGGGCACTGATAATTCTTTAGCCGCTTCACGCAAGACCCGTGCCAGTATACCATTCAATCCCACAGATGTATTCACATTAAGGTTCTGTAATAGACTATTCACCTCCACTTCATTCATCACAATTCCCGTATAAAATAATGGTTCCTTCATTTTTCAATGTCACCACATGGATGATATACTTTTGCAAAGTGCTCGTTCATTAACTCCACTATATCGACTGATTCAGTGACCTCATTACTATAGTCATTCCTTAAAATCATTTTGCCGTGTACAGTTTTTTTCTTGCTTGCAGCATATTGAAAGAACTGTTTGGGATTATCTTTAGCTTTCATAGCTAGTTTCCTTTCATAATCCGCTTTTGCTTTTTTTTACCACACTCGTTACCCTTCTGGCCTGCACTTTATACCATTTGTGTGCATGCAGGTCACCTGTTTCTTTACATTCTCTCCACAGTTGTTTCTTTTTTTGCAGCTCAAGCTTAATGGTGTTATTCATCTTTCCATTTAACCTCTACTTGTTTTACTATTCGGACCCTAGGTATACAATCAGCCATAACCTCTTATAAATTCTCCTTGACCACTTTCCATGCTCTATCGACATCCAGCCCTTGCAGTTGTACATGCCTTGGCACTGATCCAAGCAATCTCCTAAGCTTGTCATACTTGCCAGCACGGTAATTCCACATATACCCTGTCTTAATCGAAAATTCCACACCTTTAGCCACCTCCCAGGTCAAGACCTTATGATCACTCTCACCAATAGGTGGCAACATGGTCATATTCTCAGATGCTATTACCAGGTCAAGCACTCTCACACCCCTAGTATTTTCAATTACATGCTGTCTCAGATAGTTATCCCTTAATAATTGAATAAAATCCTTTTCCTTCCTCACATGTGTCCTCTCCTCCTTCCAATCAATGTTACCATAGTTGAAATCCCCTATAATAATTACCCTCCTTCCACTCATTTCATGAATTTCCCTATGCATACTATCTCCACCATCTATTCCATCACCTGGTCTATAGCAGCACCCAACTGTATATTTTATTCTGCCAGTCTCAATCTCACACCAAATAGCCTCAAATGGGCTCCTTTCACTATCCTGCGATACAACTTCTATTCTTCTTGGCTGTAGCTCATCAGCTATCATCAATAACACTCCTCCCGCCATTTTATTCTCCCTGTCAATCCTGAACACACCATACCCCTCATATTCAATCCCACTAGCTACGTCATCTTCTGTCAGCCATGTTTCACTAATGCCAATAACCTGTGGCCAGGAAGAGCCAATCAAGGCCAAAAATTCTTCCTTCTTGTTCCTAATTACATGAAATGCAGCGATCCCTTTGTTCGACCCCTATCTTGATGCGTTATTCTAAATATCCCATTTCCATTTTTTGTCCTTAGTACTGGATCGGGTACATTATATACATTCTTAACTCAACTGTCTCACTGATGTACGCATATCCACTCCCCCCCCCCTCCTTGGTAGTTCTAGTTTCCCTGGTTCTGCACATCCATTTTCACTCCATTCAGCAACACTTTTTCCAGTCTCCGCACACCAAATCCATTCAAATGCAGGCCATCCCTCTTGTATAACTCCTTTCACCCATCAAACTCGTTCCACACGTCCACAAATTCCACACCACACAATCTGCATAATCTGTGCATGATGTCATTTGCGATTATGGCCCTCCTTCTAAACTCCTCTCTGTCATACCGTGGCAACAGACTCACCATTCTAACTCTGTCACTGTTTTCTTTCGCTACCTTTAACAATACTTTCAAGTCCTCTCTCATAAAAAATTTATCTCCTTTCAATTCATTCGTACCCGCCACAACTATCAATTCTTTCAACCTCTGTTTTTGCGCTCTAATACTCTCACCTACATCCTTAAATTTTGCACCCGGTAAGTACAATTTAGTTAAACTCCCATCTATCACTCCTCTTAATAATGAATCACCATACAACCCTCTCTCCTTCATTTCAGAAACTCTCCCACTCTTACGCTTATTTTTCCTTTCAAACACTGGTTTATTTACGTTAGCTGAATCACTCTGGAAAGAGTTTTGCAGGTGCTCTAATTGCTGCTGCGCATTTTGCATCACTGCGCGCAACCTAGCGATCTCACTTCCTACAAATAATTCCTCATATTTTTATCATATAAACCATTTTCTCTCTATATATAGTTGCTTTCACTCTTTCTTTGATCACCGCTCTCATTGCCATCGTGTACATCGCAATTCCCTATCAAGCCACTATTTTCACTCACATTCTGGCTTTCTTCGACCATAACTGTCTCACAACCTGACACATACTTCAACTCCTCACTTTGCTTACACTTTCTGCACATCCTCCCACCACTATCACTTTCAATCCAAACTCCAGCCTCGTTCGGGAATGCATACATCCCACATACATCACATTGGACAAACTCTCTCATTTTGAACAATGCCATCGTATTTTTGGATGCCATTATTTTACGTCGCATTGGAGGCGTGTGCAAATTTATGAAACATATCGTTAAAATACTAAATTAAATAACGGAATTCACACCAAAATCACACAGACACAACAAGCTACCAAAATCAGACAATATTACATTATGATTTAAACCTATATTCTAATTTTCACTCAAAATTATACTTAGCTTTCGGGAGCTCTCTCTGAAAACACTACAGACCATGTAGCCCTCTCATTATAAAACAGTATGCAAGATTGACAGCAAGAAAGTGAGCAGAACTGGCAGCAATATAGCAAACATGAATGACCATGAGAAAGTGATGCAAGACATCGAAGAGGAGTTAGTGAAGGTGAGAGTAAGCGATGAAGTATGTGCAGAATGAAATAAGGAGAGCTGTAGCATGCATACGCATATGTAGATATGCATGGAAACATAAAAATGGCAATGAAAGACATATGAAAGATGTCACCAATAATATCAGAATGTATGAAGATTCAATTATTAGAAGTATCATGAATGAGAAGGTGCAGTACTTTTCATTGCTCACTCTAGTTCCCTGATGAAAATAGCTGGGGCCTTGTTAACTGGTGACACCTGCCAGAATGGAATTTCATCATATTGTACCATGTGTTTTGGTTTAACACAATACAGAATACAATTTGGTTGGCTAAATTTCAAACTACCAGTCCATTCTCATTCATTCAGTATTCAGCTAGATATCTACTATTGGGGTGCACTACAAAAATGTGAAGAGGACATTAGGTCAGAAGCTTCAGATGATTCTCCACCTTTAAAGAGTTTGCTGAGGTTTCCTCACAGTCTAGCTTTGACCCTTTTGGGATCTATGGAAATACTATCCTAATAAAAACCATGTACTGTCAAAATTTTTGGTTGGTACAACAGAGGAGTAAGAGTAATCATCCCCTTATCGTAGCATGTCATGTTCATTAAAGAATAATAGAAAGTGAATTATGAAGCCAGCTATGAAAAGTTAGCTTGACGATGAAAAATATAACTATTAACTTGCAAACTCTTATATACACTTATACATTTAATTTAACAGTTCTTAATTGAGATTGGATATACCACTACTTAAAATTCATAAAAAACCAAACCTGTCTATGATGTCATGATGCTGTGTGTTAAAAATTATTGCCTGATTCAGCTCTTTTTGTAACTGAAAAATAAAAAAACAAAAAAACTTAAATAAAAACATGTTTGATATTATAAATATTCAACTAAATATAAATTCTGATCTTATCTTTCCCAAAATGTGTATTAGGCTCAAAGGTCTATCACATGCTAGTAATGAATTCATCATCAAATACGTGATATGTACCCTGAGGGGATGTACATGATATTATGATAGTATTACATGAACTACATCAACAATTTTCCTCCATATTAATCTGCCAGGACTCCAATATTGTCAGTATCGGAGTCCAATTACAAAACATAGCATACCACAACTGGCATGTATACAAAAACTACATCTTCCTATACTGTTTACACCAGAGCCTGGGATAGCTGCAAGAAAATTATCACTACATTGAAAACTGACTTTGAGATAGTTAAAAGCAAGAAATGTGCATCCTGCCCAAATGGCAACCATGCCTTCTGGGCTCTTGCCAAAGCTATCTATTGGCCATAACTTCTGCCTAACACTACTCTCACCACTATTACACCCAGATGGTACAAATGCATCACCATTCACAGAAAAAGCCAAACCCCTGGCTTCTTATTTCTACTCCAATTCTTGCATAACTGATCATGGTAATCCATTCCAAACACTCAACACTGGGTTTAACCTTTTGCCAGAAAGAAATCAGAAACATTTTCCTCAAATTAGATATCAAACGTCTCCTTACCTGGATGGTATTTCTCAGATTGTTCTAAAAGTCTGTGCTCCAGAGCTGACTCTCACTCTGTGTTGCCTTCATTTTGGAAATTATGGACTTTGCAACAGTGTTATAAATAACTATTTTGAATTTACTGACGTTTAAACTTTCATCTGAAGTATATACAAATATACAAGGATAAGCTGAATTACATTTCACACAGTAAGCTAAAGAAACAATGATCTAATCACCGGTTGGGAAAAAAAAAAGACACAGATAAAATTAAAAATTAATTAAATATTTAGAAACTAGATCAAAGCTAAATTCTATTTAAGATAACATGGGAGAAACATTCTTTCATATTGATAGTTTTCTTATCCTATTTTTTAACATGACAGTTGTTATATTAGATTTAAGATTCTGGATTATCTACAGTCCTGTTTATAGTTAGCTCTTAGGAAGAAATATTCCATGGGTAGAATATGTGCCTTCCATATGTATGGGATTTTTAGACCATCATTATTGTTTAGATTGGGGTAGTTGATAATGATCTCACAGGCTTCCTTAAATTTGCGTTCATACCATGTTTTGGTGTGATGTAGACAACTAGTGCTTTTCCAGTCAATTCTATGTAAAGTGTTCAGGGCATGTTCAGAAAGGCCAGCTCCATCATAGTTATTATATTTAATGCGTCATTTATGTTCCTTTTGTCTGATAGGAATTGTGCATCCTGTTTCCCCTATGTATGGTAGAATACAGGTACAATAAATATGGTATACTCCAGGGTGGGATTGGAGGGCGTGGATCTTTGGATGAGTTGAGTAAGCTTTTTAATTTTGCAGGAGGTTTAAAGGTGGCTTTGAGGTTGTATTTCTGTAGTATTCTGTTTATTTTATCTGATGTCCCTTTAATGTAAGGAATGGTTATAGTTTTTTTTAATGGTTATAATTTATCTGATGTCCCTTTAATGTAAGGAATGGTTATAGTTTTATTGTAGTCTGGTTTATCTTTGTTTCTTATTGAGGTCTTGTAGAGAATTTTGTTAATGATGATTTGGCTGTAACCATTTTTTAGAAAAGTATTGCTGATAACTTTAAATTTGTCTTTCAGTGCTTGTTCATTGGAGCAGATCTTCAAAGCTCTGTTTTTTAGAGTATTAATGACACCTAGTTTTTGTGTTGGGTGGTGGTAGGAGTTTATGTGTATATATTGGCCAGTATGTGTCGGTTTCCAGTGAAGGAAAGATTGCCCGAGGGGAGATGTGTGACAAGTGTATCTAGAAATGGCAGGGTGTTAGGTTTTTCAATCTCAATCGTGAACTGTATGCGTTTGTGTTGTTTGTTTAGGTGGCTAAGGAAAGTGTCTAGTGTCTGGCTGCCATGGGGCCAGATCGCGAAAAAATCGTCAACGTATCTAAGCCAGACTTTGGGTTTTAAAGGAGAGGAATCTAGAGCATGTTGCTCAAAATGTTCCATATAAAAGTTAGCAATGGTAAGGGGGGATAATGGCGAGCCGATGGCTGTGCTTTCTTTTTGTAGGTAGAAAGCGTTTTGCCATACAAAATAACCAGAACGTAATACATGCATGAAGAGCGTCGTGATATCTGGAGGGAATTTGTTCTGTAAAAGAAGGATTGTGTCATTGATTGGAACATTCTTAAAGAGGGCAGAGACATCAAAACTGACTAATAAATCATCTTTTTCTAATGTAATGTCTTTGATTATGTTTATAAAGTGATGTGTGTTTCTCATATAGGAGGGGGATTGACCTACTACCAACTCATTGAGTGTTGTTGCTAATTTCTTAGCTAGGTGATAATTCGGGCTGTCTATAAAGATTATAATTTCTTGGCATCTTTAATTTATAGTATAACGAAGTGAAAAAACTTTCAAACAGCTGTTGACCAAGTCTGACACAAAGGTCTATCAAGACTTCCATCATTCAGTCTTCTCCCTGATTTCTGCAATTGGATAGCAAGCTTTCTGAATGGATGCTCACTTTGAGTGATGGTGGATGGCTCCTTATCTTCTAACTCCTTATCTTCTAACTGAATATTCTTCTGCTCACCCTCTTCCTTCTATATATAAACAACTTACTCCAGTTCACTGCCAATCCAGTACACAGATATCATCCTGATGACAACATCACTACACTCCTCCTTCTTTTCGTTTGACAAACCTTGCAAAGCACAAATCACCACAACAAAAAATTTAATTTTCTCTTTCACTTGACGTATTCCATTAACTCCAAACAGCTCCTAACAATATACAAATCACAAATGCACCTGACCATTGAATACTGCACTCATATTCCTTTCTTTTAGTGTTACAAGATGATCAGCATACATTTTTGAAATTATGGATCCTATAACTGTGTTAAAATAATTATTTTTATTATCCCGACGTTTCGATCTTCATATCAAGATCATCATCTGGAGCATACATAAATATACAAGACAAGCTGCATTACATTTGAAAAAAAAAAAAAAAAAAAAAAATTACATCAAGCTAGATTTAATATATGATTACATGAATAAACATTCTTGCTTACAGATAGTTTTCCTTCCAGTAACAGTGATGTCCTATTTCTATTATTACAATTGTTATTTTTGATTAAAAAAATTATTTATAAATTACAACATGAATAAACATTCTTTCTTACAGATTTTTTCTTTAACAGTGATGTCCTATTTTTTAGTATTAAAGTTAGAAATATATTACACCTTTGCACAAGAATAATGTTTAATTTGCCAAATATTTCGGTCTGAATATTACAGATCATCTTCAGTGGCTACATAGGAATAGTTTTAAAAAACAAAGTGGAATATGAACAATTGATTATTCACACATAGAATGAGCCGCGTGATGTCATATCGCTAAGTATTAGAAGAGTAAACATTTTTAAAGATATAATTAAAGATATTAATTCAGAAATTCATATAATAATCTTAAATAACATTAGACTAATATAGGAAATTTACAAAAAAAAAAAAAAAAATGAATGTGTTATTCTGATTAAACTTTCCCAAATTTTTGATATAGATATACAATCATTACGATTCAAGTTAGGACGTTGAAGTAAGGCCTCCACACTTTCTTTAAATAAACGTTCAAATTTGTAGCGACATCTGTGTAGGAGGAGAGTCTTGGACCATAGGATGTTGTGGCCTGTTTCTAATCCATGTTGAGCTAATCCAGATTTCTCAGGTTTGTTGTGTTGAATTGATGACTGATGCCCTTGAATTCTTTTTTCTATAGAACATCCAGTTTGTCCAAAGTAGGAAAGATTACAATTACAAGGAACTTGATATACACCAGGTAGAGACAGGGTCGAGCGTTTTTAGATGAAGGAAAATGGGTGGATAATTTGTTAATAATAGGTGTATAAGTGGCTGTTAAATCATATTTCTTCAGAATTCTTGAAATTGGTTCTGAAATCCTGGAAATGTAAGGAATTGGAACTCGATGTATTGAATCTTTGCAGTTCTGTGTTGCACTGTAAGAATCAAAAAGATGTTGTGTACTCTTTTTGGAGAAACCATTTAGTTTCATGTGATGTTTGATAGTCGAAAGTTCTTTCTGTAATAAATGAGAAGTTGAACAGTTAGTTTTGGCTCGTCGGATTAAACATTTTATGATTCCTGTTTTTTGACAAGGATGATGAGCAGATTCTTTGAAATATAACGACCTGTGAAAGGTGGTTTTCTGTAAACTGTTGTTGTAAGAATACCAGAAGGTGAACGGATGAGAAGGACATCTAAAAAAGATAACTTGTTGTCTTTTTCAATCTCCATGGTAAACTTTATACGATGATGTAAGGAATTGATACTGCTTAAAAAGGAATGTAAGGAGTCTCTGTTGTGAGGCCATACAGCAAAGATGTTGTCTATATATATCTAACCCAAAAGGATGGGGAAGGGAATATAGATGAGAACAGGACTTCTTCAAGATGTTTTAAATAAAAGTTGGCACGAGCAGGAGAGAGTGGACTTCCAATGGCTGTTCCTTCCACTTGGTTGTAAAATTTGTTTTGACAAGAAATATCCAGAGTGCATTACAAAATCAAATAACTTTATAATATCTTGTGGGAAGATGTCAGCAAGTAATTTTAAAGTCTCTTTGAGAGGTACATTCATATATAAAGATTCTATATCAAAGATAACCATAAGATCTGTAGGTTGTAAAGTGATGTTTTTCATTTTATTTAAGAAATCAGAAAAGTTTTTCAAAAAAAAAAGAGCGTGAATTGCCAATGTGTGATTTCAATAATTTATATAGATATTTGGCTATGCGATAAGCAGGAGAATCAATACAATCCACCATAGGGCGAAGAGGAATATCTATCTTGTGTATTTTTGGTAGACCATAAAACCTGGGAGGCCTTGTAAAATGAGTTTTTTCTCTTTCAATAGTGTCTACATCCAAACTTATGACCTCATCTAGCAGGTAATTTAATTTTTTCAGTTGTCTGTTGGTTGGATTGTAATTGAGTTCTTGGTATGTTGAGCAATCTCAACGTAAAAGGGAAAGTTTTCTTCTATAGTTTGAAGTGTCCATAATTACTGTTCTGAAGTGTCCATAATAGAGAAAGATGTTGAAAGTTTATTTTTCACTTGGTTAGACTATAATAAATTTAGTTTCATCCTTTATCCAAGTGTGAGCAAACAAAGTTTTCACCTGAAAGTATCTTCAGGACTGGGGTAAGGTGGTACAACACTGGGCAACTCGTTGCAAAGGTGGAGCAAGTTAACATCACTCCCATCTCAGTATCTCCCATAATGCAAAACACATCTCCTTGCAGATATGTATAATGTTATGCATTAAGGGAAGGGCCACTACCCAGACAAGTGAAAAATAAACTTTCAACATCTTTCCCTAAATCCAGAGTAATTTAATAAAAAGGTGGCACACAGTTTGGCAACTCCTATAGGTAGAGATGACATCTAAACAAAAAAAGATGATATCCCATACATATGGAAGGCATATATTCGTCCCACGAATCCTTCCTCTTTAAGAACAACTATAAATAGGACTGTAGAAAATCCAGGATCCTAAATCTAAAATAACAACTTTAATACTAAATATAAGACATTGTTTAATTGACCATATATTTAAAACGTACTTCTGTTCGTACAAATTGCCTACCGGTTTCGCTAGTAACTGACTAGCTTTCTCAAGGCTTGCACAGTACAAAAAATGGTAAATGCAAAAAGGTTTAAGAATACAAAGAACTGTTAGTACCTGTTAGGTATCTAAGGTAACATGCTCGCGTGACATATCTACTCAGTATCACGAACATGCATTACATGCAAACGTGTAATATGATTATTCGCGTACTGTAGCTCTGTTGAACTGAGGGAATTAATTAAATTTTTCCAAGTATCGTTCAGTATGGCCCCCTGATTTCCGTTTAGGTCACTGCTCGTACGTAGTACAACTGCTGCTTCTTTAAATACTCGATGTCTGTAATCCTCGTCTACGTAGGGCATGGAGCTGTTATTCCAGTCTATAGTGTGGTTCGAAGTTGAAATGGGCCAATCCGGAGGTGATCGTTCTGTTGTGATTAACATTGCCGACATGCTCTTTCTGTCTTATTTCCAAGCTTCTCGAAGTCTGTCCAATGTAGGAAAGACCCCACGTGCAAGGAATATTATACACACCTGGATATTTATAAAATGGAACACTGTCTTTCGGAGATCTTGGAAACTGTCTTAAGCTATTTGTTGGTTTAAATACAACCCTGATGTAATGGGTCTTTAACAATCTCGCAATTTTTGTGGAAGTTGAACCTATAAAGGGGATGACTGCTGTTGAAATTTGCTGGGAGACTGTTCTTTGTTGTTGGTTATCTTTGTATAGAAATTTGTTGTTGATGTTTTGAGGATAACCATTTTGTGTTAGTGTTGTAGCTATTTGAGACAGTTCTGCTTGAACTTCTTCCTAGTCAGAGATAAATTTTCTAGCTTGATTTCTCAACATGTGGATGATGCTATGTTTCTGTGACCTATGATGGTTTGAAGAGTAATGTAGATATCGTCCAGTGTCCGTTGGTTTTTTGTAAATTGACAGTTTGATACTGTTACCTTGTCTTTTTACTAGTAAGTCCAAGAAGTGTAGCTGCTCGTTATTTTCTACTTCTAGAGTAAATTTTATTTTA
Source organism: Typopeltis vanoorti (assembly GCF_054136105.1). Lineage (NCBI taxonomy): Eukaryota > Metazoa > Arthropoda > Arachnida > Uropygi > Thelyphonidae > Typopeltis > Typopeltis vanoorti. The sequence continues at coordinate 5,163,240 of NC_143550.1, read as the reverse complement.
TTGTGGAGTGCATTGATTCTATTAACAAACATTTTCTAAGTTGTCCTTCCATATGATGAAGATATAGAAGATTTAGGAGTAATGCTGGTGAAGATTTTATCTTCAAATTTCTCCATGAAAAGGTCTGCACATGGTGGCGACAGAGGGCTGCCCATGGCTAAGCCTTCTAATTGGTTGTAAACCTTGTTGTTAACTTTGAAAAAATTTGATTGTAGGCAATGCTTGAACATCTTTGTAATATCTGCAGGAAAGAGATCTTCGATAGTGTTCATTACTTCTTTTACTGGTACATTCGTGAACAAGACACTACGTCTAGACTGGCCATTATGTCTGTTTGTGTTATTTTAACTTTTTTGAGTTTGTCCACAAAGTGTTGAGAATTTTTTAAGTAGGACTCTGTTTGTGTAAATTTTCCCTTAAGTAAGTTCGCTACGTGCTTAGCCAATAGGTACATTGGGGAGGACCTGCCATCCACAATCTAGCAATATTACAATACAACTTTAATACTAGTTTGATTTCTTAATGATACTTGTGACATAATGATTAGAAATATATACACGTTTGCACAAGAATAATATTTAATTTGCCAAATATTTCGGTCTGAATATTACAGATACTCTTCAGTGGCTACATAGGAATAGTTTTAAAATGACCTTGCTAATGCTTCTGCCTGGTATCTCCAATTGGGCTTGGCTCCCACTGAAGAGACCTCAATAAAGGTCGAAACTAGTCTGGGTAGTGGCCCTTCCCTTAATGCATAACATTATACATATCTGCAAGGAGATGTGTTTTGCATTATGGGAGATACTGAGATGGGAGTGATGTTAGCTTGCTCCACCTTTGCAACGAGTTTCCCGGTGTTGTACCACCTTACCTCAGTCCTGAAGATACTTTCAGGCGCAAACTTTGTTTGCTCACACTTGGATAAAGGATGAAACTAAATTTATTATAGTCTATCCAAGTGAAAAATAAACTTTCAATGATTTTTATAGTTTACGAATCTTGCGATTGTTTAATGTTATGTTCTTGATAAAAATTTTATCACATCAAAAATAATAATGTTGTCCAAAGGAAGCAAGTCCGATTCTTCTACAGCTAGCAAGAAAAGAAAGAGCTAGCAAAGACGTTTGATCTACAGGAATCCACAGTAAGAACAATCATAAAAGAAAAGTTTACAGATTTTGGAAGATATAGATTCTAACGAGGAACGAATTGTAGCCACAAGGTAAAGAATAAAAAATCTGGTAAAGAATAAAAAGGTAAAGAATAAAAAAAAATTGGCTTGCTATGAAGAAATTTTGCGTGACAAGAAAAAGACATTATGCCATCAGACGAATCTATTAGATTTTATGAAACCACTGACATCGAAATAACTTTCTTTTTTTTATGTACGAAAAACTACAATTTTGATTATATTTCTTAAAAAAAATGGGTATTTTTTGTAAACCTTTGGTCCCAATTAACTAATATTTTGTATGTTTGTATGCAAAATTATACCTGAGTTATGCGAATTCGACTTAGGCACTTTTTGTTGGTCCACCTACTGCGTAACTTCAGGGTATGACTGTACTCTGTTTATTTTGTCTGATGTCCCTTTAATGTAGGGAATGGTTATAGTTTTATTGTAGTCTGGTTTGTCTTTGTTTTTTATTGAGGTCTTGTGGAGAATTTTGTTAATAGTGTTTTGGCTGTATCCATTTTTTTGAAAAGTATTGCTGATCACTTTAAATTCATCTTTCAGTGCCTGTTCACTGGAGTAGCCCGTAAATTCTCGGGGGACGAGCGTAGTGTGGAAATAGTTTTTTGACCGTATATTCGGGCCACGTGGTAATTGACTTAAGTAGATTCTCTGTTTTCTCTTTTATTCTATTAGTAGGGTTATAGTTAACTAATTGGTATGTGTTACTGTCCAAAAACCAGAGATTCATTTTATCCACATAAGTGGTTCAGTTTAAGATAACGGTGGCACTTCCTTTATCTGCTCTGGTTATTACAATGCTCGGATTTGACTTTAGTGATTTTATCGCTGTCAATTCGTGTTTAGTTAGGTTGCTTGTTATTGTTTTGTTATGATTTAAAATGTTGGCGGTTTCTAAACATATTTTTTCTGCTATGTTATTCGGGATGAATCTTAGGCCTCTTTCAATATTACAAATAAATGCAAGTTTGTTTATCGATTTGGCTATGGCATAATTTAAACCTTTGTTAAGTATCAAGATTTCGTCTTTGTTTAAAGCGTGGTTGGATAGGTTAACTATGTTACTGTTACCTGTAGGTGAGTGGTGGCTCCTGTTGTTTCTTGCTTCTGATTGGTTGTTATTGTTCACTGTGGAGAAATTTGAATATGGCAGCTGGTTCTTTAGATCTTTTAGTCTTTGGAATTTGGAAATTAGGTTTTCTTTTTTTTTCGTTTGGAGGATGTGGTTCGCCATGTTGTCAGTAATCTTTTCCAGGATCATCCAGATATCTGTGTTTACGTAGCTTGAAAGTTCCATTTTTTCTTTTTGTAGCTGGTTTTGTGTAGTGGCTAAGTTCTTTCTGAAAGCTTGGATTTGTTCTCTGAGAAGTGCTTTTTCCATTCAGAAGTATATTCGTTGCGCTTTTGCTGAGGTGAATTTTCTGTTTAGCCTGATGCAATTCGGAATGATATTGCTGTCCCTACATCGTTTTAAAAAAGCCAGTCAATTGATCAAATTAGAAACCTGATTCTTCAGCTTACCGTATTGATTGCATCGCTTGTGGGTTGAATCTACATAAATTATCATAATCCTTTCTTTTAGTGTGTTACACGGTGGTCAGCATATTTTGAAATTATGGATTCTACAACCATGTTAAAATAACTATTTTTATTATCCCTATTTCCACACTACGCTCGTCCCCCGAGAATTTACGAGCTACTGAAAATTCACAAAGAAAACACACCGCTAAGGCCTATAGTCGAAGGGATTGATAGCCCGATTTATCCCTTAGCCAAAAAATTAGCGGCAACACTCGTAGGTTATTCCCCCTCCTATATCAAAAACACACAACACTTCATAAACATCATCAAAGACATTACATTAGAAAAAAGATGATTTATTAGCCAGTTTGATGTCTCTGCCCTCTTTACGAATGTCCTAATCAATGACATAATCCTTCGTTTACAGAACAAATTTCCTCCAGATATCACGGAGCTCTTTGTGCATGTATTACGTTCTGGTTATTTTGTATGGCAAAATGCTTTCTACCTACAAAAAGAAAGCACAGCCATTGGCTCGCCATTATCCCCCCCCCCTACCATTGCTAACTTTTATATGGAACATTTTGAGCAGCATGCTCTAGATTCCTCTCCTTTAAAACCCAAAGTCTGGCTTAGATACGTTGACGATTTTTTCGCGATCTGGCCCCATGGCAGCCAGACACTAGACACTTTCCTTGCCACCTAAACAAACAACACAAACGCATACAATTCACGATTGAGATTGAAAAACCTAACACACTGCCATTTCTAGATACACTTGTCACACATCTCCCCTCGGGCAATCTTTCCTTCACTGGAAACCGACACATACTGGCCAATATATACACATAAACTCCTACCACCACCCAACACAAAAACTAGGTGTCATTAATACTCTAAAAAACAGAGCTTTAAAGATCTGCTCCAATGAACAAGCACTGAAAGACAAATTTAAAGTTATCAGCAATACTTTTCTAAAAAATGGTTACAGCCAAATCATCATTAACAAAATTCTCTACAAGACCTCAATAAGAAACAAAGATAAACCAGACTACAATAAAACTATAACCATTCCTTACATTAAAGGGACATCAGATAAATTATAACCATTAAAAAAAACTATAACCATTCCTTACATTAAAGGGACATCAGATAAAATAAACAGAATACTACAGAAATACAACCTCAAAGCCACCTTTAAACCTCCTGCAAAATTAAAAAGCTTACTCAACTCATCCAAAGATCCACGCCCTCCAATCCCACCCTGGAGTATACCATATTTATTGTACCTGTATTCTACCATACATAGGGGAAACAGGATGCACAATTCCTATCAGACAAAAGGAACATAAATGACGCATTAAATATAATGACTATGATGGAGCTGGCCTTTCTGAACATGCCCTGAACACTTTACATAGAATTGACTGGAAAAGCACTAGTTGTCTACATCACACCAAAACATGGTATGAACGCAAATTTAAGGAAGCCTGTGAGATCATTATCAACTACCCCAATCTAAACAATAATGGTCTAAAAATCCCATACATATGGAAGGCATATATTCGTCCCACGAATCCTTCCTTTCTAAGAACAACTATAAATAGGACTGTAGAAAATCCAGGATCCTACATCTAAAATAACAACTTTAATACTAAAAAATAGGATATCACTGTTAAAGAAAAAATCTGTAAGAAAGAATGTTTATTCATGTTGTAATTTATAAATAATTTTTTAAATCAAAAATAACAATTGTAATAATAGAAATAGGACATCACTGCTACTGGAAGGAAAACTATCTGTAAGCAAGAATGTTTATTCATGTAATCATAAATTAAATCTAGCTTGATGTAATTTTTTTTTTTTTTTCACTAGAGGTCATGCCAGTGAGTAGCATGTGATCAAATCATCGTTTCTCTAGCTTTCAGTTTGAAATGTAACACAGCTTGTCTTTTATATTTATGTATGCTCCAGATGATGATCTTGATATGAAGATCTAAACGTTGGGATAATAAAAAATAGTTATTTTAACACGGTTGTAGAATCCATAATTTCAAAAATGCCTGCTCTCACATCTTAGGTGGTGCACCCTAAAAATACTGTATTCTATACCTAAAAGGTCAGTCAGATTGATTGATGACCTCCCCATTCACTAATACACTCCACTCACTTTCCTACAGGTGTTAAGTTTCTGTAGCCTGCATCTTCTATAAATACTTCAATGTCTGCTATTCATCATCAGCATCAATAATTCAATAATTGTAGGGTTGTTACAGACCTGCTGAATTGGTTGCTTGATGAAGAAATGCATCACTGAATATAGACAATAGGTGCAAAAAGAGTAATCATAATGGGAGAACTTTAATTATCCAAACTTTGACTAGGTAGCTGTGAAATCACATGAGAAGAATGAAACAGAATTTACTGAGCTGTTGCAAGACAACTTCCTCAAGCAGCATGTGACAGAAGGAACTCGTAGTCAAAGAGTGTTAGAACTGATTATAGTGTTGGGGGTGGGGTGAGGGGTTTCATTTCAAGTTGTAACTATTCTGCCCCTAGTTGGTGACAGTGATCATGCAGTGCTCACTTGTGAAGTGGCTAAGTTCTTTAATGTTTCATTCAGAAAAGGTTACATACTGAACTACAAAGCAGGAAATTATGATCATCATATCAGTTGTTGGATGGCAAAAATATTAATGGTGAATGGGAAATGTTTACAAAATACTTAAATGATGCGAACACATACTTAAAGAATGTTCCTAGAATTTGATGAATAAAGGGGAGTGAAATGAAAGAGTAGGAGTGAAATGGATGTGTAATCTAATTAAGCAAAGGATTTGTAATAAAACTATTATTACTATTATTACGGGCAACTCGAGGGAGTCATTGGACTCATCGAGGGAGGCCCCAAATCATATTCATCACAACTATTTGACATTCATACAGTATCTATCATACCTCGCCTTAAACTCATTCACTGTCACAGCATCCACCACAGACTCAGGGAACGCATTCCACTCATTCACTACTCTAAAAGTAAAGAACCCAGCTCTAACACCTTTACTAACCACACTTTTGCCCAGTTTCCATGGATGTCCCCTAGTCCTCCCACAACCAGCCCTGTTCTCAAAAATATCTTCTGAATTAATTTTATAGAAACCCTTCAGTAATTTGAATGTCTCAATCATATCTCCCCTCCTCTGCCTATCAACCAATTTTTGCAACCCACAAATCCTCAACCTGTTCTCATACGGTTCATTCCACAGACCTGCTATCATCTTGGTCACTCGCCTCTGGATCCTCTCCACCTCCTCCACATCAAGAAGAAACCTAGGTGACCAAATCTGAGCACAGTAGTCTAGATGGGGTCTTATCAAGGCTCGATACAGAGGAACAATAACCTGCTTGTCTCTGCTTGTCATCGTATTCTTCAGCAACCAAGTGATTTGATGAGCTGTTTTGGTCACTTTTGCAATGTGTCCCCTAAATTTCAATTCCTTATCTACCAACACTCCTAAATCTCGTGCCTCATCAATTTCCTGGAGCACTGTTCCACCAATGCAGTAAACTGCCGCCAATCTTTTCACCCCAAAATGCATAACCTGACGTCAAAATCTGCAAAATTTTGACGTCATCTGCATTCACTATTGCCCTACCCAACTTCGCATCATCCGCAAACAAATGAACTGTTCCTCTCAGATCATTTCCTATATCATTTATGAACAAATTAAACAGCAGTGGTCCAAGAACAGATCCTTGTGGCACACCACTAGTCACAGGCCGTCTTGTGGACTCTACTCCCGAGTAAACCACTCTCTGATATCTCTCCGTCAACCACCCTCCTATCCATCTCACCAACCCTATGTCCATTCCCATATGCTGCAATTTACTGATTAGAATTCCATGTGGAATCCTGTCAAAGGCCTTGGCAAGGTCCAGTAGAATCACCGTAAACCCATTACCCTTATCCAGTTCAGCCGTCACTGTGTTATAATACGTGAGCAAGTTACTGAGGCATGACCTACCCTTCACAAAACCATGCTGTCCCCGATACAGTATCCCATTTTCTTCTATCCAATCTTGTATTTTCCTCTTGACTATTTTCTCTAAGACCTTGACAATGATTCCTGATATGCTAATCGGTCGGTAATTTACTACAGCAGCCTTGGAACCACCTTTATGCAGTGGAACTATTTTCCCCTCTTTCCACCCGCTCGGGACTAACCCAGACCCGAGCCTCAAATTAAACAAAATGGTCAAGGGTACTGACAATTCTTTAGCTGCTTCTCGTACAACACGAGCTGGTATACCATCCAATCCCACAGATGTATTGACATTGAGGTTATGCAATAGACTACTCACCTCCACTTCATTAACCACAATTCCCGTATAATCTACTGGTTTATTCGTTTCTGCAATGTCACCACCTGGATGATATACTTTTGCAAAGTGCTCACTCAGTAACTCAACTATCTCAAATGATTCAGTTACCTCCCTACCATCGGCATTCTTTAAAATCAATCTGCCATGTACATTTTTCCTTTTACTTGCTACATATCTAAAAAACTGTTTAGAATTCTCTTTAGCCTGCATGGCCAATGTTCTTTCGTAATCCTTTTTTGCTTTTCTTACCACACTCGTCACCCTTCTGGCCTGTGACGTTCATGTGCCTGCCGGTCACCCTTCTCCTTAAATTCCCTCCATAGTTGTTTCTTTTTTTGCAACTCAAGCTTAATGGTGTTATTCATCCATTTAACCCCTACTTGATTTATTATTCGGACTCTAGGTATACAGTCAGCCATTGCTTCATGCAAGCACTTCTTAACTACCTCCCATGCACTATCAACTTCTAGTCCTTGCAGTTGTACATGCCATGGCACTGAACCAATCAAACTCCTAAGCTTGTCATACTTTCCAGCCCGATAATTCCACATGTACCCTGTCTTAATTGAAAATTCTACACCTTTAGCCACCTCCCAAGTTAAGACCCTATGATCACTCTCACCGATTGGTGGCAATGTGGTCATATTTGTTACAGCCAAATCCTCAGATGTAATTACTAGGTCAAGCACTCTCTGACCCCTAGTATTTTCCATTACATGCTGTCGCAGATAGTTATCCCTTAATAACCGCATAAAATCCAGTTCCTTCCTCCCGTGTGTCCTCTCCTCACTCCAATCAATGCGACCATAGTTGAAATCTCCCATAATAATCACTCTCCTTCCACCCATTTCTTCTATTTGCTTGTGCATACTGTCACCACCATCTTTTCCATCACCTGGTCTATAGCAGCACCCAATTGTATATTTAGTTCTGCTAGCCACAATCTCACACCAAATGGCCTCAAATGTGCTCTTTTCTCTATCCTGCAATTCAACTTCTATTCTCCTTGGCTGGAGCTCATCAGCTATCATCAACAATACTCCTCCCCCCATTTTATTCTCTCTGTCATTCCTGAACACACTATACCCATCACATTCAATCCCACTAGTTATATCATCTACAGTCAGCCATGTTTCACTAATACCTATAACCTGTGGTCTTGAAGTGCCAACCATGGCCAAAAACTCTTCCTTCTTGTTCCATTCCTTATGTGGAAGGAATGCCATGTGCATAACAAGGATGTCATTTATGATAATTATAAGCAGCCAGCCAGAAGAGTCAGTGTTGTAAGAAAAGATAAATCTGAGTATAAAAAGAAACTGACTCTGCAAGTTAGACAATCCAAAAGAATTCTATCATTATACTGCAAGTAAAAAAAACAATGAATTTAAAAGAACTCTACTCAATGTATACAGTATGCACATGTCTGATGTAGAAGTGATTGCTCAACTAATGAGAGGCCAATTTGCTAAAAGTTATCAATCAGGTATGTAAAACATTGAATTCACCACTAGAACTTCACCGTATGAGAAAACTTGTGTATGAGGAGCAGTGCTTTTTTCTGGCGATATGCAACGGTACACAGTACCGGCACCTATTTTCTTAGGTTTTTAAAAATTTGCGATTTATTGCCAGCAAAATGTTCTGATAGATGGTGCTGTGTTCATGAATTGAATTTTCAGTTTTGTTTACTTAAAAGTTGGTACCCTGCTTTCCTGTTTCATAGGTTGGTATGCATCCGGAAACAGGAAGTTGTGTTCACTTCCAACTGTTTGCAATATCAGTTTATCAGTTCTATATCCACTCTGCAAAAGCCAGGTGTTCACGTGAGTTTTGAATTAATCTAAGTTAAATCAGTGCAATCATTGTTCAAAATGAGTAAATTAAGTAGTTTCTTTATGCCAATGAGGAAAAAAAAGGAAGGCTAAAGAAGCAGAAATTGTTGAATCTACTTGTGACCCTGTAAAACAGAAAACTAGCATCTAAAATACACTTGGTGAAAATATACTTTAATTTGTACATAAATGATATAAGGAAATATTCAGGTGTTTGCTAATGATGTCAAATTAGGTAGAGTCAGGAGATCACGAAACCAAGACCGAAGATCCACGTGGTCAAAGGAAAGCAGATTCTGATAATGATTGGCCCAAATGTTGGACACTTTTGTAGAAAAATTGATTCTGCGAGAGAAACGAGTGGCTATATGTCAAGAATAAAATGTTGGGCTGTAAAGTGTGTCGTGATGTCGGAAGTCTTGTCGTCGATGAACACATGGGAACGAAAATTTCAGCGGGGTGGACAAATGGTAAAATCAGTCATTTTGGAGAATCTCAAAAACAACAGTTGATGTCATTAAGAAAAAAGATTTACGACCATAAGGAGAGTGCAGGATATGTTAAAAGTGTGGAAGTTGCTGTAATAACATCTTCATGGTGAGTACCAGCACCTTTTATTTTCCAGAAAAAAAGCACTGATGAGGAGGAAATACTACAGCTGTTGCACAAATTGAATAAAAATTCTGCAATAGAAACTGATGGGATATCAGCAGAGATACTAAAAAGAGTTCAGCTGAACTGGCTGTTCCTGTGAACAGACTACATAATTTGAATATCAAAACAATGAAGATAGAAAGAATGTATGGTAATCCCATTTCACAAGGGTGGTGCAAAGACCGATGTATCCAACTATCAATCAATCAGCATCTCAGGTTTGCTGGTGGAGATTTTGGAAAAGTTGGTCAGGGCTTGCATTCAGAAATGGGTTGACAGAGAATCTCTACTTTGCAATGAACAGCATGGATTTATTGAGAGAAGGACATGTTTTAACAGCTTGCTCACATTCTATAATAATGTTACCACTGTTAATGTTAGACAAGAGGGATGGGTGCACCATGATACTTTTGGATTATGATGAGGCTTTTGACAGAATACAGCATAGAATACTGTTGCATAAGTTGGAGAATATGGGAATGGATTATAAACTATTGGCCCTGTACACCCCTTGAGGGTACATGGCAGGAATTTGATGATGATGATGATGATGATGATGAACTATTGGCATGGATAAGAGGATGGCTGACAAACAGATACCAAAAAATCATATATTGGGGGGGGGGTGAATCTGCACGATTTAAGGTAACCAGTGGTGTGCCTCAAGGATATCAGTCTTTGATCCATGTTACTCAATCTGTACGTTAATGACATAGGAGGATTTGACATGCGACATATAGATATTTTCTGATTATGCAAAGATAGGTACGGTAATCAGAAGTGCTGCTGATATGGAGTAGTGGAATGATCTGAACAGGCTGGAATAATGGGCATGTGAAAATGGCTGTCATTTCAATGTTAATAAATGGAAAGTCATGCACTTTGGTGTGATCAGATATCCAATGTCATATTATATTAGTGGGATTGCACTAGAGGAAACTGATCAGACTAGGGATGATGGAGTTTGAGTATGGGGTATGAAGTTGAAGTCATCTAGCAAACGTTATAAATACAAGGTGTTTCAAAGCGGTGTATACAACATTGCAAGAGAACAGAGAATAACTGAAAAGATGTACAAAAGCTGAGTGAGTGTCATAATGTAGTGAAAGGCATCAATTTTTGGTGACGTAACTTTATTATCAAATAACAACACTAGATGCCGTTATATGTCACATCATTTGAAAATGCAGTTTTCGATGGTGTAGGACAAGCATGTTGTGTGTTTTGTTTTGAGGAAACAAAGGTCTACAACACAAGCAAAGAGGAATTTCCACAAGCAATACGGCAAAGAACACCCTAGTAGGCACATGATCCACACGTGGCACAAGAATTTTGTGGAAACAGGCTGTTCTGTGTGTCATCCAAGGTCAATGGAAAGGCCGTGTGCTGCTGATGCTGTTGTGGAAGAAGTTTGGGAAAATTTCCAGGGAAGCCCTGGAAAGCCAACCAGATGGGAGTCGCATCAAATTGGAATTCCACAAGTGACTGTGCTGCGTGTTTTTCAACAGCATCTACATTTAAGGCTCTGCAAATTTACCCTTGTCCAACATTTGAAGAAAGACGATGAGAAGATATGACAGGATTTCTGTATGGAAATGATCATTAGCACAGAACAAAATGAGGATATTTTGGACATGATCATTTTCTATGACGAGTGCACTTTTCATGAGTGTTTACCTGCCCACTTATGGGCAGGTAAACACTCATGACTGCAGAATTTGGGAAAGCGAAAATCCACACGACATCATAGAACATGTTTGCAGCACCCTAAAGGCTAACCTTTCTGCATATAAGCAAGAAGAAAGTATATAGACCCCTTCTTCTTTTAGGAGTCTATCATACTGGTGGTGTATATATCTGGACATGCTACAAGAGTACCTAATACTACAATTAGACGATGATGACCACGATGGATGCTTACATTTCCAGCAAGACGGAGCACCTCCTCATTACCTGACAGATGTAAGGTCGTACCTCGAGACCCATTTTCCAGTAGATGGATTGGTAGATGTGAGGCAGTATCATGGCCACCATGATCCCCAGACCTTACACCATTAGACTTTTTCTTGTGGGGCTTTTCAAAAGATCAAGTGTTTGTACCACCACTACCAGCAAATTTGGATGAGCTGCATTCCAGAATTACTGCAGCATGTGGCAGGAAACTGAATACAGATGAGACATTTGCAGAATTACTGGAGGCAGTCATATCCCGTGGGAGATGAGTCTTTTGACTCCATGGAGGCCTGAATAATAATAATATCAAACTTTAACTGTCTGTGTTCAACCTTCAAGTGTTATGCTACATTTGCACTGCAATAAAAATTGTTCTTCTATGGCTATTTACCTTTCATTGTCATCCAAAGTTGTATATCCCGTTTGAAACATCCTATACAACTCAGAGGACAATTTCAATGCGGAAACAAACTGTTGTAAAGATAAGGAAATCATTTTGTCTTTCTACAAAGTGTTGATAAGACATCACTTGGATTACTACATGAAGGTCTGATCGTGGTGATTCTGATACAGGGAGAGAATGCAAAGAAGAGTGTCAAAATTGATATAAGGATTGTGGAATACTGATTATGAAGACAGGTTGAGAATTTGTAAGCTGTAGACCCTAGCAAACAGGAGAAAGAGGGGTGATATGATTGAGAATTACAAACTTCTGAAAGAGTTATATAGAATTTCAGTAGATGGAATTTTTCATTCTATGGAGTGTGAAGAAAGGATAAGATGGCAGCCATGGAATTTGAGAATGAATGCTACAACCCCTAAAAATCTAAAAAATATCAAAAGAAGTTAACCACACATCCCTCCCCTTTTATAACATAGATTACTCTAAATCTATCACCATTCCATATATCTGTGATACATCCAAAAAACTAACAAAAATCCTAAGAAAATATTTAAACCACATAAGAAATTGGCATCTCTTATCTCTCTACCACAGACCAGTCACTTCCCCTAGACCTACCTGGAGTATACCAGGTCCCTTGCAGTTGCAAACTGTCCTACTACAGCCAAACAAGTGGGATATTAAGATATCCTGATATCCAGCCAATATCAGGATATCTGAACACAAGAACTACATCCTGTTCCACCAATACAGCCACTCAGGACTTGCTGACCGTGCATTGGTGACACCCACCACAGAATATGCTGGAAGAAGGCCAGTTTATTACACTGCAGCACGTACAAGTACGAAAGATTATTCCTTGAATCAGCCAGGCATGAAACAGTTCCCAAACCTCAACAAATGTGAGTGCAAGACCAAATTCACAAATTTGGGAAGCTTACAACATTCTAAGATCTAAGATTCTAGGACTGACTTTGGTTGCTTTTCTTCAGCCTCACTTGCTTAGTGTGAGTCCCTGTGTGCACATATCACTGATTTGTTATCCATGAAAATGGCAATGTAACAATGCCGAAATATAGGTAGTCATAAATTAAAGTTTTTTATATTTAATCATTTAATATAATCATTTAATCCTTTATCCAAGTGTGAGCAAACAAAGTTTGCGCCTGAAAATATCTTCAGGACTGAATATGGTGTTGTACTACCTTACTGGGGTAAGGTAGTACAACACCGGGTAACTCGTAGCAAAGGTGGACCAAGCTAACATCACTCCTATCCCAGTATCTCCCATAATGCAAAACACATCTCCTTGCGGATATGTATAATGTTATGCATTAAGGGATTGGCCACTACCCAGACTAGTTTCGACCTTTATTGAGGTCTCTTCAATGGGAGTCAGGTCCAGAAGTGGAGATAGCAGAAGAAATAGCAAGGTCATCTTTACCTATTGGAGTTGCCAAAAGGTGTGCCATCTTTTTTTTATTAAATTACTCTGGATTTAGAGAAAGATGTTGAAAGTTTATTTTTCACTTGGTTAAGTAAGGTAGTAACACCATATTCAGTCCTGAGGATATTTTCAGGTGCAAACTTTGTTTGCTCACACTTGGATAAAGGATTAAATTAAAATTATTAAATGTATTATAGTCTAACCAAGTGAAAAATAAACTTCATTTAGTTTATATTTTCATTTCCTAAAAAATTAGAAGTAGAACAGCTCAATAAATTCAGTTTCATACTTCTCATCACATTTTACTGCTAAGCAATCAATATCTGGATAATTAAAGTCTCCCATTATGATGATTACTCCTTTCATGCTGATCGTCTCTATTTGGTGATGCATTTCATCATCACTACCAACTGATCCACCAGATCTGTAACAACACCCCACAATGTAATTGATCTTGTTAGATTCCACTTACACCAGATGGATTCAAATTCACTACCACAAGAAATACTGTTACTAGTACTATAATCATAGGTCTGAATACTAACCGGATTCAAGACATCTGATATCATTAGCAGCATTCCCCCCTTCTCTCCTATCCTGTCAATCCTTCCTAAAAATATTGTACCCTTTACACACAATAATTTAGTATGTCTGATTCTGATAGCTAGGTCTCACTAATGCCTACAATCTGAGGTCCCAATATATTGACAAAGACAACAAACTCTATCCCTTTGTTTCTGATGCTCCTAGCATTTGTGTATAGATATAATAATCTACCTGCATGCTCTTTGGTATACCTTTGTCTGCAGTCTGCATGATACAATTGGGCAATTTTTAGATCTCTATTCTTCTCTAGTGTGTTATACATGTAGACATCTTTGCACACGTTTTATGGGTCTGAACTGGACGAACACGAAATCTACATCATTCTCTCCTTGTAATCATTTCCATGATAATGCCCATTCCTGTCATTAGCAGAATTATATAACATTGTCGCTCATACATTCATATTCTCACCATTCCTCCTCATTATAATTTTGTTTCCCTGACTCTCCATGTTAGAACTCATACCAGTTATTAGTTTTTCAAGACTCCTGATACCAAACGCATTCAAGTAGGTCGTCCCTCTTATACATATCCAATCTTCCCTCAAACTCAGTCCATACGTCCATTCCTTCTACACAGCCTATGCATTGAATCGTTTGCCATCATAGCCCTGATACTCTTCTTGATACATTTTTATTCATATCAAGTTAATATACTTACTATTTTCACTTTCTCACTCTTCACTCTTGCCTCTTCCAACAACTCTTTCATATCCTCTCTCACCAAACTTATCACTAGTTAAGTTGCTAGTATCTACTACAATTACAATCTCATTTACTTTTATTTTCTGTTTTTGAATTGCTTGCATTCTATTTTTAATTTTTACTCCAGGAAAACTTGAAGTTATATCCTGCTCATCAATAGCATGTTTTATAATAGAGTTTCCAAAATAAATAACATCCTTTTTACAAGCAACGTTACTTACTAATTTACCCGATTCCATGCTTTATTGTTTCTTATGACTTATTTTTAACAGTATTAACAATACCAAACAAACTATTTTCCAAATGATGTTTTATTAACTGCTTATATTTTACTGAATTTCAAATCAGCATCATCAGAGCACAACATGGCTTGTATACACGACAGTAAGTGAAGCAATACAATTACAATGGAGATAAAAGATCTAAAGTCATATGTCAGCACCCTCTAATGCTGTAAAAAAAAAAAATAGGACTTTAGATCTTTTGTCCATTACAAATGTATTGTTTCCCTTACTGTCGCAACAAGCTATGTTGTGCTCTGATGATGCTTATTTGAAATTCAGCAAAATATAAGCAGTTAATAAAACATCTTTTGAAAAATAGTTTGTTTGGTGTTGTTAATACCGTTAAAAATAAGTCATGAATAACTGTCAACACTTAAGCTTATCTGATAGATTGTTGTTTCTTATTTTGCTGCTTAATTTTCTTTTCCTCCCTATATTCATTCAAACGCCTCTTGAATTTCTGTAATTCCTACTTTGTCTCTCTGATAATTTAATCTCGCTATTTTGGAGGTTAATCCATTTTCAGTAACCTTCTTAGTGCAGGAAAGCTTTCCTGTTCTTGACTTTGCTGCTCTTCTTAGCGTTATGTTTCTTGTGTGTTTTTGGTGCCATTTTTAAACTATATTTATTAGTGCAATATCATAACAAAAATATGTTATAAAACATGAAAAATCTATACTTATATACTATAAAACACTGACTTTTCTAAGGAAAAAAATAAAATAGATAAAAATCACAAATTTTACATGAACTTTACACTGACCAAACCTGATGGTATCCTACCCATTGTATTAAAATAATGTGCTCCAGAACTAACACCTATCCTGTGTCACCTCTTCAATCTATTCTACTTAACTGGCATCTACCCTACAACATGAAAACAGGCTCACATTCAGCCCATCCCAAAGAAAGGTGAAAAAAAGTCAACCAACAAACTACCATCCAATTGTTCTCACTTCTGTTCTCTCTAATATTATGGATTTATAGAGAAGGTCATCAACAACCAACTCTTGAACCACCTAGATACATACCAATTAATCAGTGACCAGCAGTATGGATTCCATGATATGCAATTGACAGCTGATCTTACTTTCATCACCCACCTCTGAACTTAGGATATGGAGAAATTTGGAGAAACTCATGTGTTTGTCCACGACATTTCAAAAGATTTGATCGAGTTTGGCACAGGGGACCTATTTAACAAACTGCCATCTTATGGTCTTCCTTCTTCACTTTGCAAACTTTTTTGCTAGTCACTCATAATGTGTCATGGTGGACAGTTTCTCTCCTCAGATTTCTCTATCAATGCAGGACTATCTCAGGGTTCTGTTCTTTCACCAAATTCTGCTTCCTGTGTATATAAACAACCTTGTAAACTTTAATGCCACCAAAACTCAGTCCTGTCTGATCAAGTACACCACTTGGAGAGGGGGGAGATGCATATGCATCTCCCCCTCTCCAAGGTATTTGTCACCTTGTTATAGTACATAAGTAAGTTAGTGAAACATGATCTCCCCTTAACAAACCCATGCTGATAACCACAGAGAATAATGCAGTTAGCAACCCATTTCTGTATCGTACTTGTCACCAATTTCTCCACTACCTTCTCGACAACTGCTGATATACAGACTGGCCTACAATTTGAAGCTACAGCCTTATCACTACCTTTATGCAATGGAACAATTTTAACCTCCTTCCACTCCCTTGGAACCTGTGCTGTTGTAAAACTTTTGATAAACAAGCATGCCAATGCTACTGCCAATTCCCTGCAACATTCCCTTAAGATGTGTGGTGATATGTCATCAAATCCTATTGCTTTACTGACATCAAGGTTATTTTTTTCCTCAAATTTCTCCTGCTCACTCACAATTAAGACATCCCCTCCTATTTTCTCTACACTTAATTTCCTCATGATTTCACCCTGGTCAGGA
This sequence comes from Typopeltis vanoorti, assembly GCF_054136105.1. Lineage (NCBI taxonomy): Eukaryota > Metazoa > Arthropoda > Arachnida > Uropygi > Thelyphonidae > Typopeltis > Typopeltis vanoorti. The sequence continues at coordinate 5,146,321 of NC_143550.1, read as the reverse complement.
TGAAAAACCCCTATAAATTGATCACTGAATACCTCAGCAATATCTTCTGCAGCAATTCTCAACCACTTTCATCTATTATCTTCATCACACCATTCTTCCTTCTACAGGATCATTCTTCCTTCTACTTGCCACATATCTAAAAACTCTCTAGGGTTTTTCTTTGTCTGAATTTCCAATTCTTGCTCATACTCTATTTTTCTTTTACTTACTAACTGAGTCACTCTCCTGGCTTGTTCTTTATACTCCTCATGTGACTGAGAACTACCATTATAGATCTTGTACTTCTTCCAAAGTGCTTTCTTTTTTCAAATTTCGTGCTTAAGCTCCACATTCATCCATTTTACACCTACCCTATTCATCTTTTTTGGCCTTCAGAATACATTCACACATTGATGCAGCTATGTATTTCTTTGTCAGCTCCCATACATTTATTTCCTTACTGCTCAACTTCTTGTTGTATGTTATTGCTCCAAGCTGTCTCCTAAGCTTGTCATAATCACCATCCTTATTAGTATTATTATTCCTGACACCTCCAAGGAGTCCGAAAACTCATCACGGGAGGACACCTACAACTGTCTCAACCACACACCGAGTCTCTACTACGAATCGTCTCCATCAACGCCATTATAATTTCACATATATCCTTTCCTCACAAAAGTATGCATATGCCTTTTGTGAGAAAAGGATTTTGACAACACAGGTGATTACTTCATGATGGCTTTTACTAACTGGAGGAAAGTGTAACACCCCCCCCTCTCACAATTACATCTTCTGCTGAAATGATCAGATCTAGAACTCGCGATCCTCGCAGTCCCTCCTTTACATGCTGCATAAGATAGTTATCTCTCAAGAAAATCATTTTCCTTATTTCCAAATGCTATCACTTCATTCCAATCTATACCACCATAATTAAAATGAACCATAATAATTACCCCTACTTTGTTCACTAATCCAAGGTTTATATGGATTTCTTTATCACCACCCTCCACATTTCCCAGGCCTATAAACATCCAACTAAACATGTCTTCCTCTCAACCTCACATAACACCACACTGCCTCATAAATATTGCCACTATTTTCCCCTTTCTTGTCTACCTCTTGTGGACATAATTCCTCTGCTATCATCAGCAGCACTCCCCCTCCCATCTTGCCCTTTCTATCCTTGTAAAAAATACTATATCCTTCCATTTCTATTCCCATTACAATATCATCTTCATTCAACCATGTTTCACTTATTCCAATGATTTTGTGACGAATAAACTCAATCTCTGAAACCATTTCATCACCCTTATTTTTGATACTTCTGGGATTGTAAACAAACACAGCAGTTCATTTACAGGTCTACAGTCAATTCTATCCAAGCCATGTGTTGGTTGTGATTTTCCCACCTCATCTGCCCAACCACCTTTATCACCACTTACCACATATATCTGCTCAGTCTCAAATTCACCACCCACAATCACAATATACTTCATCTTCATACACACATTCACTGCCATTTTCAACTTCCACTGCCCCAATGCCATGTCTCCGTGTCCACTCGAGCTCCCTCCCCCCCCCCCCACTGTTTTCCCTGTTCCTCTTGCATTTCTGTTCTCTCTTCATCTCTCACACTACTACTGTTTACCTCTGCCAAGCACTTCTGTCTCTTCATTCCACTGTCCTGATTTTTCCCTTCATCTCTTTCTTCTGAACTCTTGCACGCGCACACACACACACACTGTACTATCCAGCAACACTTTCTCCAGTACACTCAATCCAAAGCCATTAAATACAACCCATCACACAGCTCTGCTAGCATACCATTCAGGATTCTGGCTCTCTGTTGCAACTCATCATTGTCATACCTTAGCAAAGCAACGACAACCTTTCCTACTACACTGTTAACTTTCACACTTCTCCATAGTCTCCTGATATTCATCCTCACATCCTTCTTATGTCCACTTAAACATGTCTGAGGCTGAATGAAACAAAACTGTCATAATACCAGGTGTTTTAAGAGAAACAGCAATTTCAAATTATAAATTTTTCACAAGTTAGAAATATAATTTGCAATAAATAAAAAAATGCCCTTCAGTTGTTGTACAAACCTTAAAGATACAAAACTCTTTACATATATTTAAATCTCATAACGAAACAAATTTAGAGCTGAATAAAAAACAGTTGAAAGTTTTAAAAATTCATTTTTGTTTTAATGCATACATCACTAAAAACACACGTAATAACTACAGTAATGACTATTTAATTCGTAAATTTAAAAAAAAAAAAAAAATTTAATGCATATGTGCACAATAAAAGTGGATGTAGCGCTTATAGGATGCTTAACGGTCAAAGCTGAATGACTAGAAGTTGAACTAGATTAGTCTTTTAAGGAATGTGGAGAACTAAGGTTTCTGACCAAATATCCAATCTGCACTTTCTCATGGTGCACCCCATTGGTAGGCATCAACTTGGATGCTGAACAAATGAGAAAGGGACAGCTATTTGAGATTTTTTATTATTTTTTATATTGACCCCACACATGAAAGATCACAAGACCTATAACACCATAGTGCTGTGTGTAGGCAGTGATTAATGAGAAAATTTAGTCTGTTGATATTATGATTATCATACGTGCACCTCCATGGAGTGCGAAGCCTCATGGTGGGAGACCAATCTATCCACACAATCTATCATACCTCTCCTTGAACCCATTAACAGAAAAAGCACTCAGAACTGACTCTGGCAACCCATTCCACTCATTCACCACTCTCTAAGCAAAAAATCTAGTCCTTACACCTCTACTGACCACATCTTTATTCAACTTCCAGGGATGACCCCTTATTCTGGTCCCTCTAGTAAAATACTGAAACATTTCCTCTGCATCTATCCTATAAAATCCTTTAAGCAACTAAATGTTTCTATCACATCCCCTGTTTTTCTCCTATCAACCAATTTCAGCAATCCACACACCATCAATCTATCCTCATAGGAAATATTCCACAGGCCACTCACCATCTTGGTCACTTGCCTCTGAATCTCCTCCACTGCTTCTTCATCCCCAAGAAACCCTGGAGACCAGCACAGTAATCCAGATGTGGCATATCGAGGCCTTAAAGAGGAATTACAACATTCTTATCTCTACTTGTTAATGGGGTCTTTACTAACCAAGTAATCTTAAGGGCAACCTTAGTAATATGTCCTCTATACTTTAACTCTCTGTCTGTCACCATTCCAAAATCCCTAACTTCTATTTCCTGGAGTACATTGCCATCAATGTGATATGCGGCTTGTAATCTATTTATCCCAAAATGCATAACTTTACATTCCTCGACATTCAACTGACACCCATTAAATTTTGCCCATACTGACAGCCTTTTTTTTTTAATGTTCAACTCATACACGAGAGGTTGGTTGATCAACCTATACATTTGCCTTTGCAAAATGATTGTGTAGCCATTTCCTTTATCCAACTCAGCTGTAGTCTATTATAAAAAGTTAGTAAATTACTAAGGCACAACGGATCCTTCACAAAGTCATGTAGACCCTCATACAGTATCACATTTTTATCTGTCCATTCTTGAATTCGCTTTTTTAGCAATTTTTCTAGTACTTTAACCACCACACATGAGATACCAATTGATCTATAATTTGCTACTGTAGTCTTAGAACCTCCCTTATGCAAAGGAATAATTTTGCCCTCTTTACGCTCCGTTGGAACTCTACCAGAGCTGAGACTTAAATTAAACAGCTTAGTCAAAAGCACTGCTAGTTCTCTTGCACATTCTCAAAAAAAACCCTAGTTAATATCCCATCTAATCCCACAGCTGTATTTACATTGAGATTCTGCAACATCGTAAGGACCTTCAATTTATCCACCTCTGTTCCCACATTAATGTCTGTCTAATAGGTTAAACCAGTAACCTCACTAGGAAGATATATAATTGCAAAGTGGTCACTCAGTAACTCAGCTATTTTATCTGCTTCTGTCTCCTCGTGACCATCATTACTCATTAATGTTAATCTTCCATAGTCATTTTTCCTTTTACTTGCCACATAATGAAAGAACTTTTTGGGATTTCCTTTGGCCTGCTCAGCTAAATTCTTCTCATAATCTGATTTTGCCTTCTTTGCCATGCTGGTCACCTTTCTTGCTTGAGCCTTGTACTGTTCGTGAGTTTTCATCGCCTTTCTCTTTATTTACCTTCCACAGCATTTTCTTCTTCTGCAACTTGTGCTTAATGATATTATTCATCCATCTAACTCCTACTGTTAGTCCCCTGTTTCTTTTGTTATGTCTATTTTATGGTCAAAATATGTCTCTTCCTTCCCTTATCTTCCTTCCCTTATCCCCGTTTCTTTTGTTATGTCTATTTTATGGTCAAAGTATGTCTCTTCCTTCCCTTATCTCACTTCTTTTATATGCACTAATCTTTACTCTTAACTTGGGGCTGTATTTTACTATAAGGATATGGTTCGTGGGTTGAAAGCAAAGAGATTCTCACCAGACAATGGCAATTCCTTTGTTTCTGAGCTAATGCTGGTTCTTTCTTTGGACAAAGGGAAAATTTCTATTTTTGCTGCACCACCCTAAGTTCTAGATTTTCAAACAGTGAAGAATCAAAGAACCAGTACCGAGCTCTGAACTGTATCCTTAATTTCTGAATCTTATATAAAATAACTCAAGTCTCAAATTTATCCCTATCTCAGTCTACAGTCGTGACTTCCCTTCCAAAATGCCTCCCGCTGTGGTTCGATTTTTATGGGGGGAATGCAGTAGAAAATGATCTCAGGCAAGGCAATTGTTAAATCAAAAGAAAACATTTAATTATGCACTAAACAAATTACAAGTTATGGATAACTCAGACATACGTTTACTTCAATATCAATTTCAGATAAATCATAAGCACTCAATCTCTCTAATTCTATCTTACCAAGCTTAGGTATCAGTTCCACATGGCACTCAAACAAAGGTGAAACAAAGGCTAATGACACAACACTATTAAGGTTAACTCTGTCATGCACTAACTTAAATGTCAATTTCAGATAAAATATATGCACTCGATTTCTCTAATTCTATCTTAACAAGCACAGGTATCAAATCCACATAACACTCAAACAAAGGTAATACAAAGATTAATGACATAATTCTACTAAGGTTATGCACTTCACAGACGTTTAGGTCATGCTCTAATTTCTACATTCATGTCTTGGAATTTAGTCTGTCTTTCTAAACTAGGTTTCTAGAGTCCCTATGTGAAATCACAATATTCTAGACTTAAATGTTCTATTAAAAGTTACAATCACTCTTTCTGCACACTTTCATTGAACAAAGAAAAGGTTTCTACGTTATCACCCATTTGGGAACTGCTGATAAATCATACACATCTTGATACAGCTTCACCTTCAGATTTGTTCCTGGTTCCGTTCGACTTGCTGTTTTCTTCTCGTCAGATTCAGGCTAGATGAATCTCGGACACTGAAGACACGTGCTTGCCGTTCACTGGTCGCCAGGTTTAAGCAAAGCTCGGCTGTCTATACTGCATACCGGACCTCAGCTCTGCTGGACGAACTTTCTATCGACAGATTCTCAAGGACTGCTCGGCAGTCTTTCCTCACTTGTGGCTCGACGCTTTGCCCAAGAAACCGGGATGAATATCGGGGCATGGAGAGTATGACCCCACAAGGGCAGATGACTGACCAGCAAGGGACTCTAGCAGAGGATCTGACGATCGAGAGAAAAAGCCCCGGTCCGGAGCTACGCTGCTTTTTTAAACTACGCACCCCTACACTTCTGTACTACATCATATTCTTTTCCTTCCTTGCTCACTTCAAAGTACAACTCCATTCACTAGTGCCACATTCTCCCCTAGTAATCTCTTTGGTGGTGGTGGTGGGGGGGGGGGGGGGTTAGTTGCATGCTTTCCCTTCATGGTCAACACGTTCTCTAGCGCAAGTGCATTGCCTCTGGCAATCGATCTCTGATCCGTTAAACCTCACTCAGTAGTGCACAAACACACATGCTTTTAGCAAAGCTTAGGCAGTGGATTTAATCACAACAAAATACATTATAATATTAAGGGATAAATAACAGAATTATAAAATTACTAATTTGTATGGCACCTTTACATTCAATTTTACCTGCTTGACATATAGTATGTGCAAAGTTTTAAAATGCATGTTAAGCTCTGAAGAAATTATAAGTTAACCACTTTTAGTTTTATTCAGAACTTAACAAAGACTCACTCTCTCAAAAAAATTTTTTTTGTTAAAGAAAATTTTTTCCTTATAGAACTTTCTCACATTTTCTCTGGGGTTTTCCCATTTTGTCTTTTCTAACCTCGATGTCTGCGAGCTTCCGACTCCTTTCCTAGGATATTGCATCCCTTGTTGACGTTTCCCTTGAGTAAAATTAAAATGCCAGTTTCTATTGTGATAAGTCGGAGGTGGTGAACTAGTGCTCCTTTTATTATCATTGTTTAACCTTTCTCTTTCATTAGTCATACTAACACAATTTATTCCCATTACCCCACGATATATGCTATTCTGACTTTTACTCGATATATCATCTTCATTTGAGGTCATGTTATCTGATCTTAGTTGACCTGTTATGATGTTGTCTCTGTTTTTCTTAGCTCGAATTGATTCGTCCTTACAACAACCAACTGTATATTTTGTCTTACTGGTCTTAATCTCACACCAAATGAACAGCCACCCTCTCACCTGTCTCCTATTCATTTTGGTTGAAATTCATCAGTGGTACTCCACCTCCCCCCCCCCCCCCATCCTGTCTTCTCTATCTTCCCTGAAAATGCTAAATTCTTCACATTCAATGCCTGTAACTACATCATCTGCTGTTAGTCAAGTCTCACTAATGCCTATAACTTTTGGCAAGGTTGCAATCAATGCTAAGAACTCCTCCTTCTTGTTTCTGATACTTCTGGCATTAGTATATAGAAACTGCAACATCCCTTTATTCCAATACCCATCTTTACTTTCTTAATTGACTTTCTGAATTGAATATTTTTGCTGGAGAGACTGGATTCCTCAGTCATTCTCACACTCACTTGCTTCATGGGTACCTTCACAGAAACTCACTTGCTTCCACCCTAATTGCTTAAGTTTTCCTGAATTTTCACATCAGCATACTTGGGTGAACAAAGCTCTTTCCAGACATCTAACACCAAAACCATTCAGATGTAGTCCATCTGCATTGTACAAATCCTTCTTTCCATCAAATAGAGACCACAGATCCACAAATTCTACATAATTTCTTTTGCATATATTTCTACATTATTCTATACTCTACATCATTTCTTTTGCAATAATCATATAGACTCATTGGCTATTAGTGCTCTCCTCCTCCTCAGTTTGCCTCTATAATTGCATGGTAGGAGACTTACGGCCTTCTTGCTCTTCAGTTATGACTCTTCTAACAACCCCTTTACATCCTCGCTAATAGAATACTTCTCGCCTCTCAAATCATTGGTACACCAAGACAATGATTTTCTTCTAGTTATCTTTTTGCATCTGGATGGCATGGCTAATATTGTGAATTTTTGCACCTGGGAAACTCAATTTTGTAATACTTTTGTTGAGTACTACCCTGATTATTGAGTCTCCATACATAATTATCTCCTTTACTTGTTTTTCTTGTTTGTTCGGTCGGTCTTTATTATTCTTTCAGATCATCTGCTTCTTTCTTTTTTCAGCATTGCTTAATTGTTGCCGTTTCTGCAGTTTTTCAATTTTGCGCTTTGTCCTATGAAGGATAACATTTAAGCACACTATTTCTTTATTGATATCCATTTCGTTCTTGTCTATTTTCACAGCTGCCCATTCAATATTATTAATGTCATTTTCCATCTTATCGTTAGTATTTGTTGCATTCTCATCACCTAACAGACACTCACTTTTAAAACACTTAATACATATCTTCTCTCCAGTTTCAACTTCCTTCCACATATTCTTTAATTTTCTCGATGCATACATTTCGCATACCCTGCACATTCAAATCGCTGGACAACGTGGTCTTTGCCACCATTGTTCATCGCGTTGGGGCCATGATGAAAATATCACAATAAAAATGTTATAAATATACTAATACTCTAAAACCATGAAAATCTACACTAATACATTATAATACTCTAATTTTCTTATGAAAAAATACAACAAAACTGATAAAAATCACTAATTTCACACAAGTACTAAATTACACCACCACTCGCAATATAACCTCATACTTGATCTCTATATAATTTTACATATAGACATGTTTCTTAAAGGTTGAACTCAGTGGGAAAAACACTATGAGGAAATTGTTCCAAAGAATTAGAGATGGATGAAACTGATGAGAAGTTAGTTAGTGTGTTCGAAGTTGGCAAGTGTATGGGTGTTTGTCATTGGCTGCTCTAGTTCTTATATGGTTAGAAGAAGGGGAAGGAATGGTAGCAGCCAATTCAGAGGAGCAATGCCCATAAAAGTACCTATAGAAACAGTAGTGGTGAAAAAGAGCACCTATGAAAAGGCGACTGAAGTGAGTCTGTGAGGGAGGGGTTGCCTATTAAATGGATTACCCTCTTCTGAATATCATCAGGAATTCTTAGAGAGATCTTGGGTTCTCCACCCCAAAGTTGGGAAGAGTATTCCAAAATTGGACAGATCTGAGACTTATAGAGTATTAGGAGTTGAGAGGACGAGAAGTATGTAAGTTTTTTAGAATCTAAGGAGGCTATGTGAGTAATATGTTTGTGCCAGAATAAACTGGATGTGACAGTCAACCAAAGAAGAGAAAGTTGATCTTGAAAGGAAACTGAAACATTTTCAAAAATGAGAGGGGATAAAGTAGGATTTTTCTTGCAGGTAATAAGGCAGGCTTGACTTTTTTTAGCACTGAAGTCTACTAGGTTGCTTTCACTCCATTTCAGGATGTTGAGGAGGTCAGCGTTCAAGTAACTGGTTATGGAAGATCTTGAGGCATCTAACATTAGAGTACTGCAGGATATATCGAATGAGGAAGAGGAATGAAGAGTGCTGTCATTAGTGAAGCTGTGAATGGGATTTGAAGTCAGAGAAAGGAAGAGTGTGGGTGAGTGCACAGAATCCTAAGGTACTCCAGCATTGATGGGAAATACAGTATGATGAGAGGAAGTCATCCACTATGACACACAATGAATGACCAGTGTAGAAACTGGCAATCCAATCACAGAGTGCAGACGGATGCCATAAGATGGCAGGAGGCTTTGGTGAGTCTAAAGGTAAGTGAGATTAGCTAGGAGGTCAGCTGTACAATGAGAATGGCAGAATCCATATCAGTGATCGCTAATTAACTGATAAGTCTTCAGGTAATGAAGAAGCTGGTTGTTGGTAATCTTCTCCATAATGTTTGAAAGTACTGAGGTGAGAGCAAGATGATAGTCAGATGACTGGCTTTCATCTCTCTTTGTGGGTACAGGTTGGATATGGGCTTGCTTTCCATGCTGTTGGGTAGATGCCAGTAGAATATGAAAGTTTATATAGAGGATACAGGATGGGTGTCAATACTGGAGAAAGTCTTGGGCACAATCAGAGGAATACCATCTGGAACAGGAGCCTTTAATAGTGTCAAGATTAAGGAGAGTTTTTCTGATGTCCTTTTGGTGAAAGTTCACAGGAGGCATGCAGTGGGCTGTAAAAAAATTTCATACCAGGTGGGGCATGATTTGGTTAAAAAGGCCCCCAATGATTTCATCGAGGAGGGCAAACAGCAAAAAGTCAGCTGCTGGAAAAAATACTCAACATCAGCAGAGTTCAAGACTGGCATCACCAACATAAGAAGCTTCAATGGAAAAGAAATGGAACAAGAAGAAAAATTAGATTGTAAGTGCCAGAATGACATAACATGTGTTACCAAAACAAAGATGGCAAAAACAGGTGAGATTTTTCTAACCAACAAATACAAGATGTTATATTCAGGTACTAATGATCAGGTAAAAAGGAAATGCTATAGTATCGTACACAGAACATGAGGATAATAAATTTAGTTTAATCCTTTATCCAAGTGTGAGCAAACAAAGTTTGCGCCTGAAAGTATCTTCAGGACTGGGGTAAGGTGGTGCAACACCAGGACGACTCCTTGCAAAGGTGAAGCAAGCTACTATTACTCCTATCTCAGTATCTCCCATAATGCAAAACACATCTCCTTGCAGATATGTCTAATGTTATGCATTAAGGGAAGGGCCACTACCCAGACTAGTTTCGACCTTTATTGAGGTCTCTTCAGTGGGAGCCAGGCCCAAGTGGAGATACCAGCCAGAAGCATTAGCAAGGTCATCTCTACCTATAGGAGTTCTCCACTTGGGCCTGGCTCCCACTGGAGAGACCTCAATAAAGGTCGAAACTAGTCTGGGTAGTGGCCCTTCCCTTAATGCATAACATTAGACATATCCGCAAGGAGATGTGTTTTGCATTATGGGAGATACTGAGATAGGATTGATAGTAGCTTGCTCCACCTTTGCAAGGAGTCGTCCTGGTGTTGCACCACCTTACCCCAGTCCTGAAGATACTTTCAGGCGCAAACTTTGTTTGCTCACATTTGGATAAAGGATTAAGCTAAATTTATTATACTCTAACCAAGTGAAAAATAAACTTTCAACAGAACATGAGAATAAAATATTCTTCAATAACAGGCAATATCAAGTAGTGCAATGTGAGCAAACATCAGAAAGAGGGGAATCAGACAATGAGAATTATCTCTATCATCAGAAGTAATACGCATTCAGAGAGAAGGTTCTGGTAAGGTAGAGCTGGAGGATTTTTAGAGGCATTAGAGAAGGCAGCTAACACAAAGAAAAGAAAAAGATGGTCTTTGTGGAAGATTTATACAGCAGAATAAAAAATTATTTTCAGATTACAATTATTATGCAGATGATGTTATACTTCTAAATGAATCCAGGACAAGTCTGCAAGATCCCCTGACCAAAGTGAATAACTGCCGTGATAAGATTTGGTATTAAAATCAGCAACAAAAAGGTAAAGATAATGAAAATAAGCAGAAACATTGAAAACATCAAGTACATTCCAAATGGAGAATCTATAGTAAAAAAGTAAAACATTTCCATTATTTAGGTAAAACTTTTAGTGCAGATTATTATTATATGATATCGCTGTGGAGTCGAGTCAGGTCGGATCGGATCGGATCGGATCATATCATATCATATCATATCATAATCATAATCATATCATATCATATCATATCATATCATATCATATCATATCATATCATATCATATCATATCACCTCTTAAACTCATTCAATGTCAGGGCACTCACAACTTATTCTGGAATTCCATTCCATTCATTCATTACTCTCCACACAAAAAAATCTAATCTGCACACCTTCACCAACCACATTCTTATACAACTTCCATAGATGACTGCTAGTTCTCTATTTGTCATATATTGAAAAACTTCCTTCACACCAATTTTATAAAATCCCTTTAATATAGAATAAAAGCCAAAAGGCTATTTTTCTGGCAACCTTAATAATAATGAAGGGGATACAAATCCTTTGATGTTTATCTGCCAGTAAGCAAAACTCTAAGAACTAGGACTAAGATCTATGAGTTTCATACCAAAAAACTATTGGCAAATCCAAGTGTAAGTAACCACTTGGTAGTACAACTCCAAGGCAACTTGTATCAAAGGTGAAGCAAGCTCCCTCACTATCCTTGATATTTTCTCATAATGTAGAAACACAGCCCCTAGGGGATGTAATACTGTAATTACATTATGAGGAGAGGTCACTACCCAGACCGGTTTCAACCTTTTTTGAGGTCTCATCAGTGAGTAGGTAGACCTGGAAGATAACAAGGTTTAAGTGAAAAGAACTTGCATACCTGCACTATACGAATGCCATAAAGATGTGCCTGTGTATTAGAGTTTTGCTTACTGGCAGATAAACATCAAAGGATTTGTATCCCCCTTCATTATTATTAAAGTTGCCAGAAAAATAGCCTTTAGGCATTTATTCTATGTTATAATACACAGGCACACCTTTATGGCATTTGTATAGTGAAGGTATGTAAGTTCTTTTCACTTAAACCTTGTTATCTTCCAGGTCTACCTACTCACTGATGAGACCTCAAAAAAGGTTGAAACTGGTCTGGGTAGTGACCGCTCTTCATAATGTAATTACAGTATTACATTCCCTAGGGGCAGTGTTTTTACATTATGAGAAAATATCAAGGATACTGAGGGCGCTTGCTCCACCTTTGATACGAGTTGCCTTGGTGTTGTACTACCAAGTGGTTACTTACACTTGGATTTGCCGACAGTTTTTCAGTATGACACTCATAGATCTTAGTCCTAGTTCTTAGAGTTTCGCTTACTGGCAGATAAACATCAAAGGATTTATATCCCCTTCACCCCTTTAATATCTTAAAAGTTTTTATCATGTTCCTCCTTTCTACCTATAAACTAAACTTTGTAACCCACCTTCAACCTATCCTCATAGGGAGCATATCACAGACCAAAGAACTTCAATCTTCAACAGTTCAAGAAGAATATGAACAGATTACTTTATTCCTGACCCTACCCTCACACTGCATCTGTTTGCTACAGGCTTTTCTGTCTTTCATGTGGAATAAAGAAAATAATAATAATAATAACTATTATTCACAGAACAATTGTCATACCTCTGATGGTGGATTCAGCAGCAGTCGCAAGTGGCGTAACGCCAAGTCCTCCGCCATTTAAGAACTCAATTATTAACAATATCATAAGGGACTTTGTGGCATGCAGTACTTGCGGCATGTATGCTTCTAAGGAATTACATATGTGGTTTGTTAAAGAGAGTGGAGAGCGTATGTGCGCAAAATGCAGGCAGTTGGAGGAAATAAGTACATTAGATAAATCGATATCTGACTTTGTTGCTCCAGGAACAGAGAATGAATGTAGGAAGACAAGTAGTATGATAGGAGAGAATGAGAAAATAATGGTTGATAGTGTGGAAGGTGTGAGTGACTGTGGAAGTTTAGGAGATGGTTTTGTTTGGGAGAGTGAATTTAGATTAAGAGTGACTGACCTGCAGAGGGAGATAGATGAGTTGAAAGAGGAGGTGGAATGTCTAGTGAATGAGAGCAAAAGTATGAAAGATAAGATTAGGAGAATGGAAGAGATGAATGCAAGGTGAATCAGAGTAGGAGAGAGAGAGAATTTAAGGAGTATGAGTGAGAGGTATGGGGGTGCTAGAAGAGGAGAGATTGGAAACAGTAGAAGAGAGGGAATGAGAGAGAGGTATGGGAATGCTAGCAGACGAGAGGATGGAAACAGTAGGAGAGACGGAATGAGAGAGAGATATGGAAGTGCTAGAAGAGGAGAGAATGGAAATGGTAGGAGAGATGGAATGAGAGAGAGGTATGGGAATGCTAGAAGACGAGCGGATGGAAACAGTAGTAGGAGAGACAGAATGAGAGAGGGATATGGAAGTGCTAGAAGTGGAGAAAATGGAAACAGTAGGAGAGAGGGAATGAGAGAGATGTATGGGAGTGCTAGAAGAGGAGAGAATGGAAACAGTAGAAGAGAGAGGTATGGGAATGAAAGAAGAGGAGAGAATGGAAACAATAGGAGCGATGGAATGGTAAGAGGTATAATGTATGGTGACTCAATGATCCGTGGTGTTCAGGATAGGATGCGTGAGGAGTGTTTGCCAGGAGGAACAATAGAAAGGGTGGCTATGGCAATTAAGAGAAGTGAAAGGGTGGATGAGATGATTGTGATGGTAGGAACGAATGACTTGAGTGGTAATGTAAGTCGGGCAGCGAGAGATATGAGATTTTTGCTTGAGACTGTACGGAAGAAGACAGAGAGAGGAAAAATAGTGTGCGTGTTGCCTAGGTATGATAATGATGAGCTGAGCAGAAGAGCGGTGATATTGAATGGCATAATAGCGAGAATGTGTGACAAGAGAGGACTGGTATATGTGGATGCTTGGAGTGCGTTTGAGGAAAGAGAGGAGTTGTTTGCGAGAGACCGTTTACATTTGAATGAGGAAGGACGTAGGCATCTGGAGAGATTGCTGTTCTGAACGAGTCAGTGTGTCCCAGGGAGGATGATAGCAGGGGTGGCCTCTTGTGGGAATGGATACTTGGGAGAAGGGAGACAATGTCAGGTAAGACTGAGCCCAGTGGAGTCTAGAAGGGATAATGCTGGGTATAGAAACAATGGCATTTATATGCTGTATACTAATGCCAGGAGTATCCGGAATAAGGGAGAGGAATTGGTGGCGCAGATAGCATCAGCCTGGCCAAAAATTATTGCGATCACTGAGACATGGTTGACAGAAGGGAATATAACAACAGGAATAGAAGTCGCTGGGTATAGCATTTTTCGCCAGGATAGGAGGGGAAAGCGTGGTGGTGGGGTGCTGCTTATGATAAGTAATGACCTATGTCCTCTAAGAGTGGAGAATTTGGAAGGTAGTGAGACAAATGATTTTGAGAGCGTATGGTGTGAGGTAGAGGTAGGCAGGACAGGATATTTAGTGGGGTGTTGCTACAGACCCAGGAGCACAGAGGATGGGGACCAGGAGATGTTTAGACAGCTAAGTTTGGCAAGTGCAAGAAGAATGATTGTTATGGGAGATTTTAACTTCAGTAGTATAAATTGGAGAGAGGAAGATGCATGTAACAATAGGGGAATGGAATTTCTAGAATTCTTGAGGGACAAATGTCTTAGGCAACATGTAACAGAGGGAACAAGAGGTTCAAAAATTTTGGATTTGGTTATAGCATCAGAAGAGTTGATAATAACTGAGTTGACGTCTCTCCCACCAGTTGGAGAGAGTGACCATATGGTTTTGACTTGGAAAATGAATAGACATGCAGGAGTATCAAAGAGACGGGAACTTATGTGGAATTATAAGGCAGGTGATTATAATAGTCTTAGACATCAACTTCGGGAAGTTTCATGGAGGGAGGAATTGGAAGGCAGGGATATCACCAGTGCGTGGGAAATTGTGAAAGAATATTTGTTATCAGCAATGGTAAGTTGTATACCACGAGTGAAGAAGAGGGCGCAATTTGGAGTAAAGTGGATGACAAACAATATTAAACAGGAATTGCATGCGAAAAAGAGGCTATGGAAGAGATATAAGGAGACAGGTGAAGAGATGCATGAGGAATATAAGACACAGGCCAGAAGAGTGACTCGTGTGGTAAGGAAAGCGAAACTGGAATATGAGAGGAGATTGGCCCTAAGATCCAAAGAAAATCCTAGGGAATTTTTTAGCTATGTGGCCAGTAGGAGGAGAAATGACTGTGGAATAATGATATTGTGGGATAAAAATGGGAATAGAGTGACTGATGCAGAGGACATAGTGGAATTGTTCAATGAACACTTTATTGGAGTATTTCATCCTAGAGGAGTCAGTTTTAATGCTAGAGGGATAGGACTGGTACGAGGTCTGGAGGTACAGGAGGAGAGTGTGTTTCAGATACTGAGTACTCTGGATGTCAGTAAAGCTGTGGGACTGGATGGTATTTCGCCACGAGTTTTGAGAGAATGTGCTAGGGAATTGACAGTACCTTTAACGTGGCTTTTCAATGAAAGTCTGGCTTTGGCAAAGGTGCCCAGGGAATGGAAGGAAGGTAAGATAGTGCCATTGCATAAGGGTAGTAACAGACTGGAAGTGTCTAATTATAGGCCAGTCTGTGTGTCATCAGTAGTTGTTAAGATCTTGGAGAAAGTAGTGAGGGACCGTGTACAGCATTGGGCAGATGAGGGTAATGTTATCTGTGAGAATCAACATGGATTTGTGAAAGGACGCTCTTGTTTTAGCAATATGCTAGCCTTTTATAATAAAGTTACAAGAGCATTAGATGAGGGAAAGGCATATACTGCAATTTTCTTAGACTTGGCGAAGGCATTTGACAGGGTGCCACATGATAAGCTGATATTTAAGTTGCAGCACATGGGTCTGGATGTCAGATTGGTCAACTGGATTCAGGATTGGCTGTCTGATAGGTATCAGAGAGTTGTGTATGGTGGAGCAGTTTCCAGGAGGCAGAGGGTTACAAGTGGGGTCCCACAGGGCTCAGTACTAGGACCTATATTGTTTAATCTTTATATCAATGACATAGCCAGTGGATTGCAGGGGGATATTCAGTTGTTTGCAGATGATGCGAAGCTTGGAAGGATTATTAGTAATAGTGCAGATGTGGTAGCCCTGCAAGAGGATTTAAATAAGCTAGATAGATGGGCAAATGAATGGGGGTCTCAGTTTAATGCAGCAAAATGTAAGGTCTTGAGGTTTGGGAAACATCGATGGGATGCTGCATACTCTATGGGAGGAGTTATACTGGAGGAAGTAGGGGAGACAAGAGATCTGGGGTTGATGATTGATAGAAACCTGAAGTTTAGGGGACATATTGCAAAGGTGGTGAAGGTAACACAGAGGATTGCTGCTATTATGAGAAGGACACTGACCTGCAGAGATAAGAGGGTTATCATTCCGTTGTATAAGTCTCTGATCAGACCACACTTGGACTATTGTTCTCAGATTTGGTCCCCAGGATTTGAAGGGGATAAATTAACTGTGGAAAGGATACAAAGACGGATGACAAAGATGGTTTCAGGACTGTACAAGGATAGTTATGAGGATCGGCTGAGAGAATGTGGACTGCAGAGTTTGGTGGATAGAAGAAGGAGAGGTGATATGATTGAGACTTTTAAACTATTGAGAGGTGGTTACAGGGTTGACACTGGGGAGTTCTTTCGCTTGGTTGAACAGCGGGAAGGAGTGATGACAAGATGCCATCCCTGGAAGTTACGAAAGGAAACTGTGAGCAAGAGGGTAAGGAGTGGTTTCTTTGTGTGGAGGGTGGTTGAGCCGTGGAATGCATTGCCTGATGGAGTGGTGGGAGCGAGAACGGTCAGTGGGTTTAAGGAGTGGTATGATAAACTTTGTGTTTCTCAGGGGGGGACCTCCCCTCGATGAGTCTTGACAGACTTTATGTCTTAGAAAGGACCTCCCTCGATGAGTCTTTTGACTCCTTGGAGGCCCGAATAATAATAATAATAATAATAATAACTCAGTTTGAAGATAATGTTCATGATCGATAGATTTGGGCTTACAAAGTTTTTTAAAAATTAAATAATAAAGCAAGGGTTATTAATAATAATAATTATTGTTATTATTATCATGGCTCCTGAATGAAGTCAAAGGACTCGCAGTTTACTCACTCATAACTATCATATCTATCTCTGTTTTACATTAACCAAAGACATGCTCAAGACTTCTAATGATATTGTAGGATATCTGTATTAAAATTCAGATATCTAACACATTAAAAATAAATGAAGTAAATTTAAAGTTTAGAAGTTAGTGATAAGGCAATTAATTTGTAAAATTGTAGTTACAAAAAAAAAATAAATGCATGTTTATTTTAAGTAAAGAGTAAAATATTTTGAGATGTTATTTTATCTTTTAGCTACTGAAGTCTTGCTTAGATATAAAATAAATTTATTTAGCTTAGAAACTAGTGTAATTATAAGTTTGTACAATCTGCCAAGTTTTAAATGCTTGTGCAGTTTGTAACTAGATAAACGTTTTAAAAAATAAAAATTCTTTTTTTTTTTTTGTTAAGAAAGAAGTGATTATTAGTCCACATGGTTAATCTAGTGGCTATGCACTTCGCAACCATATGCCTGGGGAAGGAGTGTCCCAGGTTCGATTCCTGTCTACGACGTGAGGAGCTTAAGGATCTTTCTCAGCCATAGCCAAGTTAGTCAGTCTTGAGCATGGACAGCAGGGTTCCCCCCCCCCCCAGTTTATCTGGGAGTTTTCATACCACAAGCAGGCAAACCGGCCCCATGAACACACACTGCTACAGTCAAAAAATACACCCCCCCCCAAGCGGCAGGCTCGGTGACAGGCCGGTTGGGGTTTGTACTAACAAAAAGTTGCATCAAAATGTAACATGTGGACCCTGCATTGGAAGTGGCATGTAGAGGAAGAAGAAGAAGAAGAGAGAGAGAGAGAGAGAGAAGTGATTATTAAGCGATTAAATATGGCGCTAGTGTCACAAGTGAGCGTAGTGGTAGTTTTGAGCTGCGATATAAAAAAAAAATTGTTTTTAATTAGTGTATAGTGTAGTTTTCATTGCTAATTGTGCTGCATTCTTTTCAGTTTGGATACAAGTGTCCTACAGTGGTGTTGTCGAAATTTTTTTTTGTTGTTTATATTGTATTATGCAACTTGTTTGTTATACTACTTCATCTTCTAAAGATGCCATTTGGATTTTTTCCAATAGATGTGTTGCGAAAACTGCTATATGTATCACCGAAAATGTGAAAGATCCGTGGACTGTTTGTTTAAATGCAAAGAAGGAAAGATAAGTTAACATATGTGAAAAGTGTCTGGATAGATCAGAGCGATTAGAAATGTGAGCAAACGTCAGGACCATAGTAGAAGAGCTTCGGTGATGTGTTGCGAAAACTGCTATATGTATCACCAAAAAATGTGAAAGATCCGTGGACTGTTTGTTTAAATGCAAAGAAGGAAAGATAAGTTAACATATGTGAAAAGTGTCTGGATAGATCAGAGTGATTAGAAATGTGAGCAAACGTCAGGACCATAGTAGAAGAGCTTCGGCAGGAGTTAGTGAAAATGAAAAGCGAAATGCATCATCTGGAAGAGGATGTTAAACAACTAAATCAGAGATTGGCTGATGATAAGGAGAAGGAGGAAGTCAATATTATAAAGAAAGAGTCAAAGAATAGTCATATATCAGTGTATATGACTATTCTTTGACTCGATCATTAGAGGTGTGATTACTAATAAAGTGCATAAAACATGCATTCCTGGTGGAACAATAAAGCAATAAAGCATAGTGTTGTTGGGAAAGTCGTAGGTGTGTTGCCTACTCAAAAGAGGTAGACCTGGAAGCTGAGTTGTGTGAGGCAAAGGGGATTCACAATTTGTAAATCTGTGGAGTGAATTACAAGGGAAGTTCAAATGGTATGAACCTGATGGATTACATTTGAATGGGCTTGGTGTTGGGCATTTAGAAAGGCTATTGTTTTCTGAGAAGGCACAGAGTCAAGTAGTTAATGTAGCAAATGCTCAGAGTCTACCTATGGAACAGGACAGCACAAATCAACTGATTGTACAGCAGGAGAAAGATGGATGTGAGGTTGAAGAGGTGGTTGCAGTAGCACAAGGTGATGAAATACATAAAGGTGAGGATGAGACAGGTGGTAATGGAAATCACAGTCAGGATCAGGGAAATGGGAGTGGTCAGAACAAAGAGAAAGGTGTAGTATAGCAGCTAGAATAGAGAATGTTGGTGCTGGTAGGATGGCCTCAAACATACAGTGATTGTTATGTTTATACACAAATGCAAGGAGTATTCGAAACAAGGGGGCTGAGTTTGTGGCGATTGAGACGGTATGCCCAAAAGTAATTGGAATAAGTGAAACTTGGTTGTCTGAGGAGGATGTGAGGTCGGGAATAGAATTAGAAGGATATAAAATTTTCCGGAAGAATAGAGATGTGAAAAGAGGATGTGGAGTGCTGTTAATGATTGCAGAGGAATTGTGTCTGCAAAATGTGGAAATCTGGTACATGCACAGATTTTGAATCTGTGGTGAAGTTGAAATAAACAGGTTAGTATATCTGATAGGATGCTGTTATAGGCCAGGGAATGCAGAGAACAATGATCGTGAAATGCTTAAGCAAATTGATTGGGCATATAAAAAGAAGGTGATCCTAATGGGAGACTTTAATTACAGGAATATAGACTGGAAGGAGGACATAGTGTATGGGAATAAGGAAAGCAAGTTTATAAAATTTCTGAGAGATAAATATCTTAAGCAGCATGTGATTGAAGCAACTAGAGGTTTGAATGTTTTGGATTTTGTGATAACTTCACAAGATGTAGTTGTTAATGAGACGTTGACACTGCAGCCAGTTGGTGAGAGTGATCATGAGATACTTGTTTGGTAAGTGATGAAAGAAGAAAAGGTCACTGCCAAAAATGGATACACGTTAAAGTATAAAGCGGGTGATTATAGGAAGCAATGTAGTCAGTTACCATCAGTATGCTAGGTAGATGAGCTGAGCGAAAATATGTTAAAATGCATGGTAACTCATAAGGCAGTACTGACAAAAGCAATGTATTACTGCATACTCAGGGTTAAGCGAGTAAATAGAGTGGGAGTGAAATGGATGAACAGTGAAATCATGCAAGCTGTGCTGGAAAAGAAAATGTTATGGAGGAGGTACAAGACAGTTGGTGGTGATCAGATTCATGAAGTGTATAAGGTGCAGGCTAGAAAGGTGACGAGCATGGTGAAGAAAGAAAAGGTGCAGTATGAAAGGAGATTGGCTGGTCAGGCCAAGGTTAACTCAAAGGAATTTTTTCGCTACATGGCAAACAGGAGGAAGAATAATTATGGCAGACTAACATTGGTAGATAGTCGTGGCAGCAGACTAACAGCTCCAATAAATATAGTGGAATTATTGAACAAGCACTTTATCAGAGTATATCATACTTGTATAAATGATATAAATTATCGGTACAATATATAGAAGAGAGGCATATATTAGGAGAATTGGAAGTGAAAGAAACAGAGGTGTATCAGATGGTTGGGTTAGATGTGAATAAGGCTGTAGGAATTAATGACATATCATCACGTATTCTTAAGGAATGTGCACCACAGTTGGTTATGTCCTTGACCTGGTTATTTAATGAAAGTCTTCCAGTGGGTAGGGTTCCTAAGGAGTGGAAAGAGGGCAAAATAGTACCACTCCACAAGCATGGCTCTAAGACAGAAGTCTCCAGCTATAGGCAAGTCTGTATAACTCCAGTTGTGGTCAAGATGTTACAGAGATTGATAAGGAATAGAATACAGCATTAGGTTGATCAATATAGCATTCTTTATAAAGGTCAGCATGGATTTGTAAAGGGTAGGTCCTGTTTCAGTAATTTACTTGCATTTTATGATAAGGTGACGAGTGTGTTAGATAAGGGAGAATCATATACAGTGATATTCTTAGACTTTGCAAAAGAATTTGATAGATTAACACATGATAAGTTGATGTATAAGCTGCAGAGGATTGGAATAGACAGTATATTGGTTAGATGGATCAGAGATTGGCTCTCTGAATGATACCAGCAGGTTGTGTATGATGGAGCAGTATCTCAAAAAAGAAGGGTAATCAGTGGTGTGCCCCAGAGTTCTGTTCTTGGATCCCTGCTGTTTAACTTGTTTGTAAACGATATATCATGTGGACTGACTGGGGATCTTCAGTTATTTGCTGATGATGCAAAGTTGGGAAAACTGTAAGTAGCACTGCTGATGCTGAATCCTTCAGGAAGATTTGAATGGACTTTTTTCTTGGACAAAGGAGTGGGGTTTTGGTTTTAATATCAATAAGTGCAAGGTGTTTCATTTTGGAGTGCAGAAATATAAGGCTATGTAATATACTGATAGTGTCGTACTGCAGGAAGTGGATGAGATTAGAGATTTGGGAGTGATGGTTGACAGTAGACTGAGGTTTAGAGGGCATATTGCTAGAGTTGCAAAAGTTGCACATCGTAGTGATGCTATAATAAGAAGTACTCTAACATGGAAGGATAAGGAAGTGATTGTGCCACTGTATTTTATTATTATTATTATTATTCAGGCCTCCATGGAGTCAAATGACTCATCGTGGGAGGTCCTTCCTAAGAAACACAAAGTCTATTATATCACTCCTTGAACTCATTGACCATTCTTGCTCTCACCACTCCATCAGGCAATGCATTCCATGGTTAAACCACCCTCCATGCAAAGAAACCACTCCTCACCCTCTTGCTCATAGTTTCCTTTCATAACTTTCAGGGATGACCTTTTGTCATCACTCCTTCCCACTGTTCAACCAAGTGAAAGAACTCTCCAGTGTCAACCCTGTAACCACCTCTCAACAGTTTAAAAGTCTCAATCATATCACCTCTCCTTCTTCTATCCACCAAACTCTGTAGTCCACATTCCCTCAGCCGATCCTCATAACTATCATTGTACAGTCCTGAAACCATCTTTGTTATCCACCTTTGTACGCTTTCCACAGTTAATTTATCCCCTTCAAATCGTGGGGACCAAATCTGAGAACAATAGTTCAAGTGTGGTATGATCAGGGTCTTATACAATGGAATGATAACCATTTTATCTCTGCAGGTCGGTGTCCTCATTATTGCAGCAATCCTCTGTGTTACCTTCACTACCTTTGCAATATGTCCCCTGAATTTCAGGTTTCTATCAATCATCAACCCCCAGATCTCTTATCTCCCCTACTTCCTCCAGTATAACTCCTCCCATAGAGTATGCAGTGTCCCATCGATGTTTCCCAAACCTCAAGACCTTACATTTTGCTGCATTAAACCAACACCCCCATTCATTTGCCCATCTATCTAGCTTATTCAAATCCTCTTGCAGGACTGCTGCATCTGTGCTCTTACTAATAATCCTTCCCAGTTTCGCATCATCTGCAAACAACTGAATATCCCCTTGCAATGTACTGACAATGTCATTGATATAAAGGTTAAACAATATAGGTCCCAGTACTGAGCCCTGTGAGACCCCACTTGTAACCCTCTGCTTCCTTGAAACTGCCCCACCATACACAACTTTCTGATACCTATCGGACAGACAATCCTGAATCCACTTGACCAATCTGACATCCAGACCCATGTGCTGAATACTTAAATATCAGCTTATCATGTGGTACCCTGTCAAATGCCTTCGCTAAGTCTAAGAAAATAGCAGTATATGCCTTTCCCTCATCTAATGCTCTTATAACTTTATCATAAAAGGCTAGCATATTGCTAAAACAAGAGCACCCCTTCACAAATCCATGCTGACCCTCACAGATAACATTATCCTCATCTGCCCAATGCTGTATACGGTCCTTCACTAATTTCTCCAAGATCTTACCAACTACTGATGACACACAAACTGATCTATAATTAGACACTTCCAGTCTGCTACCGCCCTTATGCAATGGCACTATCTTACCTTCCTTCCATTCCATCGGCGCACCTTTCCAGCAGCCAGACTTTCATCGAAAAGCCAGGTCAAAGGCACTGTCAGTTCCCTAGCACATTCTCTCAAAACTCGTGGTGGAATACCATCCAGTCCCAGAGCTTTACTGACATCCAGAGTACTAAGTATTTGAAACACACTCTCCTCCTGTACCTCTAAACCTTGAACCTGCCTTATCCCTCTAACAATACAACTGACTCCTCCAGGATGAAATACTCCAATAAAGTGTTCGTTTAAAAAATTCTACTATGTCCTTTGCATCAATCAATCTATTCACATTTTTATCCCACAATATCTTCTTCCACAGTCATTTCTCCTCCTACTGGCCACATATAAGGCATTGGTCACCACACTTGGACTGTTGTGCTCAGATCTGGTCACCTGGTTTTCAATGTGATGTGGAGACATTGGAGAGGATCCAGAGATGAGTGACTAAAACGATATCATGAATTTGGAATGCTGGCTATGGAGAGAGGTTGAAGAAATGTGGATTGCAGGGTTTGGTGGATAGGAGGAAGAGAGGTGATATGATAGAGACGTTTAAGTTAGTGAGGGGATTATAAAAAGAGTAGAAGGTGAGAGGGGAAGAACCAGAGGTCATTCCTGGAAGTTAGGTAAAAGTGTGGTGAAGAAGGGTGTGAGAAGTAGATTTTTTACATGGAGAATTGTCAGCGAATGGAATGCATTACCAGAATGTGTTGTTAATGCAAGGAATGTTAAGGACTTTAAGATTCCATATGATAAATATGTTGTCAGTTGAATGAACCTCCTACGATGAGTCTGTCAATTCCAGGGTATAATAATAATAATAATAATAATAATAATAATAAATGAATGCTTGGTGCAGAAAAGATAGTGAAATGAATAGCCATTATAAATTCTTTTTGTTCATAAGAAAATTTTAATTTAACAATTCATCTTTTGTATAAATTAAAACTTATGCAAAATTTTGTGTAAATTATAATTTTGTAACCTCTAGTACATTGCTCCCATGAGTAACCTAAGCTCATTTTCCTATGTTTATTCATTTGTTTTCACCTTTTTTATAATGTGAAACATATTTATCATATGGAATCTTAAAGTCCTTAACATTCCTTGCATTAACAACACATTCTGGTAATGCATTCCATTCGCTGACAATTCTCCATGTAAAAAATCTACTTCTCACACCCTTCTTCACCACACTTTTACCTAACTTCCAGGAATGACCTCTGGTTCTTCCCCTCTCACCTTCTACTTTTTTTATAATGCTATAGTTCAAATTCCCCATGAAAATCATTCTTTTCACACTTGGAAAGCTAATCTGACTAAACGTTTCAAACGTTTCTTACTTCACATCCTCTATGTCCCTGGTTAGAGCCACATCCCCACTAAAAATCCTGTTCTCCCCACCTCCCACCATATGCTCTTCAAACTATTAATGCCATTGTCTTCCAAATCCTCCATTCTGAGAGGACACAACTTGTCACTTATCAAAAGCAATACTCCACCACTGCCCAAAAAATGCTATATCCCACTACCTGTATTAATGTCAGTATATCATCTTCCATGAACTGTGTCTCACTGATCCCAATAATCTTTTGATAGGCTGAGGCTATCAGTGCCACCAATTCATCTCTTTTATTCTGAACACTCCTGGCATTCTCATAAAGAAACATAAACACACTCTCAGTGTTTCTATATTTATTATTATTCCTTCCAGAATACAGTGGATTCTGCATTACACCTTGTATTTCTCCCCTTCTCCAAAATAACTATTCCCACAAGAGGCCACCTCCATCCACCCAGACAATTATAGTTTCTCTGCACCAACACTCTCTTGTCAGGAGAACAACATTCTCTCCAGATGCCTAAGTCCTTTCCCATTCAATTGCAAGCAGTCTCTTGCATACAGTTCTTTTTCTGTCAAAATGCACTCTAGGCATCCAAATAATGCAAGTTTCTCTTTCTTCACATTCTAACTATGACACCATCCATTACTGATGTTCTTCTCCTCATCTGTGCGTTATTATACCTGGGTAACACATTCACTGTCTTCTCTCTCTCTCAATCTATACTTCTGCATAACCTGAAGCATGAACCTCAGATCTCTCACCACCCATTCACTATACCTTTTAATTTATTCAAACCCACTAACACAGTTATCTCAACCAGTGTTTCACATCATTTAATTGCCATAGTCACACTATTAATCGTTCCTACAGGCAAACACTACTGATATTCTGTTTCGCACTCCACGGATCATCAAATCTGTTGATAATCCGTGTTGATGATCCTCTTACCACTCTGTTTCTTTCTTCATCACTTGCATCTCTCACTCTCTCCTTGCTCTCCACCTACCTATCTTCATGTCATTTCTACATCCATGGCTCCTGCACTGTCTCGCCTTCCTCTCATTCCACCTCTTCACCTGAAACTACTATTCTATCATTCCCATTTCTCTCTCTCTCTCTCTCTCTCCCCTACTCTCATTTGCTTTGATCCATTCTTTTTCTCTTAATTATTTCTTTCAGGCTTCTTAACTCATTCCTCATAATGTTTCACATCTTTCAGTGCATCTGTCTCTTTCTCTCCAAGTATCCTACTGACACAAGATGTTTACTTTCCTAATCAACATCAGCAGCACCATTTTTCAAATACTACACTCCCTAATTTTATATTCTTACTCACATGCTGCTCATCTTCCACACCCTTCATCAACTGTAGCGTATTGAATAGCTTCTCTCTTGGTGCCTTGTCATATGCTTTTTCCAGATCTACAAAACTTAAATACAGATCTTTGTTATATTCCCATGACTTCTCAACTATTTGTTGTAAAGTGAATATCTGATCCAGAGAGCCTCTATTTGGCCTGAATCCAGCTTGTTCCTCACTAAGCTTCTCTTCCACAATCCTTCTCAACCGTTTCTCAACTATGCTGGCATAAATCTTACCAGGAACACTATGTAGAAAAATACCTCTGTAATTCTTACGATTAACATAATTAGTGTTGCCGAGATGAAAAAGTCAAAAACAGGTGAGATACTTTGAAATAAAACTAGAGAATTAACAGTGGTCAGGTTTTGAATGGCAGGCAATTTTAAGCAGAGCAATGTGGCAAATTTAGAAATCAGAAATAACATTAATGAGACTTATTTGTCCTATGGACCTAAGAAGATTCCAGTAGAGAAGAAGCAGAGAAATATTTGAGTCATTAGAGAAGGCAGCTGACAAAGATAAGGTTAGTTGTGAATTGAAGCTTAAACAACAGAGTAAGAAGTGAATCCATTCACTTCATCTCATTCAATTCATGAAAGAATTTTTTCAATACATGATAAGTATGGTGAGAACAAGTAATCATACTTGGAAATTGTGTAACAGTATGGTTAGTAAGGGTGTGAGGACTAGATTTTTTGCTTGAGGAATGACAAATGACTTGAATTAATTGCTATAAGTGGCGGTAAGCACTATGACAGTAAATGAGTTTAAGGAAAGGTATAATAGATATTGTGTAATGATTAGTATGGGGATCTCTAAGCCTTCTGACTACATGAAGATGCCTATGTAATAATAATAATAATATTCTGAATAGGACAAAAAGGAGTAAACCATTAAAAGGATCATATGTACACAAGGAAAACAAAGTTTAATAATACTATGAATTCAAGACATATATTAGAGAATCTGTTGGAAGTTTTTCCACATGGTTATACTATAAATTAAAGATAACAAGAAATTATATACTTGGTGAGATTATATGCTTAGTGACAGCCCCAGTCCTGATTCCATTTCAGGTGCCAACTTTGTTTGCTTACACTTAGATGAAGGATTGAACCAAGTATAAAATTTCTTGGTATCTGTAATTTAATGTTAGCGAATCTGCCTGTTTATCATTAATGGGATAATAAGCAAAATTCAAAAGAAAAAACATAGACTTGGTTTTCACTCATAGTAAATGCCACTAGCTATATGGATTACATCCAACTACTTTAAAGAAGAGCAACAAAATAATGTTATCAAAAAACTCACAGTAACTAACAATTAGAATCAGTCAAAATTTCAATAAAAACAGATAGTCAATTCAATTAAAATTGGATCAATGCAATAAGCCCAGAGAATTTTTTTAAACAAAAATATTTAAAATGTCATCTATGAATCAAGATCCTTTGCAAACCAAAGAATCCTGTTGTGTATTGAATCAAGGCTGAGTGAAACTGAACTTATAAGATTTCCACTAGCAGATATAGTATTTGTGCTATTGAATGGTCTGTTTTTTCCAAAATATAAAAGATGATATTTGAGTGAACCTTAGTAAACATTCAGCAGAGGTAAAGGTGAGAGTTTATCTTTGATGATTAGTAAGAAACTGGACTGTTTGTTGATGGGAAAAAAAAAACACATGCATAAGTTAATATTTCTTCAGAATTTTAGCAATAGGTTCAAAGATTCCAAATCTACATTCAATATCAGATTTACAAGAAGTAGGACTATAGGAATCTATAATATGTTGAATCTTCTAGGAGTTAAACAGTGAGAGATTTAACAGTATGGACTTCTTGAAAAGTGAAAGAAGAAGAACAAATGCCAGCCAAATGCCAGCCTGGTTTGTTAAGTGGTTAACGTAGTGGATGTCATTGCCTTACAGGAGAACTTGAATAGATTGCATGAATGGGAGGTAAGTGGAACTGTCAGTTCAATGTTGCAAAGTGTAAGGTTTGAGATTTGGTAGGCAACAATGAGATGCAAAGTATACACTTAGTGGGGAAACTTTAATGGAAGAAGAGGAGATGAGAGATCTAGGAGTGATGGTGGACAAGGACCTGAAATTCAGGGGGAACATTGCACAAGTTGTGAAGATATCAGATTGGATAATATCAATGATGTGGAAATAGAGAGCTTATGATTCCACTGTATAAGGCCTTGATCAGCCCTCATATGGGTTATTGTGCACAGATTTGGTCTCCAGGTTTTCATGGGGACAGGGATGTGTTGGAAAGGGTCCAGAAAGAGAAGATTCACAAAGGTAGTCAATGGTCTTTGGAATGTTGAGTACGAGGACAGATTGAGAGAATGTAAGTTGCAGAGCCTCGTGAATAATAGGAAGAGGGGGGGGGGGATATGATTGAGACATACAAGCTGGTCAGGGGTTGTTATCGGGTTGACATGAAAGAGATTTTTTATAGAATTGGAGAGGGGAGTAGAACAAGAGGCCATTACTGGAAATTGTATAAGGAGGGTGTGAACAGAGGAGTGAGGAGTAGGTTCTTTGCATGGAGAGTGGTTGATGATGAGTCTCTGACTCCATGGAGAATAATAATAATAATAATAATAATAATAATAATAATAATAATAATAATATTAATAAGATAGCCATTTTCCAATCAATTGCACTACCCTGATATCTAACTCTATGTCTTGAAATCTAAATATAAACTTATCATGTGGTGCCTGTTTGCCCTCAAGAACCAGTCATCACTTTATTTTAAAAGACAAGCAAATTGAGTAAAGTATACTTTCATCTACTAAGTATACAAGCAAAGTATACTTAGTAGATGAAACACATTCTCCTCATGCACTTCTAAGCCTTCAATCCTTCCAATTCTTCCAGGAATAAAACTTGCTTTTCCAGGATGAAATGTCCCAATAAACTGATAATTAAAAATCTCCACTATATCATCTACACTGGTCACTTACCTCCTTTTCATTCTAATAAGGACATTTGTTCACAGTCATTTCTCCTCCTACTGGCCACATAATGAAAGAGTTCCTTGGGATTTTCTTTGGACTGCTAATCTCTCTCCAAATTCCATTTTGATCTTTCTTCTACACTAGTCATTTTAATGGCCTGAATCTTATATATCTCATGCAACTACTCCACTTCTCTCTTTATACTTTTTTCCATAACCTCTTTTTCATCTACAGTTCTTGTTTGATTTCATTAGACATCCACTTTACACCAAACTGTGTTATCTTTTTCAGATGAGGAATGCAATCTGCCATTGCTGTTGAAAAATATTTCTTCACAAGGCACTGCCAATATCTTTCTCACTTGCCATTCTTCCATCCATGAAACTGTCCCAAAGTGATTTCTAAGATTATTATTGTCATCTCTTTACAATCCACAAAAATTCTTTCTTGATACTTCTGCACGTATATTCAGTTTCGAAGTCAAGACTGCATTGTCACTCTCACTAATAAGGAGATGGGGCAAGAGTAGCATCTTGATTACAATCAGATTCTCTAATGAAAGGGCCAAATCCAAAATCCTCGATCCTTTGTCCTTCAAGAATTCCAGAAATTCCATTCTCTTATGGCTGTAAGCTTTTTCCTCTGCCCAATTTATATTGCTAAAGTTAAAATCTCCCATAAATGCTCACGGGCCAAATTGATCTGCCAATACATTTCCTGCTCATTATTCTCTGTATTCCCTGGACTATAGCAATATCGCACTAAATATTTTGTCCTGCCCACCTCCACCTCACAGTATACACTTTGAAAACTATCAGTGCTATTTCCCTCCAAAGGACTGAACTAATCACTTATCATAAGTAACACTTTCTCACCCTGTTTGCCCTTCCTATCCTGCCAAAATATGCTATACCCTTCTAATTCTATTCCTATCAGGACATCATCTTCTCTCAACCATGTTTAAATTATTCCTATAATCTTTGAACACGATGAGGCTATCAATGCTACCAACTGACTTCCTTCATCGCTGATTCTCCTGGCATTTGTATAAACATTAATGCATAACCATTTCTATACCTATTATTATTCACTCTTGATTCCATTTGATCTGCAATATACTATACCTTTTCTCAAGTGACTATCCTCAAAAGAGGGTCACCCTTGCTACCATCTATGCTGGCAACTTTAGTTTCCCTGTCCTAACACTGTCACATGCCTAGATGGCAACAATCACTCCAAAGACCTACGCTCTACATCTCATCTCATCATACAGTTCTCTTCTATCCTCGCATTTGAGAAATCTACCTATTCCAGACTACTTTTGAGACATTCTTACCATCATGGCATTCGTTCATTGCTGCTGCTATCCTCTTCAATTCTGCATTATCATAGCTGGGCAATACACTCAATATCACAGTCCTAACATTTAATTCAAATCTCTCACCACTCAATTCACACTTACCTTTGAGATCATTTGACCATTCACCCTCATGCAAGATGATGTAAAATCACAAAGGACATCTGTCCCAATTTTCTGATTCTCCAGTCATAGTACTGTCAAATCCATTGTTGCCTCATCCTCGTCTTCCTCCTCACTGATCATGCTATTCAAATGCTTGTTTCTGCAGCACTAATATCATTTACCACTGAAACCCAGGATACTGATATCAAAATCATCCAGCTCCACTAACTGTCTTTGTTTCATGCAAACATGCACTCTGCATCTCTTAACCTCCACTTATCATGTTTAAAGTGATAGGCTCAGGTTCAGCATGCTACAAAGCCTTGTTTTATACTTCACAAAATGTAATCTTTAAATGGTGGCATGCTGGATAACAACAAATGGAGGTACAGTGGCCACTAATACTGATAGAAGGAAAAGGTGCAGTGCACAAAGGAATATATCAAAAAAAAAAAAAAACACTTCAAACTCAAACCTTCCAAATACAAACACATCCCACACTCACTCACAACCAACTCTGACTAAAATTCATAATAAAGTTATAATAAACTGCTAATAATTAATAACAAAACTTATATTTCTTTTTCTTTTCTTTAATCACATATTGCAGAACACTCATCAAGTCACCAGCCAAAGCATTGTTGCTATATATAATTTCAAAGCATTATATGCTCTTCAAAGTGTCTCACTGAAACAACAATTCAGATTTGGAACTGTTTAAGAAATACCACTCTAAGGATTCCAATTTAAATACAGACAAGATGAACCAAACAGACTATTAAATGTAAAAGGAGATTTAGTGTTTTAAAAAAAATCTATCATGAATACACCTAATTTCTTTTCAATTACTTAAACAAGAAAACTGATCAAAAATTTTTCATTTAAATCAAACTGTTCTGAGACCATGCTTACCTCTTAGAAAAACAGAAAGGGAAAAGAGAGAGAGAGAGAGAGAGAGAGAGAGAGAGAGAGAGAGAAAAAGAGAGAGTACAACAAAAGAGTATAACTAATAATAGTTAGTTATACTCTTTTTTAAACAGTTAAACAGAACCTAATTAAAAATTTGCATGACAACTGCAAAACTTTTTCCAACTATTTATTTAAAAATCAGCTTACTTGAGGAATACTGCTCTTTGCATGACTTTCATAATTTTTCATCTTCTGTTTCATAGAAGTTATTATTTGGCTTATCATACTAATATCATCTTCCCATTCCTGAAATTCAAAAAATAAAAGCAATTACAAATATTAAAATTAATTTAAGTATAAGGGGATAAATAAACAGAATCTGAACTTGTGCATGCAAATTTTCTAGTTACAGATGATGCTGATAGGCATCATGAGTGTGCAGTTTTCCTCACCAGTCTGGCAAAGGGCATCATCCTATGTGAACTAGTTTGTTGTTCTGGCTGCTTTTTTGTTAGTGCTTATAAGCAAGTTTGGCAATTTTGTGATGGACAGACAGTGAACCAATATTTTTATCTGACCATTTTGAGAAGACTGCATGACAGTGTGGGACGAAAATGGCCAGAAATGTGGAGTAGCAGAGATTGGTTGCTGCACCACAACAATGTTCCAGCCCACAAGGCAGTCTGTCCAACAGTTCTTGATGAAAAACAATATGGCGATTGTGCCCACCTCCCTAATCACCTGATCTCTCTCTCTCCATGACATTTTTTATTCCCACTGATAAAGAAAACCATGAAAGGGCAGCGATTTGTTGATGTGGATGAAGTGAAAAAAAAGTCACTGGAGGCCATAAACAGTATTCCAGTTGAATAGTTGCAGTGAAAAAAATGTTGGCACAAGTGTAGTGACTCAAAATGAGAGTACTATGAAGGAGACTAGAATATGGTATTATAAACTTTAATAAAAAAATTTTTTTTAATAATTATGTTTATTTTTGTGAACCCTCTGATATAATTTCTCAATCTAGGTTACATACTGTGTGTACTTTATACAGTAAATGCTAACACTAATAGATTTCATACAATATCTTAAAGGCTGCTGGAATATTTATTAATAATGATACTTATTAAGAAAACAAAACATGACGCATTTATCATTTTATATGAAAACACACATGCCACACTAAAAAATTATTTTTTTACTAAAATAAAGAGCCAAAAGGCTTCAGTTCAGTGATGCAAAATTATATAAGTGGATCCACCATTATTTCAAAGCCAAATATAGAAACTACGAAAGTTTCATAAAAATAAGTTGACCAGAGAGCTTATGGGAATACACTCACCAGCATTCATGAGTTGCCTTAGCAGGCCACTTAGAAAAACATTGGCACTGCCCAAGCGTCTATATTTGCATTCTAGTAGTACATTTGGATAAGATTTTAATGGTCTGACAGCTGTTTCGAACTGATTAGTTCTCCACAGAGACCAGGCACTGTAAAAGTAAAGCACCCCAAGTCGCTCCCTATGAGTTACTGAAGGGTCGTCCAACTCAGTGGTGAGCCTGTCACCCTAGCACTGAGCAGAACTGCTCATATTCCAGGAAAAAGGCATTCACCGACACGGCCCCCAATAGAGGCTACGCTGGAAAAGACCAACCCCCGGAAGCACAAATTGCTCTCTCAAGGCAAAACTCTCCACTCACTCCCCAGTAATCATAAGCCTTCCCCACCCTCAGCAGAAGCCAGACCCAAAAGAAATAAGGGAGAAACCTTAAGACAGCAAACTTGAACTTGAAATGTCGGAGAGGTGTATTTTTCATAGGCGAACTCTCAGTCGGTGCATAAAAGTATTTACTAAATTAAAGAGCCAAAAGGCTTCCGTTCGGTGATGCAAAATTATATAAATAAAGTGGATATTAAATCCAGCATTATTTCAACACTGAATGTAGAAACTATGAAAGTTTCGTAAAAATAAGTTGACCAGAGAGCTTATGAGAATACACTCAGAATACTATGTAATGCTGGACCTAATATCCACTTATATAATTTTGCATTGCCGAACTGAAGCCTTTTGGCTCTTTATTATAGTAAATACTTTTATGCACCAACAGAGAGTTCTCTTAAGAAAAATACACCTCTCCGACATTTCAAATTCCTTAGTACTGAATGAGAGTTTTTGCTCTCTTAAGGTCTACCTGGTCTGTGAGGAGAACCAACCAGTTTGAAACAGCTGTCAGGCCAGTGAAACCTTATCAAAATAGACTAATAGAAAGCAAATATATAGATGATTGGGTAGCACCTATGTTTTCTAAGTGGTTTGCACTAAGGCAATTCATGAATGCCAGTGAGTGTATTACCTGTCAACTTATTTTTATTAAACTTTCATAGTTACTACATTTGGCTTTGAAATCATGCTGGATCTAATATCTACTTTACTTATCTAAAAATATTAATATTCATTCAATATAAATATTTTGTTTTATGTATTTGGAAAACATTATCAGTGTGAGATGAAGAATAATAATAGAAATTTGAATACAAAAGAGAAAAATGTGTGCATTACAATAAACTTTCTAAGCATGCATAGAAATATAGTAGCCACATAAAAAACACTATTGGGAAATAGGCATAAGTAAATTAAAATAAAAAAATTAGTTAATGCTAGTGAAAAGGAAATCTCTCTCTCTCTCTCTCTCTCAAACTTTCAGAAAGGCAGCCATTATGATTTAAGTTAGGATATAGGTGATAGGTAGAGTGTTAATATCACTCTTATTATCATCTCATATTAGTAGTTTTAGATGAAATTGTTGAGGATTAAGTAATAAAATATAAGAAGTCAAATTACAAGGAAGGCATGAGTATAAAGTTTTGAAAATATAAGATGGTATAATGTATCCAAATTTACAATTATATATCACGTATTCCATAAATAGTATTCCATATATGTATAATGTATCCAAATTTACAAATTAAGGTTGCAATAGTATTTTAAGTCATAGACAGATTCAAGAAATTCTTTTGTACTTTTCTTTTGCATTTATATTTAAAAAAAAACTGACATCCCTTATATACTCTTAAGATTAGCTACAACCCTAGAGCATCCATTTACTGTGTCTTGCAATGCATAGTACATACAAACTGGCAAAATAGTCAACATCAACATTTCTGAACCCGTCAGAGGGCAAGGTCATAGTCAGACATGCTACAAGATAGCAGCGAAAAATAAGTTTTAGTTACTATTTATTACAGTTCTTTGCTTTAAATTATGGGGAATCTAAGCTAGATATAATGTATAGTCTGTGGGGAATTTGTATTTAAAAATGTAATATTTTAGTATAGTTTGAAGTATTCTTCATGCAGTATTTAATTAATGGTGGCAGCTGCAGCTCAGTTTACCAATAACTTATCACCAAGTCCCCCACCATTTAAGGACTACATTTTACACAGCATACTACAGGATTTTGTAGTATGCGATGCTTGCAACATGCATGCATCCCAGCAGTTAGATATATGGCAGGTGAGAGATTACTGGGTGAATGTCTGTGGAAAATGTAAAAATTGGGAATGACTTTCTGATAGAGAAATTAAAAGAATGGATCTCAACACCATTATGCCAGAAATGGGGGAATACCAACCAAAAGAGATGAGTAGCGTGGTCAAGGATGAGGATAACAAGAGGAATGTGAATGAAAAAATAAAAGTAAGGCTTATAGTGGGTTTGAAACATAATGAAGTTTTTGAAGATAATGTTAATTGAGAGAATGAATGTCGAGCAAGACAGAGAGATAGATGTGCTGAAAGAAGAAGTGAAATGTATTGGGAACAAGCTGAGAAGTGTGAAGAATAAGAGTAGGTGACTGGAAACAATGAATGCAAAGTGAATCAGAATAGGAGTGAGATGATGGAAGGGAAGGGTAGGAGAACCAATAAAAGAGAGGGAATGAGAGAAATGCAAGACAGTGCTGGAACCAAGGATGGACAGATGAAAGGACAACAGGTAAATGGATAAAGAAAGAAATTGTTAGAGGAGAGAGTATGAGGGATGCAGTTGAGTAAGGAAGAAACAGAGCAGTAAGAGGTGTGAAGTATGGAGACTCGATGAGCCATGGTGTACAAGATAGAATGCCAGAGGAGTGTTTGCCTGGGAGAACAATAGATAGTGTGACTTCGGCAATCAAGTGAGGCAAAAGGGAGGATGAGATGATTGTGATGGTGGGTACAAATGAATTGAGAAGCAATGTGAATCTGGTGGCAAGAGATCTGAGCTACATGCTTGAGGTTGTAAGGAAGAAGACTGAGAGAGGGAAGATAGTGAGTGTGTTGCTCAGGTATGATGCTCTTCTCCACAGCAGAGCTGTGGAGAAGAGCATCAATAATGCATAGTATAATAGCCAGAATGTGTCGAAAGACAGGCTTGGATATGTAGATGCTTGGAGGGCATCTGAGGACAGAAAGCAACTGTATGCAAGAAATGGCTTGCATTTAAATGAGGAAGGATGTAGGCATCTGGAAAGAATGCCGTTCTCTGAACAAGTCAGTGTGTCTGTGCAGAGAAACTAGAATTATCAGGGTGAAGGGTAACAGAGTGACCTCTTGTGGGAATAGGCACTTGGGAGAAGGAGGAATATATTGGATAATGCTGAATCCAGTGGAGTCTGGAGGGGATAATGACAGATATAGAAACAAGTGACAATGCCTTGTTTCTTTATAATAATGCCAGGAGTATCCCGAATAAAGGGGATGAATTGGTGGTGCTGATAGTATTAGCCTGTCCAAAGATTATTAGAATCCTGAGATATGGCTAATGGAAGATGATATGCTGACAAAACAGAAGTAGCAGGGTATAGCATTTTTTTGAAATAATAGGAAGGGAAAATGCAGTCGTGGAGTAATACTTATGATAAGCAATGACATGTCCTCTCAGAGTGGAGGTTTTGGAGAGCAATGGTACTACTGGTTTCAAAAGCATATGGTGTGAGGTAGAAGTCAGCAGGATAGGATATTTAGTGGGGTGTTGCTATAAGCCAGGAAGCATAGAGCAGGAGATTTTTAAGCAGTTGAGCTTGGCAAGTGCAAAAAAGAATGATTGTTATGGGTTATGGAAGATTTTAACTATAGCAGTATAAGTTGGGAAGAGAAAACTGGATGCAGTAGTAAGGGAATGGAATTTCTGGAATTCTTGAGGGACAAATATCATAGACAATATGTAGTAGAAGGAATATGAGGTTCCAGAGCTTTGGATTTAGTCATAGCATCAGAAGATTTGGTTATAACTGAGATGGCATCTCTGCCCCCAGCTGCAGAGAGAATAAACCATTGGTTGCGACTTGGATGATGAAAAGACATGCAGGTGTATCAAAGAGAAAGAAATGTATGTGGAATTATAAGGCTGGTGATTATAATAGTCTTAGATATCAATTGGGGGGGGGGGGGGCTAGCTGTGTTCTCCTAGCAGGATCTTGGCTGACTAGCCATCAGTCATGCTTGTAGCATGTTGAGCACAGTTAAGCCTGGGATGGATTTCCGTGGTGGGCTGGCAACCTACAACACAATCAAAAACCCCGATGGAACTGATATAGATGGCAGTGCCAATATTTCGGTGAAGTCTGAAGGGCCATACCCAGAAAGTCTTAGTATCATGCCTCCACGTGGACCCCCCCCCGGAAACATGGTGTCGTAATGAGCCATGGCAAAGTTGATACTAAGCATAGAGCTGGCAGAAAGCTATCTGAAGAGAATGGCCACATAACGTCTCCCAAGACGTTATGTGGCCAGCGTGGGAGATTAGGCCACAACCCCTCCACTACAATGCCAAGAAGAACAAAGAAAGGCCGTAAAGCCCAGGGCCAGAATGGGCAATCATTGGATATGACTAAATTTCCCCAACTATATGACTATTCTGATCGAAACCATTTATGGAGACCAGTGAATGATGCAGTGGGGGAAGCTTTCCCAAATAATAAGCAATACTGGAATAGCCTAAAAACTCATAAATATAACAGTAATCCTCTTTTCCTCTATATAGGAACATTTAATTGTCGAACACTTAAGGAAGAGGAAGACCTTACCATCTTACAGCAAGAACTAAAACACATTAAATGGGACATCATAGGTTTAAGTGAAGTTCGCAGGCAGGATGAACATTTAATAAAACTAAAAAATGGAGACTATCTATACTATTATGAGAAAACTAAAGGACAATACGGAGTGGGATTTCTAATTAAGAAAACAATTACGTACCTTATAGAAGAATTTAATTATACAAATGAAAGAATAATTGAAATTACACTTAAAATAAACTCTAAACTTAAAATCAGGATCATCCAAATATGTGCTCCCACCTCATCCCACACTGATGAAGAGATAGATGCATTTTATGACTCACTGCAGCACACTCTAGATAAAAAAAGAAATACCAATCAAACTTTACTATAGTGATGGGCGATTTTAATGCCAAAGTAGGTCATCCCATTCACCAAATAGATACAATAGGGCCCTACATATATGGCAAGCAGCAACTCAGGAATGGCTCTTACAGAATTCATAACAAGCTTTATGTTATGAATACATTTTTTAAGAAAGCCCTCAAAAGAAAATGGACATGGAGAAGTCCAAACGGAGAAATAAAAAATGAAATAGATTATATACTGTGTAATAATAAAGAAATAGTTCAAGATACTTCAGTACTAACTCAAGTAAAAACAGGAAGTGACCACAGACTGATCAGAGCCAAAATTAAAATAAACCCCAAATTGGAAAGAATAAAATGGCTAAACAACAAAAAATCAAGAAGTTTTAACTTAAACCCTATTGAAAACAAGAAGGATTACAAAGAAAAACTGAATCAAAAACTAGACTTAATAAATATATTTGAAGAAGAAGACATAAATAAAATAAGCAAAAACCTAACGGAAGTAATAATCTCAACAGCCAACAAATTCAAAAACAACAAACAACAAAAAGACCATAAATTTTCAGAGGAAACCCTACAACTACTAAAAAAGAGACCAAATATGAAACAAGACAAAAACTTAATTTCTAAAATAGAATATGCAGAACTATGCAAAACAATAAAGAAAAAGACGAGAAATGAAATAAGATCTTATAACACTAAAAAAATAAAAGAAACAATCGAAAACAATAAAAATATGAAAACACTAAGAAAATATTTATCAGTTGGCAAAAGTCAAATAACAGCAATAAAAGATAACAATGGAACTACCATAAGGAACTAAGAACAAATCCTATGCAGGCTAGAAGAATTTTATAAGGAACTCTATAGTGATCCTTCAACAGATAAATCAAATATAAATAACTCCTCTCCATCGCATATGGAATTCATCCCCCCATTCACTTCAGATGAAATAAATCAAGCATTACAACAAATGAAAAATGGAAAATGTCCTGGTGAAGACATAATTCACATAGAATTAATTAAATGGAGAGAAAACAATATAATTCACCATATTACAAACTTACTAAATTTATGCCTAGAAGAGGGGAAGATACCGGAAAATTGGAAAAATGCTACTCTGATACTGTTATTTAAAAAAGGGAACAAAGAATAAGTAAATAACTATAGACTAATTAGTATTCTCTCTAATCTGTACAAAATTCTCACAAAAGTAATAACAAACAGGTTAACACCTCTTCTAGACTCAAATCAACCAGTAGAACAAGCAGGATTCCGTAAAGGCATCAACACGGCTGATCATATTCATGCTATTCATGCAGTAAAACAAAGAATAGAAAAAGCAGAAGAAAATCAATTGCCTCTCTGTTTAGCTTTCATTGATTATGAAAAAGCATTTGATTCCATTAAAACTAACACAATAATCAATGCACTCCAGAATCAGGGAGTTCCTGGAGAATATATGGACCTCCTCCAGGCAATATACCTCACTGCAACAGCAACAATCCAACTTCACACGAGTAGCAATAAAATATCAATTGAAAAAAGGTGTCCAACAAGGAGCCTCTCTATCACCCAAAATCTTTACAGCAGTCCTTCAAGAAATATTTAATAATATAAACTGGACAAACCTAGGTATAAAAATTAATAACAGAAACTTAACACATCTAAGATATGCAGATGATATCATAATTTTTGCAAACACTCCAGAAGATCTTAACATAATGATAGAAGACCTATATCATGAAAGCAGAAAAGTCGGTCTAAAACTAAAATCATGTTTAATCGTTTAGTATCACCAAAAAACATAATAATAGAAAACAATTTTTTGGAAAGTCTCTTCATATACATACTTAGGTCATCTCATTGCCCTAAACTGTGGACTCCAAAATGAAATAAACAGCAGAGTTCAACTTGCCTGGAGTGCATTCAGAAAATTGAAAAACATTTTTCAAAACGATGATGTCCCACTCTGTTTAAAAAGGAAGACATTTAACCAGTGTATATACTTCCAGTCATCTCATATGGTTGCGAAACTTGGTCGCTAACAAGAGCACTGGCAAATAAATTAACAACTCAAAGAAAAATGGAGAGGTTGATGCTAGGCATCACATTAAAAGATAAGAAGTGAAACACCTGGATAAGAAGCCAGACTCACATCACTGACATCATTCTTCACCACAAGCGACTAAAATGGAAATGAGCTGGATATTTATCCAAAAGAGAAGATGAGCGATGGACCACCATACTTATGAACTGGATTCCTAAAGAAGGGAAACGAAGCCGAGGACGTCCTAAAAGAAGGTGGAGTGATGAACTGTCAGAGTTTATTGAGGAAAACTGGTCAACCATTGCCAAGAACAGAGAAAGGTGGAAAGAACTGGAGGAGGCCTTCGTCCAGCAGTGGACAGAAAATGGCTGAAAAGAAGAAGAAGAACATATCAACTTGGGACAGTTTCATGGAGGGAGGAATTCAAAGGACGAGATAACATCAGTGCTTGGGATATTGTGAATTAATATTTATTAGCAGCAATAGCAAGTTGTATACTGCGAGTAAAGAAGGGAACACATTTTGGTGTAAAGTGGATGACAAACAATATCAAATAGAAACTGCAAGTAAAAAAAGAGGTTATGGAAAAGATATAAGGAGGGGAGTGGAGAAAAGATGCATGAATAGAAGACTCAGGCCAGGAGAGTGACCAGTAGGATAAAGAAGGCAAAGCTGGAATATGAAGAGATTGGCCCTGAGATCCAAAGAAAATCCTAAAGAATTTTTTCAGGAGAAATGATTGCAGATTGTTGGATAAAAATGTTAAGGTGTTGGTAGTATTGCAATGAGAAGTAGCAGTGTATTTGAATGGTATACAAAAACTATTTTTTTCCTTTAATTATCTCATGTAGATTTGTATAATAGTGCTTTCAGATGCATTGCAAAGAAGGAAAGAACAGGCATCAGAATTAGTGGTAATGGTGGGCACAAATGACTTGAACAGAGACAAAGAATGTGGAAAGGGATTTGAAGAAGTAGTTGCAGGAAGTGAAGGATAATAGTGCCATTATGAAGGAGGTTAGTTTGCTACCTAGATATGATATTAGTGAACGAAGAAGAGGAGTGATACTGAATGACAAGATGGCTGAATTGTGCCAAGCAGAGAGTGTTCAAATTTGTGAATGTATGGAGTGAATTTGAAGAGAAGTTAGAATGGTTCAAAGCTGATAGGATGTATTTGCATGGGTTTGGTGTTGAACATTTGTATCGATTGTTATTTAATAAGCGTGAACAGGGTCCATAAAATTAGTACACCTAAGAGTCAGAGAGGGGAGATTGAGAAGCAGGCAGTGGAAGGATGGTGAAATGAATTTAGCAGAGCAAAGTGATGCAATGCAAAATGGTGAGGGTGATAGGAATATAAATGAAAATCAGAGTCAGGATGAGAGAAACGGGATGGTCAGAAGGAAGAGAGAAGCACACTGTAGCAGAGAGAGCAAAGACTGATTGTGCTGTTGGGATGGCCTTAAAGAGTGGATATATGCTTGTATGCTAATGTATGTACGGAGTATCAGAAATAAAGTAGCTGAATTTGTAGCATTGATTGAATCAGTATGCCCAAAGATAATTGGCATAAGTGAAAATTGGTTGACTAAGGATGATATACTGTTAGGACTTGAACCTGGAGAATATAGAATTTTCCGAAAGGGTAGGAAAATGAAAGGGGGGGATATAGTTAATGGTAATTTCAGGACTGGGTAACTTGCATATAGAGGCTAATGACTAGGAAGGATCACATATAGAGGCTAATGACCTATGGGAAGGTCACTACCCAAACTGATTTCGACCTTTATGTTGGAAGAGATGTTGGAAGCTTTTCCACTTGGTTATACTAGAAATTAAAGATGCCGAGAAATTATATTATTCTTGGTTTAATTCTTTATCCAAGTGTAGGAAACAAAAGTAATTTCAGGACTGGGCGACTCAATCTGGGAGTACTTTTTCTCATCCTATATATATATATATATCAGATAATCAGATTTATCCAATTGAACAAAAAGATAATTTTCAAAAATCTAGAGGAACCAGATCCTTATTAATAAAATGATCCACAGAAATTCAAAAAGATGAAAAACAAACTTAAACATAACTATAAGGAAGCATTCAATTCCCTCCCACACTTCTGAATCCTAAAATCACTACAAATATTTGAAATTAGCACAAACGTATGTTCGTATCTGGCTGCTGCTATGAAATCATAGAAAACAACTTTAATAGTCAATAATGAACAATTTGGAGATATTAGCATTAAATGTGGAATTTACCAAGGTGATTCCTATCAACATTGCTCTTCAATATTTCTTTGATACTTTTGCCTATGATTTTGAAGAAAACCAAAAAAACTTGGATATGAAATTCCTAAATATAATATTAAAATTTCCCATCTACTGTATATGGATGACTTGAGGTTATATGGAAAATCAGCACAGCAAATAGACTCTTTACTAAACACAGTTCGTATTTTCAGTCAGCACATAAAAATGGAATTTGGTTTAGAAAAATGTGTAATTTTATCTATTAAACGAGGAAAAATTAATGATACTAGCAATTTTAATTTTGATCAAGAGCATATAAAAGAAATTTCAGCTAATGAATACTATAAAGACTTAGGAATATTAGAAGCCAGTGATATTCTACACTCGAAAGATAAACAACAGGCAGCAACAGAATACACCAAAAAGAGTGAGAAATGTTCTGAAAACAAAATTAAATGGATTAACACAATTAGAGCAATGAATTCTTCGGCTATACCAGTGATCCGATGCATAGCTGGCATAACAGATTGGACAAAAGAAGACCTAGATAAACTGGATTGAAAAATAGAAAATTAATGACCACATCATGCATTACATCCACAAAGTGATACTGACCGGTTGTATCCACCAAAAAGAATAGGCAGACAGGGTCTGCTGCAAGTGAGACAGACTGTGGAAGAAGAAGAAATTAGTTTAAAAAGTTACATTGACAATAGCTCTGAGCAAATGCTTTAAGCAATTACACAAGAGGGCCTTCTATAAGCAACAGGAAACAAATCTGATTACAAAAAGGAACAGCAAAATAACTGACATGTGCACTGAAAAATAAACCCATGCATGGCCAATTTCTTCAAGATACCGAGGAAAAAATTGATGTCAACAAGACATGGCAATGGCTACAATATGGATACATTAAAAAAGAAACATAAGGATTTATTCTAGCACTCAAGAACAAGGATTACAAAGTAATGCAATCAAAGCAAAAATTTTGAACATTAATAATAATAGCAAATGTAGATTATGTGATCAAAAAGATGAGACTGCAGAACATCTAATCAGTGCCTGCAGCAAGATAGCTCAAACTGATAATAAATACCGCCATGATCATGTGGCCAAAATAATTCATTGGGGTGTATGCAAAAAATACGGCTTTCCTACTTCTGATGGCTGGTCGCAGCATAAAACAGATACAGCACTGGAAATTGAAACAGCAAAAATTCTCTGGGACTTTAGAATGCAAACTGATCAGCATTTGGAACACAATAGACCTGACATCACAATTATCGAACATCGACAGATGTGGATTATTGATATCGGTGTAATTAGTAATAACAACAGTAACAACAATGAAATGGAAAAAATTACTAAATATCGAGATATGGCAATTGAAGTCGGTTGGCTGTGGCTTAAACATAAAGTTATCCCAATAGATATAGATGCATTTGGTACAATTTTAGAAAAGCTATCCAACTATTTACAAGAAATAAACATCAATGAAACGATCCCATATGATCTACATAAAACGGCATTACTTGGAACAGTCCATATTTTACGATCTACCTGACAGATCTATTCTTAGATTTAAGGGCAGAATTTGAATAGCTCTGAATCACCGGTCAAATTATTGTTTGAATGATATCTTGTTTTGACTGTGTAGCAATTATGTGAATAAAATAATAATAATAATAAAATGGATATAAAGTAACTGATGAAAAGGACATAGTGGGGTCATTCAATGAGCACTTTATTAGGGTATTTCATCCTGGAGAAGTACGTTTTAATACAAGAGGGATAGAGCAGATCTGAGGGTTTAGAAGTGCAAAAAGAGAGAGAGAGAGAGAGAGAGAGTGTGTTCATCATCGAATTCCTTAACATCGAATGTCCATCACCGAATGGTGTTAATAATAACCAGCCTATGTCTTGAGCAGAAATCCAGCAAGTATTTGCCATTATTATTAGCTATGCTCCTTTCTTCAAATTTTCCCAAAATATTTTTGTATGACTGACATTCATTTCCTACTCTGCTATTTAGATCCCCAACAAGGACCAACTTTTCCTTTTTCATTGTGTCAGTTGATTTCTCTAAAGCCTCAAAAAATTCCTCCACTTCTACCTTATTAGAACCTTCTGTGGGACCATAGGCACAAATAAGTCTCATTGTCCAGTTCCCCATTCTGATATTTGCCCACATCACTCTACTTGAGACTGCCTACCATTCAAGAAGATTAGCCTCGTATTTAGTGTTGAATCCCCAAATCCACTACGAAAACTTCCTCTTCCACCACCTCCTCCTCCTCCACCGGCTGGACATGTGTCCGCCATTGTATATACTTAGCTTTGATTAAAAAAAAAAAAAAAAAAGATGGTGTCAGGACTGTACAATGTTAGTTATGAGAATCACCTGAGAGAGTGTGGACTGCGGATTTTGGTGGATAGAAGAAGGAGAGGTGATATGATTGAGACTTTTAAAATGTTGAGAGGTGATTACAGGGTTGACACCGGAGAATTCTTTCATTTAGTTGAACAGTGGGAAGGAGTCATGACAAGGGGCCATTCCTGGAAGTTACTAAAGGAAACTGTGAGAAAGTGGGTGAGGAGTGGTTTCTTTGCATGGAGTGTTGTTGAACCATGGAATGCATTGCCTGATGGAGTGGTAAGATCGAGAACGGTCAATGCGTTTAAGGAGTGGTATGATAGACTTTGTGTTTCCTAGGAGAGACCTCCCTGGATGAGTCTTGATAGACTTGTGTTTCTTAGAAAGGGCCTCCCACGATGAGTCTTTTGACTCCATGGAGGCCTGAATAATAATAATAATACTATGGCTACTCCTTCTTTTCCTTAATTGTCATTGCCTGAATATAACATTTTGTATTTATTGCTCAGAAAGATCTCACCAGCTTTTGTTTCAG
The DNA here is from genome assembly GCF_054136105.1 of Typopeltis vanoorti. Lineage (NCBI taxonomy): Eukaryota > Metazoa > Arthropoda > Arachnida > Uropygi > Thelyphonidae > Typopeltis > Typopeltis vanoorti. The sequence goes on along the minus strand of NC_143550.1, from coordinate 5,101,619 downwards.
TCACCCCTATTATGTCGATCTGGTACTTATCTAATTTGTAGATGTACTTATCTAATTGTAGATGTCAATAAAGCAATGGGACTGGATGGGATTTTGTCACAGGTTTTAAAATAATGCACAAAAGAACTGACAGCTCTGTTGGCCTGGACTTTCGATGAAAGTCCAGGGAAAAGTACCCAAGGAGTGGAAGGTGTTAGTAGAATGAAAGTGTCAAACTATAAACCAGTTTGTATTTCATTAATAGTTATTAAGATTTTGGAGAAATTAGTGAGGGGACATTTACAGCAATGGACAGACGAAGGCAATTTTGTCTGTGAGAGTCAGCATGGATTTATTAAGGGGCCTTTTGTGTTTTATTAATATCATTGTCTTTTATAATTAAGTGATAAGAGAGATTGATGAGGGAAAGGAATATTCTGCAATTTTTTGGGGGGGATTTTCTTAAGGCATTTGACAGGGTACCATATGATAAGCTGATATTTAAGTTGAAGCACATGACCATGGGTTTAGATGTCAGATTAGTGAACTAGATTCAGGATTGGCTATCTGATAGATATCAGGGAGGTATGTATGGAGGAGCAGTATCAAGAAGGCAGAAGGTTATAAGTGGGGTCCCACAGGGCTCAGTGCTGGGACCGGTATTATTCAACCTTTATATTAATGATATTGTCAATGGATGGCAGAGGAATATTCAGTTGTTTTCACATTATTATTATTATTACCCTAAGACCCCATCCAAGATGAGTCAAAGACTCATCTTGGATCTTCCCTTTATCAAACACAGCTCATCCTAGTGCAGACACCACACTCTCAGGCAAGGCTTTCCAATGAATGGTGAAATCTGCTTAATTTTGTTAAATGTGAAGTCTTGAAATTTGGAATACATCAATGGAAGGTAGCATACTCTTTTGGAGGAACTGTACTAAAGGACGTGGGGGAGGCAAATGGGTGATGATACTCAGTTTAATCCTTTATCTTATCCTCTAATCAAATCCTTTATTTAATTCTCTAATCCAGTGTATTTTAATTATAAGGCATGACACCTTTTGGATACTCATATAGAAAAATATGACTTATGCATACTTACTTATGCATTCAACCTTAGTATCACCTCTGGGTATGGGTCCCACTGAAGAGACCTCAATAAAAGTCGAAACCAGTCTGGGTAGTGGTCCTTCTCATAATGCATTGCATTATACATGTCTGTAAGGATATGTGCTTTGCATTATGGGATACTAAGGTAAGTGATGCGAAGTCATTAGCTTCTTTATATGAGTGGCTTAAGTCCTCAGAATACTTCAGATGCAACTTTGTTTGCTTACACTTGGATAAAGAATTAAACCAAGTATATAACTACTTGGTATTTTTAATTTACAGTATAACCAAATGGGAAAATGTCCAACAACTAACTCTAACCAAGTGTATTTTAATTATAAGGTGTGACACCTTTTGGCTACTTGTATAGAAAAATATGCCTTCTGCATTACTTCATTGGTATCATCTCTGGGTCTGGCTCGCACTCATGAGATGTCAATAAAGTTTGAAGGCTGTGGATCATCAAATGAAACTCTTCAGGCTCAGAAGAGTTTATGGATTATGAAGAACTAACTCATGCTAATAAAGAGAAGGCAAGAGATACAATTAAAGAAAATATAGTAAAGTTTACTGATTCAAAGTGTTCTCAGTACAGTTAACACCTACATGAAAAGAAAATAACTAGCTTCAAAATCAAGACCAATAGGCATGAAATTGAAATAATGGAAAGCAACTGTAAAAAACTGGAAAACAGTTTACAAGAAGCAGGTTACACAATTGCTCCTTCACAGAGTGAAGACCTCATCGGGTTCATCCAAAATTTATAAGTTAAAGACTTACCAGTGACACTTCATAGCATCTACTTTCTGCATTGCCTCATTAAATGTATATGAGGATTCTACAGGATAATTAAACAAGAAACTATATGGAAACTTATGCTATGCCATAATATCAGGTTTTTGTTTTCCAAGGAACATACTTCTGCAGATATAAAGATATAAAAAGTTTAACAGATAGATATCCACTTCTTTCTTATTGGAGCTTTGGAAGATTTAACAGGGCTGGAGTAGGAGTTCTTATTCTCCCCCCCCCCCTCCTTGGGTCATTCTGTAATATCCAAAGGGATGCAGAAGGAAGAATCTTGACAATAGATTGGAAATACTGTGGATGTGTAATAAGGTTTATAAATGTTTATGCTCCATCCAATGGAACAGTTAGACGAAAATTCTTCTAGGATTGGAGCCATATTTATATGGTGCCCACTACATCATAGCAGCTGGAGACTGGAATTGTATTGAAAACCCCACATTAGACAAAATAGGAGTACACCCCAAGAGTGGAAAAGTGGGATATGCACACTTCACTTCAAAACTACTGACTGTTAACCCTATACAAATCGCAAATCCGCCCAGCTATCGAATACTGTTCTCACATTTGGAGTGGGGGCTCCTAAAAGCTCCCTCAAAATGCTTGACTCAATACAGAGGAGAGCAATTAGACTGATAAATGATCTATCTCTTACTGACTCACTCCCCCCACTCTCACATAGATGCTTAGTCTCTGCAATTTGTATATTCTACAAATATTTTCATGGAAAATGCTCACCTGAAACAACATCAATAATTCCCCCACTCTCTACTAATCCACTGCATGGAAAAAGTAGAGATCTGTTCTGAACCATGGAGACTTCCACCAAATTTTCCATTGATCTTTTCAACTAAATTCCAGATCCTCTGTTCAAATTGGAATAATGTTACCTGGAATTGGGATATGTGGTTAAAATTCAAAGAAGCAGTAAAGCAGAATACAATGGCATGGGGAAAGGAACAGGCTTTCCTCAAAAGGAAAAAGTTGAAAAGACATGTATAAAGAGAGAAGCTGGTTTGTAACAAATCAATGAAATGGTATAAAATGTAGCAACATCATTTGAAACATTAATATAGAGATAGAACTGGAAAAGCAAAAAAACAAGTGGAGAAAGAATTTTAAGATGAGAATAAAGCAGCACTTAGCAGATAGCCCTTTAGCTGCATTCTTCAATAGACAATTTACAAAATTTCGCAAAGAAAGGACTATCACTCAAATCTACATTGATGGAGAAGACATATCCACCACTCAAGACATCCTTGACTCCTTTCAAAAACACTACAAAAATCTGTTTGAAGACAATAGTACTGTTGGAAATTATAACTCTTAGAACATTAATGGCTTTCCTGTTCAGAACCAAGATGGGATTGACAGATCCATTAGAGCATCTGAACTTACCACAGCCTATAAAGAATGCCAGACAAGAAAATCCCCAGCACCTGATGGTCTAGGGATAGAACTTTATTGCAAGACCTGGGATTTTATTCTTCCCATTCTAGTTACTATTTAATTCCTTTCTCACTTCAGAACACATACCAAGTGAATTTGTAGCAAGCCATACTGTTCTCATTCTTAAACCTAATAGAGATCACACCTTAATCAGCAGCTGGAGACCAATTTCTCTATCTAATACTGACTACAAGATATTTTTCTGCATTATCAATAACAGGCTCAAATGTATATAGTACCAGGTCGAGCAGTAGAATTTAATATATTTCTGCTATGTGATCTAATCCGCTTAGTTAACACGTTCGCTGCCACGCTACTTCGACATAGTTTGTTCCCGTATGCCGAGCAATTTCACTTCTTCAAGGTCAGTACGGTAATCTCGTTGCCGGCGGTAAGCGTCCTATGAGTATACTCATAGTTGGCTTGTGCATATACCTTCTATGAGAATACACAGTTTTGATGCTAGCTCCACAAGCCAAGCATTTTCACTTCTTCAAGGTCAGTACAGTAATCTCGTTGCCGGCGGTAAGCGTCATACGAGTATACTCGTAGCTGGCTTGTGGGGCTGGTTTACGAACTACGAGTACACTCGTAGTTGGCAGCGAACGTGTTAACAGGAAAAAGAAGTCGATGGCAGTGCTATCAGTAGACCTTACTCAACCATTTGATAATGTCCGGCATCCCTTTCTATTCCACATCCTCCAGCAAACCACCTGCTTCCTAGTTAATGGGTTCCTGTCAGAGCTGGTAAAAATTCAAAAAGGAGTCAAGCAAGTCCTTTTTGAATTTTTGCCCTATCAGTCCACTGCTCTTTGCATTGGTTCTTGAATCTATCTTACAGGAAGTCAACAATACACATTGTGTGCAAGGAATAACAGTTCCTTCAACTAAGTAAAGGGGATAAAAATCCCTTATTGTTTTTCAGCCAGTATGCGAAACTAAGATCGAAAACTACGATCTAAACGTTTCATGCCGACGAACTGTCGGCAGATCCAAGCGTAAGTGACCACTTGGTAGTGCCACACCAGGGCAACTTGATGCAAAGGTGGAGCAAGCTCCCTCACTATCCTTGATATTTTCTCATAATGTAAAAACACACAGCTCCTAGGAGTTGTAGAACTGCTTTACATTACGAGGAGAGGTCACTACCCAGACCGGTTTCAACCTTTTTTGAGGTCTCATCAGTGAGTAGCTAGACCTAGATAATATCAAAGTTTAAGTGAAAAGAACTTACATACCTTCGCTATACGAATGCCAGAAAGGTCTGTCACTATATTATATTATAACATATTATAACTATGATGCAAAGCCAAACGGCTATTTTTTCTGGCGAGGTTGATAAGTAAAGGGGATAAAAATCCCTTATTGTTTTTCAGCCAGTATGCGAAACTAAGATCGAAAACTACGATCTAAACGTTTCATGCCGACGAACTGTCGGCGGATCCAAGCGTAAGTGACCACTTGGTAGTGCCACATCAGGGCAACTCAATGCAAAGGTGGAGCAAGCTCCCTCACTATCCTTGATATTTTCTCATAATGTAAAAACACAGCCCCTAGGGAATGTAATACTGTAATTACATTATGAAGAGAGGTCACTACCCAGACCGGTTTCAACCTTTTTTGAGGTCTCATCAGTGAGTAGCTAGACCTAGATAATATCAAAGTATAGTGAGGGATCTTGCTCCACCTTTGCATCGAGTTGCCCTGGTGTGGCACTACCAAGTGGTCACTTACGCTTGGATCCGCCGACAGTGCGTCGGCATGAAACGTTTAGATCGTAGTTTTCGATCTTAGTTTCGCATACTGGCTGAAAAACAATAAGGGATTTTTATCCCCTTTACTTATCAACCTTGCCAGAAAAAATAGCCATTTGGCTTTGCATCACAGTTATAATATGTTATAATATAATATAGTAGCACACCTTTCTGGCATTCGTATAGCGAAGGTATGTAAGTTCTTTTCACTTAAACTTTGATATTATCTAGGTCTAGCTACTCACTGATGAGACCTCAAAAAAGGTTGAAACCGGTCTGGGTAGTGACCTCTCCTCATAATGTAAAGCAGTTCTACAACTCCTAGGAGCTGTGTGTTTTTACATTATGAGAAAATATCAAGGATAGTGAGGGAGCTTGCTTCACCTTTGCATCGAGTTGCCCTGGTGTGGCACTACCAAGTGGTCACTTACGCTTGGATCCGCCGACAGTTCGTCGGCATGAAATGTTTAGATCATAGTTTTCGATCTTAGTTTCGCATACTGGCTGAAAAACAATAAGGGATTTTTATCCCCTTTACTTATCAACCTCGCCAGAAAAAATAGCCGTTTGGCTTTGCATCATAGTTCCTTCAACTATAAAGGAAAATAAGGTATTGGCATATGCTGATGATGTAGTGGTAACTTTGAAGGATCATGATTCCATATATATATATTTTGGTATTTTGAAAAAATTTAGCAAAAGCAGTGGATTAAGTATTAATGCAGACAAGACAAAATTAAAAGTTTATGGAAAGTGGGATCTTGGAGGTTCCTTTTGGACTAACCCCTAAGAGAGAAAACTCCTCATTATACATGGAATTCCCTTCTCCATACCCAATATTAACAGTCCAAGAACTTATATACAAGAAATTTGAAATGTTAGAAGACTGGAAAATAGGGCCCGCTCTCCTTTTCTTCTAAAGCCATAGTACTCAAAATCATAATCTTTCCTGAATTGTACATAATAAATATTACAGACTGTGATCTACACTGATATCACATCAAAATTGTAATATACATAATAAAATAAAATACAACCTTTGCCAACAAAGGTTGGTCGATTGGTAGAGCCTCTGGTATAGTTCACCCACCGTTTGTAGATCTCTCCTTGGCATTTTGCCAAGAATAGTTGATTCATACTGAAGGGGAGAAAGAAATGAAGGATCTACGAATTGGTCACCAACATGCGAAATCATGTGCTTTCTTGTCTGTCGCTGTACTAGTACTAGCTTGATTTTTGTTGTCGCTTTTTTGCATTATTTTTTTATTATTAATTTGTATGATGGATCCAGTACAGTCAACAAGTTCTGTTGTTAAACGTTTCAGTAGCTCTTGCAAAAGAATATTGAATAATGTGCTGACATTCTGCAAAAAAAGAATCGTCTCCTTGTTCCCTTTTCTCAAGTCATAAAACGTGCAAGTGCAATTGCAGGCGTATTGGGGTCGGCTGTTATAAGAATTCGTAGGGAATCAAAAGGTGAAGGTAAGCCAAAATTTAAATCTCCTAAAAAAAAAAAAAAAGTGTCAGAGTAAAGAAAACCATCGAAACTACAGCTTTGAATGATTTTGATGTAGACATTATAAGAAGAACTATTCACGAATTTTACGTGGTCGAGAAAAAAGTGCCAACTGTTCCAAAATTGATTCCTGTGCTTAAAGAAAAAATTAATTTTCCTTGGAAAAGAGAAACTTTAAGGAAAATACATCATGAAATCGGATTTTGTTTTAAAAAGTCCCAGAATAAAGGAAACTTATCATGGAGCGAAGTGACATTGTTTTATCTAGAACGTATTTGAGAGCAATAAGACGTTTCAGGGAGGAGAAAAGACCGATTGTGTATCTAGATGAAACTTGGATTGATAGTAATTTAACTTATGGAAAATGTTGGCAGTCTACAGAAGAATGTGGAGTGCTACAAACCGGAAATGCCTCATGGTGCATAAGAATTTTGTGTGCGGGTGGAGAAATGGGTTTTTTACCGAATTCAAACTTACAAAGTCAATTGACTATACAAAGTCAATTACCATAGGCAAATGAATTCTACAATCTTCGAAAAGTGGGCAGAAGAAAAACTGATTCCAAACCTTCCTAAAAATGCTGTTGTTATAATTGATAACTCTTCATTGATGATGCCTCTATTCGATTAAACAAAGTTCCAAATTGGTCTAATAAGAAGCAAGTTCTTATGGATTGGCTCTCTGCAAATAACATTTCTCATTCCCCAGATATGCAAAAAATTGAATTGCTTAATTTGGTCAAAAGAAGCTCGCCCACAGCTAAACTATTTAAATTCAACACGATGCTCAAAGAGCATGGATTTCTAGCTTTGAGGCTACCACTATATCATTGCGATATTAATGCTATTGAGTATGTTTGGGCAGAAGTGAAAAGTTTCATTCGCCATCGCAACGTAACTGGAGATATTGACATGTCGAAACATTTTAAGCTTTCAGAACAGGCAATTGAAAGTATTACAGTTCAAAACTGGGGAAAATATTGCTTTCATGTCACCTCATTGGAAAATATGTATTGGGACAGAGACAGAATTATTGAAGAATTATGCGAACCTTTGGTGATCAGCTTAAGTGAAAGTGATGGTGATACGGACACCGATTCAGATGACTATGAAGATTAAAAGGATTTGATAATGGTATTTTTTTCCAACCTTTTTTTGCATGGGTTTGTTAAAAGAGTCACAACAAGTCATAAATAATTAATCGGTTTAGGACATTAAAGTGTCTCAGTTCTCTCAACTGTAAGTTTAGAATATCTAAGTTCATTTGAAAAATTTTCTGTTTTTCTGTATAATTATTTTTATTTTATAGAAAACTTTCTTAAAAATAAACTTAGTTAAATTTCTGTTTTATGCTATACCTTTTTTAATTTTGTTAATATTCTACGTACATTTTTCCAACTGTGATACAAGCAAAATAGTTACACTTTAAAAACTACAATGTTTGTAAAAGAAAAGCTAAATTTTCCGACCTGTAATAATAAAAACACATCCCAGAGGACAGATTGATTACCCTATTATCGGAATGGATTCTCCTTTTTTTGACATGCGTAGAAATGTCGAGGGACCTCTAATCAATGGGTGAACTATACTAATGGCTCACAAAATGTTAAGCTAGTTTGAGCGCGGTTAGTAGTTGGAAGGAGTATCAATCATTCGATGCTGTTGTCACACTCTCCCTCGATAAGTCTTTAGACTCCCTGGAGGTGTCACATAATAATAATAATAATAATAATAAAATGGTCATCTGAGTGAAAGAAAAAATACTAATAATACCTGTAATATCTTTGAATCACATATGAACAAAGAAAGAAACATTTTCCGTAGTTTTTTTTTTACATGTACCATTTATATTAACATGTTCTGTCTGGTACACCAAGCAAGGATAGGATTTGGACTAGTCTGGTCTGCACTTATATTCAAACTGCTAGATTTAAATGCATGATGCTTTTATAAAATCACCTCTTACAATATTAATCAAAGACTAACAGCTATCTTAGAAGAATGTGTAAATTACAATATTAATCAAAGACTCTAACAGCTATCTTAGAAGAATGTGTAAGTCAATCAGTTTATTTTTTATTTATTTACTTATTTATTTTTAGGGTGACTCACTCATTCTTATATATTCAATTCTGAAACAGAATTGCTGAAGTTATATTACAATATATTTTGAATCATGGAGAGTGAGATGGGAGTAACTATTTTCTCACTGAAGAAAAGGAAAATAAACTTTCAAATAAATCTATTTTATAATACAATCATTACAATTTTTTCAATAGTCAAAAGCATTAATAATTTCAGTTTCATATATTTACCTTATACAGCTGATTATTCTGAAAGGCAATTCTAGATGTCTTGATCTGACATTCCTGTAACCCTTTACTTTGCTCAACAGTGATAGTAAGTAAACTCTTCAGGAATTCAGACATCATGTCTCCAATTTCTGCAATGTAAAATTTAATGGCAGCCTCGTGCTGCTCAAGCTATTTGAAATATCAGACAGTTAGCATAATAATAAATTCAATATGAATCATATATGAATAAACAAAATAATATAAAAACCATTTAAATCATTTTTAAACAATATGAGAAGTATGTCCTTTCATATTGTTTAAAAATGTATCAATGTACCAAACCAACACGGAGAGAATTAACGAATCAGTTTCAGAAACCCAACTAAGCAATTCTGCACACATCAGATCAGCTATGAGATCACTGAGGTTCTGATTATATGAATATTTTATACATTGCAATATCCCAATTCTGGACTGCTTATATAAAACCACTAAACAAGGTGGGGAGACATAAAAGAATACAAGTCTGTAAAGTCCAACAACTGAAATTGCTTCACACACTACACAACATAATCACACACTATGTATTGAAAATGATTTTGTACTAGATTTTCAAAATAATGAAACAAAGTGTATAACATAAAGAATAAATTATACAATAACCACAGTAGGCTGTAAATGTCCACAGATCTTACATTATATCGGCTAAGTGGCAATTTTTCAGTTAGCTGATATAACATTTGTAGAGCCAGCTTGCTCTTTGTGGAAAGTTAATTAATGTGGTTATCGTGTAATTTATTATTTATAGTCATGCCACAGGTACCTTTAAAGATTAAAGTATATAACAGAAACTTTGGCAATCAGAAACAACCCTAGGCTGTAAATGTCCACAGGTCTTACATTATATTAGCTAAGTGGCAATTTTTCAGTTAGCTGATATAGCGTTTATATAGCCGGTTTGCTCTTTGGTCATTCATTGTGCATGTATCAGTGAATGGCCTCCTTTCATTTGATTTATCAATCCTGGATTATCCCATGGTTCTGAAATCTCACACATGCTCTTCCTCCTCAATGATCCTCTCTCTCTCTCTCTAAACTTCAAAATGAAAGATCAAAATCTTTATGAAAGATCTTTCATAACTTGTGTCTCAAACACTAATCTCCTACCATTCTCAACTAGGATGAGGATAATCCAGTGAATTTCAATGCTATCAAAACACAGTACTGTTTTATTATCTAGAAGAAAGATCCCACTTCACTTTTTTTTTCTCTCTCTCTCTCTCTTACTTTTGATAATGTTCCAAATTCCAGTCAAAATTCGTTGCTTTTCTTGGATTGACTTTTACATCTAGCTTATCCAGTATAAACATATCCATAGTCTCCTCAGCTTTCAAAATGCTTGCCATTTTTCTTTTTCCTTCAAAACACTACTCTTCAGCTCAACAACTATTCTTTATAAATCCCATGTCTGACCTTCGAATATTGTTCTTACATTTTGGGCAGTGAAACCAAAACCACCCTAAGAATTTTTGATTGTATTCACAAGAGGAATATTATATACATTGGTGTCCCCTCCTTACATAATCAATACAGTCACTTTCTCATAAGCACTCTTTTCCTGCAGTATGCATTTTATAGCTATTTTCATGGTGGATTGCTTCATTAAATTGGCCATCACCATTTTACACTTTCATCTAATCACCTAAGAATACAAGCGGAAACTGTTCAACATCCGTGCATTTTGACTTTAGATTTCATCTTTCTCCTTAAGCACTTTCCCACACAAATAGCACATGTTATTATTATTATGATTCAGGTTCCATGGAGTCACAAGACTCATTGTGGGAGGCCCATCATGGAAAACACAAACTCTTCATACCACTCCTGGAACAATTGACCATTCATGCTCTCACCATTCTATCAGGCAATGCATTCCACAGTTCAACCACCCTCCATGCAAAGAAACCACTCCTTACCCTCTTGCTCACAACTTTCTTTCGTAACTTCCTGGGATGGCTCCTTGTTTCACCAAAGAAAAGAACTCCCCAGCGTCAACCCTGTCACTACATTTCAATAGTTTAAAAGTTCGATCATATCACCACCACTCCTTCTATCTACCAAACATCGCAATATATACATTTCCTTAGTCTGCCCTCTTAACTAATGTTGCACAGTCATGATATCATTTTTATATCCACCTCTGAACTCCTTCAAAGGTTAATTTATCCCCCTCAAATCCTGGGGACCAAATTTGAGCACAATAGTCCAGGTGTGGTCTGATCAGGACTTTACACAATGGAATGACAATTATTTTATCTTTGTGGGTCAGTGTCCTTCTCAGTAATGCAGCAATCCTCAGGGTTACCCTCACCACCTTTGCAATATGTTCCCTGAATTTCAGGTTTCTATCAATCATCATCCCCAGATCCTTTGCCTCTCCCACTTCCTCCATTACAGTTTCTCCAACAGAGTATGCAGCCTCCCATTGATGTATCCCAGACTTTTCATTTATCTGCATTAAACTGATACCCCATTCATTTACCCATCTGTCCAGTTTATTCAAATCCTCTTGCAGGGCTACTATATCTGCACCATTACTAATAACCCTTCCCAGCTTCACATCATCTGCAAGTATGGAGCCCTGTAGGACCCCAATTGTAACCTTCTGCCTCCTGGATACTGCCCCCCCCCCCCATACACAACTCTCTGATATCTATCAGATAGCCAATCCAGTTCAGTAACTTATATAATACATCTAAACTCCTGGTCACGTGCTGCAACTTAAATATCAGCTTATCATGTGGTAACTTGTCAAATGCCTTTGTAAAATAAAAAATAAAATAGCCTTTCCCTCATCAACTACTCTTGTCACTTAATTATAAAAGGCAATTATTTTACTAAAACAAGAGCACCCCATAACAAATCCATGCTGACTCTCACAGATAACATTAACCTCATCTGTCCAACACTGTAAATGGTCCCTCACTAATTTTTCCAAGATCTTAACAACTACTGATGAAGTACAAACTGGTCTATAGATTGACACTTCCAGTCTGCTACCACCGTTATGCAATGGCACTGTTATAAAGAGATTTGATCTCTGTAGCCATTTGTTATAAAGAGGGATTATTTATTATTTAATTTTTATCAATCCTCATTTGTTATGAGATTTTCTATATAACAATTATTTCTATTTCCGAGTGTTTTTATTTATATGCAAAAGGGTTCAATTCCAATTGGTGCAATGACTTTTAACTGTTTCTTTCAGAATCGGAAAAATCATGGGCTCAAGACCAAATACAAAATATACACATTTAATAAAACAAAAACAATATATACACTTCAAATAAAATCTCACAACTGCAAAATTAACTAGATCCAAGGCCATTTAAAATAAACTTACACTTTAAAGATCACCCATTCTCTGACTAATTCTATTATTGGTTTGTTTAACATATACTTAATCACGTCTACTAGACTAAACACCTTGTATACACAATAACAAAATGTTCATAGTCAGTGTCTTTGTTAAGACCTTTTTCCAAAGATATAAGATTCTCTTCTTCTTTTTCCATAGAATCCTTTCTCATCATCCTTATGTAGCACACATTATTCCTCCTGACTCTGAAGTAAGATATTCTGAATTTACCTCTTACCTCATACAGTTCAATTTTTGTTAAATTTTGTACCAGCAAAAAAAAAGTTTTTTCTACTGCTTTATCTAAGTTGCTAAATTCCATCTCCTTTTCCAGTAGAAATAACAGATAGATTCGGCATTCATAAAACAGATGAAATGTTCAATCAGCTTTTCCTTGAACATTCCTATAGAATCTCAGTCGCAATATTTTCTTTTATTTACCAATACTTATTTACAGTCTTAACTCCTCCACTTTAAAGGCTCACAATTCTACGATTCCCTTTTCGGAATCTTCTATTAATATTCCTACGACTGTCACATACAACTAAATAAACTTCATAAGAACAAAATTCCTCTGTCTGCATTCTTAAACTTCCATTAGCTCTCTCTTGTTTATCCTCCATTACTTCCATACTGAACGCTCTCTCTGTCAGCTGTCAATCACCCATCAAACTCTTCAGTGAGCATGGCCACTCCATGAAAGTGGCAAGCAAGAAGTTATGTATAATGGCTGACGTCTCGTTTCCGTTAGCGTTACTAATTTTAACTTAATAATTTTAAATCACAATAAAATTTCTGAAAGTAACACAACTATCCAAATCCAATAAGCACATAAATTTTTTTAAATGCTTCACATTTCATTTTGACAAAATAACATCAATAACGTGTACATCGCAAGTGCCGACAATACGTATTATGAAGCCAAAACTAATAATGTACTAACATAAACAATTTGTAAAAATATTCATAATTTTAAATTATGACTGTTTTTACAGCACTATCTTCAAATCACAAAGTTCTTACCATTTTCAACATATATGCATGCCCTCTCACTTCTCTCATCTGCCACATATCTAATTGCTGGGATGTGTACATGCTGCAAGCACCTCATTGCACAAAATCCCATAGTATTCTGCGTCAAATGTAGTCCTTAAATGTGAAAGGGGGGGGGGGAGAACTTGATGATAAGCCATTGACAAACTGAGCTGCAGCTTCCACCATTATTCAAACACTGCACAAAGAACTAAAGCACTAAGAAGTATTACAAACCATACCGAAATATTACATTTTTAAGCACAAATTACCCACAGACTATACAATGTGTCTATCTTTGATTTCCCATAATTTAAAGTAAAAAACACCAATAAAAATAACAAGATTTTTTTTTTTCTTCTCCCCGCTGCTACCTCTTGTGTAGCTCAGTGGAAGTGGCATTTGCACTCCATGGCACTTGACCACAAAATGGAGACTTCGGTTCAAATCTAGTCACAGACTAGAGGAACATTTTCTAAGCCTTTTTTCAACTGGTTCCTGAGTTAGTTGATCTCTGGCACAGGTAAGCAGGTTTTTTCCCCCAGAAACTTGGGTTTTTTATCTCGTAAACTCAGGAAAATCAACCATCGAACCCACAATATTTTCAGACATTAAAAAAAATATATATTGTGGTAGGGTTAGGGACCACAAGATGGCGGCATTTATTAGCCATCTCTTCACTGCATGATGATTAACTTAGTGATAGACTTGGGCTATCTCTGATTGGCTACCAGTGAAGATTGAATGGCCCACTCAGTCACCAAAAGCTAGATAGGGTTAAAACAGCCTTGGCAACTCCCTACAAGGGAATAAAAGGCATTAGCAGACTTTTTTTTTTTTTTTTTTTTTTTAACCTCTTAACACATCCAACTCTGACCTCGGTATCTGGTGGATTATAGGTTTGTGCCTTCATTTGTGTAAGATTAATAAAAAAAATTAATCAAATTAAATTCAGTATGATTCAGCATTTACCACCAATTAGAGTACACCCCTATCTTCCCTATCTTGGGTGCCATCTGTTATATATATATATATATATATATATATATGACTACTAATATTAACTCAGAGTTGGAATATGTTCATTTTTTATATAAACTGACTAAAAATCCGAGAATTATAACAAATCAAGATTTATTGGATACACAACATGTTTCGTCGGGATCGACTTCATCAGGCGTTAAGAACATAGAAAGTTATTAAAAGATACTGAAAAAAACATTGGGACACTCTAAATCTATAAAATAATAAAGCTATAAATTCGACTGTAAATTACAGTGGTCATAAGATGCTAGAGGACGACGAAAAGTCAGGCCATCCAAAAACTGGACTGAGCGAAGTTAACATCCAAAAAGTGCATGATTTCATCAAAGAAATCCCGAAATCGTCCATGAGATTGATTGAAGATGAATTGGGGATTCCCAAATCAACTGTGCACAACATTTTGACTGAGAGTTTGGGCCTTCGTAAATTGAATTTACGATTTGTTCCTCACAAGTTGATCAACAACCAAAAATTGTATCAAATTGAACATTGCAAGGACTCATTAAAACCGCTCGTAAGGACTCAAAGTTCCTTGAAACGATCGTTACTGGTGACGAAACGTGGTGTTTTGAGTGTGAGCCCGAACAAAAGCGCCAGAGTGCTGAGTGGAGACTACCAGAAGAGGGGCATCTGAAAAAAAAAAATCTCTTGGAGAAGTCAGAAGTAAAGACAATGCTGATTTGTTTCTACGATTCCAAGGGCATTATCCACAAAGAATTCATTCAGCCTGGCCAAACAGTCAATAGTAAGTTTTATCTCAAAGTTTTGAAGCGATTGATAGTGAGAATTCGTCACGTACGGCATGAATATCGTGACGACTGACCGTTCATCAAAACACGCTGTCACTATAACTCGGCTTCTTGTGTATATATATATATACACACACACACACACACCCTTCACCTACCGTTCTTCACCACACTTCCTACCTAAAACCCATTCTCTAATCAATCATCCAAAGCCTACTCATCACAACCTAAAATATCCAGGTGTATATAAATTATAGTGCGATTGCAATATCCCTTATTTTAGACAAGCTAACAAATCTATTGAACAACGTATAGAAGAGCATAAGAGAGACATCTCGTACAAAAGATCATATGCGACTGCATTATCCAGTCATGTTCTTTTTTCAAACAATCCTAATGATGATCAACAAAGCCACTCCGTTTGCTGGGATAGATCAGAAAATATTTTTCACTGTGATGATGAGTTTGAGAGAAAAATTGTAGAATCAAGGGAAATCCTGTCCACTTAAACAACAATTTGAGTTATAACATCCCAATAGCCATGCTGCAGTTATTCAATACTGGCGTTCACGTGAGCCTGCACGCACACTTGCAATAAACAATGGCACGCCTGTTAGAACAACTTGGAAAAAATACAACGTTTTTTATGTATCAATTATGTGTGGCAATTTTTACCTATAATTTCCAGTTTTTTAGATACTTCAATGTTTATTACTATTCTCTTCCTTTATGCATACCTGATGAATGCTGTTATAAGCCGAAACTAGTTGTATTATTCTCATTAAAATCTTTATAAGTTATCTTGGTTTTTTAAGTCATTAAATCTATTTTTAAAAATGTATCACAACAACCGAGTAGAAGCCTATGATCACATATATATATATACTCACCACCTCATAATTTCTTATTCTGGAGATAACAGCTTGCTTAAAATGTTAACCACACCATAAAAGATACTCTTCTACTCCCCATTCTACATTATGTTAATGGTCTTGTCCAATGAACATCTACATTGGAAATAGGAATCATCCTGGTATTTCTGATGCACTTGGTGGATTGAGAATTTCAATCGTTTATTGTTATTATAAATCATTTTATAATTTTATTCTACCATCATCAACTTTCAAAATACACTTCGATATCATTTAATGAATTGTGGTTATTTTACTTTACTTTACTTTGTTTACATATTTCATATTTTAATGTCACTGCTCTATCCTATCCAACTTCAAACAGAAGCAGCAATAAAGGCAATCAAAGGCATACTCATTACTACAATCCCTGAATAGAGGTCCTTCTTCTGTTATTCTTGGATATATATATCTCAATGATTTTACCATTCCTTTTTAAAATGCTCATTAATACTGAGTCATAATGTAGGCCTTGATTTGCCTTAAACCTTCCTATATTACACTAGGCAAGGAATTATATTCTTGTTTTAATCCTTTACTCAAGTGTACAAACAAACTTTGAGCATGAAGCAACATGATGACTAATCTACTTATATATCTACAGATCTCTTAATAATTTTATTATTATTATTATTATTATTATCTAAGACCACCAGGGAGTCAAAGACTCATCGAGGGAGGCTGTTAATTACCCAACCCAGCTATCATACCTTCCCTTGAATTCATTCACACTGGATGCACTCACTACCCATAAGGGCAAATTATTCCACTCATTCACTGCTCTCTGGGAGAAAAACCTAGCTCTTAACCCTTTCTTAACTGAGAACAACCTTAACTTCCATGGATGCCCCCGTGTTCTCTCCCTGTCTTCCATATAATGAAAAATTTCATCATTTGAAATGCTATAACACCCATTCAAAAGTTTATACACCTCTATCACATCACCCCTCTTTCTCCTGTTAACCAGAGTCTGTAATCCACATACTCTCAATCTGTCCTCATAATCTAAATCCCATAATCCGGATATAATCTTTGTAACTCTTCTTTGCACCCTTCCACAGCTTTTTTATCACCTTGGAACCCAGGGACCAAATCTGTGCACAGTAATACAAGTGTGGTCTTATCAAAGTCTTATAAAGTGGCAAAATTACTTCCTTATCCTTACATGTCAAGGTTCGCTTCAGCATAGAAATTATCCTCTGAGTTGTATTTGCAACTTTTGCTATGTGACCTTTGAACTTTAAATTCTTATCCATCAATACACCAAGATCCTTTGCCTCTTCAGTTTCTTGTAGCATAATCTCGCTAATATAATATGCAGCTGGAACTCTAATCACGCCAAAGTGCATAACTTTACACTTACTAACATTAAACTGACAGCCATTTTCGTTAGCCCAGATTTCCAGTCTATTCAAATCATTTTGTAATACCTGAATACCAGTAGTATCCCTGATTGCCCTGCCTATCTTCACATCATCAGCAAACAATTGCAAATCTGATGATAGACCCTGCTTGATGTCATTAATGTATAGATTGAACAATAATGGCCCAAGGACTGAACCCTGAGGTACACCACTGGTTACCTTAAATCTGGCAGATTTACACCCATTGTATACCACTTTTTGATATCTATCTGTCAACCATCCCCTGATCCAAGTCAATGTGGATCTGTAGCCCATATTCTCCAGTTTACACAACAGCCTATCGTGTGGTATCCTATCAAATGCCATAGAAAAATCCAACATTATCCATTCCCTTCATCCAACTCAGCCATAACATTGTTATAAAATATGAGTAAATTGCTAAAACATGACCTTCCTTTAGTAAACCCAAGCTGTTCCCTGCATAGCATAGAATGCTTGTCTACCCACTTCTGCATGCGAGTTCTTACCAACTTCTCTAAAATCTTCACTACCACACCAGAGATACTAATACGTTGGTAGTTAGACACATCAGTTTTTGCACCACCCTTGTGCAATGGAACTATCATACATTCCTTCCATTCCTGTGGTATCATTCCTGAGCTGAGACTCAAGTTATACAAATGTGTGAAAGGTCTAGCCAATTCAACTGAACATTCCTTTAACAAACGGGCAGATATTCCATCTGTCCCTATTAACAAATTCTTATCCAGTTTATGCAAGAGCTCTTCAACCTCATTTTCATGAACCCATAACTCTTCATCTAACGTAGCAGTAGCACCATGCAACATACACCTGGTTGATATATCTTAGCAAAGTGAGCACTCGTTAACTGAGCTTCCGACACTCGTGTACCATCTGCATTCAATAAAGTTATTCTTTCACATTCATTCTTTCTTTTGCTTGAGACATAACAATAAATTTCTTTTGGATTGCCTTTAGCTTGCATGGCCAATTTCTTTTCATACTCCGTTTTAGCTTTTCTCACAATACTCGTTACTTTTCTGGCCTGAGCTTTATATATTTCATAACTACTCTCACTGTTATTCTCATGATATTCTTTCCACATCATCATCTTCTTCTTCTTGTGGATCTGTAGATTAATAAGGCTGCATATCCATTTCACTCCCAACCTATTTATTCTTTGAACACTAGGGATACAGTCAGATACCGCCTCATTCAAGCACTTTTTCAAAGATTCCCATGCATTGCTGACATTTTTTCCATTCAGTGACTGATACCATGGGACCAAACATAGTATTCTTCTAAGTTGATCATAATTTCCAGCTTTGTAATTTAGCATGTAGCCTGATTTAATCGGAGCTTCAATACAAGTAGATACTTCCCAAGAAAGAACAGCATGATCACTGTCACCAACTGGTGGTAAAATAGCCATATTCTTAACAGAGATCCCTTCTGATGCTATGAGCAAATCCAACACTCTTTGACTTAGAGTTCCTTCTTTCACTTGCTGCTTGAGAAAGTTATCTCGTAACAATTCAATAAATTCCTGTTCTTTCTGATCATGAGATTTCTCTTCTACCCAATCAATATTTGGAAAATTAAAGTCACCCATTATGATCATTTGCTTGGTACCCATAAGGCTAAATTGGCGATGCATTTCTTCGTCCCCTACAACTAGGCTGCCAGGTCTGTAGCAACACCCACCATATATTTCATTCTGTTAACCTCCACTTCACACCAAATAGACTCAAACTCATCGTTACATGGAACATTGTTTTCTTGTATTTCTACCCTAACTGGACTTAAGTCATCTGATATCATTAGTAGCACTCCTCCTCCTCCTCTCCTATCTCTTCTGTCATTCCTGAAAATAGTATATCCGTTACACTCGATCCCACTTACCATAGCTGATTCTAGCCAGGTTTCACTAATGCCAACAATCTTAGGCCACATCGTATTCAATAAAGCAACAAACTCAACCCCTTTGGTTCTAATGCTCCTAGCATTTGTGTATAGACATAATAAATTACGACCTAGCCTATTCTTATAATTAGATATACAATGTATTTGGTCTTGTTCTAGAATTTTATCTTTTCCCTCCCCAGACATATTTAACAGGTCCGAACCCAAAGCATACTTTTCCACTCCTTTGCCACGTACATAACCATGTTCAACGGCATTCATATCTTTATCTTGTTTGTATACCATAGTTGAACTTTCACACACATTTTCCCCATTCCTCCCTTGATGATCTAGTTTCCCTGACTCTCTGCATTAATCTAATAATTTAATCTAATAATAACCAAATAATCTGTTGATTAGATTATCAACTGCCCCACTATTCCATAATGGAAAAACACTATGGGATGGAACACTCTTAGATAGTTTGTTGTATAAGTACAGGAATTGTCTTAAAAACTAAGTGATCCTT
Source organism: Typopeltis vanoorti (assembly GCF_054136105.1). Taxonomy (NCBI): domain Eukaryota; kingdom Metazoa; phylum Arthropoda; class Arachnida; order Uropygi; family Thelyphonidae; genus Typopeltis; species Typopeltis vanoorti. Next base: position 5,081,735 of record NC_143550.1, on the reverse strand, counting down.
CAGATCACTCTAACCTTCAAGAGACTAACCTGAAAGCATCATTTTAACTCTACTCTTGATCACTCCATGAAATTTTTAGAAGGCTTTGCCAGGCAATGCCTGTAAACAGTTGGCCCTACCCAATGACAGGTAAAAGCACATGACTCTTAAACACCAGTCACCACAAGAAGCTAACAAGAACTGCTAATCTCCAACGGCACCCACCAACCATAGGGCCCTGATCAAGGCCACATCACTAGAAGCAAAGCCATAGGGGCAAGCATCCAATGGAATGCAGTAATCATGACACTTCAGCAGAAAACCACATCAGTGGAAGCTAGATATATTCTATATACAAGTAGTATCAACCATATTATTAAATACTCCAGATCAGAAATAGCTGTAGAAAATTTTACTGCTCAATTACATAGTATATTACACTTGACAAGAAATTACATTCTTGTCAAATATGCAGTCAGTATTCAATTTACAATGGATTCTGTTCTGATGATTCCATCATAAGTAGAAACATCACAAGTTGGAAATCATTATATGAACCTTAAGGATATGTTAGCAATTAACATGCCTAAATGAAAAAAAAATTGTAGGTCCATTTTGTTATATTTTTAACTGATTTTACTCTTTGTTTATAGTGAAATAATTCAATGTATAAATTATAACATAATATTAATGAATGCAGTACTGTAATGGAACATGAGTACTCGGTACATCTGTGCTTACAGTAAAATAATCAGCTGGAATTCTTCGTGGAAGGTCTAGGATCAGCTTCTTTTTTTGGGGGGGGGGGGGAGAGATATGAGGAGTTGGTTTCATTAATAATTTCTACATTATGCATTATGCCCACTAATGTAATTATAAGAAAATGTAAGCTCTGCATGCAGAGGTCACATTTTCTTTCCATAAATTTCTCTGGGGAATGCTAGCTAAGGCTATCATTCTGTCCACTTTGCTAAAGCTCTCAATGCTAGAGTCAATTTCCTCAAACAATCAAACCACCTTATTAATTTATTCACTATAAACTTTTTTTAGGAAGATTGGCTCCATCTTCTACAACTTGACTTCTTTTGTCAAGTTGTAGAAGATGGAGATACAGAGCTCAAGTTGTCAAGTGACAACTTGAGCTCTGTATAAGGTCTTAACTTGTGAGATCTTTTCACAGCTTATTCCAACAGCTCAACATCTTCATTGCAAATCGCCAACTCTGTAAGGCTTTGTCGAATCATGTGAATCTATAAAATCTATGAACATATATTATTATCATTATGGACTCCATGGAGTCCATCTTCTATATATGTTAAGCTGTACTGTTATCTATTTATGTACTGCTGAAACCTCTGCATTAATTTTGTTTATATGTAGATACTGCATTGCTTAACATAAATTTTGTGCATGCATTTTATTTACTACTTTATTTTTCAACTAATCATATAGTGCTGTAGGACACCTTGTCTATTTGTGTACCTTCTAGTAATTCTGTTTACATGTATTGCTAAATTCTGTTTATACTACATTGCTAAATTTAATTTTCATCCATGCATATTGTTTTATTTTAAACACACTGGCTTTTTACTCAAGGATTTTTGGCGCATTATAAGTGTATTTTAAAGGTAAATATATGCAGACTAATAGAGGAAAAAAATTTTGCACATACCTTGTTTGGATGTCTTCATTCTCCATACTTCTGCTGTTAGGCTGTTAAAGGGGAGGGAGTTCGAAAATGTGTGTGGGGGGGGAGGGGGGGTTGAGGCAAGGTGGGAAGATTAAATTAGAAAACCCAGTTTTTTTTTTTTTTTTTAATTGAACATTTCGGGATACTTATCCCAAATTGTTCCAATGACGATTACATGATCCAAAACGGCTCGCATCCCGTTAACGCTCTCCCCGGACCCTGTTTCTCATAAAACCCCTCCCCTTCCTCAAAGAAGCGCCCTTAAATATAATAATATATATATATATATATATATATATATATATATTATTTAAAAAAAAAAAAAAAACGGGTTTTCTAATTTGATCTTCCCACCTCGCCTCAAACACCCACCCCCACATTTCTGACCCCCTCTTAACAGTCTAACAGCAGCAGTATGGAGAACGAAGACATCCTAACATCCAAACAAAGTATGTGCAAAATTTCTTCCTCTATTAGTCTGCATATATTTACCTTTAAAATACACTTATAATGCCCTAAAAATCATTGAGTAAAAAGCCAATGTATTTAAAATAAGGGACACTCCTAAACGAAAACAGGCTAAAATAGCCATATAAATAATAGTTTTTTTAAGAGGAGTAACATGGGAATTTTCCCATAAATAATACCTGCATCTATTATAATTTTACATATATGTAGATACTGCATTCCTTGGTTTAGTGTTTCGTATTTTGTGTATTAACTTATATTATATTAACTTGCATTGAGTAAAAAGCCAATGTATTTAAAATATGAGACACTCCTAAACGAAAACAGGATAAAATAGCCGTATAAATAATAGTTTTTTTAAGAGGAGTAACATGGGAATTTTCCCATAAATAATACCTGCATCTATTATAATTTTACATTGTTGTGTCAGAAAAAAAAGATGATGAGTCATCCTTTTTCCCACCCAACATTAAGTTACCTCATAAGGAGAGTATAAGGACATGCTTATGCCGTCGGACAGAGAATGTGCCATTTAACAATCCAAAAACATGTAAATATCCAAATGTGTGAGCTCTAGACAATGTTAAAATAGCCCATGAGTTAAGTAGAAATTAGTTGTAAATGAATTAAAATATAAACTCATGTATAAATTGCCAAATAAATATGTATAAGCTAGAGCAAACTTTAAGCCATGTAAAAGCAGTTCGTAGCCACGGCGTCCAATCGGCAGCCGCCATATGCGTGACGACACCACCGAGTGAGGGAGCTGTTTTGGAGTATAAAGGTTTCGGTGGGAATTCGAATCGCTCTCTTATCTCTTGTCTCCAGGTTTTGTCGGCACCTAGTCCTGTCGGAGAGCTGTGTAGAGCTTGCCGCCACATGTAGCAAGAATCCCCCCTTGCTATGTGTGCTACGCGGGCCAAAGCTGCAACTACAATGTATTCAGATCCATAAGAAGAAAGAGCCACTGATGAAATCAATGTCAGTGTTCAAATCTGTGTATGAGTGTTTTTCAGTTCGTATGGAAACAAAGGAATAGCAAGACCGCCATCAGTGAAAGTACAGTAAGCCGACCAAAGTATCCAATTCAAGGCAAGAACGGTAAGAGGAAGATTTTCTTATGTTAAATGTTGAATTAAAGTAACCGAAGAGTAGGGAAACAGAAGTTAAGGACGCATGCTATTTCTGTGTAGCGTTATAGGAACAGTCTGCGATTTGGACACTTTTGTCTACAGTTGAGAAGGAAGCATAATAGGCTCCAGCCAAACAGGAGGCTGAGGTCCGAACTGTTTGTGTGATTTAGAATCAGTAATGTTATATGGTCAGAACGTAACTAAATGTTAACTGAAATTTTGGAGGGGGGATTAAGTAAGATTAAGAAGTATTATCCTAGAGAAATTCATGTCAGAAGTATAGAGTTGTCTTGCGTATATATGAAATATTACATGTGTGATAATATTAGGTTAACTTAATTATAAGAGTCTGAGAACAGATATACGTTTAGAAGTGAGGGATTTATGTCAAAGTAGGGACTGTAGTATAGAAGTTATGGATGTAATTAATTAAGTAAAGGGAACCCAGACTCTTTTAAGATTCAAGATTAAGGATTAAATTAACATGCATACTTGTCTTTGTGCCATAATAAATGTGTTTCTTTATATATAACCAAATGAGTTTGTCATGCTTTCTGCGGATTGAGCTACCGTTTTGAAAAATTACGTACCGTGCATTAAGGGGGGGGGGGGGAACCAATAGTCATATGAGAATCGGGACCACGACTACTTACTTCTTGATCCCTACATTTTCTTTAAGTATTCTTGGATGACATATCAGAATTTAGTTGCCGGCTAGCACAGTCTTTAATCAATACAAATTCGTCAGCAAACGAATATCTGATATTAAGTGATACAAAAAATTTATGTTAACTGTAAGGCTAAAGTAAAGACAGTTAGAGATATAACGATATCGCAGACACAGCGCCAGACGTCCAAGCTTAGTGTTTCGTATTTTGTGTATTAACTTATATTGTTAACTATTTTTGCACTACTGTAATAACCTCTGACCTTGTGTGTTGCTGTGCCCTCTGCAGCAGTTCTGTTTATCTGTAGATGCTGCTTTGTGGGACTAGATTCTTGTACAGACATATTATTATTATTATTATTATTATTATTAAACAAGACCTCATGGAGTCAAAGACTCATCTAGGAGGTCCTTTTATCTTACACACACATCTCATCATACCGTGTCTTAAACACATTCAAACTACTTGCAGACACCACGCTCTCAGGCAAGGCATTCCAATCACTCACAACTCTGCACGAAAAAAATCTGCCTCTCACTCCCTTACTCACACCCTCCTTATACAGTTTCCAGGGATGACCTCTGGTTCTCCCCTGATCTCCCACTATTCTCTGTAGAACTTCTCCACCATTGATCCTATAACAACCCCTTACCAACTTGTAGGTCTCTATCATATCTCCCCTCTTCCTTCTCTCCACGAGACTCTGCAAAAAAATATTGTTTACAATTTTCTGTAAATGCTAATGTATAGTTGTAACCTTCAGTATGGCACAGTATGAACTGTGTTGTCTTTGTGCCAAATAAACTATAAACCAACCAACCAAATCCATCGAGTTAAAAGACTCATCGTGGGAAGTCCTTCCTAGGAAACACAAACTCCATCAAGACTCATCGTGGGAGGTCCCTCCTAGGAATTTTATACAGAAGATTTTCAGCAGCTTCTTCCATACACCATTCATACACTTTGTTGCAACATCATTCCATGCTACTTCTATATTATTTGTACAATGCAAGATATTATATATATATATATATATATATATACATATCTTCCAAACATTTCTTGAGAATTTTCTCATCATCAGAAACTTCTGCAAGAAAGGATGCAGAGGAGACTATTAACAATATCATGAAAAACAAGACATAAAACAGAATCGTTGGACATGCACGTTGTTAAAAGTTTATGTCCTTTGGATATATTATGCATGCAGTTAAATCATTCGAAAGAGCAATTATTATTATTACTATTATTATTATTATATATCATTATTTTATTAATGTCTGATCTCCATAAAGTCAAAGGACTCATTGCAAGAGGTCTATACTCTTTCATGCAAAAAGATCATTAAACTGTGCCTTAAACCCATTCACAGTTTCCACACTCACCACTCACTTGGTAATGCACTCTACTCACCAATCATTCTCCATGAAAAGAACCTGCTTCTCACAACCACTCTCACACTCTCCTTAAACAACTCTCAGGGATGACCTCTAGTTTTACCCTCCTCCCACTATGCTATGAAAATTCTACTCCACATTAATGCACTAAAAATCCTTGAGTAAAAAGCCAATATATTTAAAATAAGGGACACTCCTAAACGAAAACAGGCTAAAATAGCCGTGTAAATAATAGTTTTTTTACATGGGAATGTGGGAATTTTTCCATAAATAATACCTGCATCTACTATAATTTTACATATATGTAGATACTGCATTCTTGACTTAGTGCCAGCCTGGCTGGCCGAGTGGTTACCATATCTGCTCTCCAGCCGAAGGGCTGCAGGCTCAAGTCCCACCGTGGGCATGGATGTTTCTGATTGTCTGTGGAAATACTAGTGGTGGTGGTCGGCAGTAGATGGTGTTGGTGGAGTTGCAGTCAGTAGGTGGATTGAGTGGAGCTGTAGAGCAGGTGCCCTCCCTCGATGAGTCTTTGGACTCCCTGGAGGTGTGTAATAATAATAATAATAATAATAATTAATTTGGTAACAACTCCTCACTAACTTATATGTTTCAATCATATCCCACTTTCATCTTCTTCTATTCACAAAGCTCTTTAAGTTGCATTCCCTCAATATCTCTCCTAATATCCATCTGGTTGCTGGATGGGAAGAATACTGACAGTGCAGAGAAAGCATTTAAAAAATACTTAAATGATGTAATATCAGAATTTGTCCAGAAAGAAGAATAAATAGGTTAAGGAGTCAAATGGATGTGTAATATTATTAAGCAAGAGATTCATAATAAAAGAATGATGTGAAAGTAATACCATGTGCATAAGGATGATGTCCGTTATGAAAATTATAAGCAGCAAGCTAGAAGAGACACAAGTGTTGTACAGAAAGCTAAGTCTGAGTATGAAAAGAAACTGGCTCTGCAAGCTAAAGACAACCCACAAGAATTCTAATGATATGCTGCAAGTGGAAGAAAGAATGAATATGAAAGAATAACTCTAATGAATGCAGATGGTGTGAGGGTGACAGATGCAGAAAAGTTATTCAACTAATGGATGCCCATTTTGCTAGAAACTGTCCTATGTTCACTATGTCCTATGTACAAAATTTCTCTATCAAAAGCCTTTGAAAAATCCAAGCTTACCACTATATATGCACTTCTTTATCCAATGAATTTGACACCTGTTGTAATACATAAGCAGACTGTTAAAGCATTTAGCAGTCTGCTATTATCATTCCATTTCTGAATCCTAGTCCTCACCAATTTCTCTAACACCTTAACAACTCCAGACACACAGATTATTGGTATAATTTGTAGCCTCAGTCTTGTCCTCCCCCCCTTTCTGAAGTGGAACAATTTTTCCCACCTTCCATTCCTTTGTGATTGATCCTGTTGCAAGACTCATCATGTTAAACAGGTATGCCAAAGGTGCCATTAATTATATAGAGCATTTCCTCAAGCTATGTGGCAATATATTGTAAAGTCCTATTGCCTTATTAACATCAAGTTTACTTAATTCCTCCTATACTTCCTGATCATTCACCATCAGTCCCTTCTCCAACATATCCTCTACAGTCCAGCTTCTCATGAATTTGTGAATTTGTATCACCTTCACAAGGATATGGCCAGCCTGATTGGCTGAGTGGTTAGTGTATCCGCTCTCCAGCCAAAAGGCTGTGGGTTCAAATCCTGCTGTGGGCATGGATGTTTGTGATTGTCTATGAAAATCTAGTGGTGGTTGATAGATGGCAACTACCATAATCAATACATGATTATGGTAGTTGCGGTTAGTGGAGACAGAGTTGTAGAGTAGGTGCACCCTCCCTCGATAAGTCTTTGGACTCCCTAGAGGTGTCATGTAATAATAATAATAATAATAAACACCGATAAACTGCCAACTGAATACTTCGACTATATCTTCTACATTGGTTACCAATCTGCCAGTGTTATCAACTAGCATTATCCTCCCATAGTAATTTTTTCTTCTACTTGCCACATATTGAAAAAAATAGGATTTTTCTTAGATGGACTGATTTTCTTCTCTTACTGCACTTTTGCTGTCTTTACCAAACAAATCACCTTTCTATAAATTAAAGGGATCAAGAAATTATATACTTGATTTAATCCTTTATCCAAGTGTAAGCAAACAAGTTTGTGCCTGAATTATTTTCAGAACTGGAGTAACTCGTATAAAGATGCTAATGACTTCACATCACTTGCCTTAGTATCACATAATGAAAGGCACATATCCTTTCAGACGTGTATAATGGCATACATTGTGGGAAGGGTCAATACCCAGACCGGTTTCGATCTTTATTGAGGTCTCATCAGTGGGAGCCAGACCCAGAGGTGATACTAAGGTTGAAGTAATGCATAAGCCATATTTTAATATACGAGTAGCCAAAAGGTGTCACACCTTATTATTAAAATACTCTGGATTATAGAAAGTTGGAAGTTTTTCCACTTGGTTATACTATAAATTTAAGGTACCAAGAAATTATATACTTGGTTTAATCCTTTATCCAAGTGTAAGCAACTTTCTCTAATCCAGAGTATTTTAATAATAAGGTGTGACACCTGTTGGCTACACATATATGAAAATATCACTTCTGCATTACTTCAACCTTAGTATCACCTCTGGGTCTGGCTCTCATTGATGAGACCTCAATAAAGGTTGAAACTGGTCTGGGTAGTGACCCGTTCCATAATGCATAGCATTATACAAGTCCACAAGGAGATGTGCTTTGCATTATGAGATACTAAGGCAAGTGATGTGAAGTCATTAACTTCTTTATATGAGTTCCCCAGTCCTGAAAATATTTCAGGAGCAAACTTGTTTGCTTACACTTGGATAAAGGATTAAACCAGGTATATAATTTCTTGGTACCTTTAATTTATAGTATAACCACGTGGAAAAACTTCCAAGTCACCTTTCTACCCAACTCTTTGTTCTCTTCATGCAATTGATGATTACCAACATTGATCTTGTGTTACTTCCATAGTGCGTTCTTCCAGATTTCACACTTAATCTCTTCATTCATGCATTTTACTCCTACCTTATTTGGCCTTTTCATCTTAGAATAGACTCATACATTGCTGCTGTTAAATAGCTCTTAATCAACGCTCATGCAGCACATTCATGGTCACTCTCAGCAACTGGGGGAGATTTGATACTCCATTCACATCCTCGGATGATATAACCATATCTAAAACCTTGTGTGCCCTCCATTATTTATTGCTTAAGATTGTTGTCCCTTAAGAACTTAAGAAATTCATTCTCATTATTGCAACACTATATTTTTCATTCGAATCAGTATTGCTGGAATTGAAATCACCTATAATGATGACCCTTTGCTTGCTCACTAAGCCAAGTTGCCTATACATTTCTTTGTCTCCACCTTCCGCAATTAATTTTTTCACAATTATGTTAGGGAAGGTTGAAGTTATAAAAAGGAGAGGAAGAAAGCAAAAGAGTTTAAATAGACAACTAAAGGAACTTAACAATGTGAAATTAACTGTTGTAAGAAGAGATACTATATCTGTTGTTGTCAACAGTCTATTTCTCTCTTTCATTCCAAGTTCCTACTCTGTCATTTGATCTAACCATGAATGAATGACAAACGAAACATAGAAACATCAACAATGATACTCTGCCTAAAATAAATCTACTTCAAAAAGTAATTATTAAAAAAACAAATCTACTTCAAAACAAAAAAAAAAAAAAAAAAAGACAGACCCAGTACCACATACAAAACAGGCCAGACAAAAACTTTCGCATATACTCCACAAATATCTGTGGGATAAATGGCAGCATAAATGATGTAGATTATCACTTTGAGACCAGACTTTTTACTCTTAGCAGAAATCCAAACTGCAGCAAATCCTGTTAAATTCGAGTTTTCAAATTACATACTTCACAATTGCTTTTGACATAAGGGTGGTGTACCTGTGGTTTTGTGAGATCTGACACTTATTGTGAGAATGACTAATTTAGAATGCCATGCTTTTGATCACTTTTGGCTAAAGTTTTCCTTATCCCCATTTAATTGTGTTAAATTTGTGATTCCTTGTAAACTTTATAAGAGAATTTACTTGATCACAATTTAACAAGTAGAAACCTTAATGAGAAAATAGTGCTTGCATCTAGGTATAAATGAAATAAATATATTGAAAATAATAATTATTAACTAGTATAAGAACACTGATTGTATAATATTAGAAAAATAAGATAATTAATTTACAGTAGTTAGTTATAAAAGTTTTGCATGTAAAACGCTTGCTTATTATACACTTGAAACTAGAGATTGTAAGTTATGCTAATTCTTGGAAAAATTGGGTGAGCTGATAGAGTTTGATAAAGCTGACTCATAGGATTAACTAGAACCAAAGTAAAGCCCAAGGTCACAGTCTCTGATTTAGACACTGCCGCGGGTCAGTCGCATGCACACGGCCCACCAAAGGTAGAAGTTTCAGCAGGGAGACGCCACCCTAACAGGTTACGAGAAACGTATCACGAAATGTCGGGGGGAAAAATTAAGTTGCACGAGGTGCTGGTAGGGTCATAATATAAAAGCGTTAGGAACATTCCCCCCCCCACAAGGTTTTTTGCCAGTTTTTCGTTTGGAGGTTACCTTATGAGTTTCCTGAGTGACGGTCAAGAGTCCCCTTGCGTCCGCCACGACATGGAATGTTAGTAAGTGGGATTTAGATCCCGTTTTCCTACCATCGAGAACAAAGGATGCCACATGATCGGGAAGAAAGGTATTTACTGTATACTAAACCAACCCTAGTCTAAAGGAAGAAGATTATCAATAGAAATTGTGGATATCCTCATGGCAAATCTCATGACTGCAGAACAGCAGATAGATTGTGTATCCTTAGAAGAAGCCTGATATGGTATAACTGAGGAGGCCCTCATGATCTGAAGCACCCCAAATATGTCTCACTACAGAAGGAATATTTCTTCAGGAATCACAGACAAGTAATGTCTAGTAGAAGAGCTTCATCAAACAGTATTGTGAAAGAGTTTATGTTAATTCTGTTAATCTAATATGGCTGTAATTGTAGTTTGTATTACTAAGCAATTCGAAGGACTTGAATGAAAGTTGAACTAGGACTTTAGCTCACTTAATAGTATAGAGAATGAGGGAATTAGTTTATCAGCATTACTGAAAGAGCGATAGTGTGTATTACTAGTATATGTAATTTACCCTTAACTGAGAAAGGTCAAAAGAATTGAATGTGGCATTCATTGTAGCAATGGAATTGCTAAGTCCACATAACTCTTGTAAATTAATGTGTGTAATCCAATTGTGTCTAATTGAATTATTGTATCATGTTATTGTGCTTAAGCGGGTGAAAGATTTAAGCCAACTTAATTATTGATGGGAAAGCCTTTTTATCTTGTGTGTGAGTGTGTAGAGTCCTTTGTGGAGGCATAACAATTTTTCCCACGTGCTAGTATGACATTTTCATATTTTGCTTATCTTATTAACATTGTATCATCTTAGTAGTGAATTGTAGTTTTTAGAATTTAATGTATTGTATTGTATTTATGAGTTTAATAAACTTTTGCTTATCAAATATTCAGTTGTCTGAAATTGCCATTCAATGCACCGCTTGTTATAACGTACGAACCTAGGCGCGGGGGGAGGGGGGAGAAAAAGTTAAGTTACGAGATCAAGGTTATGACTGCATGATTATTTCACTTCTAGACTTATTTAGGAATTGCTTCTTGTTTTAAATTTCTTTATAAACTAAATGTCCTAAATGGCACAGCGTTAAAAAATAAATGTTTTAGGATACTAAAAGGAGCAAGAGCTTAGATTTCTAGTATGGAAGTGACGATATGCGGAGAAAAGGGATAAGATATATAAAGGAAAGGAAAGTATAAGGGAAATATATATTTAAACAAGAATGGGACACAACAATAGCATTCAGTAATTTATACTCTAAGTGAAAAAGACTTTCAAAATCTAACTCTGATCCAAAGCATTTTAGTAATAAGGTGATACACCTTTTCATTACTGGTATATGGGAAATATATGACTGCTGCATTACTTCAACCTTGGTACCTGAAATGTGAATGGAGGGAATCAATCGACCGTGAGATGCAGTGATTGATTCATTCAATCCAATACCCTTGGAGGGTAATGGATGGCAATGCTGTAGCCAATGAAGTTCTAACTGAGGCTCGGCTATTGCTGTTACCCTCCTGCCATGATCAGAGCTTTAATAGCTCAATAACACCTTATCCCTACACCGTCCTCTACAGATAATGGGGAAGATAAAAAGCATTCTTGCTTCGCCCCTTTAAGCCAGTCCTTATAAGGACTATAAGGACCTTGGTACCTCTTCTAGGTCTGGCTCTCACTGATGAGGTCTTAAGGTCAAAACCGGTCTGGGGAGAGGCCATTCCCCATAATGCATAGCACTATACATATCTGATCTGAAAAGGGATATCTGAAGAGACCTCAATAAAGGTCGAAACCAGTCTGGATAGTAACCCTTCCCATAATGCATAGCATTATACATGTCTGCAAGGAGATGTGCTTTGCATTATGAGATACTAAAGCAAGTCATGTGAAGTCTTAGCTTCCTTATACAAGTTGTCCTAGTCCTGAAAATACTTCAGGTGTAAACTTTGTTTGCTTACACTTGGATAAAGGATTAAACCAAGTATATAATTTCTTGGTATCTTTAATGGGAAGGCTGTATACTTGATTGGAGGAGCTGTACTGGAGGAAGAAGGGGAGACAACAGATCTGGGGGTGATGATCGATAGAAAACTGAAATTCATCAGGTATATTGCTAAGGTGGTGAAGGTAACCCAGAGGATTGCTGCAATACTGAGAAGGATGCTGACCTGCAGAGATAAAAGAGTTATTGTTCCATTGTATAAGACCCTGATCAGACCACACTTAGACTATTGTTCTCAAATTTGGTCTGCAGGGTTTGAAGGGGATAAATTAACTGTGAAAAGAGTACAGAGGCAGATAACAAATATGGTTTCAGGACTGTACAATGTTAGTTGTGAAGATCACCTGAGGGAATGTGGACTGCAGAGTTTGGTGGATATAAGAAGGAGAGGTAATATGATTGAGACTTTTAAACTGTTGAGAGGCAGTTACAGGGTTGACACCAGAGAGTTCTTTTGCTTAGTGGAACAGCAGGAAGGAGCAATGACAAGGGGCCATCACTAGAAGTTATGAAGGATGCTGTGAGCAAGAGGGTGAGAAGTTGTTTCTTTGAATGGAGGTTGGCTGAACCATGAAATGCATTGCCTGATAGAATGGCGAGAACAAGAATTTTCAATGAGTTCAAGGAGTGGTATGATAGACTTTTGTGTTTCCTAGGAAGGACCTCCCGCGATGAGTCTTTTGACTCCATGGAGGCCTGAATAATAATAATAATAATAATAATAATAATAATAATATTATTATTATTATTATTATTATTATTAAGTGAATAATGAACTCGGTATTTAAACATAAATATACATGAGAGGATGTAATCAGTTACTGACTACATTATCGCAAATTTTAAATTAGCCTAGTTAATCCTGGATGCATGAGCTAATCAAGGCTTTAAAATAAAACTCTGATCATTATGTATTGGCAAAAATTTCATTTAAACCAAAATGGCCCAAAATAAATAAAGTGGAAAATAACTATCAACTGAGTTACAAAATTTTGTCATTAGAACATGCTCATACTCATACTAGGCAACAATATCAGAAATGAACTGATTTAAAAACAGAAACCTTACATGAATCAAATGACATAAGAGGAATGCCAAAATATGAAATAAAATCCTGACAAAAGCGGCAACAGAAAGCTTAAGAATAAAGAGTAAATGGATTAGGGAAAAAAAAGGATTATGGAACTAGAACAAAGAAATAGAAAAGATAATAATAATAATAATGATAATAATAATTATTATTATTATTATACCCTCCATGAAGTCGACAGACTCATCGTGGGAGGTTCATTCAGATGACAACCTATTTGTCATATAGAATCTTAAAATCCTTAACACTCCTTGTATTAACAACACATTCTGGTAATGCATTTCATTGACTGACAATTCTCCATATAAAAAATCTACTCCTCACATGCCTCTTCACATAACTTCCACACTTTTACATAACTTCCAGGGATGACCTCTGGTTCTTCCCCTATCATCTTCTACTCTTTTTTTAATCCCCTCTGGATTAATCTGATAAAATCCTCTCACTAACTTAAATGTCTCTATCACATCACCTCTTTTCCTCCCATCCAACAAACTCTTAATCCACATTTCTTCAACCTCTCTCCATAACCAGCGCTCCAAAGTCTCGGCATTGTCTTAGTCACTCGTCTCTGGATCCTCTCCAATGTCTCCACATCACACTGAAAACCAGGTGACCAGATCTGACCACAATAGTTCAAGTGTAGTGTGACCAGTGCCTTATGCAGTGGCACAACCACTTCTTTATCCCTACATGTTAGAGTACTTCTTATCATAGCAGCACTACAAGGTGAAGTCTTTGCAACACTAGCAATATGCCCTCTAAACTTCAGTCTACTGTCAACCATCACTCCCAAATCTCTAATCTCATCCACTTCCTGCAGTACAACACTATCAACATAGTGTGTGCGTATGTTCCATAAAGTTGTTTTTGATTCCGGGTGATTCTATGAACGTATGCTCTCCATTCAGATCTGTCCCTGGCCATATCTTTCAGAATTTCCAGTAGCATTCCAGTTGATTCTTTAACTCCATCCACTCATCTAATTCTTCGTCTTCCTCTTCTCTTGCTTCCATCAACTTTAATAAGCATCATCATCTTCTCCAGACTGTCGTTTGCTCAAATAATATGTCCAAAGTATGACAATTTTTGCTTGATGATCATAGCTTCGAGAACGCAATCTGGCTTTATTCTGTCTATCACTGATTTCGTGGTTTGCTTTGCAGTCTGTGGTATTCTTAGTAAGCATTTCCAAACCCATAATTCAAATGCATCTATCTTCCTTCTTCTTTCTCAGGGTCCAACTTTCACATCCATACAGTACCACAGGGAATACCACTGCTTTCACAATTCTGATTTTTGTTGTGAGGCTAATATCTTTATCTTTAAAGATCTTGCTTCAATTTTTCATTGCTTTCTTTCCAACTAATAATCTTCTTCTAACTTCTTCAGTACAAAACCCATCAATTTGAGATCCTAGGAGCACAAAATTGTTAACTACTTCCTTTTCTCCCTGTCTACTTCAAAATCATTAAGTTCACATGTTGTCATAACTTTTGTCTTTTTGAGGTTAAGTTTAAGGCCATATTTAGCACTTTCTATTTAAATTTCATAATAAGTTCCATCAAATCTTCTTTGCATTCTGCTAGCAAGATGGTATCATCTGCATACTTCAAATTATTAAAATTTAAAATTATTAAATTATTAATGTTTCTTCCACCAATTTTAATTTCAATTGAAGACTCCTCCACCCCCCCCCCCATTCTTAAAATGTATTCGCTGTACAAGTTACGCAGGTACAGAGATAAAATACATCCTTGTTGCACCCTTTTACCTATCGTGAAATACTCAGTTTCTCCTAGATTTGTTTGGAGAGTAGGTTCTTGTTCATAATAAAGATTCCTCAGAAGGATAATGAAATGCTCTGCAACTCCCATTGTTTTTAACACATTCCACAGTTTCACATGATCTACACAGTCAAAAGCCTTACTACAGGCAAGGAAAAAAAGGTAGACATTCTTTTGATATTTCTGTGCTCTTTCTATTATCCATCTCACATTGGCGATCTAATCTCTTGTTCCTCTGCCTTTTCAAAATCCTACCTGTTCATCCAGTCTTTTCTGAATGATCTTAAGTAAGACTTTACTTGCATGAGAAATCAGCACTATAGTTTTGTAATTTTCGCACTCTCTTGAATCACCTTTTTTCAATAAAGGTATATAAACTGATTTTTTCCATTCCCTAGGCCATGTAGTTGTGATCCAAATTCACTGACATAGAGCTGTTAAAATTTTAACTGCCTCTTCTCTCAGGGCTTTGAGCAGCTCAATAGGTATTCCATCCCCTCCTGGTGCTTTCTTACTGGATAGCTGTTGCAGTGCCTACCTCACTTCACTCTCCAGTGGTGCTGGCTCCTGTGTAGAATCCTACTCTTCAAATTTCTCGGTAATTTTGGAGTCCTTTCTGTAAAGGACTTCTGTATACTCTTTCCATCTTTCTTTGATGTAAGATATCCTTTGTGTTTACTTTTCAATGCTGTTACCTTGGCACTGAACTTCCCTATCAGTTCCCTGATCTTTATGAAAAGATCTCTTGTTTTGACTTTCTTGTTTAGATCTTCTATTTGTTGGCATTCCTGGTTAAAGTATTTTTCGTTATCTCTTCTGGCTTGTTGTTGAAATTCTGCATTCAAATGCCGTACTTCCTGAAAAGTTCCTGTGGCCTTCATTTTCCTCCTTTCCTGGGCAATTTTGACATTTAAACTTCTTCTTCTTACAAACTATTGGAATATTCTTCTTTGCTTCTGTTTTAATGATATCTTTAATCTCTTCCCATAGTTCATCTGGTTCTCTTTCACACAAATTGAGTGTGTTGAATCCAGGGCTGGATTAACCATTAAGCAAAATAAGCACGTGCTTAGGTCATCATGGAAAAGGGGGGGCACCACAGAATTTCTGCTTTAGTTAGATGATGAATTTATTTAATTTAAATTAACTTTTAATTAGTTGTTCATTGTTTTATCTTTTCTTACTGTTACCTACTTTGTTTCAATAAATAATGACGTGTAGAAGGCTTAATAAAACTCTAACCACATGCATGCCGGTTCGTTTACACCGTATTATCGCTCACGACGCTTTCTGGCACTACCATTGCATCAAATGAGGTAATTTTTTATAATTAACATAACCATTTTATTATTTTTTTTCCTGTCTGTTTTATGTCTTGATTTAATAAATTATGTCTTATAAAAGCTCCAGAAGCAAATATAAAACAAATCACGTGGTTGTCTCAGAAATGCGCCTCCGGTAATAGGCCTAGCTGTCGCAGAAGTGCGACTCCAGTAAAATAAGAGTTAATTAAAGCACGAAAGCACAAGATTCAGATGTAAGCCAAAAATTAAATTGTTCGTATGATTTTGCATGTGATATGTGTAACTGTGTTGATTGCCACCTAATATTCAACAAAATAATCTTTTTATTTTTGTATTTAACAGATCCCAAGAACCAAGATGAAACGTGTTGAGTTAAGTGGTGCACCAAAGCGAAAACTATCAAAAAAGAAACAATAGGAGACTTTGGAATTAGATTCCAAGACTGCAAAGCTGACTGATTTCTTCACACAAGTTCCACAACATTATATACCAATTCCTGATCAGAGCCAATCTCCGTCATCAGAAGTGGACACAAATACCACTTTAATCGCTTAAAAATTAAAATATGAGATGTTGGAATCATCAAGGTGCCACAAGCAGACATCTAGCACATGTCTCACTACTGACCTCACTTTGACTGTAAATTTTCTTGATATCTCTACTGCAAATGTTGATGCAAGTTGCTTTACAAAACATTCTGAGGTTGAAATAATTGCTGAAAATGAAAGTTTAGTGGGCCATGGTGATGGTGGTGAAATGATTGTCTGCAAAAGATGAAGTAAATATAGCAAAAGATCCAGGGTTGTGGCTTGATTTCTCTACTGATGACGGCTTATTGGACTGCTTGTGGACCCAGTAACTGTCAACACCACAATGGACCATTTGACAAGTCTTACCGACATTTCAGTAGTGGCAAACCAGTAAGATACTGTTCGCAGAAACTTTTTGTTGGGACAAAAGCCAATGGTGAGGAATACAAGAAAGAGTGGTTACTGTATTCACCATCAATGGGATCAGTTTATTGTTTTGTTTGTAAACTGTTTGCTCCTAAAAAATTTCTCACATTTTGTTACAAGAGAATGGTTCAGTGACTGGCGAAATACTATTGTAATTGATCACCATGAAAAAAGCACTACTCACCGAGATTCTATGCTAACATACTTAACTTGCAGACAAGGTGTAAGGTTAGGACAACAGTTGGAAACACAAATTCAGGAAGAGTGTGATTACTGGGAACATGTGCTGAGGCGTGTCATAGCTGTTATTCGTACGTTAGCTGAACGTGGCTTGTCTTTTCGAGGAACAGAAGAAAGATT
The DNA here is from genome assembly GCF_054136105.1 of Typopeltis vanoorti. Classification (NCBI taxonomy): domain Eukaryota; kingdom Metazoa; phylum Arthropoda; class Arachnida; order Uropygi; family Thelyphonidae; genus Typopeltis; species Typopeltis vanoorti. The sequence continues at coordinate 5,064,150 of NC_143550.1, read as the reverse complement.
TGGATCATTGCAAAATGGGAACTTTTTAGGGCTGCTTGAGCACATAAATCAGTTTGATCCATTTTTAGCAGGTCACATTGCAAAATATGGAAATTGTGGCAAAGGAAATCCTTCTTATCTGTCCAAAGCCACCTGTGAGGAACTCATTCAACTGATGGCACAAAAGGTCCGCGTGCTTATTGTTGATGAAGTAAAATCTTCTGGTTATTTTAGTTTGTCAGTTGATTCAACACCAGATCTCTCACATATCAATCAGTTAAGTGTTGTAGTTAGGTACTTAAAAGATGGACAGCCTATTGAACGCTTTTTAACCTTTCTGGAAATGAAAAGTCATACCAGTGAGGAAATGGCAAATCAGGTGTTGCAATACTTACGTAGTTTGTCAGCTAAACTTTTCAAAATGTAGGGGTCAGTCTTATGACAATGCTGCTAACATGTCTGAGCATTATAAGGGGATGTAGCAAAAAATTTTAGAAACAAACAAGTTTACTATATATGTGCCCTGTGCAGCTCATTCACTAAATTCGGTAGGCCGAAGTGCTGTTGACTGCTGTCAAGAGGTGGTTAATTTCTTCTCTACAGTGCGGTTGCTCTATACCTTTTTTTCAGCTTCAACTAGACGGTGGACAATTCGTAAAGTTTGTATTGGAAATGAAAATGTCTTAAAATCCCTCTCTGATACCAGATGGGAGGCACATGCTATGGCAACAGCAGCAATTTTGAAATTTTTCCTTCAAATTTTAGAAGCGTTAGACTGTATAGCCGAAGACCAGTCACAAAAGGGAGACACTAGAAGAGAAGCAGATAATATTGCAAATAAGATGCAAGAACTAGAATTCGTTTTTATGTTGAATTTTTGGGAATGAAACTTTGCAAATTTTTCATAAAGTAAGCCATGTTCTACAGAATGAGGATGTCAACTTAAAAACATGTGTCAACTTAAAAACATGTCAACTTAAAAACATCTGTATGGATCATTAGCTGACCAATTGTGCACTTCACGAAATGAATTTGAAAGATATGAAGCAGCTGCAAAGGAAGTGCTACCAGATGTTGATTACAAGGCAGCTGAAACTCACAAACGTATCAGAAAGAAGGAACCCAATGACAGAGATGCTCCAGAAGTATATCTGAATGCCAGATATAAATTTCGTATCACCACCTTTTACACAATTGTTGACAAACTTGAAACTGAGATGAGAAGAAGAAGAGAGATATACAAAGAAATATCAAAGAGATTTTCTTTTATAAGTGATGTGCCACAACACTGAGAATACCTTTCAATTTTAGTAGATGATGAAGTCACTGAAGTAGAAAGGTATTCTCAGTGTTGTCAAAAGCTGATTGATGCTTACCCAGAGGATTTGAACACTAATTTCTCAGCTGAGCTTCAGCAGTTTCACTCATACGTGCGCCATAAGTTCAGTGCAAGAAAAAATGTAAAAACAAGATTCAGTCATGCTGAACTTTATAAAATAATTGTAGAAGACAATATTGAGTGTGCCTTTCCAAATGTAGACATTGCCTTTCATATATTTTTAATATTAATGGTCACAAATTGCTCAGCTGAGCGTTCATTTTCTCAGTTGAAGTATATTAAAAATCCCATCAGAACAACTATGCAACGAGGCAAGTTGAATGCCTATCTCTACTAAGTATAGAAGCAGATGTGTTACGCAAGATTAATTTTGAGGATCTGATCAAAGACTTTGCAATTAAAAAAAGTAGGAGAAAACTTTTCAAATCTAAATAAAGTTGAAGTATACAAAAATAAACATTATTTTCCATCTTACTATAAGTTTTGTTTCGTTTTGAAAAATAAAAATTTATTTTATGGTTTATTATTGTTTATATTTTGAATTACATATATATGGGGTACCAAAATCTTTTAAGTGCTTAGGGCCTCTATGGGTCTTAATCCGGCCCTGGTTGAATCTGTTCAATATACTAATATTGTATTCAGCCAGTATATTTCCAAGATCATATCTGATCAACATTTGTGTTGTTTTCAGTTTCCATAATTTCACCTGCATAGTAGCCACCTGGAAAAGTCCAGGCAGATTGAATTGCACTTTTCCATCTTCTTTGTCCAAGTATATAGTCAATTTGATTTCTGTATTGTCCATCAGGTGATATCCATGTGTATAATCTCCGTTTGTGCTGTTTGAACAAACAAAGAATTTTCTGCACAAAATTCAACTAGTCTCTTCCCTGCACTGTGAAAACAACATGTTATTCCTTGTTCCTTGATTTTTCCCACTTTTTCATTCCAATCTCCGATCTTGTCTTGTCAGATGTCATCTCCTTCAAGGAAGTGACTACCATGAGCTTCCACCATGTATGGTTTTGTGCTTCTCTTTTGCATTCTTCATAGGACAAAAAGGTTCAATCCTTAATATTTCCCATCCAATCTGCTCTTTGTCTTCCTCTTCTTCTTTTTCCTTATATCATTCCTTCTAGAAGTGTTTTTTGTAGGGATTCATGCCTTAGTATGTGACCAAGGTAGATGGTTATCCTTTTCTTAATGGTTTTCAACAGATTCCTATCTTCTTCAATCATCTCTTTCTAAATTAGTTTTTTTGGCAGTCCACGGGACTCTTAAGAATTCTTCTGAGGATCCACATCTCAAAGCCTTTTAGTTTACTTTTGCAATATTTTGATATTGTCCAGGTTTCTGCTCCATATAACAGTGTTGACCATACGTAGCATTTGGACAGCCTAATTCTTGTTTTTGTGTGAATTTCCCTTGAGGTCAGAATGTTTTTCATGCTAATGAAGGTTGATCTAGCAATTTCTATTTTTCTTAGTATTTCCTTATCATACTTTCTATTCTCTGTAATTAGTTGACCCAAATATATATAACTCTCTACTTGATCTAAAGGATTTCCTCTGATCTTAATATTTATATCAGATATTTTCCCTTTTTCTCTTGTTACCAGCATGGTTTTAGTTTTTTTGAAGTTGAAATTAAGTCTATATTTTTCACTTAGCTTCAGCAACTCTTCTAATAGGGTTTGAAGATCTTTTTTATTTTTAGCTAGCAGTATTGTATCATCTGCATATCTTAAGTTGTTTATATTCCTGCCTCCTATGCTGACTCCTTTAGATTCTTCTAATTGCTGGAAGATATTTTCAGTATAGAGGTTAAACAATATACAGTAGGAGAAAGAACACAGCCTTGTCTGACACTCTTCTTTCCTGGGAATTCCTCTGATATTTCTCCTGATATTTTTATTGAGGCAGTTTGCTTTCAATATATATATTCATCAGTAATCTGGTATCTTTACCATCTACTCCTAAATTTCTGATGCATTTGATTAGTTGTTCATGTTGTATATTGTCAAAGGCCTTTGTGTAGTCAATAAAACATAAGTAGACTTCTTTCTGCTTCTCCAGATATCTTTCTATAATAGTTCTAGAGAATGAAGAGTCCTTCTCTGGTTCCTTTATTTTCCTGAAAAACCAGATTGTGTTTCATTAATTTCCAATTTGATTTTATGTTTATTTCTTTCTAGGATGATATATAACATAAATTTTGCTATCTGACTGATTATTCTGTACTCATCACATTTGATTGTCTTCGATTTTTTAGGTATTGGCAGGAACGTTGAGTGCTTAAAATCTTTTGGCAGGTGTCCAGTTTCGTATATTTTGTTACATATGTCAGTCAGTGATCTTATAGCCTTATCATCAAAAGCCTTTAGATATTCTGCCATAATTTCATCCATTCCTGGAGCTTTACCAGGTCTCAGTTTCCTAATGGCATTTGTTACTTTCCAGGTAAGAATAGTAGGCCCTTCAAATCTTCTTGCATTGGAAGAAAAGCTAAATCAGATTATGAGAAGACCTTAGCCAAAGAGATCAAGGGTAATTCCAAAGAGTTCTTCCGCTATGTGGCAAGTAAGAGGAAGAATGACTTCGGAAGGATAACCTTAGTGGGTGCTGATGGTATTGAGGTGACAAAATCAGATGTAATAGTCGAGTTACTGAGTGATCACTTTTCAAAAGTCTATCACCCAAGTGAGGATATCTCTGTACCTATAGCAATACCTAATGTGAGAATTGAAGCTAAAGAATTAGAGGTATTAAATATATTGCAAAACTTAAATGCAAACACTGCGGTAGGCTTAGATGGAATATCAGCTCGGGTGTTGCGTGAATGTGCAAATGAATTGTCAACCCCTCTTACCTGGATATTTAATTTAAGTTTGAACTCTGGTATGGTCCCTAGGGAGTGGAAGTTAGGCAAAGTGGTTCCTTTGCATAAGGGTGGCTCTAAAACTGCGGTATTGAATTACAGACCAATCACCATCTCAGGAGTAGTGGTAAAAGTATTGGAAAAGTTGGTTAAAGACAAAATTCAAGAATGGGTGGATCAGGATATGATACTCTATAGAGGCCAACATGGTTTTGTTAAAGGTAGATCCTGCCTTAGCAATCTATTAACTATTCATAATAGAATAACATCTGAGTTGGACAAAGGAACTGGCTACACAGTGGTACTTCTGGATTTTGCTAAGGCTTTTGACAGGATACCCCATAGAACACTGTTATGCAAATTGGAGCAGATGGGAATGGATATTAAATTGGTGATATGGATAGGAGAATGGCTCGGGGAGAGATACCATAAGGTGGTGTATGGAGGAGCCGAGTCCAGAATGAGGCAGGTAACCAGTGGTGTGCCTCAGGGCTCTGTGCTTGGGCCAATGTTGTTTAATTTGTATATAAATGATATAGGAAACAGCTTAAAGGGAGATATTCAGTTGTTTGCTGATGATGCAAAGTTGTGTAGTGCAATAAAAAATCAAGCTGATGTTGAAAGTTTGCAGGAGGATTTAAATAAGCTGGTAAAATGGGCAAAAGAAAATGGATGTCAGTTCAATGTGGAAAAGTGTAAAGTCATGCATTTTGGGATTAAAAGATTACCAGCTGTGTACTACATCGATGGAAAGGTACTCCAAGAGATTGATGAGGCTAGGGACTTAGGGGTATTGGTAGATAGGGAGATGAAGTTCAGAGGACACATTGCTAAGGTGTCTAAGATTGCACATAGGATTACTTGGTTGTTGAGGAACACACTGACATCCAGAGATAAAGAGGTTATTATTCCCCTTTATAAAGCATTGATACTTCCACATTTGGATTACTGTGCTCAGGTCTGGTCACCTGGATTCCTTGGAGATGAGGAGGCTGAGGAGAGGGTTCAGAGAAGAGTGACCAAGTTGGTGAGTGATATAAAAAATGCTCCCTACATTGATAGATTGAGAGCTTGTGGATTGCAGAGATTGGTTGATAGGCGAAGAAGAGGGGATATGATAGAAACATTCAAATTACTAAAAGGTTTTTATAGGATTGATGCAGGGGAAATGTTTCAGCTGTGTGATAGTGATGGAAGAACAAGAGGTCATCTCTGGAAATTAAAGAAGAGTGTGGTTAACAAAGGTGTCAGAACAAGGTTTTTTGCCTGGAGGGTGGTGAATGAGTGGAATTCATTGCCTGACTTAGTTGTGAGCTCTTCGTCTGTAAATGAATTCAAGAAGAGATATGACAGATATTGTTTTGCTAGTTTGGGTCTCCCGCGATGAGTCTACTGACTCCATGGAGATACCCGTAATAATAATAATAATAATTATCTATTCTATCATAATTGTAGAGTTCCTTTGAATACTTTACCCATCTATCCCTTATTTTGTCTTTCTCCATTGAAATGTTTCCACTGGTATCTTCGATGCAATGAGAGTCTACCCTTTTTTCTACTGCTTTTTCATGAAGTTCTCTGGTTTTGTGCTTTATGTCCAGAAGTTCAATTTCCTTGCATTTGTTGTTGAGCCATAGTTCTTTTGCAATCCTACATTCTTTCCTGATCTCCTTATTTAAGTTCTTGTATTCAGGACGATATTTGTGTTTCTTTCTTTCCTCCATCATTTTCAGTATCTTGTCATTCATCCAGGGTTTACTCATCTTCTTCTTAAATTTGGGAATTGTTTGTTTCACTGCCTTCTTTATGTCCTCTTTAAATTTCTGTCATCTATCCTCAATCTCATTTTTAGGGTAAGGATACTTGGTGGAATCAGGAACATTAACTGCAGTGGATTGTGCCAATTCCTTTAAAAATTTATCTTGTATTTCTCAATTTTTAAGGGAAGCAAGATCATATTTTCTTATGTTTATAGGTTTCATTTTCTTTGATTTTATTGCTGCTATTAAAGATCAGACCACAGGATTGTGGTCTGATCCAATACCAGCCCCTAGGTATGTTTTGGCTTGTAAGATGTTATTCCGGAATCTTTTTTTTAATCATTATATAGTCAATCTGGTTCCTATAGCTGTCTCCGGGACTTTTCCATGTGTAAAGTCTTCTAGGAGGGTGGCTAAATAAAGTATTTGTTATTACCAGATTGTTTTCTTCACAGAACTGTATTAATCTTTCTCCTCTTGGATTTCTATGTCCCAGGCCCTGGTTTCCCATGTAGGAAGAGATCTTTTCTGAGACTACTTTAGCTTTTAGATCTTCCATAATGATAGTTATGTCATCTGATTTAGCATTGTTAAGTGCCTTTTGAATGTCTTCATAGAAACATTCTACATCTTCATAAGGCATATTCCGGTAATTGGACCACATTTTTTTATTAAGCTAAAAGCACAATAAGGAAATAAAACCCGACAAGTTTCGTAAGTTGTTTGACTTACATCTTCAGGGGTAAAAGATAACTGAAAATTAAAACAACAAAAAAGAGAAATTAATAGTTCATACTATACAATTGTATTTCTCTTTTTTGTTGTTTTAACTTTCAATTACCTTTTACCTCTGAAGATGCAAGTCAAACAACTTACTTGTACTTACGGTGGTATATTCTTTGTGCCTTTGTTGAAGTGAATTTTCTCTTTAGCCTTTTTCACTTCACTTCAACAAAGGCACAAAGAATATACCACTGCATGGAGAAAGCACTACTGAGAGAGCAGATCCAAGCTACCAGAAAGAACCTAGCCGCTACACAAAACCAGCTACTAAAAGAAAAAACGGAGCTGTCTAGCTACTTAAACGCAGATATCTGGATAATCCTAGAAAGGATTACAGACAACACAGCAAACCACATCCAACAAACGAAGAAAGAAAACCTAATTTCCAAATTTCAAAGACTAAAAGAACGACAAAACCAGCTGCCATATTCAAAGTTTGCCACAGTGAACAAGAACAACCAACCAAAAGCAAGAAACAACAGGAGCCACCAATCACCCATAGGTAACAATAACATAATTAACCTATCTAACCATGCTCTAAACAAAGACAAAATCTCTATACTTAACAAAAAGGTTTAAATTTTGCTATAGCACCAAATGTTATTAGGTAAGAATCTTAAAACGATAAACAAACTTGAAGTTATTTGTAATATAGAAAGAGGCCTAAGATTCGTACCTAATATCATAGCAGACAAAATACGTATAGAAACTGCGAACATTTTAAACCATAATAAAACAATAACAAGCAACATAACTAAACACGAATTAACAGCGATAAAATCAATTAAAACAAATCTAAACATAGTAATAACCAGAGCCAATAAAGGAAATGCCACTGTCATTTTAAACCGTACTACTTATATAGAAAAAATGAATCTGCTAGTCTCTGACAATAACACAAACTAGTTAACTACAACCCAACTAACAGAACAAAAAACAAAACAGAGAAACTATTTAAATCAACTACCACATGGCCTGAAGATACAATCAAAAAACTGTTCCCTCATTACACGCGCTCCCCTAGAATTTATGGGCAACCAAAAAATTCACAAAGAAAACACCTGCTAAGACCTATCGTTGAAGGAATTGATAGCCCGATGTATCACTTAGCCAAAAAATTAGCGGCAAACACTCAAGGAGTTGGTAGGTCATTCCCCTTCCTATATCAAAAACACACAACACTTCATAAACATCATCAAAGACATTACATTAGACAGTTTTGATGTCTCTGCCCTCTTTACAAATGTCCCAATCAATGACACAATCATTCTCCTACAGAACAAATTCCCTCCAGATATCACGGGGGTTTTTGTGCATGTATTACGGTCAGGTTACTTTGTATGGCAAAACGCCTTCTACTTACAAAAAGAAGGCACATCCATGGGTTCGCCATTATCCCCCCCCCCCATTGCTAACTTTTACATGGAACATTTTGAGCAACTTGCCCAAGATTCCTCCCCTTTAAAACCCAAAGTCTGGTTTAGATACATTGATGATGTTTTCGTGATCTGGTCCCATGGCCGCCAGATGTTAGACACATTCCTTAGCCACCTAAACAAACAACACAAATGCATACAGTTCACAATTGAAATTGAAAAACACAACACACTTCCATTTCTAGATACACTTGTCACATATCTTCCCTTGGGCAATCTTTCCTTCACTGTTTACCGAAAACCGACACATACGAGACAATATATACACATAAACTCATACCACCACCCAACACAAAAACTAGGTGTCATCAAAGTGCTAAAAAACAGAGCCCAAACGATTTGTTCCAGTGAACAGGCACTGAAAGACGAGTTTAAAATTATCAGTAATAACCTACAAAAAAATGGATACAGCCAAAATGCTATAAACAAAATTCTCTACAAAACCACAATAAAAAACAAAGACAAACCAGACTACAGTAAAACTATAACCATTCCCTACATTAAAAGAATATCAGACAAAATAAACAGAGTACTACAAAAGTACAACCTCAAAGCCACGTTTAAACCTCCTGCAAAATAAAAAAACTTACTCAACTCATCCAAAGACCCACTCCCTCCACTAGCTCACCCTGGAGTATACCGGATCTATTGTACTTGCAACATACCATATATAGGAGAAACAGGACGCACTATTCCTATTAGACAAAAAGAACATAAACGACACATAGGTTGCCCACTAGAGGGCCAGACGAATGGTTGTGTTTTCAGAGAGCTCCCGAAAGCTAAGTACAATTTTGAGTAAAAATTAGAATATAGGTTAAAATCATAATGTAATATTGCCTAATTTTGGTAGCTTGTTGTGTCTGTGGGATTTTGGTGTGAATTACGTTATTTAATTTAGTATATAACGTTACGTTTCATAGATTTGAATATGGCGCCAATGCGACGTAAGATAATGGCGTCCAAAAATACGCCATTGTACAAAAACTATAATGTGAGAGAGTTTGTCCAATGTGATGCGTGTGGGATGTATGCATTCCCGAATGAGGCTGGAATTTGGATTGAAAGTGATAGTGGTGGGAGAATGTGCAGAAAGTGTAAGCAAAGTGAGGAGTTGAAGTATGTGTCAGGTAGTGAGATAGTTATGGTTGAAGAAAGCCAGAATTGCCAGAATGTGAGTGAAAATAGTGGCTTGATAGAGAATTGCGATGTACAAGATGGCAATGAGAGCAGTGATCTAAGAAAGAGTGAAAGCAACCATACTGAGAGAGAAAATGGTTTAAATGATAAAAATAATGAGGAATTATTTGTAGGAAGTGAGATCGCTAGGTTGCGAGCAGTGATACAAAATGCGCAGCGGCAATTAGAGCACCTGCAAAACTCTTTCCAGACTGATTCGGCTAACGTAAAAAAACAGTGCAAGAATGAGAGAGTTTCTGAAATAAAGGAAAGAGTGTTGTATGGTGACTCGTTATTAAGAGGGGTACTAGATGGCAGTGTAACTAAATCGTACTTACCGGGTGCAAAATTTAAGGATGTAAGTGAGAGTATTAGAGTGCAAAAACAGAGGGTGAAAGAATTAATAATTGTGGCGGGTACGAATGAATTGAAAGGTGATAAATTTTTTATGAGAGAGGACTTGAAATTATTGTTAAAGGTAGCGAAAGAAAAGAGTGACAGAGTTAGAATGGTTAGTCTGTTGCCGCAGTATGACAGAGAGGAGTTTAGGAGGTGGGCCATAATCGCAAATGACATTATGCGTAGGTTATGCAGACGGTGTGGTGTGGAATTCGTGGACGTGTGGAATGAGTTTGAAGGGCGAAAGGACTTATACAAGATGGATGGCCTGCATTTGAATGGACTTGGTGTGCGGAGACTGGAAAGAGTGTTGCTGAATGAAGTGAAAATGGATGTGCAAAAACCAGGGAAACTAGAACTACCAAGGAGGGGGGGGGAATGGATATGCAGACATCAGTGACACAGATGAGTGTAAGAATGTATATAATGTACCTGAGCCAGCACTAAGGACAAAAAATGGGAATGGGTCATTTAGAATAACATATCAATATAGGGGTGGGACTAAGGTATCACTGCATTTCATGTATACTAATGCCAGGAGTATTAGGAACAAGAAGGAAGAATTTTTGGCCTTGATTGGCTCTTCCTGGCCACAGGTTATTGGCATTAGTGAAACATGGCTGACGGAAGAAGATATAGTTAGTGGGATAGAATGTGTAGGTTATAGTGTGTTTAGGAGGGACAGAGAATAAAATGGGGGGAGGGATATTATTGATAATAGCTGATGAACTGCAGCCAAGGAGAATTGAAGTTGTATCGCAGGATAGTGAAAGGAGCCCATTTGAGGCTATTTGGTGTGAGATTGAGACTGGCAGAATAAAATATACAGTTGGGTGCTGCTATAGACCAGGTGATGGAATAGATGGTGGAGATAGCATGCATAGGGAAATTCATGAAATGAGTGGAAGGAGGGTAATTATTATAGGGGATTTCAACTATGGTAACATTGATTGGAAGGAGGAGAGGACACATGTGAGGAAGGAAAAGGATTTTATTCAATTATTAAGGGATAACTATCTGAGACAGCATGTAATTGAAAATACTAGGGGTGTGAGAGTGCTTGACCTGGTAATAGCATCTGAGAATATGACCATGTTGCCACCTATTGGTGAGAGTGATCATAAGGTCTTGACCTGGGAGGTGGCTAAAGGTGTGGAATTTTCGATTAAGACAGGGTATATGTGGAATTACCGTGCTGGCAAGTATGACAAGCTTAGGAGATTGCTTGGATCAGTGCCATGGCATGTACAACTGCAAGGTCTGGACGTCGATAGAGCATGGGAAATGGTCAAGGAGCATTTACAGGAGGTAATGGCTGATTGTATACCTAGGGTCCGAATAGTAAAACAAGTAGGGGTTAAATGGATGAATAACACCATTAAGCTTGAGCTGCAAAAAAAGAAACAACTGTGGAGGGAATTTAAAGAAAGGGGTGACCTGCAGGCACACGAACGGCATAAAGTGCAGGCCAGAAAGGTAACGAGTGTGGTAAAAAAAGCAAAAGCGGATTATGAAAGGAAACTAGCTTTGCAAGCAAAAGTGAATCCAAAACAGTTCTTTCAATATGCTGCAAGCAAGAAAAAAACTGTACACGGCAAAATGATTTTAAGGAATGACGATGGTAAGGAGGTCACTAAATCAGTCGATATAGTGGAGTTACTGAGCGCGCACTTTGCAAAAGCATATCATCCAGGTGGTGACATTGAAAAAGTGAAGGAACCATTAGTTTATACGGGAATAGTGATGAATGAAGTGGAGGTGACTAGTTTATTACAGAACCTTAATATGAACACATCTGTGGGATTGGATGGTATACCGGCACGGGTCTTGCGTGAAGCGGCTAAAGAATTATCAATGCCCTTGACCATGTTGTTTAATCTGAGTCTCAGGTCTGGCTTAGTCCCAAAGGTGTGGAAAGAGGGGAAAATAGTTTCACTGCATAAAGGAGGATCCAAGACTACGGTTGCAAATTACCGACTGATCAGCATATCAGGAGTCGTTGTCAAGGTCTTAGAGAAAGTAGTCAAGGGAAAAATACAGGAATGGATTGATGAAAACGAGATACTGTACAGGGGACAACATGGCTTTGTGAAGGGTAGATCATGCTTCAGTAACTTGCTCAAGTTTTATAACAAGGTGACAGCTGAACTGGATAAGGGAAATGGGTTTACAGTGATACAGCTGGTCCTGGCAAAGGCATTTGACAGGATACCAATGGAATACTAATCCGTAAACTACAACATATGGGAATGGATATAGGGTTGGTGAGATGGATAGGTGGTTGGTTGATGGAGAGATATCAAAGAGTAGTTTATTCAGGAGTAGAGTCCAAAAGATGGCCTGTGACTAGTAGTGTGCCACAGGGTTCTGTTCTTGGACCACTGCTGTTTAATCTGTTCATTAACGATATAGGGAAGGATCTAAGTGGAACAATTCATTTGTTCGCTGATGATGTATACTTGGGTAGGGCAATAGTGAATGCAGAAGATGTCAAAGTCTTGCAGGATGACTTAGAGAGATTGGAGTTCTGGGCTAAGGAGAATGGATGTCAATTTAATGTGACAAAATGTAAGGTTATGCATTTTGGGGCGAAAAGATTAGCAGCAGTATACCAGATTGGTGGAACTGTACTCCAAGAGATTGATGAGGCCAGGGACTTGGGAGTGTTGGTGGATAAGGAGATGAAGTACACAACTTTACATCATCAGCGAACAAATGAATTGTTCCACTTAGATCCTTCCCTATATCGTTAATGAACAGATTAAACAGCAGTGGTCCAAGAACAGAACCCTGCGGCACACCACTAGTCACAAGCCGTCTTTTGGACTCTACTCCTGAATAAACTACTCTTTGATATCTCTCCATCAACCAACCACCTATCCATCTCACCAACCCTATATCCATTCCCATATGTTGTAGTTTACGGATTATTCTATTTTTCAAAAGTAGCTAAATCAGCTCATCAACTCACTTGGTTGTTGAAAAATACCTTGACGAGCAGAGACAAGCAAGTTATTGTACCTCTGTACCGAGCCTTGATAAGACCTCATCTCGATTACTGTGCCCAGATTTGGTCACCTCGGTTCCTTCTTGATGGGGAGGAGGTGGAGAATATCCAGAGGCGAGTGACTAAGATGATAACAGGTCTATGGAATGAACCATATGAGAACAGGTTGAAGATTTGTGGGTTGCAGAAACTAGTTGATAGGCGGAGGAGGGGAGATATGATTGAGACATTCAAATTGCTAAAGGGATTCTATAGGATTAATTCAGAGGATATTTTTGAGATCAGGACTGGTGGTGGGAGAACTAGGGAACACCTATGGAAGCTGGGCAAGAGTGTGGTTAGCAGGGGTGTTAGAGCTGGGTTCTTTACTTTTAGAGTGGTAAATGAGTGGAATAAGCTGCCAGAGTCTGTTGTGGGTGCTATGACGGTGAACGAGTTCAAGACAAGGTATGATAGATACTTTGAGAATGTAATCGCATAGTTGTGTGGACATGATGTTTAGGACCTCCCTCGATGAGTCTAAGGACTCCTGGAGTCGCCCGAAATAATAATAATAATAATAATAATAATAATAATAATAATAATTATGGTGAAGCTGGCCTTTCTGATCATGTCCTGAATACCTTACATAGAATTGACTGGAAAACCACCAGCTGTCTACATCACACTAGAACATGGTATGAATGGAAATTCAAGGAAGCCTGTGAGATTATCAGCAACCACCCCAATCTGAACAACAATGATGGTTTAAAAATCCCAAACATTTGGAAGGTATATATTCGACCTTCCTCACCAAAAACAACTATAAACAGGACTGTAGAAAATCCAGTATTGTAAATCAAAAATAAGAATTGTAATACTAAAAATAGGACACCAATTGTTTCTGAAAGAAAACCATCTAAAAGAATGTTTATCCCTGTCATTGTAAAAATAGAATTTAGCTTGATGTAAAAATTTATTTTTTATTTTATTTTATTTTATTTATATATATATATATATATATATATTTTTTTTTTACCAGAGGTCATGTCAGTAGAATAACATGTGATCAAATCATTGTTTCTCTAGCTTACAGTTAATGATGTAACTCTGCTTGTTCTGTATACTTACGTACGCTCTAGATGATGATCTTGATGTGAAGAACGAAACGTCAGGATAATAAAAAAAGTTTTTTTAACACGGTTGTAAATTCCATAAAATTTTTAAAATGAATGCTGATCACCGTGTAACCCTAAAAGAAAGGAGAAGATTCTTGGTTTTCAGATGTGAAGGATCAGGAGATACCCCTCCCTGGAGGGTTTAAGGTATCTTCGTCATATGCTATTTTCATAGTATCCATCTTATATTCATGAATTTCGTTCTCTTCTTCTCTGTAATGTTTCCAAGAGACAAAAGTTGCAGATGGTCTAACCTTGTCTCTTGCTTAAATCTGGCATAGTTTTCTGTTTCATGGTTTACTAACGGAAAGTTATGTGGTGAGGTTCCCTTCCATGGTGACTGGCCACATCTCTGTTTTGTCTCGAAGTGTGTCCGGACTATGTCACATAGTTTGCTGTCATGCCTTCATTACAATTGTCAAATTAAATTTTGGTCATCTGCTAACTCAGCCATTCCAGTCTTCAAGTGCAACAAGAGGAGACACTCTCCTTTACTGCAATCTCTGATAAACAGAAATAAATCTCGATTTGGTGTTGCATCTATCACTTCTTGTAACGTGCCATAAAATTCTTCTATGTCTGCAAACAGCATAACCCATTTGGTATACAAATACACTCACAAATAAAGACAGATGCACTACTATTTGCATATGATCAAACTGTATTAGCTACATCAGAAGATGATCTACAGAGATCAATCATCATCATCATCATCATCATCATGCATATCAAGGATTTAGATCTAGCGTGGTCTGTTCTGGCCTTAGAAGTCATTGTTAAATCGTTTAAGAGGACGTCCTGGTTTTCTTTTTCCTAATGGCTTGTACTTTAAGGCTTGTTTTGGTAATCTTTCTATTATCATTCTTTGAACGTGTTCCATCCATTTATGTTTATATTTTTTAATTTTTTCTATTACTGGTTCTTGGTTTAATTCTTTCATAATTTCTTTGTTTCTTTTGTGGTCAAATAGAGTATACTTTGCATTTTTCTCATAAACTTCATTTCTGCTGTTATTAATCTTTGTTTGTCTTTTTTGTTTTATTGTCCAGATTTCACTTCAATACATTAGGACTGGTAGGGCAGATGTATTGTATACTTTCAGTCTGGTTTGTTTTTGAACTAGGTTTGGTTTAAATATAGTTAATTACACCTGTTATTTTTAAATATTTTGCAATTTTTACGTTTATATCTTTTTCGTTTTCATATGTGATCATACATCCTAGGTAGTTAAATGAAATTCACCTGTTCTAAGATCTTGTTATCTATTACTATCTTAGTTCTTGCTGGATCTTGTCCTTTAAAGGCCACAGTTTTTGATTTTTCTGTTGATATTTTCACCATAATCTTTGGCTATCTCATTTAGATCTAAAATAGCTTCTTTAAGTTATCTTCAGAATTTGTTCAGAGATCAATAAAATCATTAAATGAAATTTCAGAACAATATAATATGAGAATATCAAAAAGTAGAGACAAAAAAAGAAAAAAAAGAATTTTTTTTTTCTATTACTGGTTCTTGGTTTAATTCTTTCATAATTTCTTTGTTTCTTTTGTGGTCAAATAGAGTATACTTTGCATTTTTCTCATAAACTTCATTTCTGCTGTTATTAATCTTTGTTTGTCTTTTTTGTTTTATTGTCCAGATTTCACTTCAATACATTAGGACTGGTAGGGCAGATGTATTGTATACTTTCAGTCTGGTTTGTTTTTGAACTAGGTTTGGTTTAAATATAGAGTTAATTACACCTGTTATTTTTAAATATTTTGCAATTTTTACGTTTATATCTTTTTCGTTTTCATATGTGATCATACATCCTAGGTAGTTAAATGAAATTCACCTGTTCTAAGATCTTGTTATCTATTACTATCTTAGTTCTTGCTGGATCTTGTCCTTTAAGGCCACAGTTTTTGATTTTTCTGTTGATATTTTCACCATAATCTTTGGCTATCTCATTTAGATCTAAAATAGCTTCTTTAAGTTATCTTCAGAATTTGTTCAGAGATCAATAAAATCATTAAATGAAATTTCAGAACAATATAATATGAGAATATCAAAAAGTAGAGACAAAAAAAGAAAAAAAAGAATAGCTTTCAAAAGAGAAAACCCAATAAGAAATAAAATAGTGATAGATTATAAAATATCAGAACAAGTAAATATTTTTAAATACCTGGGATGTGCCTTAGCATATGAAAATGAAACGATATACACATCAAAATATCAAATTTTGCTAAAGTAAATGGCATAATAAATAATATATTTAAAGCAATCACTCGTACAAAAACACACCAGAAACAGACTATAGTATTCTGTCTAACCAATTTTATTATATGGAAGTGAAATGTGGACCATAAAAATAATAATGAAAAATGGATTCAAACAGCAGAGATCCAATTTCTCAGAAAAACAGCTGAATATACCAAGTGAGACCATAAAACAAATGAAGAAATTTTATAATCCCTGAATATAAAACCAGTTAACTACTGTATAAGTAAATATAAACAAAAATGGTTAAAACATCTAAATCGAATGGACAATAGCAGACTGCCAAAATACTATACATATATAAAATAAATGGAAAAAAGAACTGAAAGACCAAGAAAGTGATGGTATGAGATCAGAACAGGCCACTTGACCTAAAAGGCATGATAGGAAGAAGAATTCTTCCAGTGTACAAAAGCAATGCTGCAAATATAATTTTATATAAAGACTTCTGCTTGCATATGCTTGGAGATAAATATGAATGAAATAAGAATATAATTTATTGTATACCATAACAAAAACACTTTTTGAATTATATTTTCATATTTGCTTTGATATTTCATTTATGAAAGAGGGCAAAAATTAATATTGTCGCACTTACCTTAGAGTCTATTATTTTTTTTAAATTGCGAAGAGCTGCCTCTTGGGACTGGATCATAGTATGCAAAACGCTGATCAAAGTAATGAATTGCTCAGATATAAATGTGTGCTGACTCGTAAGGGCTGCTTCCTGAAAAAAAAATTAATTATTCTACTAATATTATACAGATATTACCCACACAACTATCATGATCCAACAGCAGAAATGTTCTCGAATAACACTGCATAACAGAAATTCGTAACACGTAACATGCAAAACAATTTACAGAATTCAGAATATGGGTGATTTGAATTCTGTGTAATACTACCTCTTGATTTTCTGAAATGATAGCCTAGCAATTTCTATACAAGACACTTTTATTCCTTACAAGTATTTAAAAGATAAATAAGGTAACTAATAAGCATATTATGAACAAAGGTTCTTTAACTAAGCTACTAGAGTATACATTCAGCAAAAGACTTGACAGCTTTTACAGAACTATTGTCTAAGGCCTTGATCAGGCCTCATATGGATTTTTGTGTACAGATTTGGTCACCAGGTCTTCAGGATGATGAGAATATGTTAGAAAGGGTCCAGAGAAGATTCACAAAAGTGGTCGGTAGTCTTTGGAATGAAGAGTATGAGGACAGTTTGAGAGAATGTAAATTGCAAAGCCTCATGAATAAGAGGAGGGGAGGGGGGGGGGATATGATTGATGTATCTTCCATGTCAACCTGATAACAGGTTGACACAGAAGAGATGTTTCATAGAATGGGAGAGGGGGGGTAGAACATGAGGCCATTGCTGGAAACTATATAAAAACAATTGTGAACTGCTGTAGAGTATTAATAATCCAAATCTGTCAAATAAAACAGAACACACAAGAAATCCAAGTCTCACATTAATAATGACCAATATTTTTATATTTATATATATATATTTTTTCCCTTAAAACAGGCAAATCAACCAGAGAATGCATGCAATTAACTGACAAAATACTGTCTAGTGAGTGGTAGATGTAGTTCACCATAGATGGAAGATCATTTAGCACTATAGAATGGCCTAAAATGAATTCCAGGACTTGCGTGGAGGTATCATGTAAAGATAATAATGTAGGATCTACCATTTATCTGACTTTCAAAACATTTGACTGACCCCATGAATGTCAAATGATTTCTGGTACAGCAATGTAATTGTACTTCAACTATCTCCCACTTTAATTATCAAAATGGCAAATTGCCTTTCTGATGTATCTGATGTATTCAGATAAATGGTAGATTACTGTAATTATAATTTTAAAAAATATTTGCTAAATGTTATATTCCAAATATCCTTCCAATAAAAAGTTAAGAAGGTTTTTATCACTTCATCCTTATTATATAGTTCTACTCACATTAAAGCAATTACTTGTATATAAAAATAACCCATATATATTGCTGGAGCATTAGCAAAGTTTATGATTAATGATTCCATGGAGGCAGAATTTACTATTTATAATAATTAAAGAAGTAAGTATTATAGCAACAGCCTATTCATTGGATGGTAAATCAGAACTGTTTAATATCTGAAAAACAACTGTAATTATTTATTAAAATTAATGGAAAGTTGTATGAACACATTATGATAGGTTTCACGGTATAAAAGAACACAGATGGTTAAGCAAATAACTATTTATTAACTTAAAAGTTAATATTTCGCTGGTCTTATATCCAGCATCTTCAGAGCACACAACACAAAGTTTGTTACAAAGGCAAGACAACCACAATCCGGTATAACAGTGGGGACAGTATAAGTGATTGCAGCGTGCAACACAAGACTAAAGTCCTAATATGGCACCATCTAGGTTAAAAAAAAAAAAAAAAAAAAAAAAAATTTCCAAGTTTTGAAATAGTAGTCCAAATGATAAAAAATAAAAGTAATAAATATTAATTTGGTCTTAGGATGACTGTCTCCCAAATCTTTGGTAGATTTATACAGCCATACTTGTTAAGGTTTGGGGTATGTTTCAAGGCTTCTGTTGATTCCAGGAACAGCCTCTCTGACTTGTAGAAGCTTCTGTACATTACTTTTGTTTCTTTCCAATTGATCCTGTGTGCAGGGGTATCCAGAGCATGCTCTGGATACCCCTGCAACATACCATTCATAACATTTTGAAACATACCCCAAACCTTAACAAGTATGGCTGTATAAATCTACCAAAGATTTGGGAGACAGTCATCCTAAGACCAAATTAATATTTATTACTTTTATTTTTTATCATTTGGGCTACTATTTCAAAACTTGGAATTTTTTTTTTTTTTTTTTAACCTAGATGGCACCATATTAGGAGTTTAGTCTTGTGTTGCACGCTGCAATCACTTATACTGTCCCCACTGTTACATCGGATTGTGGTTGTCTTGCCTTTGTAACAAACTTTGTGTTGTGTGCTCTGAAGATGCTGGATATAAGACCAGCGAAATATTAGCTTTTAAGTTAATAAATAGTTATTTGCTTAACCATCTGTGTTCTTTTATACCGTGAAACTCTATCATAACATGTCTGACGAACACATAACGCGTTGTATGAACACATTACAGAGTTCAATTAGGCTTATTCTGATTTATAAATGCTGCCAGGCCAATTCTTTTCAAACCATAATATTATGTGGGAAAATTCTTTTGATAAAAATAATAGAAATAGAAAAGATTATTGGATGATTTTGGTAATATGCAATAGAAAAGGATTCCTAGTGAAATGGCTATTTAAAGCAAAGTTGCTTTCCCTACCTCATTCCCAGTTTAAAAAAAAAATAATAATAATAATAAAGAAAAAATGGTATATTTGCTTTATTTATAATCCATTAAAGCAGAATAAACACCGAAGGTTTTTTTTTTAATTATTATTATCATTATGAAAATTTTAAAAGCTGGAATTATACCTAGTGTGCTTCACAGAGTTCATCCTCTATTTCTTAGACCCTCATTCCTGATTCTCTACATATAAGAAATGGTTTAGATGGAATTAATATACTGTACATTTAAAACAAATTCATATGATAATCAAAGTTATAAAGATGAAACGAAGAATAAACCAACAAAGCAGCCAGAGAGCTTTCAAAAAAGAAAAAGAAAACAAAATTGAAATTGAAAGAATTAAAATCCTATGAATACAGACAGAAAATTAAAAAAAAAAAAAGAAAAGCAAAATGGCAAAAGTCCTTTATGTTTGCAACATGATTTTTTTAAAGCTCAACTGAATAATTTTTCTACGCTTGTTATCAAGCAAAATCATGCCAAATGATTTTTCTATGCTTGTTATCATGCCAAATTTTCAAGCTTTTTCTTAACTGAGTTACAAAAATTTATTAAGAGAGCATTAAAGTAAATTAACTAATACATGTCTAGATCATGTGATGATGGAAAATTTGAATAACCTAAAGTTATCAAAAAAATAAAATAATAAATGGAATATACACCAATACTAAACATATTTCAGCTTAGTCTCTCTCTCTCTCTCTCTATGCCTCCTCTCCTTCACTGTGATAATTTCAATGAAGGTATATGCTGTATGTGTAGATATATATTATTCTTCTTATTATTATTATTATTTCTACAGGCACTCCATGGAGTCAAAAGACTCATCGTGAGAAACCCACTCTATCCATTAACACAATGCCTATCATGCATGTCTTTAAACCTATTCATTGTTGGAGCACTCAAAACCACTTCTGTCAATCCAATCCACTCATTCACCACTCACCAAGTGAAGAACTTAATCTGCATATCCTTAATAACCCCACTTCTAAGTGTAACCCCCTGTTTTTCCCCTACTCATCATATATTGCAAAATTTATTCTGTGCCAATCTGCATATTTGCAACCTGCACTTTAGTAACTTATAATTTTCTATCATATCCCCCTCTCCTCTGCCTGTCAATCTAACTCTGCAACCCACACACTCTCAATCTATCCTCATAGGGAACATTCACAAACATGTCACCAGCTTGGTCACTTGTCTCTGAATCCTCTCTACTACCTGCAAATCCACAAGAAATACAGGTGACCAAATCTGTGCATAGTAGTCAACATGCAGTCAAATCATAGCCATATAAAGAGGGATAATAACCTCCCTATCTTTACTTTGTCAATGTGTTCTCCAGCATTCAAGTAATCCTCTGAGCTATTCTGTCAACTCTTGCAATATGTCCTTTGAATTCCAATTCTCTATCCACCAGTTAATCGAGGTATCCCTCGATTAACTCGGTTAATTAATCCCTCGATGTTACCACATATATCAAAATCACATTAATCAAATCTAATAATCAATGGTAAAAATTACAATTCATCCATGATCGATTACTGTATTAATAATTTGTTTTATATGGTACTCTTTTAGGAAAGATAAAAATTGAATGCAAAGTAAATGTTTAATAAATGCTTGTACCTACATTATTTACTGCAATTTTTTTATCAAAAGAAGTTATCAAGAGTCGTTTGAATAGTTTTAGTTTTTTTTCTTATTGGCATAAATTCTACGATAACAAGCAAAATGACTCTCCAGACCTCGGCAAACAAGCAATAAAACAAAGAAAAAACTGCAAACATAATACATGATGGTACAAATTAAGTGGATATTGAATCCAACATTATTTCATAGCTGAATATAGAAACTACAAGAGTCTCATGGCGAATATATAGAAACTAAAAGTTTCAGCGGATGCAAGCATAAGCAACCTTATGGGCAACTTGTAATAAAAGTTGAGTAAGCTCCAGATCACTTTCCTTAGTATTTTCCATAATGTAAAGCACATCTCCTAGAGAACATGTATGATAAATATTGAATCCAACATTATTTCATAGCCGAATCTAGAAAACTACAAAAGTTTTGTGCCGAATATATAGAAACTAAAAGTTTTGGTGGATGCAAGCATAAGCAACCTTATGGGCAAATTGTAGTAAAGGTGGAGTAAGCTCCAGATCACTTTCATTAGTATTTTCCATAATGTAAAGCACATCTTTCAGAGGACATATATGATAAATAAGCCTTTGGCTATCTATTTCAGTAATACATGATGGTTTATTTATTTTCAGTTACAATCTAGAAATTATTGAACAAATAATAAAAAAACAACAACTAAACCATACTATATTGACATCGGACGTCACAGTATCTCTCAGTACAATTTACTCTCAAATATCACAAACTTTACATAACATGTGTTAAACCAAACTGACAGCAAAAAACAGTGCAGAATATCATTTGTAACATATGAATGCACAGCTACTCATGACCTCCGAGCTATACACTGAATTGTGTAAGAATATTTATATTAAACATTTTGCATGTATCTATCAGATCAGTTGTGAGCTCCGCAGAGTTAAAGTCACGTTAATCAAAACTCTTGCCGCGTATATCAAGGGATTACCGCAATTAATTTCACCGCATTAATCAAATCCCGAGTTAATAAAGGTTTTTCATCTTGTGAATGTGACATCATAGAGAGTTTGAGAGCATGGATGATGAGGAGGAGAGAGTGACTGTAAGTGGGCAAGAGGTATGTATATGGGGGAATTGAGCAAACGATGTCAATAAGGCTGTGGAACTTGATGGTATCACTACATATTTTGAAGGAATATGCCAGGGGAGTTCACATTTGCCTTGATATATTTGTTTAATATGATTCTTGTATTCGATCAAGTTCCAAAGGAGTGGAAGGAAGACAAGATTGTGCCACTTCATAAAGAGGTGACCACTCAAGCATCAAATTCTAGGCCTATCTGTGTGTCAGTTGTTGGGTGGTTAAAATGTTGGGGAGGCTGGTGAAAACGAGGATCCAGAATTGGGTTAACAACAATGGTATCATCTTTGATGGACATCATGGATTTGCTAAAGGGCAGTTATGTTTTAGTAATCTATTTACTTATTACAATAAGGTGACAGCTCCATTGGACAAAGGAGATGTATACACAGTAGTATTCTTAGATTTTGCAAAGGATTTTCATAGATTACTACATGATAAGCTGATAGTTAAACTAGAACAGATGAGGGTGGATATTAGACTACTACATTTGATTGGAGATTAGCTATCTGATATCAGTAAGTTGTGTATGGAAGAACAATATCACAGAAGAGGAAAGTCACTAGTGGTATGCCTAGTAGTCTGTTTTAGGGCCAGTGCTGTTTGCCCTGTATGTTAATGATATTGGGAAAAATTTGGATGGAGATATTCAGTTGTTTGGAGACAATGCAAAGTTGGGATGAACTATCAAGAGTAAAGATATTGTGGCCTTACAAGAAGACTTGAATAGATGGAGTGAATGGGCATGGGGAGTGGGGATGCCAGTTCAGTGTTGTGAAATGTAAGGTTTAAAAATTTGGGAAACAAAGATGGGATGTAGAATTTACACTTGGTAAGAATATATTGTTGGAGGTGGACGAAATAAGAGATCTCGGGTTGATGATGGATAAGAATCTGAAATTTAGAGGATATATTGCCAAAACTATGAGGACAACACAACGAATTCTGGAAATGATGAGGAGGCAACACTGACTTGTAGAAGTGAGGAGATTCTGGTTCCATTGTATGAGGCTCTGTTTAGGCCACACATGGACTATTGTGTGCAGATTTGGTCACCTAGTTTTCAAAAGGATGAAAAGATGTCGGAGAGGATCCAGAGACAATTGACCAAAATAGTTTCTGATCTCCAGAATGTTGAATATGAAGAAAAGGTGAGATGATGCAATTTGTAGAGTCTAGTGGTTCAGAGGCAGAGGAATGACATGATAGAGAAGTACAAATCAGTAAGGGGTTGCTATAGGATTAATGTTGCAGAGGTTTTTCATAAAACGGTGGGAGATCAGGGGAGAACAAGAGGTCATCTTTTTCTCCTGTGGAGGCTGTATAAGAAAAATGTGAACATAGGAATGAGAAGCAGATTTTCTGCATGCAAAGTTGTGCATGATTAGAATGCCTTTCCTAAGAGTGTGGTGTCTGCATAGAAATTGAATGTGTTTAAGGCAGGTATGATGAGCTGTGTGTATGACAAAGAGACCTCCTAAATGAGTCTTTGACTCCATGGGGTCTTAGGAAGATAATAATAATTTTTGCTTCTAACAGCTCTTTCATATCTTCTCTCATTTGCATATTTCTTACCTTTCAAATAATTTGTGACTGCCAAAACAATTTACTTGTTCACTTCTTTCTTCTGCAAACTTAAGATTCATTAACATCTTTAATCTTCACCTGGAAAACATGCTTTCATCACTTTCTCATTAAATACGAGGGCTGTTCGATAAGTCCGTGCAAAGTCTAAGAGATGGTGCCACCAGTATGTATGTATTTTTAGTTGCTGGCAACTGTTGGAGGATTACACACTAAGTTTCAATCAGATAGATCTATTACTCTGTGTTTGGCGTTCATCTGAATCAATCAAGCACCGTGATTTGTGAAAAATGGATGAGAAAGAATTTTGTGTAGTGACTAAACATTACTTTTTGAAAGGCAAAACGTCCCAGGAAGCCAAAGCTAAGCTTGATAAACATTATGTTGAGTTTGCCCCTTCGATTAGAATGGTTTATAAGTGGTTCAGTAACTTTCGAAGTGGCCATATGAGCACAAGTGAAGCTGAACGTTCTGGATGCCCTGTTGAGGTCATTACTCCAGAAATTATTGAAAAAATCCATGATATGGTGATGGATGATAGAAAAATGAAGGTGCATAAAATTGCTAAGGCTGTGGGCATCTCAAATGACCACGTACATAATATTTTACATGAACATTTACATATGAGAAAATTATCCGCAAGATGGATGCTGCATTTGCTCACACTGGATCAAAAGCATCAACGTGTAAATTGTTGCAAGAACAGCTTGAAGCTCTTTCAACGGAAGCCAGGGGAATTTTTGTGTTGTTTCATAACAGTGGACAAAACATGGATACCAGCCTGAGACCAAGGAACAGTCAAAACAATGGGTTGCAAGCAGGGAATCTGCACCAAAGAAAGTGAAAACTGTTCCTTCAGCAGGAAAGGTTATGGCCATCATCTTCTGGGATGCTCATAGCCTAATCTTCATAGACTTCTTGGAAAAGGGCAAAACAATTACCAAAGTGAATTATGCAACTTTGCTGGATCGTTTAAATAATGAAATAAAGGAGAAACAACTACACTTGATTGAAAAAGAAGATTCTGAAAAAGAATCTTCTTTTTCACCATGATAACGCACCCGTCACTCTACTGCAATTGTGACCGCAAAATTGTTAGATTTATGCTACTACGAAGTCCTTTCGCATCCACCCTACTCTTCATATTTGGCTCCCTTGGACTACTATCTGTTTCCAAACATGAAAAAATGGCTGGCAGGAAAGAGAGTTTCATCAAACGATGAAGTGATTGCCGAAACAACTGCCTATTTTGAAGATTTGGACAAATCATACTATGTGGACGGGATCAAAAAACTCAAGCATCGTTGGACTAAGTGTATAGACCTCAAAGGAGACTGTTGAAAAATAAAAATGTTTGTCCCAAAAAAATTATGTTTTCTTCATTTTTTCTTTACATCTTTTCTTCACGGACTTATCAAACAACCCTCGTATAGCTCTTATCATCAAATCCCATACAATACAATCACTTTTCTCCCAGTGTCTCACACTTTTATGCTTTTCCTATTCACTCTTTCTTTCATGCCCTGTTCTTCTGTACCACACACTAATAATTTCTGCAGTTGCTTGAGCTCACATTTTGTCCTGTGAAGGAGTCCACATAAGCGTGCAATTTTTTTCACCACTGACATCTCCATCTTCCACATTATTACTTTCAACCACTTCATTCAAAGTGTCATTCATATTTCGTGCACTGCTTTTCACTGCTTTTGCTACATTCTCCACTACACTCTGACAATCCTGCCTTATATCCACAATATCAGTCACTTCATTCTTCCACTCCCAACACGACCTGCATTTCTTATACTCGCTTATGAAACATTTGTGACAAATATTCTCTCCATTCTCACTCTCATGCATAATCCATTCAATCTCAGCAACAAATACATTAAACATATGCTACATCACATCAAATTCTTCACATTGATATCGGTCAATATCGATGTCTTGTTCACCAGTTTTCTTGTATGCATTGTTATGGCACATAACAAAGAATGTTATGGCACATAACAAAGAATGTTTTTGAAAGAATATCATGCGATAATAGTTAAGACTAACAACACAGTCAAAAATAAACAAAATACCACCAGTTATATATAATACTAATACTGTCGATACAGCACACATGCATTATATATATATAAAAAAAATCTTATAAACAACAGCCAGAAAATATAATGAATGCTTATTATGAGCAATTTTTTGTTCTCCAAAAAATCCGATTTAGAGAATAACTTACTAACATTAAGTTTAATAAAGGATGACTAGATGAGAATAAACCAATATACAATCAAAAATAAAACACAAATTTTTTGATTATGTTGAACAAGAGTGAATTTAAGGAATTATTTTCGAGAAATACAGTATGTTATTTCAGTTAATTTCAATAGTCAATCAAGAATCTGTGCTGTAATTTTCACCACAGATTCAACTGGAAGATAACCTGTTAACTTTTTCTTCCACTTTTACATGGCTAGCTACCATACAAGCATGTATAAATTTGATTTACTTCCCTTGTACAGAAATAATGAACATGCTTAGTGATGTGATAAAGAGCTGATAGTTGA
This sequence comes from Typopeltis vanoorti, assembly GCF_054136105.1. Lineage (NCBI taxonomy): Eukaryota > Metazoa > Arthropoda > Arachnida > Uropygi > Thelyphonidae > Typopeltis > Typopeltis vanoorti. Next base: position 5,037,690 of record NC_143550.1, on the reverse strand, counting down.
TATATCAGAAACTGAGATACAGTTGACAACAGACACAGCAATTCCACTAGCAAAGCATACAAATTATGAGAGGTCCTGTGGCCAAAATTAATTTTGCATTGATTATAGAAAATGATTAGATACATTTTGAAAATAATTAAGAAGAGACTATCCAAATTAGCATGACTTCACTCATTACATGAATGAAGAAATTAAGTAAAAATAATGAAATAATACTATCATTTCATTATTTTCATAATTTATATTATTTAAAAAATATTCTTATATTTAATTACTAAAATAACGAGCCAAAAGGCTTGAGTTCAGCAATGCAAAATTATATAAATCAAGTGGATATTAAATCCAGCATTATTTCAAAGCTGAATATAGAAAGTATGAAAGGTTCATACGAAATTTGACCAGAAAGCTTACAGGAATAACTTGTCGGCATTTACGAGTTGCCCTAGTGTAGAACTTATAGAAAGCATGATCGCTTGCGCAAGCGTCCATATATTTGCCTTCTATTAGTCCATTTTGATAAGGTTTCACTGGCCTGGCAGCTGTTTCGAACTGGCTGGTTCTCCTCAGAGACCAGGCAACTATTTAAGTAAAGCCACTCCCTATGAATAAAATTTAAGTTTTATTCATGGGGAGTGGCTGAAAGATCATCCAACTCAGTGTTGGTTCCACTCAGTGAGAAGCTCATCCCACCACTAAGCAGAACCGCTCATATTCCAGGGAAAAGCATCCACCAACAAAGCCCACACGGGCCACACTGGAAAACACTTTTCCCGGAGACTCGGATTGCTCTCTCAAGGCAAAAATCCCAAGAAATCTTAAGCCCACCCTCAGTGGGACAAGACCCGGAAGAATCCTTAAGAGAGCAAAAACTCTCGTTCAGTACTAAGGAACTCAAAGTGTCAGAGAGGTGTATGTTTCGTAAGTGAACTCTCGGTCTGTGCATAAAGTATTTACTAAAATAAAGAGCAAAAAGCTTCAGTTTGGCAATGCAAAACAGGTCTCTGAGGAGAACCAACCAGTTCGAAACAGCTGTAAGGCCAGTGAAACCTTATCAAAATGGACTAATAGAAGGTGAATATATGGATGCTTGGGCAAGTGATCATGCTTTCTATAAGTAGACTTATCATAAAATTTTTTTTATCAAACCGGGACATTTTTGAGAGTTTGCTCAAAACAGAAAGTAAAGCCTTCTACGCTAAGTCTTATGATTTATAAGCCTTATGATTATGAAAGGCTAAATAACGGAGTGGTTAACAAAAAACAACATTTCGTAGTGATAATTTTTAATTACTCTTAACTGAACATAACTTATTATTAAAAAGTTATTAATATTTATCACTAGCGTGAACCTTCTTTAAAAATTCTTTGTTATTTTTAATCGCGTTGAAAAATTCACTACAATTTAGTTCACCATTAAGTTTGCAGCGCAATACAGCTTTTACTGTTGATTCAGCCATTATACCTCTTTCTTCAGACCATATGTTATTAATTACTGAGAATATCCTTTCAACAGGTGAAGATTGGGCAATGAAATGTTCTTTTCTTTGAAATGACTGAATAGTTGTATCCATTTTTCTTCGCAACTTGTATTTTTCAAAATGTCATAGTTTGCTGACCAAAAAGCTTTTGCAATCACCACTTCATCAAACAGTTCATCCATGTTTATTGTATTATTTGCAAGAGTTTCATTAATTTTTTCACCTGAAGCTTCAATTTCCAACCAAGTTAATTCATTGTTGTTTATCCAAGTAAAAGATTCTGCTCCACCAAAACTGTTTTCCCAAAGCTCAATGTAAGAAAGATATCGGTCATAAAATTTTGTAAACTCTTGTAGCATTGTATTAATATTAATACTTCCATTATTTTCCAGTATTCTAAAAAGCTTTTTTGCTTCTTGAGGTATAAATTTATTATTATGCCTTTCCTCAAGATTTGTTTTTAATTTTCTAAGTTCAATGACAATATCTGTGGCACTCGCTTTTGTACTTTCCATAATCAAGATAGATTTGTTAAACAATTTGAGTTGCCCGTGCACAAACGACAAATACATTTCACCACAATCATTATCAAAGAACTGTTTTATCATCATCGGACAGTGTTCTTGTGAAATAAAATATGATTTCAGTCCCTCATAGATTTCAAGTATTCTGTCATTAGCTGGAAGTAGTGAAAGAAAACGGGTGTTGCCATGTTGAAGAACCTTATTATACTCTACATCTACAAATTCACAGAACGCTTTTAGTTGAGTAACTCGAACCGTATAAATGTGGAAATATTTATAAATTTTGACTACTAAAGCTTCTATTTCAATAGGTAGAACATCAACTGCAGTTTGAAGACAGTTGTGAACGATGTGAGCACCGCAACCAATGCTCACAATATTTCTTCCTAGTTCCTTCTTCAATTGACTGTAAATATTGTTTTCTCCTCTCCGTTTTACACCCCCAGAATCGGTATTGCAGTTATCTCCACAAAAGCTAATATTTTTTTTTTTTTTGGTTATATTATGAGTTTTCATAACTGACATTAAATGGTTTGTCAGTATTTCTGCAGTTTCACCAGAAACTGATTGAAAGTCTAAAAATTTAACTTTTACTCCACAATCTGGTGCAAAATACCACACAACACATGGAACAGTTTTAAAATTGACATCATCACAAAATTTGTTTTGTTTAAATCTTCATAAAGTTGCTGAAACAACAGTGGCTCAATCACATTAACAATGACAGCTTCACATTTTGTTCTACTCAGTCTAAACTTTGTTTCAAAAAGCTTTGATATCAATTTAGATGAACAATCGGCAGACTTAAAGCTGAGATTGTGAATAGCAACATGAAATGCAAAAGTTGCTTCTTTAGCAGCTATTAAAAATTCTTTGTCACTTGGATCGGTTTAAAATATGACAATATCTTTGAGGAAGTTCCTGCCGTTGCTAGACTAGCCTTAGGTTTCACACATGTCAAGTGATTTTTTATGTCCGAACGCCGACCATGAGCCACAGAAAATTCTGAAGAGCACTGATCACATTTCACTTTGTCAATATGACCACAAAATTTTTTCAAAAATGGATAATCCTTTTTTAATTCATCCGTAAACACACAGTTTCTTTTTGGCATTTTGGGGTTAAATTAATTTAATGAAGTAAAAAAATCACAAACAACACGCCAAAAAGAAATACCAACTCACAATCTAAACTCAACTAAGATTGCGCATGCTCAACAATGACTTGCGATGCAGCATACAGGCCAGAGTCAAAGTGGGGTATTCGTGTTGCCTAATCGCCATTTTCCAAGGCTGCACTTTTTGTACTGATTGTGTATATTCTGCACTTTTAAATTTTTACCAAATAACCGGGACAAAATGACAAACTGGCCGGGACGCTGGGACCATACCTTCAAACCAGGAAGTATTATTATTATTATTACGAGTATCTCCATGGAGTCAGTAGACTCATCGCGGGAGACCCAAACTAGCAAAACAATATCTGTCATATCTCTTCTTGAATTCATTTACAGACGAAGAGCTCACAACTAAGTCAGGCAATGAATTCCACTCATTCACCACCCTCCAGACAAAAAACCTTGTTCTCACACCCTTGTTAACCACACTCTTCTTTAATGGTATGGTAAGCCTATCTATAAAGTCTGTGCTAGGGCAACTCGTAAATGCCGGTAAGTGCATTCCCGTAAGCTCTCTGATCAACTTTCATACGAAGCTTTCATAGTTTATGCATATGGCTTTGAAATAATGCTGGATTTAATATCCACTTGATTTATATAATATTCTTATAGTTAATATTTTTTATTGACTATGCTCAAAAGTGAACCTCTTGTTATACACAGAGCTCGGTACATCAGTTCTTTTATGCTATCATATATAATCAATATCGCTATATTAACAACACAACATTTGGAGGTAATCTGATGACATTCATATAAAATTGATAATGTTTCTGGTGTGACTTGGGCAATTGTCAATGATAAGCAAGCTCTTGAAAGCAGTGTTCTCTCTCTCTCTCTCTCTCTCTCACTCCCTCTAATAAATTTTGCCGTTGTTCTAGGGATTAGAGATCCAGTGATAAATATTATTATTATTATTATTACGGGTATCTCCATTGGAGTCAGTAGACTCATCGCGGGAGACGCAAACTAGCAAAACAATATCTGTCATACCTCTTCTTGAATTCACTTACAGACGAAGAGCTCACAACTAAGTCAGGCAATGAATTCCACTCATTCACCACCCTCCATGCAAAAAACTTTGTTCTGACACCCTTGTTAACCACACTCTTCTTTAATTTCCAGGGATGACCGCTTGTTCTTCCATCACTATCGCACAGCTGAAACATTTCCCCTGCATCAATCCTATAAAAACCTTTCAGTAATTTAAATGTTTCTATCATATCCCCCACTTCTCCGCCTATCAACCAACCTCTGCAATCCACAAGCTCTCAGTCTATCAACGTAGGGAGCATTTCTTACATCACTCACCAACTTGGTCACTCTTATCTGAACCCTCTCCTCAGCCTCCTCATCCCCAAGGAATCCAGGTGACCAGACCTGAGCACAGTAATCCAAATGTGGAAGTATCAACGCTTTATAAAGGGGAATAATAACCTCTTTATCTCTGGATGTCAGTGTGTTCCTCAACAACCAAGTAATCCTATGTGCAATCTTGGACACCTTAGCAATGTGTCCTCTGAACTTCATCTCCCTATCTACCAACACCATTAAGTCACTAGCCGCATCAATCTCTTGGAGTACTGTTCCATCAATGTAGTACACAGCTGGTAATCTTTTAATCCCAAAATGCATAACTTTACACTTTTCCACATTGAACTGACATCCGTTATCTTTTGCCCATTCCACCAGCTTATTTAAATCGTCCTACAAACTTTCAACATCGGTTTGATTTTTTATTGCGCTACCCAACTTTGCATCATCAGCAAACAACTGAATATCTCCCTGTATGCCATTTCCTATATCATTTATATACAAATTAAACAACAATGGCCCAAGCACAGAGCCCTGAGGCACACCACTGGTCACCTGCCTCATTCTGGACTCGGCTCCTCCATACACCACCTGATATCTCTCCTTGAGCCATTCTCCTATCCATATCACCAATTTAGTATCCATTCCCATCTGCTCCAATTTGCATAACAGTGTTCCACGGGTATCCTGTCAAAAGCCTTAGCAAAATCCAGAAGTACCACTGTAAGGCAGGATCTACCTTTAACAAAACCATGTTGGCCTCTATAGAGTATCATGTCCTGATCCACCCATTCTTGAATTTTGTATTTAATCAACTTTTCCAATACTTTTACCACTACTCCTGAGATGGTGATTGGTCTGTAATTAACTACCGCAGTTTTAGAGCCACCGTTATGCAAAGGAACCACTTTGCCTAACTTCGACTCCCTTGGGACCATACCAGAGTTCAAACTTTAATTAAATATCCAAGTAAGAGGGATTGACAATTCATTTGCACATTCACGAAACACCTGAGCAGATATTCCATCTAAGCCTACAGCAGTGTTTGCATTTAAATTTTGCAATACATTAAATACCTCTGATTTCTTAGCTTCAATTCTCACATTAGTTATTGCTACAGGTACAGAGATATCCTCACTTGGGTGATAGACTTTTGAAAAGTGATCACACAGTAACTCGACTATTACATCTGATTTTGTCACCTCAATACCATCAGCACCCACTAAAGTTATCCTTCCAAAGTCATTCTTCCTTTTACTTGCCACATAGCAGAAGAACTCTTTGGGATTACCCTTGATCGCTTTGGCAAAGGTCTTCTCATAATCTGATTTAGCTTTTCTTACTATGCTGGTAACCTTCCTAGCTTGAGCCTTGTACTGCTCATGGGTGTACTGATCGCCTTTCTCCTTGTAAATTCTCCATAACATTTTCTTTTTTTTGCAGATAAAGCTTGATACTACTGCTCATCCATCTAATGCCTGACTTGTTTGACTTCCTGACCATGGGGACACAATCTGATATTGCTTTCCTCAGATACCCGTTGATTTTATCCCATGCACTGCTAACATCTTTCCCGTGCAATATGTTCTGCCATGGGATGGCTGCAAGCTCACTCCGAAGCTTGTTATAATTGCCTAACCTGTAGTTCCATATATACCCCTTCTTAACAGAAAAATCCACAGATTTTGCAACCTCCCAAGTCAATACCACATGATCGCTTTCACCAATTGGAGGTAACGAGGACACCTTACTTATGCATATAACCTCTGAACCAATAACCAGGTCCAACACTTTTACACCACGTGTCCCTTCAGTTATGTGCTGTTTCAAGTAATTATCTCATGTATGAACTCCATTTCCTTTTTGTTACGTGATATTTCCTCCTTCCAATTGATATCACCATAATTAAAATCCCCCATAATAATCACTAACCCTGCACTCATTTGCTGATGCATGAATTCAATATCTTCCCCTGTACTCCATGGCCTATAGCAGCATCCAACTGTATATTTGGTTGCATTGGTCACTATTTCGCACCAGACCGCCTCAAATGAACTCTCATTCACATTAAATATATATATATATATATATAAATTGTGGGAGTGCGAGTGCATAAAGGGGGGGGGGGGGGGGTAAAAATAAATGATAAACATTTTGAGAGTGAAAAGAAAACTTCACAATAAATGAAAAGGCCCCATAAATACGAATCTGTAAAACAACCAGTGTGTCAACATAAACCATGTCTTAATAGGGATCCACAACTAACGATAAATATGTTATGGACATTCTTGTAACTATTATTATTACGGGCAACTCCAAGGAGTCCTTAGACTCATTGAGGGAGGCCCTAACATCATGTCAAGAACAGCTATTCAACATTCACACAATATCTATCATACTTGAATGATCATGTATGAATGAATGATGATGATCATTCATAGAAATGATCATCATCATCAAATTCCTGCCACATACCCTCAAGGGGTGTACAGGATATGATAGTACTATATGAAAAATTTACATCATTATTAACTTCCTACCTACAATTTTCCTCCAAATCAGTCTGTTACTTGTCAAGACTCCAACATTATCAGATCTTATACTTCTATCATCTAAGGCACTTTGTACACTATCAAACCACTTATATCTTGGTCTTCCTCTGGGTCGTTTTCCTGCCAACCTGGCAGAGAACACTTGTTTTGCTAATCTTTCCTCACCCATTCTGTTTAAGTGACCATACCACCTGAGATTAGCTCTGCTAACGCATTCCTGGATGCTGACAATTTCAAATTCTTTCCTAATATCCTCGTTTTTAATATGATATTGCCATTGATGCTATCTGTTCACACTTCTAATCTTCCTCAGGATTCTCATATCTGCAGTCTCTAGTCTTTGGTTAAGTGTTTTACTTCTGACCCAGCTCTCAGATCCATAAGTTAAAACTGGTTTGAAAACTATCTTGTATACAGCTAATTTAGTGTTCCGACTAATTTCTCTCTTATTCCATATGAAGTTATTCAATTGACTTCCTACCATACCAGCTTTGTTGATTCTGTTGTCTATTTCCATATTTAATTACCATCTGCACTAAAAATCGTGCCTAAGTAGCTGAAATGTTTTACTTGTTCCACAGTTTCTCTGTTCACAATGCAGTTGACATTTTCAATGATTCTGCAAATTTTCATTGTCTTTGTCTTTTTATTGCTGACTTTCATACCATATCTATTACAACAGTTATTCAATTTAGTCAGGGAATCTTGCAGACTTGTAGCAGATGTATTTAGAAGTATAACATTGCCTGCATAAAGCAAAGAGCTGACATTAACATCTCCAATTTTGATATCATGTTTAATACCACTTTCCTTCATAATGTGATCCCTATAGATAATGAATAACAGAGGAGATAATGTACATCCTTGTCTGACACCAGATTTAACATTAAACCATCTTCCTGTACTTCCTTCAATTCTAACTGCTGACTTGCAACTCAAATAAAGACTAAGTATTGCTTGATATAATGCCCCATTGACACCATATAACTGTAGTATATTGAATAGCTTCTCTCTCTCTTGACACCTTGTCATATGCCTTTTCTAGATTGATAAAACTTAAATACAGATCTTTCTTATATTCCCATGATTTCTCAACTATTTGTCGTAAACTGATGTTCTGATCCTGGCAGCCTCTATTTGGCCTGAATCCAACTTGTTCTTCACCAAGCTTTCTTCCACAATTACCGTTTCTCAAGTATACTTGCATAAATATTACCAGGATCGCTTAATAGGGAAATACGTCTGTAATTCTCACTTTCAGTGTTATTACCCTTTTTATATATCGGTACTATGAGAGCTCTACTCCAATCATCAGGAATTCGTTCCTCTGTCTAGGCCTTCGGAACTATGCAATGCAGCCATTGTAAGACTTTAATATTGCTTAAATCTTCAGCATTTCTGGTCGAATATCATCTACTCCTGCTGCCTTTCCACATTTCAAGCCTTTGATGGCTTTTTCTAATTCAAGTATGGATATGTATTCCTGACTGTATGCTTGCTGAGTATTTTTTACCATTGGGCTATCACTGCTTGTTTCATTTAGCAATTGTTCAAAGTAATTACTCCATACTTCAAGGATATCTTTTTCCCCCGTTTTCATGTCTCCTTTATCATCTCTAACTCCTTTTACAGCACTCTTTCCTCCATTTCTAAGCTTCTTCATCAACTTCCAGAATATTTTGCCACCTTGATATTTATTTTCTATGTTCTTGCCAAAGTCCTTCAATGACTTTTGTTTAGCTAGTTTTACACACTGTTTAGCTTTGTTACATTTGTCTCTGTATTCTCTAAGAGCAATAGCTGACTTATTTTCCAGGAACTTTTGATATGCTTTCTTCTTTTCCTTCACTACCTCTTTAACTTGCTGTGTCCACCATGGAGTTCTGATTTTTCTATCCTTGCAGATAACCTCTCCACATGCCTCTCTGGCTGAATCAATCAGGGTTTGCTTCAAGGCTTGCCACTAAATCTCAAAGGTCAGGTTCCTGTTCTCAAACTCTTTCATTTTTTCTTCAATAATTTTTGTGTATTTTAGTCTACAGTTCACATCTGAGAGCTGCTCAACTTTTATTTGCTTTAAAACTTTCTTACATGTTCTTCTTTTCAATATGAAATTCAATTTTATACTGCTCAAATCCTTTGTACACCCTGGTGTCCTGCACCAGGGAGAAAACATCACTATCAACAATAATATAGTCAATGAGACTTTTCTTATTCCTTGCCTCTTCTCTCCATGTGAATTTGTGCACATTTTTATGTTGGAACATGGTGTTAGTAATAACCAGTCCATGTCCTGAGCAGAAATCCAACAGGTATTTGCCATTATTATTAGCTTTGCTCTTTTCCCCAAATTTTCCCAAAATATTTTTGTATGTCTGACAATCATTTCCTACTCTGCCATTTAGATCCCCAATAGGGACCAACTTTTCCTTTTTCATTGTATCAGTTGCTTTCTCTAAAACATCAAAAAATTCCTCCACTTCTACCTTAGTAGAACCTTCTGTGGGACCATAGGCACAAATAAGTCTCATCGTCCAATTCCCCATTCTGATATTTGCCCACATCACCCTACTTGAGACTGCCTGCCATTCAAGAAGATTAGCCCGTCGTATTTTGTGTTGAATACTATGGCTACTCCTTCTTTTCCATTATTGTCATTGCCTGAATATAACATCTTGTATTTATTGCTCAGATAGATCTCACCAGTTTTTGTCTTTTTTGTTTCAGTCACCCCTATTATGCCGATCTGGTACTTATCTAATTCCTCTCAGCTAGCTCCATTTCTTTGCCATTCAGGCTTCTTATGTAATAGTACCGATCTTTAACTCTGGTGATGTTGAGTTGGGATGTGTTTTCAGATTTGTTCCAGTAGTTGACTTTTTGCTGTTCACCCTGGTTCCAACAGGGGCCTTGTTTAACCGAGCAACACCCCAGCCCGGATGAAATTCTGTCATGTTGTACCATCATTTTGTATTTTGGTTTAAGCCAATAAGGATACAATTTGGACGGCTAAATCCGAAATGCCAGCCCATCCTCGTTCGTTCAGTATTCAGGTAGATACCCAACAGGATGCACCACGAGACGGTGAGGATTGGACATTAGGTCATAAGCCCTGCTCGGTTCTCCACATTCCTTTAAAGGCTATGTGGAGGTCTCCTCTCAGTTATACAGCTTTGACCCATAAGCACTATGAATGATGAAATTATTAAACATAACCTTCATGTTTAGCCCAATACATCAAAATTACAATTTTTTTAACCATTTGAAACATTTTACATTGATGATTTTGTCTCAGTTTACTTGAGCAGCCGTTCAAGATATTATCCATCCATTCATCCTAATACAACTCTAGACTCCTCATAATTGAAGCGCATACTCTTTGAATAGACCTGGGTGATCTGATTTTTTGATAACTATTTTCAGTATGATGGAAGTTTGTTTTGCACTTGGTTAGACTATAATAAATTTAGTTTAATCCTTTATACAAGTGTAAGCAAACAAAGTTTGCACCTGAAAATATCTTCAGGACTGAGGTAAGGTGATGCAACACCAGGCAACTCCGAGCAATGGTGGATTAAGACAAAGAGTGATGAGAGCTCGGTCCACCTTTGCTCGGAATTGTCTAGTGTTGCACCACCTTACCTCAGTCCTGAAGATATTTTCAGGTGCAAACTTTGTTTGCTTACACTTGGATAAAGGATTAAACTAAATTTATTATAGTCTAACCAAGTGCAAAATAAACTTCCAAAATCTTTCTCTAAATCCAGAGTAATTCAATAATAAGGTGGTATACCTGTTGGCAACTTGTATAGCTAAATATGACCTTTCCTATTGCTTCTGCCTTAGTATCTGCACGTTTGGGTCTGCCTCCCACTGACGAGACCTCAATAAAGGTCGAAACCGATCTGGGTAGTGGCCCTTCCCTTAATGCATAGCAGTACACATGTCCGCAAGGAGATGGGCGCTTTGCATTATATGAGAGATACTGAGACAAGGAGTGATGAGAGCTTGGTTCACCTTTGCTTGGAGTAGCCTGGTGTTGCACCACCTTACCTCAGTCCTGAAGATATTTTCAGGAGCAAACTTTGTTTGCTTGCACTTGGATAAAGGATTAAACTAAATTTATTATTTTGTATGGTGTTTCAATTCTTCCACTGTATATCCAGGAACTGAATAGACCAGATCTTTTAATCAGCCCTAAATACAAAAATCCACAAGATTTACGTCAGGTTACTTGGAAGGCTAGGCCATGGATCTCCTCCTCCTATTCAATGGAAGCTCTACCTTTGATTTAAATATTCTCTTACTTGTGCTAGAAAATGAGGTGGTGCACTGTCATGCATAAATCAGATGCTTCAATGCCAATGAATAGGGGAATTCTCTATAAATTCTTTAGATCATGCAGCAGGAAATAGAGGTACATAGCTCAATAAGTTAGGAAGAACATGCAATCCTATAAGAATGTCTCCTAGAATACACACCCACGTGTTCAGCAAAAAACAATCCTGACATTGCAATTCAGCAAGAACACATAGATTTCAAGCAGCCTAAAACTTACAATTGTGTAGATTGATTAACATGCCTTCAGAGTAAAGGCTGCCTCATAAGCAAAAAATACAGTATATAAAAAATGAGATTTCTGGCATACTGGTACAGTGTCCAATTGATGAAGTTGACTTATTGACTTAATATTCATGATGATAATCAGCAGAACTAAGAGCTTAAATGCATTGAGTATGATAGGGGATATAGCAAATGTTGGTAAAAGACAAATGCTATCATGCTCTATTAAGGCAATCCTTCTGGTGCTTGTACCAGAAATTTGTTCTTAACTATCTCTCTTTCCTCCAGTTTGAGGTACCTTTCTCTCCTTCCAGTGAATGAAAAAATTCAACTCTCTCTCTAAAGCATTGATGGCTCCTGGAGAACAGGTAGGTATCTAGTTACCTTTAACTAGAAAAGCCTCACTCAAGGTACATACATACATGCGGCTTCCAGAACTGACATTACTTTTACCGCACATGAAATTTATTTTACACACATCACTTCCATGAGTACTGAAATGTAATGCACTATCTCATCTTTGGATGCGTAACTTGCAAGAGTTCATTCGAAGGTGGTGTGGGCAATGATTTCTCCAGTGGTGAATGGACCAATCCTAAAGGATGACAAGGGTATGTCTTTTAGTATTCAAGAACGTCAGCAATATTTTCAATGTCAGTAGCATATGAACAGATGGCATATATAAACTGCATTAGAATACGTAAAATACGTGAAAGATAAAAAATACTGTTGTTGGTGGTAGTAAGTGGTAGATGACACTGTCTGTTGAGAGTAGAGTAGTGGTATGGTTATGGTAGCAGAAGTTGTAGGATTAAGTAGGAGAGATGGTGAGTTGTGTATAGTGGAGTAGAGTGCCGTCCTGCAATGAGTCCTTGGACTCCCTTCAATGTCACACACCGAAGGAGTGTGACGATAATAATAATAATAATAATAATAATATGACCATTGAAACTGCAGTTTATCTCAGCAAAACCTGGTTTGCAGATCCATACTTAGTGAAACTTTTTTCACTTACTTAGAAGTGTTCTCTTCACCCTTACAATATTCACTGTTTTTTTTTTTATGCACTCTGTATATCAATCTCACACAATATAGTTTGCAGAACTTACAATTCACCAGAGTCATATGTAGATAGGAATTAGGAGATAAAGAAGCTATTAATAGTTTTCTCAAATAGCTGGAGTTGTAGTCATTGTGGAATACTTAGTGATGAAGCTTGCTCCAGAAAAGACATGAAGATGGAATAAAAGGGTAGAGGAGAATGAAAGTTATCTTTATTGTTACCATTATCCTCAAAGCTCCATGGACTCAAACTGCTTGTTGTTGGAGGTTCCACTGCACCTCAAACCATGCCACATATTCATTCACCATCTCTGAACTGAACACACTCTCATATATAATGCATTCCAATCACTTACCACTCTCTTCAAGAAAAAACCTGCTTCTCGTCACCTGTTCACACCTTTTTATACAACTTCCAAACATGGTTCTCTTGTTCTTGGCCTGTTTCCCTCCATTCTATGAAACGCTTCACATTAATTTGTTATAACCCTTTACTAACTTATCAGTTTAATGCAGCTAAATGAAAGGATTTGAAATTTGGCATCCACAGTTAGGATGGTTCATACTCACTTGGGAGTTACGAGGGTTGTTTGAAAAGTTTGGTAAATTTCCAATAGATGGTGACACAATTCATTCATTCATACCCATGTCGGCATGTATCATCTTTTTCATGACCCCCTGGCAAAATTTTAGCCAAGTGCGATGCATAGTTCTTGTTTGGCAAACATTTAAAATGACCATGTTCGCATTTTTCATAAAAATGGAGAAAAACAAGTTTCGTGCAGTGATAAAACACTTTTATTCAAGAAGTGGACGGCTGATCAGATCAAAGCCGAGTTAGATGCATTTCATGGGGACTCTGCACCAGCATTAAAGACTATTTATTTTTGTATAAATGAGTTTAAATGTGGTTGTAAATCCATCGAAGATGAAAGCACTCCGGAGGCCTGATTGAGGTCACTACGAAGGAAATGACTGACAAAATTCACGGTATTATTATGGAAGATCCGAGTAAAAGTGCCTGATATTGCTGAGATTGTAGGCATCTCAACTGAATGGGTGTATAATATCCTGCACAAAAAATTCCACATGAAAAAGCTGTGTGCGTGATGGGTGTCACAATTGTTGACTGTCAATCAAACACGCATGCAAAAAGATATATCTACGCAGTGTTTGGCAATGTTTAATCGCAATTGGCAGAAATTTTTATGTTGATTCGTGACTGTAGACGAAACTTGGATCCATCATTACACACCTGAGTCCAAGCAGCAGTCAAAACAGTGAATAATGCCCAGTGAAAGAGCACCAAAAAAAATGCGAACACTGTTTTGTCAGCTGGGAAGGTGATGGCTAGTGTCTTTTGGGATTCCCAGGGAATTATCATGATACACTATTTGGAAAAGGGTAAGACAATAACAGGAGTCTATTATGTGTCACTGTTGAACTGTTTAAAAGAAGAACTGAAGAAAAAACGGCCAAGATTGGTGCACAAAAAAAGTGCTCCTCCATCAAGACCATTCACACATTGGCTGTCACAATGGCAAAATTGCACAAATTGAGGTTCGAATTGGTTCCACATCCAACGTATTCACCGGACTTGGCCAGTGTGACTTCTTCTTGTTCCCAAACTTAAAAATTTGGCTAGGTGAGAGAAAACTTTCTTCGAACAAGGATGTCATCATGGCTATGACTATTTTGCATAATTTGACAAATCCTACTTTTTAGATGGGATGAAAAAATTGGAAACTCACTGGATCAAATGTGTAGACCTCGACGAAGACCATGTTGAGAAATAAAGATGATATTTTCCGAAAAAAATGTTTAACTTATTTTTTTACCAAATTTTTCAAATAACCCTCATATACTTATTTATTTTGTACCCAAACACAAGTGGTGCAACATTATTTACAACAAATTAGGATACATTACAAATGAGAACAGCTTAAATTTGGTACGTGAATTATACAGGGGATAATAAGTAAAATATGAAGAAAAAAAGAAACTATATAAGTTATATACAATAAATATGGTCAGATGTTCCTTCAGTATCTTGCGCAATCAATTGCTCTTTCTGTGCAGGATATAAGGTCCTCTTTTGTGCAGGGTGATTGAAGAAGGGGACAAGAAAAAGGTGTTCCATGGACTGGGTTGTCCCCCGCTCACAATTATCTGGTCCCACGAGGTAGCCTCATTTGATGAAGTTTTGATTGCAGAGTCCTGTTGTTCATATTCTGTTGAGGCTTTTCCAAGTATTCCAGTCCAAGTGGGCACCATGTGGAAGATGTTTGGCTGTTGGAATACCAGTATTATTCTCAGGGTACAGTGCAAGCCTTGTCTCTGGAGGGTTTTTAGGTGGTTCAACAGTTGCAAGAAAGCTATGTCGGGATCTTAGTCTTTGGGGCACTGTGGTCTGGCTGAATTGTGGACACCGTTTATCATTCATTTATTTGCTTCTTTCGTCAGCTGAGAATGCAGATCTTCGAATTGAAGGGAGTGCCATAGTATACATTACCAGCCAAAGTATACAGATCTCTTAGTGGTGTTGGTTTTGGGCATCCTGTAATTAAGTGGCAACTTTCATTCAATTCTGGGTCAAGTTATTCAGCATGGCAGGATCTGGACCATACCAGGCAGGCATATTCAACAGAAGAATAGCAAAGGGCCAAAGCAGAAGATCTCAGTGTGCCAGGGTCTGCACCCCCATTTAGAGGAGGTAAGCTTTCTTAGTATATTGTTTCATGCATTCACTTTTGCCTTTGTTTTTTCTATGTGTGTTTTATATGAAAGAATGTGATCAAGAGTACCCTGATTGGGTTCCAGGCATGTTCTATATTAGAACCTTCCCAAGAAATCTGTAACTTCCTAATGGATTCCTTATTGTTAAGGTGGAAAAGGTCAGTCTCGGTTTTCAAGGGGTTTGGTTTTAATTGATTACTGCTATAATATGTGGTTAGACTATTTAAGGCAAATAATAAAGTAGTTTCAAAGGACTTGAAATTTTTCGATTGAGTTATACTGGAAGATGTGGAAGAGCAAGGGAACTTGGGTGACTGTAAGTTGTTTTCTTTTGTCACTCAACTTGTCACTTTCATTTCCTGTCTCTATAACTCCCCAAACTCCAATAACCACTTTAATCTCTTCAACTATTCTTCTCTAATGCTCAATTTTCTGCAGTTGAAATACTCTAATAATGAGATTATCCTTTTTGGGGCCTTCAATGTCCACAACTCAGATTGGTTTCTCTTCTACGCTTCCACTAATCAAGTATTTCCCAATGACCTACCACAGATTGTCAATCTCCCTACCATATTACCTGTTAACCCCACCTCCAATCTGCCAATACACTTGATCTCTGCTAACAAGTGCCCCTTCCAAATATACTGTGAATGTCAGTTCCTTCTCACTACCTTCTTGATAACCCAGATCACAATCTCATATGTCTCCTTTCCCATGAACATGCCCCAATCTCAATACTCGCAAAACAACCTCTTTTGTAAAGAACAAAACACTCTTCATAGAATGCACCAAAGACAACACAACAGAAGCTACTGATCTGCTTGCAAGCCTTGACATTGTTGATCTGTTCATCAATGTACCAAGAACAGAGGCCTTACAAGTACTACAACACTTATTTCCACCAGACAGCACAGATCTTTTTCAAAATTACATAAATAGCACTTTCTTCAAATTCCAAGAATATTTTTGACAAAAGGAAGGATCAGCAGTGGGCACTTCCCCTTCTCCTAGTTAGAAAATCTATTCATGGAGTAGTTTGAAGAAAAAAACCATTCCATCCAGGGAACACAACCTAAAGTCTGGATCAGGTATGTCCATAATGTATTCATCATTGGCCTGTCTCTATTATCCAATTAAAAGGATTTCTCATATACCTTAATAATATCCATCCTCATATTAAATTTACTGTTGAACTGGAAATAAACAAGTCTTTATCATTTTTAGACAAACTTGTAGAAGTAAACCAGCAGAACATACTCATTTATTCAGTGTATAGGAAGCCAATAAACACAGGACAATATTTGCAAGCCACATTCCATTGCCACCCAGTGCAAAAAAATAAGCATCATTAGTTCCTCACATGATAGAGCTTACAGAATCTCCACTAATATTGATAAAAGAAACCAAGAGCTTAACCACCTAAGCAATATCCTACCAAGGAATGGTTACAATAAAACGTTAGTCAA
The DNA here is from genome assembly GCF_054136105.1 of Typopeltis vanoorti. Lineage (NCBI taxonomy): Eukaryota > Metazoa > Arthropoda > Arachnida > Uropygi > Thelyphonidae > Typopeltis > Typopeltis vanoorti. The sequence continues at coordinate 5,020,818 of NC_143550.1, read as the reverse complement.
CAAAATTCAACGTCAACCTCCTAGACAGTCAGATGAACTTGAAAAACAAGACTTCAGAGGAAGAGTGATTCTCCCTTATATACAGTCAGTTATACACAAAATATCAAGGATACTATGTCAACAAAATATAAAGTGGCTTTCTATCAACTCCCTATCCACTTCTCAAGAAACCTGTTGTCTACAAGATCAGCTGTACTTGTGGTTTACACTACATAGGACAGACAGGCAGGTTGGGAGAAACACACCAATCTGAACATCAAGGATGCAGAGAATGAAAGGAAACCAAAGCAGGATTGGTAGCACATGCAACTGAAACCAAACATCAAGTATTATTGCACATGCATAGTTACCAGTAGTTTGCAGCAGACCACAAACTAGCAAACAACATCATAGAAAATGCAAGCTAGCCATTGTTATTATTGTTTTTTAAATATTTAGTTTTATATGTTACCTATTATAACCTGTTTTTTGGTTTATTCACATATTTATTCTGATGCGATACAAAAATTTTCATGAAACTAGCAGAGTGATCAATAAAAATTATCCATCTGTTTCTTTCATGTGGAATAATACTGGGAAAAAAATATTCTAATATGTCCTCACTTCACAGACATCTCAAAATAATATTCTACTCCTCCTTTCCAAGATCCAACTACTGCTTTCCTGATCCAAACACCTGCTCAGACTGAATAACAGAAATCATCCTCACAGAAATGAAAACTTTCATCCCTCATTCTACCCAAAATCCCCAGCCATCATCAAAGCATTGATTCTCAAAAAAAGTGGACCATCACTATACAAGAAAAAATTCAGCATACCACAATCAGCTCAGGACAAAAACTCCAGCTGTGTACTCCATCTATATTGCAGCTTGTAAAAGAACTATCAAAAAATCCTAATCAGATTTTAAAAAAGTTAAATGCTTCCTGTAAAATGGCTGTTGAGCCTTCTGGTCCCTTGCTAAGGACAATGGGTGGAACTTTTGTCTACGCAAGTTTCCACCACTCTCACATCCAGATGGTACCATAGTCACTTCATCCAAAGATAAGGCTGACTTACTGACATCACGCTTCTCTTCCAATTTTTGCATAGATGGCCAAGGCAAAGTTCCTCCCACTTTATCGTGAACTGCTCGCTCCATGCAATCCAGAGTTTTCTGCCAGAAAGAAATCCAAAGAATCTTTAATAACCTGAACACAAACAAGGCATCCATTCCTGAGTATCCCACCTATTGTGTTAAAAACTTGTGTCCCATCACTAACACCTATGCTATATTGCCTCTTCAATCTATCCTATTTAACTGGCATCTACTCTTACAGCTTGAAACTGGCCCATATACTGCACATTCCAAAGAAGGGTGAAAACTATGGAGAAAATCATCAACAGCCAACTTCTCACCATCTGAAGATCTAGTAACTAATCACTGACCAGTGCATCACTAATCAGTGCATAATTATGGATTCTGCAGTCTCAATCCACAGCTGTTCTAGCCTTCACTAGCCATCTCTGGACTCAAGCAATGGAAAAATTTAGAGAAATTCAAGTGGTCACTCTCAACATCTCAAATGCATTTGATTGGGTCTGGCATAGTGGCCTCCTTAGCAAACAACCATCCAATGGTCTGCCTTACCCCCCCTGCAACTGGATTGCCAGCTTTCTCAGTGGTTGCTCATTATGAGTCATGGTGGATGGTTTCCTCTACTCAGATTTCCTTACCAATGCAAGAGTACCCCAAGGTTCTGTACTTTCACTTATTCTATCCCTCCTGTATATAAATGACCTACTCTCACATACCTTAAATTCCATCCATAGCTTTGCAGATGACAGTACACTCTAATCCTCTTTTTCATTTGACAAACCTTGTAGTGCATACTTATTAGAACTCTCAAAATCCACCATGATCAATATCCTAAACCCCAATCTCCAAGCAATATTTCAATGGGGTAAGGACACCTAGTAGATTTTGCTCTCTAGTATTTAGGCATATGCACTGGTTTAAACTTATTAATAGATTTAATGGAATGAATAAGCATAAAAGAACAATAAAATACAAGTTTATTAAATCCTATATTTTGTCTATACCACAGACATTCCCATGGATACAATCTCAAAATTGTAAAAGAAAAAGCACACACAAAAAACGTTAGTGTCCTTAGCCTTGGCCACAATTTTGCAGTAGTGCCACATCAAGTTCCACCTTTAGAAATCAGACTACATATAGAATACAGCATCTGCGGCTTGCTTCCTAACTGCCAATAACATCAGGCTTGACATAGGTAACATACTTACACAAGTGTCATCACCTAAAAGAAATCTCTCTCTCTCTCTCTCTGACAGCCAATTATGTATTCTCCATAAATTATGCAAAAAAAAGAGAATATAATGATCACTAGAGATGAAAAAGGTAATGCTACTGTGATCATCATTAACAGTGATTATAATCAGAACACAAACGTGTTGCTCAGAGACTGTATTACTTATAAATCTCTAGATTATGATCCCACCAATTCTCAGAAAAAAAACATTATAAAGACTTCTAAAAATTTTCAATTCTTGGCCTCCTGAAACAGTTAAAAAACTCAAACCATTTAGTTTCTTCTCACTCTGACATATGGATTGCCTAAAATTCATAAACCTAATAACCCTCTCTGTCCATAGTGTATGCAGTTTACTCCCTCTCTTTTAACTTAACCATACAATTAGCTAAATCTTTAACCTCATTTAACTAGTCATACTTCATCTTATATTAAAAATTTCACTCAGTTCAAATCTTTAATTCAAAATTTGGTATTAAATAACAATGCTATCATTGTGAGCTTTGATGTCAGCTTTGTATATACTAATATCTCTCATTCTGACACTTTATCTTTACTGAAAAATTTTTGCTATCTGATATCACTGATCTTTTTAAACTTTGGCATCCATGCGGGCAACTTCTCTTAGAAGGATACTATATATAAAGAGAGATAGAGGGTACAGCCATGGACTCTCCCCCTCTTGCCAATTTGTTTATATTTTGAAATATATGCCCGTGATACATGCCATTCTCAAAACCTTCTAACTGGCTAAGATACACTGATAATGTGTTCTCTATTTGGCCACATTGCTCAGACATATTAGACTCCTTCCTCCTTCACCTCAACAGACAGTAACCTAGAATCCAGTTCATCACAGAAAAAGAAAATAATAATAATAGCCTGTCTTTTCTAGATATTCTAATCACGCTTCTTACCAATGGCACCCTTTCTTTCTCAGTTTACAGAAAGCCCACCAATGCAGGTAGATACATAGATAAACTTTCCCATCATCCCCTCCCCTCTCAACAGTATGGTGTTATCAAAACCCTTGTCAACAGAGCCTCCAACCTATTCCACAGGCTTTCCTTTCATCTAAATTCTCCTTTATTTGCCAGACATTCCTGCCTAATGGTTATGATGTTAAAAAGATTAACAAACTGGTTTTTCTTCCCTTCTGTTCTTATTCCTCTCAACAAGCACACTTTAGGAACTAGTAATGCTATTACTAGTTCTTAAATCCGGGGCACTTGACAAAAAATAGCTAGAACTGTAAAAAATATATATAATCTCTGTACTGTTTTCAAAACTCATCTGAAGCTAATTGCCTTTATTTACTCTCCTAAGGATCCACTTCTCTGTTCCAGGTGTTTACAAGCTTCCTTGGTCTAGCAAATTATCTTATTATGACTAGACTGGGAGATCTGCCAACATCTACTGAGAAGACCAAGAAATACATCCTCAATCTTTCTTCAAAAACAAACTTCAAGAAACCATCTTAATCAGTCTCTGGACATTTTCCAATAACTTATCTTTTGGAAAACCATATGACCAATCTGCATACAGTAATCTATAGGTGACTTGATCAAGATCTTATACAATGGAGCCATAATCTCCTTACTTCCTAGAGATAAATGTCCTCCTCATTATTGACATAACCTGTTGTGCTGTCCTCACAATTTTAGCAGTGTGGCCACTAAATCTTAGGTGCTTCATTCCTAGATCCCATACTACTCCGTCTCTTCTACTTTATTCCCACTAATTATATACTCTGCATCCCCTCTTAGCTTCTTAAAATTTAAAATCTTATCTTTTGCATCTTCAGTAAAAAAACTGCAGGCACCCATTCAGTCCTTTCCCAGTACCTTTCCCTAGCCCAGTAACACATAAGTTAAGGAACAATAGCCTTAAAACCAACTCTTGGAGCACACCAGTGGTCATTTTCTACTTCTGAGATAATGCTTCCCCATAAAAACCTTGTCTTTTTCTTGTGATGCAAAATTTCTTTATAGCAAGCCATGATTTTTTTATTCCTTGCCTTGTGGCTACAATTCGTTCCTCATTAAAATCTATGATCATCACACAATCAATCTTTAATCCAATGTACTAATCTATTATTAAAGGCCTTTACAAAATCTAAATACAGTAAAACCGTGAGGTTACGAAGTAGGTGGGACCAACAAAAAGCACGTAAGTCGAATTCGCGTAACTCGGGGTATAATTTTGCATGTAATTTATATATACAAAAATACAAAATATTAGTTAATTGGGACCAAAGGTTTACAAAAACAACTATATTTTTTAAGAAATGCTGCATAATCATAATTGTAGTTTTTTATATATAAAAAAAAGAAAGTTATTTCGATGTCGATGGTTTCATAAAATCTAATAGATTCGTCTGACGGCATAATGTCTTTTTCTTGTCATGCAAAATTTCTTCATAGCAAGCCATGATTTTTTTATTCCTTGCCTTGTGGCTACAATTCATTCCTCATTAAAATCTATGTCCTCCAAAATCTGTAAACCTTACTTAATTAAGCTGAGACCTTCTGTTAATTTTGCAATTGTTGTCATGTGCTTTTCTGGTAGAACTGGATCTGCGGTTTCGGTCTCTTCAGTAGCGCTTTGCCATGTATCTCTATGAGCTCGTCGATTGTAAGCTCCTTGTTATGTGAGTCTGACAGCTCGCTGACATCTTCACTATCTACTTCTAAATCTAATTGCCTGGCAAGATTGACAACTTCTTCTATTGCCTCAGCAAGCTACTTGATCAGTTTCTGGCAACATTTCCATTTCACGTTTAAAAAAGGATGGACAAAGTTTTTTCCAGACACCATTCAAGGTTTTTTGGGAAATTTCACCCCAAGAATCTCCGATAATCCTTAGAGCATCTAAAACGTTAAACTGTTTCCAAAACTCTTTAACAGACAATTGCTCATTTTGCCTCGTAGCTTCATTCAGACTTGCAAACGAACGGTGTGTGTAGTACATTTTGAATGTTCTGATAACTCCTTGGTCCATCGATTTGATAACTCCTTGGTCCATCAGTTGAAGTAAGCTGGTTGTATTTGGAGGCAAGAAAACAACTTTTACACATGGATCAAAATCAATTAAAGCTGCAGGAGGGTGACCAGGTGCATTATCAATAATGAGCATAACTTTAAATGGAATTTTTTTAAACTGCCAATAACGTTCAATTTCAGGTATGAAGTGGTGACCAAACCAGTCTTCAAAAATAGAAGCTGTCACCCAAGCTTTAGAATTTAACTTCCAAATCATTGGCAAGCCAGCTTTAGATTTTTTTTTAGAGCTCTTGGATTTTCGGAGCGATAAATTAAGAGAAGTTTTAACTTGCAATCACCAGCTGCATTTCCACCAAGCATTACTGTCAACCAGTCTTTGGAAGCCTTAAAGCCAGGAAATGTTTTTTCTTCACGTGCGATGAAAGTTCTCTTACGCATCTTTTTCCAGAACAAGCCGGTCTCATCTACATTAAATATGGTTTGACTGCTATAGCTATCTTCCTCAATGATAGCCTTAAGTGTCTCAGGAAAAGAAAACATAGCCTCTTTATCAGTGCTTGCTGCCTCTCCATTCTCCACGATGCTGTGCCATTTACAGCGATTTTTTAATCGGTTCAACCAACCATTACTGACCACGAAATTTTCTTCTTTGACCGCTTCTCCAGCTTCTACTTTTAGCCTCTCAAAAATCAGCTTGCCTTGGCTACATATTGGCGTTTGATCAACTGGACAATTTTTTACTCTCATTTAATTACCACACCATAATTTAAGCATCGTTTCCATCTCACCAATAATCTCATGACGTTTACAAATTATGCTTGAATTCAATGATTGAGCATTTTTCACAGCAGCGAGAATTCTTTCTTTATCTTTTATGATTGTTCTTACTGTGGATTCCTGTAGATCGAACTTCTTCAATAGCTCACAAATTTTCATTCCACCTTCAAAATCCTTAATAATGTTGAGTTTTGTTTCCAAAGTCAATGTTTTTCTTTTCTTGCTAGTTGTAGAAGAATCAGACTTGCTTCTTTTGAATGACATTATTATCTTTTATGTGATGAAATTTTTATGAAGAACATAACATTAAACAATCGCAAGGTTTGTAGACTATAAAAATCATGCATGAATGGAGACTGAGCGAAACACGTCAGTGCTTGTTCACAGCATGTGTGACACTGGCGAATGCGGCCGGCACCGTAAATATATGACTAGTGGTGAGGTGTGAAGTGGGACGGGAATACGTACATATAAGAAACCGCATAACTCCGGATTCACATAAGTTGAGCAAACCCAGGCTGTCCATTAATGAGAACACTATTGTTTTCAACTCAATTCTGGATCTTGGTCTTAAATAACCTTTCCAGTACTTTATCCACAACTACAGAGTGACCTATAATTTGAAGTCTTAGTCTTATCAACTCCATCAGGAATCAGCACAATTTTGTCCTGAAAGATTCACGGTAAACAAGTAAGTCAGAGCAGCTGCTAATTTCCTGGAACATTCCCTCAAAACATGCAGAGATATATAATCAAGCACTACTGTCTAATTAATATCTAGTTTACTCAATTCCCTATATACCTAATGTTCACTCGCCTTCAGTTCTTTTTCTCCTCCACCTTTCCCTTCTCACTGTACTCAAGCTCTCCATGATATCTCTCTCAGGAGAATGGAATTTTTTTTATGAACTGTCCTTATTTAATATCTGAATTATATATTCTCAAGTGGCTATCATTCTACCATTTTCATGAACCTTTATCATCCTTCCATAATTATTTTTTCTTTTCCTGATCACACACTGAAAGAACTCCCTGGGATTTTTTTGCCTCACTGGGAATGTGTCCTCTTATTGCCAGCCCAAGTGCGCCTGAAAAACATTCAGCTGAATTGCTTTCATTTCATTAAACTGATTTGTAATGCCCTGAGCATTACAAATTGTAATGCTTAGGGCTTGTAAAAAATTGTAAATCTTTCAAAAATAAACTTAGTATCCACATATCAGAAATATTATAACAATAACGAGTAATTATAATGGGGGACTTTAATTATCCAAACATTGATTGGATGGTTGTTACATCAGTTTCATTTCATAATAAGAATGAAACTGAATTTCCTGAGCTGTTCGTGATTGAAGTGCCAGAGGGGATTTTAGTTAAAGATGTAACTAACCTGCCTCTTGTTAGTGACAGTGTAGTACTCACTTGGGAAGTCACTAGGTTTTTGAATGTTCCAATCAAAAGGTTACATGTTGGACCACAAAAGAGGAAATTACAACCATCTGAGGTTGTAATTGCTAGGTGGGTTCTGCACCATGTTGTTGGATGGGAAAGATATCGACAGTGAATGGGAAGTGTTTAAAAAATACTTAAATGATGTAATATCAGAACGTGTCTCCAGAGATCTAAGAATAAATAGGGTAAGGTTGAAATGGATGCATAATCTAATTAAGCAAGAGATTCGTAAGAAAAAGATGATGTGGAAGAAATACCATGTGCATAAGGATAATGTCAGTTATGAAAATTATAAGGAGCAGCCAGAAGAATCACAGCTGTTTTACAAAACGGACTCTTCAAGCTAAAAACAACCTGAAAGAATTCTGTTGTTATGCTGCAAATAATAGAAATAATAAATATGAAAGAATAACTCTACTGAAGACAGATGGTATGAGGACACAGATGCAGAAGGGATTGTTCAACTATTGAGTTGCCATTTTGCTAAAAGCTATCAACCTGGTGGAGGAGGAGGTACTAAAGCTGTAGCACAAAATGAATAAGGATTCTGCAGCATTTATATATAATTTTTTCTATATATAATAATAATAATAATAATAATAATCTGAATAATAATTCTGCAGCATTTATAATCTTTTAGCATTTGTGCTGATATCAGCACAAATGCTAAAAAAGTGTTTAGTCGAAGTAGCTATTCCTTTGACCAGGCTATATAATTTGAATCTCAGGTCAGTGAAGATTCCACTGAGTAGAAAGAATGTATGGTAATCCCATTGCATATGGGTGGTACAAAGACTGATGTATCCCATTAACGACCTATAATTTTCTCTGTAGTGTTGGTGAAGATTTTGGAAAAGTTGGTTAAATCTTGTATACAGAAATGGGTTGAAAGTGAAACTACACTTTGTAATGAACTTAAGGTCAGAGATGAATTTCATTGCCCAATGTAAGACCATTTCCCTGCTTAGTGGAGGCCTGAAGTGGCTTGAAAAAGTTCTGTGTTTGATGTCTAGAGCAAGGTTTCTGGACTGTGTAAAAAAATAAATTAAAAATACAAAATATATATATATATATAAGTACAAAATTATAAAATATTTGTATATATAAAATATACAAGAAAATCCTTAGCCCACTCATAGTACAAAATGTACTACAGGTTTGCATACAACCTTTTGTGGGTGAAAGCAACATAAAAAGAAAAAAAAAAGACAAGGCATTGATACACCATGATACTTTTGGATTTAGTTAAGGCTTCTGACAGAATATAGCAAGGAAAAATGTTGCATAAACTGGAAAATATGGGATTGGATTATAAAATATTGGCATGGATAAAAGGATGGCTGACTGATAAATATCAAAAAGTGGTATATGGGGAATGAGCTAGCAAGATTTAAGATAACTAGTGATGTGCCACAGGAATCAATCCTAGTTCACATCATAAATTTTTCTTCTTAAGTAGCTTTTCCAATTTGGGGGTTAGCAATCATGGTACACCATAGTGTCCAATCCTCTGCCATTCTTTTGATCTTGTAATAGCTCTTTTATCCATTCATTTCTTAACATCATCAACCCAAGAAGTTCTTGGTCTACAAGGAGATCTTCTTCCCTTAAATTTTCACTCCAGTATTTCCAGAGATGTTTTCCCTGCTGATCATCTTAATATATGTCGTGCCATCTTGTATTTTCTCTTTATAAGGTCTCCCATGAGTGCTCTTTTGGTTCCCATTAACTTCAATACCTCTTCATTAGTTTTTTTCTCATTTCAAGAAATCTTCAGTGCTCACCTAGCACCACATCTAAAAGGCCTGCAGTTTCTTGATTATGGATTTTGTATATGTCCACGTCTCCCATCCATAATTCAATGTGGACCATACATAGCATTTTATTATTCTTATTTTAGTCTGTTTATTTATTCCAGAGGTCATGAATAATTTACGATTCAAGAATGCTTTCTTTGTCTTGGCTATTCTTGATTTTACTTTTATAACTGTTGTTCCATCTTCTGTAATCATTACTCCTAAATAACTATAAGCCTTTACATTTTGAACAAATCCTGTTGATACTCTTAAATTTGTATTCTGTCTGTTTTTTGCTTATTACCATATACTTGGTTTTATCTGTATTTAATACTAAGCAATAATTCTCACTCTTTTTGATTAGCATTTAAACCATATGTTGTAACTCTATTTTTGATTTTGCTATGAATATCAAATCATCAGCAAATCTAATGCCATTTATTTTTATCCCCATTTCAATTTCTTTACATTCTTTCATTATCATTTCACTATATATATATTCATAAATCTTCATAAATCTAATTAAGTGACTACTACTATAGTTTTCAACAGCAAATTACACATACAGTTAGCAAGTAAAAAAACACACAATGAAATTACATCATCTGCTTATATTTATTATAATCCTTTATAGAAAACAAAGTAACAGGTCTGAAAAACTAATCAGAGAATATTGCTTATGTGTTTGTAGTTAATTTGCCGGCCTGGTTAGTCAAGTGGTTAGCGTACCGCTCTCCAGCCAAAAAGGCTGCGGGTTCGAATCCCGGAGCATGAATGTTTGTGATTGTCTGTGAAAATACTAGTGGTGGTGGTGGGTGGTAGATGGCGTTGGTGTAAATGATGATTGTAGTTACAGTTTGTTGTAGTTGGTGAACTGAGTTGTGGAGACAGAGTTGTAGAGTAGGTACCCTCCCTCGATGAGTATTTAGACTCCCTGGAGGTGTCATGTAATAGTAATAATAATAATAATAATAATAATTTAGATTTATTAAAATTTTGATTTTGAATGCAAAGATCAAGAATGTCATTGAAGAAAAAGAGTCAATTGTTTTGGCATGCATAAATGATCTGAAAGGCAACAAATATGCAATGAGAGGATAAATACTAAAGAGGCTGCAGGAAGAAGTGAAAAAGATGAGTAACGGAGTAAGAATTGTGAGCCTGCTGGAGTGATAGGAGCGAAATGAGAAAAAGAGCTACTGTTGTAAAGGTGTCAAAGAGAAAACTGTGCAGGAGGAATGGTGTGAAGATTATATATCTGTGCAGTGAATTCAAAGGATGATGGATTTACAGTCTGAATAGTTTTACAGGTAGATGTTTAGAAAACGTGTTATTCAGTGAGTAGGTGGAAGCAAATTCAGGAATACTAGTAGTTTTAGCAGGAGCGCAGTCAAGTGGTCCAGCCACCCCTGTACACCAATAAGTGTGACTGAAGAAATTATTATTATTATGTGACACCTTCAGGGAGTCTAAAGACTCATCGAGGGAGGGCACCTACTCTATAACTCTCTGTCTCCATCACTGAAATCCACCAACTACAACTAACTGCAACTACACCAGATATAGTTAGCAGTTAGTTAGAGTGGTTAGCAGATATGCTAACCACTCGGCCAATCAGGCCATCAAAATAATAATAACGTCTGAACAGGAACATGAACCCTGGACCCTTAGGTTAAAAGCCTAATGCTCTACAGACTGAGCCATCTGGGCACAGCTGTGAAACTGCATTTGGCATTATGCAATGCCAAATGCAGTTTCACAGGTTTCGAAGTGAATAGGTTGGTAATTACATCAGGCAAAGAGTAATTGTTGAACTAAAGAGATGATGAAAGCATGTTCATGAATACCAGAAGCATCAGAAAGTGAGAGGTAAATGGATGTACAGCATAATAAAGAAGTACTATAAAAAACATCATAAAAAATGAAAGAAAAGAAAATGTTATGGTGGGAATATATATATATATATATATATATAAAAAGATTGATCAGCATGACCATGGACAATACAAAGTACAGCATGGTAAAGAGAATTACATCAGATTAAGAGAGAAAATAGATCAGTATGACAAAGAAAATTATGAATTTTTATTTATTTATTTTATTTTATTTATTTTTGCTATGTTAGAAGTAAGAAGAAGAAGAAGAATGATTATGGAAGGATAATATTAATCAAGGTTCAAGCCAAATAAAGGTTGTCAGGATCAGATTTCCACTATAAGACATATAGTAGAGAAATAATGGGAATATAACAAGTGGAAAAAGCTTATGACATGATGCCCAAAGAAAAGCTGTTCAAAATACTACAGTTATATGGTATTAATGGGACATTACAGCAAGCAATACTTAGATGATATTTCAGCTGTAAGTCACCAGTAAGAACTGAAACGGGAACCAGAAGATGTTTTGATGTTAAACTTGGTGTGACACAGAGGTGCACATTATCTCCACTGTTATTCATCATCTACATGGATCACATCATGAAAGAAAGCAGTGCAGGATTTGCTGACTAAACTGAATAACAGCTGTAATAAATTCTGAACTGTAAGTTAATACAGATGATGTTAAAATTTTGCAGAACGATTTAGATAGATTGGCAGTCTGGAAAAAGGAGAATAGAGAATTAAAACTACAACTGCGCTCTTTTGTCTCCAGGTAAAAAGTCTCTTCAAATCCTCCTGAAGGGAATTAACATCAACAGTGCTATTTATAATTCTTCCAAATTTTGTAACATCAGCAAATAACTGAAGATCCCCAGTCAGTCCACATAATATATCATTTACAAACAAGTTAAAGCAGGAACCCAAGAACAGAACCCTGAGGCATGCCACCAGTTGCCCACCTTTTCTGAGACACTACTCCATCATACACAACCTGCTGGTATCATTCAGAGAGCCAATCTTTGATCCATTAAACCAATATAGTATCTATTCCCATCCTCTGCAGCTTGTACACCAATTTATTATTATTATTATTATTGTTGTTCCGGGAAACTCCAAGGAGTCGACAGACTCATCGAGGGAGGCCCTAACATCATGTCTGGAACAACTATTCAGCATTCACACAGTATCTATCATATCTTGCCTTGAACTCATTCACGGTCGTAGCACCCACAACAGACTCTGGAAGCTTATTCCACTCATTCACCACTCTCCAAGTAAAAAAAACCTAGCTCTAACACCCTTGTCAACCACGCTCTTGCCCAGCTTCCATTATCATGTGGTAATCTATCAAACACTTTTGCAAAGTCTAAGAATATCACTGTATATGATTCTCCCTTATCTAACACACTTGTTACCATATAAAATGCAAGCAAATTACTAAAACAGAACCTACCCTTTACAAATCCATGTTAACCATCATAAAGAATGCTATGTCCATCTAATCCTGTATTCTATACTTTACCAATCTCTCCAACACCTTGACCAGAACTGCAGTTATTCAGACTGACCTAAAGTTAGAGCTACTGTCTTAGAACAATGCTTGTGGAGTGATATTATTTTGCCTTCTTTCCACTCCTTAGGAACCCTACCCACTTGCAGTGTGTAGGGTTCCTAAGGAGAATTTTATCATTCATAATTCTGCAAAAATTTCATTAAATAACCAGGTCAAGGGCATAACCAACTGCGGTGCACATTCGTTAAGAATATGTGGTGATATGTCATCCATTCCTACAGCTTTATTAATATCTAACCCCACCAAAATCTGATACACCTCTGTTTCTATCATTTCCAATTCTCCTAATAGTTGCCTCTCTTGTATATATTACATGGCATCATTTACACCAGTATGATATATACACTGATAAAGTGCTTGTTCAATAATTCCACTATATCCTTTGCAGCTGTTATTCTGCTGCCATGACTCTCCACCAATGTTAACCTGCCATAATTATTCTATCTTTTGCTTGCCATGTAGAGGAAAAATTCCCTTGAGTAAACCTTGGCACCTGACCAGCCAATCTCCTCTCATACTGCACCTTTTCTTTCTTTAGTATGCTCATCACCTTTCTAGCCTGCGCTTTATACTCTTCATGGATCCGATCACCACTAACTGTCAGTACCTTCTCCATAACTGCACAGCTTGCTTGATTTCACTGTTCATCCATTTCACTCCTACTCTATTTACTCACTTAATCCTTGGTATGCAGTTATACACTGCTTTTGTCAGATACTGCCTTGTGAGTTTCCATGCATTGTCAATATCTTTTTTCAATCAACTCATCTACCCAACACTCTGATGCTAACTGACTACAGAGCTTCCTATAATCACCTGCTTTATACTTACACATGTATCCATTTTTAGCAGTGACCTTTTCTTGTTTCATCATCTTTCCCAAACAAGTATCTCATGATCACTTTCACCAACCAGAGGCAGTGGGTCAACATTTCATTAACAACTACATCTTGTGAATTATCACCAAATCCAAAACATTAAAATCTCTAATTGCTTCAATCACATGCTGCTTAAGGTACTTATTTCTCAGAAATTCTACAAACTCGCTCTCCTTGTTCCCATACACTACCTCCTCCTTCCATTCTATATTTCTGTAATTAAAGTCTTCCCATCAAGATCACCTTCTTTTTACAAGCCCAACTAAACATTTCACAATCAGTATTCTCTGCATTACCTGGCCTATAACAGAATCCTATCAGATATACTAACATGTTTATTTGAACTTCACACCAAACAGATTCAAAATCTGTGCATGCACTATCAATGACACTTTGTGGACACAATTCCTCTGCAATCATTAACAGCACCCCCCCCTCCTGTTTTCACATTTCTATCCTTCCGAAGAATTATATATATCCTTCTAATTCTATTCCCAACATCACATTCTCCTCAGAAACCAAGTTTCACTTATTCCAATTATTTTTGGGCATACCATCTCAATCAATGCAACACTCAGCTCTTGTTTCGAATATTCCTTGCATTTGTGTATAAACTAACAATCCCTGCGTGTTTGTGGCCATTCTACCAGCACCAAAATTCTCTATTCTAGCTACTATACACCTTTCTCTTTGGTCTGACCACTCCCATTTTCCTGATCCTGACTGTGATTTCCATTCTTACCTGTCTCATACTCACCTTTATACATCTTGTGCTACTGCAACCACGTCTCCAACCACATATTCATCTTCCTTCTGCTGTACAATTTGTTGATTTGTGCGATCCTGTTTCACCAGTAGACTCTGATAATTTCGACATTAACTTCTTGACTCTGTGACTTCTCAGAAAACAATAGCCTTTCTGAAAGCCCAACATGTAATCCATCAGCTTTATACCATTCCAATTTCCCTTCAAATTCACTTCACAGATTTACAAATTGAACCCCCTTTGCTTCACACAACTCAGCCATCATACTATTCATTCTCTCTGCTCTCCTTCTCAATTCACTGTTATTATATCTGTCCAACACACCAACGACTTTCCGAACAAGACTATTCTTCTTTATCTGCTGCAACAACTTCCTCAAGTTTCTATCAACATTCTTTTTCTCCCCAATTAAGTCATTTGTGCCCACAACTACCACTAAGTTCGATGCCCGGTATTTCCTTTTCTGTAACGCATCAGTTATTTGCTTCATTGTTCCACCAGAAAACAATGAAGCAAATAACTTTGAGTCCCCATAACTGATATACAACTATTCTGTGACTCTTTCTTTATAATATTAACTTTCTCCCTCTCCTTATCATCAGCCACCTCTTCCAGATGATGCTTTTCCCTTTTCATTTTCACAAACTCCTGCTGAAGCTCTTCTACTAAGGTTCCGAAGTTGCTCCCATTTTTAATTGCTCTAATCTATCCAAACACTTTTCGCATACGCTAATGCTTTCCTTCTTCTCGTTTACCCAATCAGTCCACAAATCCTTTAGATTTTTCAGTACATACATATAGTAGTTTTCACAATGCATTCACTGCAAAAAAATTCATGGCAGAGCCAGACTTCCGTACAGAAGCCTTCCGTGACACTGACATATGTTTCTTTATGGAACGCCATCTTCAGAAGCTGAAGCAGTACAACAAACAAGTAGCAGAACAGCAAAAAACTTCAACAACAACAAAAACACCACCACTGAAGGACACTTGTATCCAAACTGAAAAAAATGCAACAAAAAGTCACACTGTACACTAATTAAAAACACTTTTTTTAGCACAGCTGAAATCTACCACTACATTCACTTGTAACACTATGTGACAAAATGTAAGGTTCTGCACTTTGGGATGAAGATTTCATACCATGTTGAGACTAGGGATTTGGGGGGGATGACAGTGGGCAGAGCTGTAGTTCAGAAGATATTCTGAAAAAATTGACAAAATAGCTCAAAGGATTATGCTAATGCAGAAGAATACATTGACAAGTAGAAACAGGGAAGTTGTTATCCCTTTATAAGGCAATGGTATGATCTGCATCTTGAGGATGGTGCACAGATTTAGTCACCTAGGTTTCTTCTAGATGAAGAAGTAGTGGATGGAATCCAGAGATGAGTAAACCAAGATGGTGATGGACTGGAATCCTCTCCAGAATAGATTTAACATGTGTTGGTTGCAAAGTTCAGTTGATAGGTAGAAAAGAGGGAGACATGATAGAAGCTTATAATTTCCTAATTTTTATACAATGAAACCTGTGGTGAATTCATAACTAAAAAACACATGTACTAACCACAGTGATAAGTTTTAATACGTAAATATTTCATCCCAAGTATCTTGGGACATCCTCAGTATAGTAATTTACACAATACTAGGAAAACCATACAGTTGGGGCACATGGTTACAATGGAATCTCAATATGAGTGCAGTAATGTGTTATAAAAGTAAATTAAAATATAACTGAACAAAAAAAAACCATATATAAAGAGCTATTTTACACAATTTTGTATGACAATTTCCCATACTTTAGGAATAGATATTGACCGCTAGAGGACCAGACGGTTGGTCGTGTTTTCAGGGAGCTCCCGAAAGCTAAGTATAATTTTAAATGAAAATTAGAATATAGGTTAAAATCATAACGTAATATTGTCTAATTTTGGTAGCTTGTGGTGTCTGTGTGATTTTGGTGTAAATTCCGTTATTTAATTTAGTATATAATGATAATTTTCATAGATTTGAATACGGCGCCAATGCAACATAAGATAATGGTGTCCAAAAACACGACGCCATTGTTCAAAAACTATAATGTGAGAGAATTTGTCCAATGTGATGTGTGTGGAATGTATGCATTCCAGAATGAGGCTGGAGTTTAGATTGAAAGTTATAGTGGTGGGAGAATGTGCAGAAAGTGTAAGCAAAGTGAGGAGTTGAATTATGTGTCAGGTTGTGAGACAGCTATGGTTGAAGAAAGCCAGAATGTGAGTGAAAATAGTGGCTTCATAGAGACTTGCGACGTACAAGATGGCAATGAGATCGGTGATCTAAGAAAGAGTGAAAGCAACCATACTGAGAGAGAAAATGGTTTGAATGATAAAAAAAATGAGGAATTATTTGTAGGAAGTGAGATCGCTACATTGCGTGCAGTGATACAAAATGCGCAGCGGCAATTAGAGCACCTGCAAAACTCTTTCCAGAGTGATTCGGCTAACGTAAATAACCAGCGTAAGAGTGGGCGAGTTTCTGAAATGAAGGAAGGAGTGTTGTATGGTGATTCATTATTAAGAGGAGTGATAGATGGAAGTGTAACTAAATCGTACTTACCGGGTGCGAAATTTAAGGATGTAAGTGAGAGTATCAGAGTGCAAAAACAGAGGGTGAAAGAATTAATAATTGTGGCGGGTACGAATGAATTGAAAGGTGATAAATTTTTTATGAGAGAGGATTTGAAAGTATTGTTAAAGGTAGCAAAAGAAAAGAGTGACAGATCAGAATGGTGAGTCTGTTGCCGCGGTATGACAGAGAGGAGTTTAGAAGGAGGGCCATAATCGCAAATGACATTATGCGCAGGTTATGCAGATGGTGTGGTGTGGAATTCATGGACGTGTGGAATGAGTTTGATGGGTGAAAGGACTTATACAAGATGGATGGCTTGCATTTGAATGGACTTGGTGTGCAAAGACTGGAAAAAGTGTTGCTGAATGAAGTGAAAATGGATGTGCAGAACCAGGGAAACTAGAACTACCAAGGATGGGGGGGGGGGAGTGGATATGCAGACATCAGTGAGACAGATGAGTGTAAGAATGTATATAATGTACCTGAGCCAGCACTAAGGACAAAAAATGGGAATGGGACATTTAGAATAACGCATCAAGATAGGGATGGGACAAAGGGATCATTGCATATCATGTATACTAATGCCAGGAGTATTAGGAACAAGAAGGAAGAATTTTTGGCATGATTGGCTCTTCCTGGCCACAGGTTATTGGCATTAGTGAAACATAGCTGACAGAAGATGATATAGTTAGTGGGATAGAATGTGTAGGTTATAGTGTGTTACAGAGAGAATAAAATGGGGGGAGGGGTGTTATTGATGATAGCTGATGAACTGTAGTCAAGGAGAATTGCAGTTGTATTGCAGGATAGTGAAAGGAGCTCATCTGAGGCTATTTGGTGTGAGATTGAGACTGGCAGAATAAAATATACAGTTGGGTGCTGCTATAGACCAGGTGATGGAATAGAATTTGGAGATAGTATGCATAAACAAATTGATGAAATGAGTGGAAGGAGGGTAATTATTATGGGGGATTTTAATTATGGTAACATTGATTGGAAGGAGGAGAGGACACATCTGAGGAAGGAAATGGATTTTATTCAATTATTAAGGGATAACTATCTGAGACAGCATGTAATTGAAAATACGAGGGGTGTGAGAGTGCTTGACCTGGTAATAGCATCTCACAATTTGACTGTAATGAATATGACCATGTTGCCACCTATTGGTGAGAGTGATTATAAGGTCTTGACCTGGGAGGTGGCTAAAGGTGTGGAATTTTTGATTAAGACAGGGTATATGTGGAATTACCATGCTGGCAAGTATGACAAGCTTAGAAGATTGCTGAGATCAGTGCCATGGCATGTGCAACTGCAAGGGCTGGACGTCGATAGAGCATGGGAAGTGGTCAAGGAGCATTTACAGGATGTAATGGCTGATTGTATACCTAGGGTCCGAATAGTAAAACAAGTAGGGGTTAAATGGATGAATAACACCATCAAGCTTGAGCTGCAAAAAAAGAAACAACTGTGGAGGGAATTTAAAGAAAGGGGTGACCTGCAGGCGCACGAACGGTATAAAGTGCATGCCAGAAGGGTAACGAGTGTGGTAAAAACAGCAAAAGCCGATTATGAAAGGAAACTAGCTATGCAAAGCAAAAGAGAATCTCAAACAGTTATTTCAATATGCTGCAAGCAAGAAAAAAACTGTACATGGCAAAATGATTTTAAGGAATGACGATGGTAAGGAGGTCACTGAACCAGTCGATATAGTGGAGTTAGTGAGCGCGCACTTTGCAAAAGTATATCATTCAGGTAGTGACATTGAAAAAATTAAGGAGCCATTAGTTTATATGGGAATTGTGATGAATGAAGTGGAGGTGAATAGTCTATTACAGAAACTTAATGTGAATACATCTGTGGGATTGGATGGTATACCAGCACGGGTCTTGCGTGAAGAAAAAAATAAGAAAAAATCAGTGCCCTTGACCATGTTGTTTAATCTGAGTCTCGGGTCTGGTTTAGTCCCGAAGGTGTGGAAAGAGAGGAAAATAGTTTCACTGCATATAGGAGGATCCAAGACTACGGTTGCAAATTACCGACCGATCAGCATATCAGGAGATGTTGTCAAGGTCTTGGAGAAAGTAGTCAAGAGAAAAATACAGGAATGGATTGATGAAAATGAGATACTGTACAGGGGACAGCATGGCTTTGTAAAGGGTAGATCATGCCTGAGTAACTTGCTAAAGTTTTATAACAAGTTGACGGCTGAACGGGATAAGGGAAATGGGTTTACAGTGATACTGCTGGACCTGGCAAAGGCGTTTGACAGGATACCACATGGAATTCTAATCCGTAAACTACAACATATAGGAATGGATATAGGGTTGGTGGGATGGATGGGTGGGTGGTTGATGGAGAGATATCAAAGAGTGGTTTATTCAGGAGTGGAGTCCAAAAGACGGCCTGTGACTAGTGGGGTGCCGCAGGGTTCTGTTCTTGGACCACTGCTGTTTAATCTGTTCATTAACGATATAGGGAAGGATCTAAGTGGAACAGTTCATTTGTTCGCTGATGATGCAAAGTTGGGTATGGCAATAGTGAATACAGAAGATGTCTAAGTCTTGCAGGATGACTTAGATAGACTGGAGTTCTGGGCTAAGGTTCTGGGCTATGGATGTCAATTTAATGTGACAAAATGTAAGGTTATGCATTTTGGGGTGAAAAGATTAGCAGCAGTATACCACATGGGTGGAACTGTACTCCAAGAGATTGATGAGGCCAGGGACTTGGGAGTGTTGGTGGATAGGGAGATGAAGTTTAGAGGGCACATTGCGAAAGTAGCTAAATCAGCTCATCAACTCACTTGGTTGTTGAAAAATACCTTGACGAGCAGAGACAAGCAAGTTATTGTTGTACCTCTGTACCGAGTCTTGATAAGACCTCATCTCGACTACTGTGCCCAGATTTGGTCACCTCGGTTCCTTCTTGATGGGGAGGAGGTGGAGAGGATCCAGAGGCGCGTGACTAAGATGATACAGGTCTATGGAATGAACCATATGAGAACAGGTTGAAGATTTGTGGGTTGCAGAAACTGGTTGATAGGCGGAAAAGGGGAGATATGACTGAAACATTCAAATTGCTAAAAGGATTCTATAAGATTAATCCAGAGGATATTTTTGAGATCAGGACTGGTGGTGGGAGAACTAGGGGACACCTATGGAAGCTGGGCAAGAGTGTAATTAGCAGTGGTGTTAGAGCTGGGTTCTTTACTTTTAGAGTGGTAAATGAGTGGAATAAGCTGCCAGAGTCTGTTGTGGGTGCTATGACAGTGAGCGAGTTCAAGGCAAGGTATGATAGATACTGTGAGAATGTCGTATAGTTGTTGACACGATGTTTAGGGCCTTCCTCGATGAGTCTAAGGACTCCCCGGAGTAGCCCGAAAACAATAATAATAATAATAATAATAATAATAATAATAGTAAGAACGTCTACGTTGTTACAGTTTAAATTTGGTCTGTGTAGTAAGGCTTCAGCACTTTCTTTATATAAACGTTCATGTTTATATAAAGAAAGTGCTGAAGCCTTATTCCACTATGTAAAAGTTTCGACTTTTCCCAATGGATCCTATGGTTTGGGTTTTTATCTCCGTGTTGAGAGAGACCAGATTTCTGCGGTTTGAAAAGACGAATGTGGTCTTGATGTTCCAAGATGCATTTCTGAACAGATCTACCTGTCTGTCCAAAGTAAGACAAACTGCAGGAGCATGGGATCTCATAAATGCCAGGTAACATCAGAGGTGAGAGTTTGTCCTTAGGAGAAGGTAATGTTACACTGTGAATGAAATTATTTTGTATGTTTTTGTTCTTCATTCACATTTAACATAATCTACCATATACTAAGCAAGACTTGTTTATATATTATTTGTTAGTCCCTTGCTTAAGATTTATTATTCATGTAATTTTCCTTGAAGTTCTAATAATAATTAGAAAATTAATGAAAGATATGATCAATAATAATGATAGTATTAGACTCTGTATTTAAATATTATTAAACTATTTTAATTATTACTATGTTAATATTATAAGAATTTGTATTTGATAATTTAACTGCGCATTAATTGAAATGTAAATATTCTCTATTTATTCCTGTTTGTAGAAGTTTAACATTATGTAAAAGCTCAATTTTATTATGTTTTGTTTTGTTGTCATGGAGACGTATGTAAGTAAGCGAGCGCGAGTTTGGAACAGTGCGTGAGGGAGAAAGCTGAAAGACTGGAAAGAATTTTAGTTAAAGAAATCACGAGAACAATTTAGGTGGTAAGAATGGATATAAAAAGGAAGAATGCTGAAAATATAGAGATGAGAGAGGAGAAAGAGAGAGATTGGCATTTCGGTTGGAATTAGAGCATTCAGCATTCGGGAATCAGAGTGCGATAATAGCGAGTCGGCAAAATCACTCAAGGAGCTAATTAAAGTCTACTAGTTGAGAGGCGGTTAGCTAATAAGTTGTAGAATAGCAATTGTAGCTATGGAAGACAGCTGAGTGACTACTAAATAGACTAGCGATACTTGAGTTGAGATTTAATTTCAGGGCCGACCTTTCAAGGACACACAGAATCTTGAAATAAAGCACGGAGTTGCTAGAGAATAGTAGAGGCTGTAAAGTTGAAGTTTAAGGATAGCTGTGTTTAGAATTATAGTGCCTAAAGAATTAATTGAATGCAGGAAGAATGAACACCTCTGCATATAAAACCTCAAGTTAAGAATTATTGTGTGTTGCCATAATTCATGAGTGATCGGTAGTACTTCATGCAAGAACGTTTGTTTATGTGTATAGTGACCAATGATTAATTCAGTTATTGCTTAGAAGATTTATTTAATGAGTGCCGTATACTGTTTAAGTGTTTTACAGTTATAAAAAGTGTTTATGTATAAGTAGATGAAGAAAAAAGATTATCGGTAAGATTATTCCAACCTTTAATATTTCTATACAGAGAAGTGTGTGAGTTTCATCCTAGAATTTCCTTATACTAACAGTGACTATTGCGGAGAATTAGCTGAAGTGTAAAATTAAAAGTGTTTGTTTATGAAGAAGTGTTACTGCGATTTTTATTGTATTTGGAACTTAAGGAACTGTGAGAAGACTGTATTATAGAGATAACAGATTTACATTTGTCTGAGTCTGTATGATTGAACTTATCAGAGAAGCTAAAATGTTAGTGATATCTTAATTACTGATTTGAACTTAAGTGTAAAATTTGTGATTCTAAAATTAAATGTTTGCTATTGTTAATCAAAAGTTGTATTCTGCCTGAGTCTCTTTTACTGCACCATTCATAAAATATTCAAACCAAAGCGGGTAAATTAAGTAAGTTAAATATACTCGGCCAGTATATATAATAACAACATATAAAGGAAAGGTAGTTGAGAGTTGGCTTTTCTTCAATTCTTGAACTAATTCAGATTTAAAGTGGCGCAGTTTTTAAATATAAATTTTCTTTATATTTGAATTAGAAATCAACTTGCAACCTATCAACTAGTTAAGAACATCGTAATAACCATATATCGGATCCAAAGTATAGATTGAGAAGAAGTAGGATCCAACAGTAACGAGTTAAAGATTTGGTTGATGGGTTTGTAAGTAGTGGCAAAATTGTATTTCTTCATAATTTTTGAAAGATGTTCGGAGATGCCTTTGACATAAGGAATGGGAATCCTATGGGCTTCTTCTTGTCTAGGTTGATGTGTGGGGAAGTGACTGTTTTTTTTTGTTTTTTTTTCAGTTATATTACTTCTATAACACGTTATAGAAGTAAATATAATGCATATTGCACGCATATTGAGATTCCATTGTAACCATGCACCTTAACTGTATGTTATTCCCAGTGTTGTTTGAATTACTGTACTGAGGATGTCCCAAGATACTTGGGATGAAATATTTATGTATTAAAACTTATCACTGTGGTTAGTACATGTGTTTTTTAGTGATGAATTCACCACAGGTTTCATTGTATAAAAACGTCTTATTCCTTCACCTGGAACTGACAGCACAGAAGACTGACTTACTACTTCAATTAAAACAGGGTAAGGTTTGTGCTAGAATCTCTTTTTTAAAAAAGTGCAGATGCGATAAACTCATTCCAACTTTTGCAAAACTAAAAGAAGTCATCAAATCTCCAGGTGCCCATAAAATCTATCAGAAGGCAAGCCATTCCTTACTACTTAATCAGTTACTAGTTTCTAAGCATGAATTGGCAACAAATAATTTAAAAATTACGGAACTAGAAGGAGAATTATCAAATACGTTAAATCAAGATCTGCTACAATTGATTATAAGTGTTCTCAAAAAATTCGGGGATAAAAGCAATATCAATCTACATAATAAATACCTTAACTTGCTAAATCGATCTAAGAAGATCACTAATAAATTACCGACGGAAAAATGGGTAGTCAACTTATCTAACCGTCCACTAACAACAGACAAATTAAATGTTCTAGCAAGAGGTCATAAATTTACGATTTTACCTAAATGTTTCCCATATTTAGATTTCATACATAACATAGAGAGAAACATCGGCCATCTTTCCAGTATTGAAGCCAACAGACTTCGTTTCTAGGTAGCAAAAATAATCTATGATGCCAAACCTTCAGATTTAAATATCCCACCAATTGATAGCTCTTACCTCCTTAAAACGTAATAAAAACATAATTATTACCTGAGCTGATAAAGGAAATACCACTGTGGTTCTTGATATCAATTCATATAACCAAAAAATGAATTTACTACTCTGAGATCGTAATACTTACGCCAAACTGGATTATGATCCTACAAAATGTCAACTCAGGAAATTTCAGTAAATTAAATAAGTTACTTGATGAAACTTCCTCCTTAGATGAAGAAACAATTAAAAAACTCAAGACATACCATGCTAGACCTCCTAGAACTTATGGCTTACCTAAGCTTCATAAGGTTAATGTTCCACTCAGACCCATCGTAGATTCTATTAGCAGCTCGACTTACAAGTTATCAAGATTCTTATCTAAACTTCTCCGTCCTCACATAGGCACTCAGCCTCTTCAATCAAAAATCCCACAGTTTCATGCAAAAATAAAAGACATTCAACTGTTAAAAACTGACTTGTTAATTAGCTTCGACATTGTCTCCCTCTTCACTAACATTCCCCATAAAAAAAAAATAGAATTATTAACTCAAAAATTTCCATCTAATATAGTTGAATTATTCAAATTTGTCCAGTTACTTCACTTGGAAAGGTAAAATTTACAAGCCAGAAGAAGGAACAGCAATGGGGTTGCCTGTATCACCAAACTTAGCAAACCTGTTTCTAGAACACCTGGAAGAAAAAATTTTCACTTTTGAACTCAAACCAAAAATTTGGCTACGGTATGTCGACGCCATCTTTGCAGTCTGGGATCATCCCGAACATGAATTACATCTGTTTCTAGACAAAATAAACCTTTTCCAACCTCGCATCAACTTTACACTAGAAAAAGAATCTCCACAGGGTATTTCCTTTCTGGATTTACACATTCAAAGAAAAGAAGATGGTTCCATCGCCACGTCTGTCTATCGCAAGCATATATTTTCAGGTCACTATATTCACAATTCTTCTGCTCATCATCCATCTCAGAAATTTGGCATCATTAAATCACTAGTTACCAGAGCACACAAATTCTGCTCTCTGAAGGATCTCTAAACCAAGAACTAGAAATAATCAAAAATACAGCCATACTAAATGGATATAATCTTAAAACAACTCAAAAAATCATCAGTCACTTCCCCACACATCAACCTAGACAAGAAGAAGCCCATAGGATTCCCATACCTTATGTCAAAGGCATCTCCGAACGCCTTTCAAAAATTATGAAGAAATACAATTTTGCCACTACTTACAAACCCATCAACCAGATCTATAACTTGTTACCTTCTCCTAAGGACAAACTCTCACCTCTGATGTTACCTGGTGTTTATGAGATCCCATGCTGCTGCAATTTGTCTCACTTTTGCCAGACAGGTAGATCTGTTCAGAAATGCATCTTGGAATATCAAGACCACATTCGCCTTTTCAAACCACAGAAATCTGGTCTCTCTCAACATGGAGTTGAAAACCCAAACCTAGGATCCATTGGGAAAAGTCGAAACTTTTACATAGATCTTTATATAAACATGAACGTTTATATAAAGAAAGTACTGAAGCCCTACTACACAGACCAAAATTTAAACTGCAATGATGTTCTTACTATTCCTAAAGTATGGGAAATTGTCATACAAAATTGTGTAAAATAGTCTCTTTATATATGTTATTTTAATTATTTTTTTTTTTGTTCAGTTATATTTTAATTTACTTTTATAACACGTTACTGCATGCATATTGAGATTCCATTGCAACCATGCGCTCTAACTGTATGTTATTCCTAGTATTGTTTGAATTACTGTACTGAGAATGTCCCAAGATACTTGGGATGAAATATTAAAGTATTAAAACTTATCACTGTGGTTAGTAAGAGTGTTTTTTATAATTACTAAATTATTATAATTACGGCTATTTTACCTGCTTCAGTTTAGGAGTGCCCCTGTTTAAATGTCATTGGCTATTTACTCACGGATTCTTAGGGCATTGTAGATGTAAATTTACCAAAAAGTATATAAGCATAAGGAAGAGAAATTTACACATACCTTTTTCTGGGTGTTGCGGCTTTTCTTCTTTCTGCAATGTCCAAAACCTACTGAGTGTGTGGTGTGGGGGTAGGCAATTTGGGAGAATTAAATTAGAAAAACCCGGGTTTTTTTCCAGTAATATATATATAAACATATATATTACATTATTATATTATATAGGGTGGGGGAAAAGGTGAAAGGGTTGATTTTTTATATAGGGAGGAGGAAGGGGAAAAAGGAGATGACGGGGTGCGGTCCGTTTCGCCTATTCTTGGTCGTCATCTGAACACATTAAGAAAGTGGATGCTATGTCAGGTCGGGTAAGTGCTTCTGTTTTTGAAGTGTTTGTGTTATCGCCTATTGTTCGGGGTTGTGACTTCAATTTTATGTTGAGAAGCTTCCAAACCTCGGAGATTATGTAGGGCCTGTGTACGTTTGATAGAGTTCGTGTCACATTTTATGGCTATTGTTTCTGATATTCTTAGCATCGTTTCATTGTCTTGTCTATCTACTATGATGGCCTTGTCGATCTGCAGGGTATGTTTTTGTTCAAGGCGTGAACAGCTATTTCCGTTTTTCCTGTGCTTTGTATTCGATTTTTCTTTTTGATGTTACGTTTTTTAGTGTTTAAATGTTCTGGAATAGGGATGTTACAATCACGAAAGTGTTCTTGTAGTCTTGCCCATAAAGACCTGATGGTGGAACCTGTGTAGGTGATATCACAGTTATCACAGTCTTTTTGGAAGGGAAATTTTTTGACTACATTGTGATGTTCAAATATTTCTTTCTGTGTGTAAGGTTTGGTGGATTTTAGGAGATTTGCCAGTTTTTGGTTTGTGGTGAATACCAGTTTGTAGTCAGTATGTTTGAAGATGTATTTATAAGCTTTGTATGTGTTTTGGGTGTATAGTAGTTTGATAATTTTTTGTGTTGGGAAGTTCGTTTTGGTACGTGGGTTGTTTTGGCGTTTTTTTGCCGTCTTGTTTGCATAGTTAATCAGTTGTATAGGATAGTTGCAATTTATGAAGATCTGTGTTAGTTTTTTTATTTCTGCGTTCAGATTATTCTGATTGGTTGAAAATTTGTAAGCATTTATGAATTGTGATAAGATGACAGATTTTTTAACAGAATATGGATGGTATGAGTGAAAATGGAGGTAGTTTCCGATATGCGAGGGTTTGTGGTATACTTTTGTGGCTATTTTGTTGTGTGTTCTGGTTAATGTCAAGTTTAAGAAATTGATGGATTTGTTCTGTTCGGTTTCTGTGGTGAATTTTAGTCTGTTGCTGTAACCATTTAGGGATGTTTAAGGTGGTGATGTGTGTGGGATTACCAATGCACAGAATATCGTCCACGTATCTGCCATAAAAGGTGATGCCGGGGGGGGGGGGGGGGGGGGGGGGGGAAGGGTGGAGTAGGAGTGATTCTATATGTGCTAGGAATAATTCCGCTAGTTGTTCACGGATGTTCTGGCCCATGGGGAGTCCGAAGATTTGAATGTACATGTTGTTGTTGAACTTGAAGAAGTTTGCCGAGATTATTAGTTTTATTAAGTTAATAATGTCAATGGGCGTTAGTTTAGTACGAGAGTGTAGAGTGTGGTCTTCTGTGAGTAGTGTGTGTACGATGTCTAAAGTTCTGGGGACATCCACGCTAGTGTATAAAGAGGCCGCATCCAATGAAGTGAGGATGTCTTCTTGGGATAGGGTTAGATTTTTTATTTTTTTGAAAAGGTCGTCCGTGTTTTTTATCATGAAGTTAGACGTTGTAATTAATGGTTTGATCGCTACGAATTTTGATAAAGGGGCTATGGTGGTATTTTTGTTGGAGACTATTGGTCTCATCGGGTACCTGTCTTTGTGGGTTTTTATTTGTCCGAACATACAAGGGGTGCATGTGGTGCGGGGGGGGGTTGTGTTTTTCACCCAAATACATTATAAATACATCTTCAAACATACTGACTACAAACTGGTATTCACCACAAACCAAAAACTGGCAAATCTCCTAAAATCCACCAAACCTCACACACAGAAAGAAATATTTGAACATCACAATGTAGTCTATAAATTTCCCTGCCAAAAAGACTGTGATATCACCTACACTGGTTCCACCATCAGGTCTTTATGGGCAAGACTACAAGAACACTTCCGTGATTGTAACATCCCTATTCCAGAACATTTAAACACTAAAAAACATAACATCAAAAAGAAAAATCGAATACAAAGCACAGGAAAAACGGAAATAGCTGTTCACGCCCTTGAACAAAAACATACCCTGCAGATCGACAAGGCCATCATAGTAGACAGACAAGACAATGAAACGATGCTAAGAATATTGGAAACAATAGTCATAAAATGTGACGCAAACTCTATCAAACGTACACAGGCCCTACATAATCTCCGAGGTTTGGAAGCTTCACAACATAAAATTGAGGTCACAACCCCGACCAATAGGCGATAACACAAACACTTCAAAAACAGAAGCACCTACCCGACCTGAGATAGCATCCACTTTCCCAATGTGTTCAGATGATGACCAAGAATAGTCAAAACAGACCACACCCTGTCAACCCCCTTTTTCCCCTTCCCCTCCCTATATAAAAAATCAACCCTTTCACCTTTTCCCCCACCCTATATAATATAATAATATAATATATATGTTTATATATATATTACTGGAAAAAAACCCAGGTTTTTCTAATTTAATTCTCCCAAATTGCCTATCCCCCCTCCACACATTCAGTAGTTTTTGGACATCGCAGAAAGAAGAAAAGCCGCAACACCCAGAAAAAGGTATGTGTAAATTTCTCTTCCTTATGCTACATATACTTTTTGGTAAATTTACATCTACAACGACTTAAGAATCCGTGAGTAAATAGCCAATGACATTTAAACAAGGGCACTCCTAAACTGAAGCAGGTAAAATCACCGTAATTATAATAGTTTATTAAGAGGAGTAACATGGGAGTTTTCCCAGAAATAATATACATAATTACTAAATTTACTATAATACTAATATATAAAAGAAATATTTCAATACATGACAAGTAGGGAGAGAACTAGGTGTCACCATGGAAGTTGTGTTAAGAGTGTTTAAGAGGACAAGATTGTTTGCTTTGAGAATGCGAATACCGGAATGGACTGCCAAAGGTAGATGTGCATGTCCTCATAGTGAATGAGTTAAAGAGAGGTATGAAAGGCATTGTGTGGATGAGCCTTCTAACTCCAAAGAGGTATCAGGAGATAACATAATAATAATTAAAATTAGCTATGTTAAGAAAACAAATGAATTATGCATCAAAATAAAAGCTGACTTGATTAAATACAGCATTCTTTATTTTTTTTAAATAATAATAATAAACAGACCTTATTTTGGGAAATGCTTTTAATAATGTCACGGGCCCATTCCTGATTAACCTTTCCTTGTTTCAAAAGATAAGAGTTCAAAACACTACTTTTATCATTATGAGAAGACAGAAGTGTTGAGAAAACATTAGATAACTGGTTTTTCTGACGGTGTAGTAGTTCTGAACTTGAGGCTATTGACATATGAAAAAATATGACAATAAAATATTAGAATTAGAATAAAAACTGAGAAAAATATTTCTAATTATTTTTACATTTTATTTTAGATTGTATAATTGAAATAAATAGATTAAATAAAACTCTAAGAAACAGATTAATTGTATGATTAATAACTATGCATCCAGCATTACTTAGGTTTAATCAGTTGTTATTGAAGTCGGAAGAATTTTAAATACTTTTATTTTCCAACAGATTTTTAAAATAATTTTTTTTTTCACTGCATTATAAGAAATAAATTCCTAAAGCATAGCCTTCACAAAGTCATACTTCTTCCTACACTCATAGAGTATCATATTCCTATCCACTCTTTACTGAATTTTTACTGTAACAGTTCTTCAATACCTTCACTATCACTCCTAAAATAGTCTATAATTTGCTACCTCTGTCTTGGAGCCTCACTGATACAAGGGTACTATTCCATCCTCCTTACCCTCCTTTGGGATCTTATCAGATCACAGATTACTAAGAGTACATCTACTCTTTACAAAGCTGTTTTACCCATAAATTATCTACCCATTTCTGGATTCCTGCCTGAACCAAACAGACAAATCTTCCCTCTTTTTACTCCTTTTTTGAACCTTGCCAATGCTAAGACTTACACTGCTTGGTCAGAGGCATTGCTAATTCTCTTGTACTTTCTTGCAATACACAGGCAAAGTATCCCACCTACTCCCATTACTATATTCACATTGAGATTTCATAATATCCTAATTACCTACAATTTATCTTTCTCTGTTCTCACATCCCTGTCTCATCAACTATTGCATTATATTCTTTATATACAATGCATTGTATCCATAATTTTTGTAATGCATTCATTACATTATATCATTTTGGTGAATGATTCATCAAACAAAGTGATCACTCGATAATTAACTATACCTTCTTCTTTTCACCTATATTACCTACCTACTTACCATCAGAATTCTTTAAAATGATCCTTTTGTGATTATTTATCCTATTACTCTCATATAGTAAAATAATTATTTGGGATTTCTGTTGGCCTACTCAAAGACTTCTCCTAATCTGATTTTGCCTTCCTCACAGGATTATCATTCTAAGTACAGTTCATGAGCCTGATTGACTACATTTCGTCTTATTCTTCTTCTTTTTTTTTTTTAATGATATGACACATTCTTTTGACTTCCACACATATTTTTATTGTTGAGCTTTCTGGTTGGCTCTTCTGCCTGTTTAATTTGAAATTTATACTGAGGATGCTCTTCACAGTAAGGTGAAAATTTTATGATAAATGATAAATAAAGTTATCATGTAAGCTATTCCATTTGTATTGTTTATTTAAGTATGCCATCTTACATTCCGATCCATTATGTTATTAGAAAGGGAACAGAAATCCCTTACTACTGAATGAAGCCTCCAGTAGTAAGTGGAAATGCACTGGAGAGGAATTCCCTAACTAATGGAATGAAGTTGACAGTAGTGACAGCAAGGTGAAAGTAAAAAAAATACAAAGTTTTGTTATTAATTATTACAGCATTCATTTTAAATCCAGAGTGTGATCTTGCTAGGATGGTCATAATGGATTGAGTGAAGAAGTAGAAGAGTATAGAACATTTCAGCAGGAATAGTAGGAGTAAATGGGATGGTGGAGTGTTAATTATGATAAGTTGTGTCCTCTTAGACTAGAGAATTTGAAGGGAAATGGTTTTGAGAGAGCACATGCTATGAATTAGTGGTAGGAAGGGATAGGATGTTTAATGGAATGTTAACATAGACCAGGAAACACAGAGCATAAAGAGCAGAGGTTCAGGAAATTTAGTTTGGCAAGTGAAAACAAAATATCATTATGGAGATTTTAAACCCAGTAAAATGAATGAATTGAGAAGAGAAAATGACATATAGTATTATTAAGGGAATAGATTTTCTGGAATTCATAAGAAATAAATGTCTTAGGCAAGTCAAAAAGGTGAAAAGTGGTCTTTTATTTTATTTTTTTTTATTTATTATTATTTTTCTTATTTATTTTGGCATAGAGGGAGGTTGGACTATGGAATGCATTGCATGATAGGATGGTGAAAGCATGAATATGAATGAGTTTAAAGAATAATGTGATAGACTTTGTGTTTTATAAGATGGGCCTTCCACGATGAGTCTTACAACTCCATGAAGGTCCTAAATAATAATAATAATAATAATAATAATAATAATTTTTGGAATTCTTGAGGGACAAATGTCTTAGGCAACATGCAGAAAGAACAATAAGATCAAGAGTTTCTGAGTATCAGAGTATCTGATGGCCCTCTCAGTTACTGAACAGAATATAAACAGAAACTATGCACTGCAATTCCAGGAAATCCTAAGGAATTCTTTTGTTATGTGGCCAGTTAGTGAGAAATGATTATGGACAATTGATTGTGTTAGATGG
Source organism: Typopeltis vanoorti (assembly GCF_054136105.1). Lineage (NCBI taxonomy): Eukaryota > Metazoa > Arthropoda > Arachnida > Uropygi > Thelyphonidae > Typopeltis > Typopeltis vanoorti. The sequence goes on along the minus strand of NC_143550.1, from coordinate 4,989,186 downwards.
AAATGGAGGTCAAGTGATCAATGAAGATAACATAGTGGAGCAGTTCACTTTATTGGGATATTTCATCCTGTACAAGTAGGTTTACAAAAGGGATCAGGAAGGTTAATGGTTAAGAAGTGCATAAGGAGAAAGTGTGTGTTTAGAGCACTAAGCACTATAAATGGAATTTCACAACATTTTAAGAAAATGTGCTAAGGAATTGACAGCTCCACTGACTTGGTAGTTCAAAGAAAGTTATGCTATGGAAAAGGTGCCCAAGGGGTGAAAGAGGTCAAGAGAGTGCCAATGCATAGAATGGAAGTGTCAAACTCAAACTATACATCAGTTTATAGTCCTTCTGTTGTTGCTAAGATTTTGGAGAAATTATTGAGGGATCATATACAAAATTGGGCTGACGAGGATGACATTATTGTCGAGGGTCAGCATGGATTTGTTCAGGACCACAATCTGATTGCTTTTTATAATAAAGTAGAGCAAAAGAATGAGAGGAAAGGCATATTCTGCAATTTTTTTTGGATTTTACAAAAGCATTTGATGGGCGCCACATGATAAATTGATGTTTAAGTTGCAGCATATGGATTTAGGGAATGGGATTGTAGGCTGGCTTTTTGATGTCTATCAGAAAGCCAGTTGTTGTAACAAGGGAGTAGTGTTAAGGAGGAAGAAGAAGAAGAAGGTCACAAGTGGGATTCACAAGACCCAAAACTCCACAATTTAACTTTTATTTCAGTGACACTGTTAGTGGACTGCAGGGAATATTCACTTGTTTGCATATAGTGATAATTTTGTCTGCTCTTCAAGAGGGTTTGAAAAAGTTGGTAAGCTGGGTAAATGAATGGGGGAATATTTGTTTTATGCAACTAAATATAAGGCCTTGAAATTTGGGGTTCAGTGATGGAAAGTTGCATATTCTATTGGTGGAATTATACTAGAGGATGTGAAGGCAAGAAATCTTGGGATCACAATCAAGCTTCAAACTTGATTGATCACAATCACGTTTAAAGCTTAGGGAACACATTGTGAAGGTAATGCAGAAGAGAGCAGACAAAATTATCAAAACCGGTACCATCAATATGATACTTCGTATCATATTGATGGTACTAGTTTACAGGAAAGTGGTGAGGCTAGGGATCTGGAGGTGATGGTGGATAAAGATTTGAAATTCAGAGGACATATTGCAAGAGTTGGCAAAATAGCTCAGAGGATTACTTGGATGATGAAGAGCACACTGACAAGTAAAGATAGGAAGGTTATGATCTTTCTTTATAAAGATATGATTTGACCACAATTTTTGCCACAGTTGACCGGGAGATGGTGGAGAGGATTCAGAGACAAGTGAACAAATTGAGTGACCAAATCTATGAGGACAGATTGAGGATGTGTGGGTTGCAGAGTTTAGTTGACAGGTGAAGGAGAGGGGAATGACACAGAATAAATTTTTTAATACATGAGAAGTAGGGGAAAAACAGGGGTCATACTTCGAAGCTGTCTAAGAGTGTCGTTAGTAAAGGTGTATGAACTAGGTTCTTTTCTTTTTAAAAAAATCTTAGGGAAGTGGATGAGTGGAAGGATTGCTAGAGGTGGTTGTGAGCACTCTAACAGTGAGTAAGTTTAAGGGCATGTATGATAGGTATTATGTTAATGGATAGAGTGTGTCTCCCACAGTCTTTTAACTCCCTGGAGTGCACATATAAATAATAATAATAATAACAGTATTAGTAGTAGAACAAAGGAACCATTCAGAAGTTTCAAAAGTAAGCAGTAAGAGGTTGAGAAATTGTTATTTTTACAGTATGGATGGACCATGAAATGCAGTGTTTGATTGGCTGGTGAAAGTGTAGACAGTGAATGGGTTTAAGGAATGATGTAATAGATAGATTTTGTTGTCTAAGATGGGCCTTCCCATGATGAGTGTGACTCCATGGAAGTCCTGAATAATAATAACAACAGGATACTCACAGGATTTGGAACTTAGTAATATTCAAAGTATGTCTTCTCCCTTCTGCAACTTTGCCTATCGTTTTTGCTGCTAAATCATTCATCAAAATTTGAAATCTCCCAAAATGTTTCTGTCAGATTTTTTTTTTTAAATCACTTGCACAATCAAATCTGTGCCCTTTCAAGAGATTCTTAACTCTGAAAATGACAACCACAAAAAATAGTTTTGTGGTTGTCCATCAAATGTGGAAGCTACTGAATATGTGGTATTTCAATTTCAGATGAAGAAGTGAATCCATCCATCTATTCTTTGGACATCAAGAGATGCTGTGTGGTCACTCAGATGCTCGGTGATGTGCTACACAAGTTCTCGCCATGTGGTCCTGTTGTATGCTTTTCAGAGGCTTCAACTCTCTGAAGATCAGTCACTCCAGATACACCATCCATTTCATTGAGAGTCTATCCCTTCCTCTTTTTCCAGGAACTTTACCTTCTATTAATGTTTTGAGAAGTCCTCCTTCCATCCTTTTAATGCGTCCAACGTATTTGAACTTTCATCTGCCTTTCAGTATATAATATCCTTAACAGTGTTCTGTAACACCACATCTCAAAAGCAGCTATCTTTCCTATTAGACTTCTTTAGGTTCTAAGCCTCACATTCATAAGTCAATGGAAAAACAGCTGCATCCAAATCCTCAACTTTGTTCCTGTGGAGATAGATCCATCCTTCAAGACTTTAGACAACTTTCTGACCATTATTTTAGCCATTCCTAAATTCTTCTGACATCTTCTGAATGGCAATTCTTCGCATTAATAATGGATTCCAGGAACTCAAACTTGCTGACTACCTCAATTCTTTCTCCATTAAGGTATACTTGCTTCTCAGGAGCTTTGCTGTCTGTATTGCCTTTAAGAGCCATAATCTTTGTCTTGTTAGGATGGAACTAAGTCCTCTGTTCTTCTTGATCTCGTTAGCTTTGTCAAGAATTTGTCCTAGTTCTTCCAATTACAAAGGAATACTGTATCATCAGCATACCTCAGATTACTCATCAATCTACCACCTATTCTAATTCCTGTCTTAAGTTCATCCAATGATATATGCATGATGACCTCAGCATAGATACTAAACAGGTGAGGAGAAAGTAGGCTTCCTTGCCTAATTCTCTTTCCAACCTAAAGCCAATCGGTTAATCCAACATCTGTTCTCCATGGCATCTTGCTCACTGTACAAGTTAGATATCAACCTGATAGTTTGTAGAGGAAAGCCCATTATTTTCATTACTTCTCACACTTTCAAATGCTGAACATAGTCAAAAGCTTTAGTCTATAAACACATTACCATAGGGAGTCTAAATTCTTTATAATTTACTAGGATCTGTCTAAGGAAAAGGATGTGATTTCTGGTACCCTTACTTTTCCTAAAACCTGCTTGTTCTTCAGGCATCTCTACCTCAACTTTGGCCACAATTCTATTTAGAATGATCTTTAATAAAATACCACTTGCATGAGAGATTAAACTAATAGTTCTATAGTTCTTGCAATCCATTATATCTCCCTTCTTATGTAGTGGTATGAAAACTGACTTCTTCTGATATCTATGCCATGATCCTATCTCCCATATCCTTGTAAATCTATGAAATGCTCCTATCCCTCAATCCCCTGTGACCTTAACTAACTCTGCTGGGATTCCATCTATGACTGGGGTCTTGTTACTGTTAATCTGTTCAACTGCTCTTTCAATCTCAAGTGGAGGAAATTCCAAATCAAAATTTCCCTGGTGAGAGGGCTACTTTAAATTTTCCTTATCCTCTCTGCTGTACAGTTCCTCACAGTATTCTTTCCATCTGTTTTTGATTTCCAGTTCTTCTGTTAGTACTGCTCTGTTCCTGTCTTTGATGACATTCAATTTGGGCTTATACTTGTGCTTTAGGTCACAAACTAAATGAAACAACCTTTTATAATTGTGCCTCCTCATCTGGAATCCTATCTCTTCACATTTATTAGTATAAAAATTTTCATAGATCATAGAACAATTAGATCTCATGTTGAATCTGATATCCACGGATCTCTTGGTTTTATAATTGAGCAGACATACTTGTTGGCTGTATTCAGTATAACACTAACTCCTTTCCAAAGCATTTGCAGTGAGTTCAGCTCACTAGTCTCCAAATGATCATCCAACCAAGTTGATGCCTCTTCTGTGAACCCACTAGGAATTACTCTGACATCCAGTCTAATAGGATGTGCCTGGCTTGGAAGGTTTTGGAATCTTAGCCTTACTTTTGGTTATTACTAGCTGATATTCTGTACCACAGTCTGACATTAGAGATGCTTGTCTTCCACCACTGGAGAGCCAGGATGTAATCAATCTGGTGCCTTGACCTTGTCCTATCAATGATAAATGTCCAAGTATAGGTCATCATGGATGTTTCTGGATGCAAGTATGGGTAATAACTAATCTGTTAGCATTGGCAAATTCCAACAGTCCTTCACCACCAGTGAAGGACTGTTGGAATTTGCTGTACTGTTCGTCCAGACCTAACATACCACACTCAGGCCCAACTCTCATCTTCTTTCCCACTTTTGTATTAAAGTCCGCTAAGATGTAAAGTAGATCTCTCCTTGGTAGGCAGTCCAAACCAGTCTGTAGGTTTCCATAGAATTCCTCACTCTTTTCATCAGGCCTATCCACGTGGGATGCATAAACTACCACGATTGACATATTGGTAGGTATGAGCCTTAAGTCTATTACAAAGTATCCTGTCATTAACAGAATTATAACCAAGAAGGGCTCTTGCCTGAACTGTCTTCAGTATCACAGCAACCCATGATGATTCGAGTCACCTCCTGAATAAACAACTAGCATATCATCCTGTCTTTTGAAGTAACCTTCTCCATTCCATCTGGTTTCTGTAATTCCCTTGATGTCAATTTTATACCTCTCCATCTCTTTACAGACAATATCAAGAGTACCCATCTCAAGACCCCACGAATTCCATGTGCCTATGTAAAGTTTCCCCTCTAAGATTAATCCTATACCTTCTGTATTCCTTGTTCACAATATCACTGACTTTTGTTGGAGATGTAATATACTTCTCAAACAGGATCCTCTGTATGAGCCCTGAACATGGCTCTGATTATTCTGTGAGACAACTGATGCAGCATTAGATGTATTATAAGTAAGGCACAACAATATTAGCATTTGAGTGAAGTCAAGAAAAAAGTTGTAAAGTTGCAGAGACTTTCCAAATATCTTTTGGCTAGCATTCTACTTTTTGAGGCATTGCCTCTGAACATCTGAAGACTTTAATGTTAAAGGCTTTGAGTGGATATTTATGGCAACCAAAAAAGAATAAAATAAAATAAAAGTAAATGAGGATTTTTACTCTCTTAAGGTTTCTTCTGCCTGGTCTCTGAATGAGAATCAAAATTTCACAAAAAAAAAAAAAAAAAAAAACTGCCAGGCCAGTGAAACTTTAATCAAAGGCACAAATAAAAGGCTAGAATATGGATTCTAGGCAGAGTCATGTCTTAATTAGTGCCAAACCAAGGCAACTCCAATGCCAAAGGTTTTATTCTCATGTCCTCTCTGATCAATTTGTAACTTTTAATTAAGTTTCAAATATTTGGCTTTGGAATAACGATTGAAATATCCTTTCATTTAATAAATAAAATAAATAAGACTTGGGAGAGATGTTGTCTAGAAGCCTTTGTTCAAACCCCTCTATAAAATTATAATAAATTTAGTTTAATCCTTTATCCAAGTGTAAGGAAACAAAGTTTGTGCCTGCATTATCTTCAGGATTGAGGCAACTCGTGGTAAAGGTGGACCAAGCTCTAATCACTACTTGTCTCAGTATCTCCCATAATGCAAAGCACATCTCCTTGCAAACATGTATAATGCTATGCAATAAGGGAAGGGCCACTACCCAGACTGGTTTCGACCTTTATTGAGGTCTCGTCAGTGGGAGTCTCGTCTCCATTATACATGTCCACAAGGAGATGTGCTTTGCATTATGGGAGATATTAAGACAAGTAGTAATGAGAACTTGGTCCACCTTTACCATGGGTTGCCTCAGTCTTGAAGATAATGCAGGCACAAACTTTGTTTCCTTACACTTGGATAAAGGATTAAACTAAATTTATTATAGTCTAACCAAGTGGGAAAAAACTTCCAACACTCTATGAAATACTCTGCAAGCATTGGAGAAAGAAGACTAACCAAGGCTGTCCCTCTAATTTGCTGGTAAAGCTTGTCATGACAAGTAATGTAGCCAGAGTGGAGGAAAAAATCAAATCAAGAAAGAATATATGCAGGAAATTCTTGAAGATATTTCAATATCAGAGATACAATAACCCAAACTGATTAACAGATCACTGGAGCAAAGATGAGGGTCTGAGTTTTGTGGGTTTTTTTCTTTTTTAGAAATGAGAACTGTTTGTAATGGAGGAAGGGGATTTTCCCATGAATGCTAAAAGTAATTCAGAAATGTGCTTTGCAAATTTTGTGGCAAAGTAAACCAATGTGGTCAACAACAGGTCATAATGGGATATTTGGTTTGTGGACTTGAGCAAGTCTATATAACCTGGATCAGTTTGAATATTGTATCTCTATTTACAAATGTTTCCCTAGATGAAACATTGGACTGCCTCCATAAACATTTTCTACAAATATTTTTTGCATCTTTGACCATATCATCCAGTGTGAACACTTAAATTGTCAGAATTATCAGTCACGTGTAGACCTCTTTCTCTAGAACTTGCAAACTATTTCATGCAGAAAGAGTTGAAAAAAGCAACTAGACAATAATTATATTAAGCCTTCCTTGTGATAGAGATATATATGATGACATTTTTGCAGTTTGGCAAGGTTCCCTTTCAGAAACATGTTCTAAAGTTTCCATGCATTAATAATAATAATAATAATATTATTATTATTACGTGATACCTCGAAGCAGTCCAAAGCCTCATCGAGGGAGGGCACCTACTCTACAACTCTCCTCGCCACTCACCACTCAATCCACCAACTACAGCGAACCACATCAGCTACAAAAATGTAACCTACTAGCCACCAGCACAAGTATTTTCCCAGACATTCATGCTCACAGCGGGATTCGAACCCACAGCCTTTTGGCTATAGAGTGGATACACTAACCACTCAGCCAACCAGGCTGGCTGGTTGTCCAAGTTTCAGCTCTAGTTAGCATGGCAAGGAAGGCAAAATCAGATTATGAGAAGAATCTAGCCGAACAGACTGATACAGATCAGGGTCATCTAGAGGAAGCAGTATTAAATTGTATACCTAAGGCAAAGAGGGTTAATCGGATAGGAGTTAGATGGATGAGTAATATCATTAAGTACGAGCTGCAGAAAAAGAAAATGCTGTGGAGGATATATAAAGAAGAAGGAAATCCCAAAGAGTTCTTATGTTATGTTGCAAATAAGAGGAAGAATGACTATGGAAGATTAACCTTAATGAGTGATTATGGTCACAAGGAGAGGGAAGTGGATAAAATAGTTGAGTAACTGAGTGACCACTTTGCAAGCATATATCTTCCTAGTAGAGTAACTGCTTTAACCTATGTGGCAGACACTAATGTGGGAACAGAGGTGGATGAATTGGAGGTTCTTAGAATATTGCAGAATCTCAATGTAAATACAGCTGTGGAATTAGATGGGATATCAGCTCAGGGTTTGCGTGAATGTGCAAATAAGCTGGTAACGCCTCTGACGAGACTGTTTAATTTAAGTTTCAGCTCTGGTAGAGTTTCAAGGGAGTGCAAAGAGGGCAAAATAATTCCTTTGCATAAGGGAAATTCTAAGACAGCAGTAGCAAATTATAGACTAATCAGAATTTCAGATGTGGTGATAAAAGTACTAGAAAAATTGGTAAAAAAAGAGAATTCAAGAATGGGTAGATAAAAATATGATAATGTATGAGGGTCAACACGAGTTTGTGAAGGATCAGTCATGTCTTAGTAATTTACTAATTTTTTTATAACAGCTTAATGTGGATAAAAGAAATGGCTATACGATGATTCTGCTGGATTTCACAAAGGCATTTGACAGACTATCACATGGAACTCTGTTACATAAATTAGAACAAATGGGGATGGATATGACACGGGTTGAGTGGATAAGAGGATGGCTGCTGGACAGACATAAAAAAGTGGTATATGGAGGGATAGAACCAAGGTGAAAACAGGTGCTTAGTGGTGTGCTGCAAGGTTCAGTGCTAGGAACTTTTGCTGTTTAATTTGTGCATAAATGATATAGGAAATAACCTGAAAGGAAATATTCAGTTGTTTGCTAATGATATGAAATTAGATAGACCAATATTCAATCAAGGTGATGTGGAGAGCTTGCAGGACAGTTTAAACAGGCTGTTAATGTGGACAAAAGTTAATGGGTATCAGTTTAATGAGGAAAAATATAAAGATGCATTTTGAGATAAACAGATTACAAGCTGTGTAGATGCAGGGGAAATGTTTCAGCACTTGGCTAGTGGGACCAGAACAAGGGGTCATCCCTGGAAGTTGAATAAATGTGCAGTTAGTAGGGGTGAGAGGACTAGATTTTTTGCTTGCAGAGTTGTGAACGAGTGCAATGGGTTGCCAGAGTCAATTGTGAGAGCTTTGTCTGTTAATGGGTTTAAGGAGAATTATGATAGCTTGTGTGGACAGATTGGTTCTCTTGCAATGGGTCTTCAGACTCCATGGGATGGCACCTCCATGAGGTGCCTGTATAATAATAATAATAATAAGTTGTAAGACTTTCTTAGATGGTAAGAAGTTCTTAACATCAGTAAATGTAGTGGGACTAAGAATTCTTAGCAACCTGGACAGCAGAAAAGATCTTAATAGGGAATAGAATGTGATGGATTTAATTTATTAAATTAATTTAATTTATTCCTCAATTTCTAAACTTTTGCAATAGCTTCCAGAGCATTTTGCCAACATCATGATATTTATCTTCTATATTCTTATCAAACTCTTCTACCATTTCTTTAGCTATGTTTATGTATAGCTTCATTACTTTTCTGCAGTCTTCATTACTGCAGTCTTTGAGCGTGTATTTACTCACATAACAGGAATTTGCCATATGATTAATTCTTTTCTAGGGCTGTACTTTTTTGACAAGGATCTATACTTTTGTTTTATAGATCTGGAAAAGACATATGACAAGGTACCCAGAGAAAAGCTTTTCAAATTACTACAATTATATGGAGTAAATAGAACATTGTACAGAGTAAAACATAGTCTGTATTTAAGTTGTATGGCAGCAATTAGAAATGAAGGAAATACACAAAGATGGCATGATGTAAAATCAGGTGTAAGACAAGGATGCACATTATCTCCATTATTATGCATCATCTGTATGGATCATGAAAGAAGGTGAAACTTTATGAAAGAAGATGGCAATGAACAGGATATCGTAGGTACCAAACTTAGTATTTTGTTTTATGCAGATCATGTTGTACTCCTAAACAGATCCAGTGCAAGTCCCCAGTATTCTCCAACTAAACTGAATAACAAATGTAACAAATCTGGCATAAAAATCAGCAATAAAAAAATCAAAACTATGAAAATATTCATGAACATAAAAAATATTATCTGCTGCATTCAGAATGGAGAGCCTATAAAACAAGTAAATTATTTTAGCTATTTAAGCACAATTTATTGAAGATGGCAAATTAAATTTCGAAATAGACAACAGAATAAGCAAGCTGGTATGGGCGGGAGCCACTTGAATAAATTTATATGGAATAATAGAGAAATTAGCCAAAACACTAAACTAGCAGTATACAAGTGTTCAAACCAAATTAAGTTATGGATCTCAGAGTTCAGTTAAAAATAAAGCACTTGATCAAGATTAGAGACCACAGATATGAGAGTTCTGAGAAAGATTAAGGGAGTGAACAGATGGCAGATGGAATCAATGGCAGAATCATATTAAAAATGAATACATAAGGAAGAACTTGACATTTTTTGCATTCCACAATCTTGAATGTGGCCAGTATAGTCAATTAAACAGAATGGGAGAGAAAGAGTTAGCAAAACAGGTGTCTGATGGTAGGAATAAGACCCAGAGGAAGCCCAAGATTTTGATGGTTTGATTTAGTCAGCGCCTTAGCAGAATGAAATGTAGATACAACAATGTAAACTTATTCGTGTAGTGCTGTCGTTGTTGCCTGAACATCCTTGATGGTACTTATGAGGAAACTGTTGATGAAGATGATGATGATGATCACAGGAGAGTAGGAAATGAATATCAGACACACAGAATGTTTTGGAAAAATTTAGAAAAAAGCAAAGCTAATAATAATGGCAAGTAACTGTAGATTTGTACATATCCTTATATTTGTACATATCCTTATGAACACGATACCAAGTTTCCAATATAAGGATATGTACAAATTTACAAGGAGAGAAGACACGAAAAATAAGAAAAGTGTCACTGAATATGGTATTGTTGATAGTGATATCTTCATGCTGATATTCAAGGGATTTGACATTGCAAGTGATCATCATTCAATTTGATTGGAAAACAACTGAATTTATAATGAAAAGAAAAGTCTGTGAGAAAGTTTTATAAAGAATCAAAGTAGAACTGATTCCAGAGGAGAAATGTACACTCAAATATACAAATATTATTCAAGCAAACAAAATGAAAAAGGCTTGAAATGTGGAAAGGCAGCAGGAGTAGATGATATTTGACCAGAAATGCTTAAGTATGGTGGTATAAGTCTTACAGTGGCTGCACTGCATAGTTCAGAAAGCCTGGACAGAGAGACGAATTTCTGATGATCGGAATAGAGCTCATAGTACACATATATAAAAAGGGAAATAAAACTGAATGTGAGAATTACAGAGGATATTTCCCTACTGAGTGTTCCTGGCAAGATTTATGCAAGTATACTTGAGAAATGGTTGAGAAGAATTGTGGAAGAAAAGCTTGGCAAAGAGCAAGCTGGATTCAGGCCAAATAGAGGCTGTCAGGATCAGATCTTCGCTTTACAAACAAATAGTTGCGAAAGCATGGAAATATAACAGAGATCTATATTTAAGTTTTGTCAATCTGGAAAAGGCATATGACAAGGTGCCAGGAGAGAAGCTATTCAATATGATACGGTTATATGGTGTCAATGGGGCATTATATCAAGCAATACTTAGTCTTTATTTGAGTTGAAAGTCAGCAGTTAGAATTGAAGGAAGTACAGGAAGATGGTTTAATGTTAAATCTGGTGTGAGACAAGGATGTACATTATCCCCTCTGTTATTCATTGCCTATATGTCTCACATAATGAAGGAAACTGCTATTAAACATGATATCAAAATTGGAGATGTTAATGTCAGCTCTTTGCTTTATGCGGACGATGTTATACTTCTAAATAAATCCGCTAAAGTCTGCAAGATTCCCTGACTAAATTGAATAACTGTTGTAATAGATATGGTATGAAGGTCAGCAATAAAAAGACAAAGACAATAAAAATAGGCAGAATCATTGAAAATGTCAACTGCGTTGTGAACGGAGAACCTGTGGAACAAGTAAAACATTTCAGCTATTTAGGCATGATTTTAGTGAAGATGGTAAATTAAATACGGAAATAGACAACAGAATCAACAAAGCTGGTATGGTAGGAAGTCAACTGAATAAATTCATATGGAATAAGAGAAAAATTAGCCAGAACACTAGCTATATACCAGACAGTGTTCAAACCAGTTTTAACTTATGGATCTGAGAGCTGGGTCAGAAGTAAAACACTTGACCAAAAACTAGGGACAGATTAGAGGTGTGAACAGATGGCATCAATGGCAATATCATATTAAAAATGAGGATATTAGGAAAGAACTTGACATTGTCAGCATCCAGGAATGCATTAGTAGAGCTAATCTGTGGTATGGTCACTTAAATAGAATGGGCGAGGAAAGATCAGTAAAACAAGTGTTCTCTGCAAGGTTGGTAGGAAAACGACCCAGAGGAAGACCAAGATATAGATGGATTGATACTGTACAACGTGCTTTAGATGATAGAAATATAAGATCTGATAATGTTGGAGTCTTGACAAGTAACAGGCTGATTTGGAGGAAAATTGTATATAGGAAATTAGTAATGATGTAAATTTTTCATGTAGTACTATCATATCTTGTACAGCACTTGAGGGTGCATGGCAGGAATTTGATGATGATGATGACAAAATGAAAGAAGTTGAATATATGACTCAAACTTTGGATACTCACTGACAAACACATAAAAAAAAAAAAGATTGGGAAAGGAAAGAATGCAGTAAAGTTGTCTGCAAGAATAGAAAAATTGAAATTCCATGGTGGACTCAGGAAGTTAAAGAGACAGTCATGGAAAAGAAGAAATATCAAAAGCTCCTAGCAAATAAATCATCATGTGCTCTGAGAAGATACACAGAAAAATGTAAGAAAGAAAACCAATGTGTAAAATATCAGAAAGGTAAAAAAATGTTGTGGAAGATAGTGAAAAAGCTTCAAAATGGAAGAAAAGACTCCTGTAAATGGAATGATAAGTGTGACAAAAAACTGAAGGTAAAAATATTCCAGATCTCTCCTGTAACTAATTTGAATGATTACTGAATGAAACATGAATTGACAAAACAGTGGTAGAAAATAGTCAAGAAGAATGCAATCATGAGCACATATCAATACTTGGGGTAAAAAATAAAAAAAACTGTAAAAAAAATGACACAAGTTTGAAACCAGAGTTGATGCAGATGAGGAAAGAGATTAGGCATACATAGAGTGAAATGAAGAGAATTTTATATGAGCATGGAAGAGCAAATACAACTAGGATGAATGACTTACAGGTGGAATTTTTATGGGGATTCAATTATTAGAGGTATGGTGAAGGAGAACATGTACAAGATTTGTTTTCTTGGATGTAGAAAAAGTAGTGAATTGAGGCATTGGATATGAGGAGTAAGTGAGTGAGTGAACAAAATGTATGATGGTGATGAACTGAGGCAGACAGCAAAGATCATGAATGCTATATATCATAGAAAATGTGTGAAGAGAAAGGAGTGCATTTTGTGAATGTGTGGGATAACTTTATGGAATAACAGGGAGAATTCTTATAAGAGTGATGTGATAGAACATTTCAATGGTTTTAGGGTGAGTCATCTGAAAGGGCTGCTGCCAGAAGGGAGAGTAATGACTGCAGTAAAGAGATATGACAACCTAAGAAACAATATGGAACAGTATAAGAATAAAAAAGACGAGATATTGAAGAAGTGCTTCTAAACAGAGAAGTGAGTAGCATGAATGAGGAGAACGAGAAAACAGGAATGCAAGAGAGACAGGGATATGGAGAAGAGTCAGGGTGGACAAGAGAACACAGCATAAGAAAGGTCAAATGCTGGAAGAAGTGCTTCCAGCATTTGGATATTTCAGAAGCAGAACCTGTAGTAGACCAAGAAATGAATTATTTTTTGTATATGATAGAAGTATCCTAGATATTGCTGATATCCTAGAGGGTATCAGCAATATAGAATGCTGTAAATAGGGAATGTCATCCCTTATGTGCACGAAGTCTGGAATGGCCAAGATGGCAGAAGAATCAACACTGACTAATCAATGCCATCAAGGGCATTACAGCAAGATGTGTGGCACATTGAGGGCACACTCCTGACATCTAAGGGACTTGTGGCCAGCCGTCATGGAAGAGATCGGAGCCTCACCATGTATTTATCCATTGTCAACCATGAAACACACCATGTCACAATATGAAGTTAGAGATGTGGTTGAGACCCCTGCAACCATCAGCTCTTATAGCTACAGGGAAGAAGAGCTTGAAACTGGGAATTGTAAGACAAGAACTACTAAGGTAGTGTATGAAGATAATATCCCAAACCCTCCAGGGAGGATATTCTCAGATATCCCTTGTCTGAAAACCAGGCAAATTAGATAACCTACTCCAGGAATTAGAAGTGATGAAGGCCGATATTGCAGGTATCAGTGAAGTGAGGTGGACAGATACAGGCATAATAAGAATCAAAAAATCACACTATAATCTACTCTGGCAATGACTTACACCTTAATGGAGTAGCGCTTGTCCTAAGTAATAGAATTGCAAAATCTCTACAGGGATATTGCCTCATAAATGACAGAATCATAACAGCCAAAATAACTGCACAATCATTCAAGCTGTATATTATCCAAGCATATGCACCAACCCAAGATCACCAGATGAAGAGTTGGAACAATTTTATGAAGATATCCAAACTGCAATCTCCAGTGCTAAGTCAGATGATGTTATATTACTGATGGGCGACCTAAATGCAAAAGTGGGCTCAGAAAAAATCTCATTTTGCATGGGAAACCAAGGGCTTGGAATTAGAAATGAAAGAGGTGAAAGATTAATTCAATTCGGTGAAACCAATGACCTAATAATTGCCAACGCACTATTTAAACATCCTCCCAGAAGACTATATAACTGGACAAGCCCTGGGGACATCTATAAAAACCAAATTGACTATTTAATAATAAGCAAAAGATTCCGAAATGCAATAACACAAACAAAAACATATCCTGGAGCAGACATAGGATCGCACCACAACTTAAGTTTTATTTTGATTGCAAAAATCAAAATAAAACTTAAGATACCAAGCCAACCATTCATAAGAGAAACTTATAATTCAGACTCACTTAACAACCAAGAAGTTAAAGACTGCTTTATAAAAGAATTCACAAAATCATTTAACAAGTCTGACACCACAAGTCACACAGAAAATAGAACGCCAATTGATGACATTAACATGAACTGGCAAACATTCAAGAATAGCATCAATGAAGCAGCCAAAAATACACTCCCACAATTAAAAAGGAAAAGGAATAAACCTTGGATGAATGAAAAAATACTGACGTTGATGGAACAAAGAAAAAAGTTAAAGAACAAACCTGAATATAAAAGCATGAATAAAGAAATAAAAAAAGAATGCAGGAAAGCCAAAGAGGAATGGATTAAATATAAATGTATAGATATAGAAAACCTTGATAGAAAACGCACAAGTAGAGAAATGCATGAAAAAATCAGAGAAATGACAAGCAGGACAAATACAGCAAACCATGCAATTGTCATTAGAGACTCAAGAGACCATATTCTAATGGATAAAAAAGAAATCACATCATGGAAAGATGGATTGAATACACAAGGAAATTATATGAACAACAAAGAAATGATATTCCTGAACAGACTGATTTAGAAGGACCATCCATTTTACTCTGTGAACTTGAAAATGCCGTCAGAAAACTAAAACGACATAAAGCTGCAGGAATAGATAACATCTTGGCAGAATGGTTGAGGGCTCTCGATGAAGGAGGACTGAAATTTCTAACAAATTATGCAATAAAATATACGAGACTGGATTTCTACCCAAAGATATTAATCACTCAATTTTCATTCCAATTCCCAAAAAAAAACAAAAGCTACAAGATGTGAAGAGTTCAGGACAATCAGCCTCATCAATCAAGTATCAAAAGTCCTCCTATACGTTATTCTTGAAAGAAATAAAAGAAAATAAACATAGAAATAAATGATACACAAAGTGGCTTCAAGGAAAATGTAGGTACAAGAGAAGATATTTTCAACATCAGAACCATCATAGAAAGATATCTAGAAAAACAAAAAGATGTGTACCTCTGCTTCATAGATTACAAAAAGGCATTCGACAATTTCCAACATGAACAATTAATTGAAATCCTTTCAAAAATAGGCATGGATGGAAAAGACATTAGGCTATTAATAAATCTTTACTGGGAACAGAATGCATCTTTGAGAATAAATAGAGACCTCAGAAGAATTCCCAGTTCAGAAAGGTGTGAGACAAGGCTGTGTCTTTTCTCCGATTCTCTTTAACCTATACACAGAAGAAATATTTAATAAAATTAGTAACCTCAAAGGAATCACTGTAGGGGGAAAAAATATTAATAACCTAAGATATGCAGATGACACGGTTCTTCTAGATGAAAACAAATGTGACCTCAAAACTCTTATAGATGAAACCCTCAAGTATAGCGAACAGTATGGCCTCAGCTTCAACTTTAAAAAAACAAAAATCATGATAATTTCAAGAGAAAAGAAAATACCAAAAATATGCATCAATATAAAAGGAAATAAATTAGAACAGGTGCAAAAATACATATACCTTGGACACTTGATCACAGAGAATGGCAGGACAGAAGATGAAATTAGAAAAAGGATTGAAATCGCAAGGTCAACTTTCAACAGTATGAAAAATCTACTAACATCTAGAGAATTAAATCTGAAAACAAGACTAAGAATCTCCAAATGCTACATATGGTCTACATTATTATATGGAGTAGAGACATGGACACTCTCCAATCTGAGTGTGAAAAAACTGGAGGCCTTTGAAATGTGGATGCTGTGAAGAATTATGAGAATATCATGGAAAGAAAAAAAGACAAATGCAGAGGTACTAGAGATGGCAGGCATCAACAGGAACCTGATGAAAGAAATTAAAAAGAGAAAAGTCAGATATTTTGGACATATTCTGAGACATAACTGCCTACAAAGGACACTTCTCGAAGGAACTGTTAAGGGAAAGAGGAAGACAAAGACTGCAGTGGATGAAAAATATAGACGACTGGACCTATCTCTCATATGAGAAATGCAGCAGAGAGGCGCAGAATAGGACAGGTGGAGACACATGGTAGTCAATCTCCTGGAGGGAGAAGACACCTGACAGGACAGGAGAAGTATCCGAAATAGGGGCAACAAAACTGTTGCAATGAGTGTGTTCGATCACCCAAAAATTAGTGGATAAGTGATCCTGAAAGGAAAAGAAATGGAAGGGTAAGATGTTTTTCTCATGAAAGTGGAACAGGGAAATGATGTTGATAAAACAGGATATGTTTTATCAACTTTTAAGCAACTCTATATTGAGTACAATATAGAGTTGCTGAGGGAGAGGGGGGGGGAGGAAATAGTAGCAGTAGTTTTATGGCAGTATAATGTATGGAACAGAAACAGAATGAAATATTTAGCTGAATGTTGCTACAGACCTGGTAATGTGGAGGGCAGTGACAATGAAATGCAAACACAAATTATACAAGCAAATAAAAAAAAGGTGATCGTTATGAGTGATTTTAAATATGGTAATATACGAGGGGATCTGGAAAGTTCTGATAAACACCAAGAACAAAATAATATTAAAGCAACTGATATAACCACAAGAAAGAACATACTAGTAGCAGAGTAATGAAGGTAAATTATGTTCTTATATCTTCATATATTCTTTCTTGTGGTTATATCAAGTTGTTTTAACCCCCCCCCCCCCAACCGGCCATGATATTAATAGAAATACAGCTAAATCTGGATACAATTCTGTAACACCCATTGAATAACATGGATAAGAAGTGCAATTTGGTCTCACTATTTCATTCACCTCGGCCAGTAGGGAGGTTAATATCATTTCTGTTCTAGATGTTTATTAGAACTTTCCGGACCTCCCCCACCTCCTAGACTGGGATGACAACATATGATCTAGAAGTGAAGAAAAGGAATTTCTTGAATTTTAGAGGAATAATTATCTCAGGCAGAATATAAAAAACAACATACAAGGATCAAAGGTCTTGAAGTTGGATCATTTCATCAGAGAATCTCATTATAAATGAGGTATTGAATCTTCCTCTGGCTGATAAAAGCAACCATGTAATGATCACCTAGGTAGTTGCAAGCCATGTGAGGACTTCTGTGAGGAAAGGATATGTGTGCAACTACAAGGATGATGATTATGAAAAGATCAAATGCCACTTGGGTAATATTCAAGAACTATTTATCACAATGTATTCCAAGAATCAGAAGTTTAAATAAGGTAGTTGTAAAATGGATGAATGAAGAGATTGAAAGGATATAAAGGTATAACATGTTGTTAATGAGTTACACAATAATCATCATCATGCATATTGTTACATCCTGAATGAAGAACTTTTAAAAGGAAACAATTCATTCAGGATTTAACAAGTCAGAAAAATTAGCTGAGAGAAAGAACTTGTACTTGAGCAGAAGAAATGAAGTACTAACTGTAAATAGAAATAGAATTACCTTCTTTTAGTAGAATTGTAATGCCATGTAAAGAACTTTATGTATAAATTAGTATTATATGAATGCATCATGTATAGAATGAATGGGTAAATTAGATGTAAACAATATTCCAAAGGTCACGGGTGGGCCTGAGGCATTGGCAATCTTGGAAAGCAACGCACATTCGTTTCCTGGAAGACGCTGCTAGAGATCTCGCGATGTGCCGAAATCCCCACGGACGAAGAAAGTAGCAGGCAGGAAAGGATTGCAGAAAGTAAGAGGGCGCTATCACAGCTAATAACAGGGTGCTAAAGGGGGGGGGGGGGGAAGGAAGAATAAAAAAGATTTGCACCCCTTTCTCGAAGCTTTTTTTGCCTATTTTGCTGGATGATGATTCGACTTCTCCTGTGGACCGGAAGTTCCTGATGGTGTTTCTTAGCAATACTACGATATCAGACGGTGCGCCTTTCCCTTTGATGTCTGAATTTCTGCTGGTACTAAAGCGTGAGATGTCGGCATATGCTGTCTTCACTCATTCGCTGAAAGTTCCAACGGAATAATATCGCAGACGTATACTATGAACTGGCAGTAGAAACGAAGATGGCCCGAAACAGATTGAGAATAGATGCGAGAACAACGCCAGGTGCAGAGCATAGCTTAACCTGATGACCATAGTGACCCACCACGTGGACGCAGGCTTGTGGAAGTATCGAGAGGTAATTCAAACAAAGGAGGACAGTTCACATGGATTTTGTTGTATAATTACCCAGTCAATAAAAGGGAAAGATCACTGTAGTGTAATTATCGAGTACGGACAGTATTTAAGAACTTTAAGTGATTATTTAGCAGTGGCTAATGTCCATAAGACAAATTGTCTGGAAGGATTATAAATGATTATGACTAGTTTAATGTGCAAGACTAACATAGTAGATATAATATTGATTAGAAGTGTATAATGTGTATATTATGTGTGTTTAATCTCTAACTTAAAAGAAGGATTTATTGTTCATGCATTAGAGTATTAATCAGTTTGATAGAGTTTGATTTAGCATGTCACTGAACTAATTGAAAGTGAGATTGGTCTAAGTGTATATATATGTCTTTAGATTCCAATAAATATGTTTTTTTCTTCTATACCTGAGATTTGCCTGTGATATGAATCAAAACTACCACTCATTAATCTGAACCATAGTGGGGGGGGGGGTTTGAAAGAAAGGTATAACATGTTGTTATAGAGGTTACGACTGCAAACCAGAATTTACTTAGCCACAGTAAAACATTCAATTTATGAGTTTAAGCACTAAATTTATTCACCTATGTGCACCAAAAGTATGGAAAAGTCTCCCTGAATAGGAGACCCCTCTATTCTAAGATATTGGCTGGTGCAGCTTTAAAAAATAAATTTGTCAATATCTGAAGAGGAGACGGCCCCAGAAAGAAATTAGAGGATTCATTTCTTTTAGCAAGGAATAACCTTTAACAGTCAGGGTAAGCATGTGAGTAAAATTAGGAATCGGCTAGAGATATAGAATTCCCTTTCCTTATAGAATGAGCACGTAAGAAGTGATACAGATATTAGAGTCAGAGAAATTTTGTAAGTCATTGTAGAGAGGCAAATTCATAAAGAAAGTAAATTAATATAGTAAAAGTGACGACATAACAGTATCAAGGATTTAGGCCTAGCATGGCCTGTTCCGGCCTTAGAAGTCATCGTTGAATAGTTTAAGAGGACGTCCTGGTTTTCATTTTCCTAATCTCTTGTACTTTAAGGCTTGTTTTGGTAATCTTTCTGTTTTCATTCTTTGAACGTGTTCCATCCATTTATGCTTATATTTTTTAATTTTTTTCTATTACTGGTTCTTGGTTTAATTCTTTCATAATATCTTTGTTTATTTTGTGATCAAATAGGGTATACTTGGCAGTTTTTCTCATAAACTTCATTTCTGAAGTTATTAATCTTTGTTTGTCTTTTTGTTTTATTGTCCAGATTTCACTTCCATACATTAGGACTGGTAGGGCAGATATATTGTATACTTTTAGTATGGTTTGTTTTTGAACTAGGTTTGGTTTAAATATATAGTTAATTACACCTGTTATTTTTAAATATTTTGCAATTTTTATGTTTATATCTTTTTCATTTTCATATGTTATCATACATCCTAGGTAGTTAAATGAATTCACTTGTTGTTAGATATTGTTATCTATTACTATTTTAGTTCTTGCTGGATCTTGTCCTTTAAAGGCCATAGTTTTTGATTTTTCTGTTGATATTATCATACCATAATCTTAATCTTCATCATCATCATCATCATCAAATTCCTGCCATGTACCCTCAAGGGGTGTACAGGATATGATAGTACTACATGAAAAAAATTACATCATTACTAACTTCCTATCTATAATTTTCCTCCAAATCAGTCTGTTACTTGTCAAGACTCCAACGTTATCAGATCTTATATTTCTATCGTCTAAGGCACTTTGTATCGTATCAATCCACCTATATCTTGGTCTTCCTCTGAGTCGTTTTGCTGCCAATCTGGCGGAGAACACTTGTTTTGCTAATCTTTCCTTGCCCATTCTGTTTAAGTGACCATACCACCTGAGATTAGCTCTGCTAACGCATTCCTGGATGCTGACAATGTCAAGTTCTTTCCTAATATCCTCGTTTTTAATATGATACTGCCATTGATGCCATCTGTTCACGCCTATAATCTTTCTCAGGACTCTCATATCTGCAGTCTCTAGTCTTTGGTCAAGTGTTTTACTTCTGACCCAGCTCTCAGATCCATAAGTTAAAACTGGTTTGAACACTGTCTTGTATACAGCTAATTTAGTGTTCCGACTAATTTCTCTCTTATTCCATATGAATTTATTCAATTGACTTCCCACCATACCAGCTTTGCTGATTCTGTTGTCTATTTCTATATTTAATTTACCATCTTCAGTAAAAATCGTGCCTAAATAGCTGAAATGTTTTACTTGTTCCACAGGTTTTCCATTCACAACACAGTTGACATTTTCAATGATTCTGCCTATTTTCATTGTCTTTGTCTTTTTATTGCTGACCTTCATACCATATCTATTACAAGAGCTATTCAATTTAGTCAGAGAATCTTGCAGACTTGTAGCGGATTTATTTAGAAGTATAACATCATCTGCATAAAGCAAAGAGCTGACACATTAACATCTCCAATTTTGATATCATGTTTAATACCACTTTCCTTCATAATGTGATCCATATAGATAATGAATAACAGAGGGGATAATGTACATCCTTGTCTCACACCAGATTTAACATTAAACCATCTTCCTGTACTTCCTTCAATTCGAACTGCTGACTTACAACTCAAATAAAGACTAAGTATTGCTTGATATAATGTCCCATTGACACCATATAACTGCAGCGTATTGAATAGCTTCTCTCTTGGCACCTTGTCATATGCCTTTTCCAGATCGACAAAACTTAAATACAGATCTTTGTTATATTCCCATGCTTTCTCGACTATTTGTCGTAAAGTGAAGATCTGATCCTGACAGCCTCTATTTGGCCTGAATCCAGCTTGTTCTTCACCAAGCTTTTCTTCCACAATTCTTCTCAACCATTTCTCAAGTATACTTGCATAGATCTTGCCAGGAACACTAAGTAGGGAAATACCTCTGTAATTCTCACATGCAGTTTTATTTCCCTTTTTATATATGGGTACTATGAGAGCTCTACTGCAATCATCGGGAATTCGTCCCTCTGTCCAGGCTTTCTGAACTATGCAGTGCAGCCACTGTAAGACTCTTATACCACCATACTTCAGCATTTCTGGTCGAATATCATCTACTCCTGCTGCCTTTCCACATTTCAAGCCTTTGATGGCTTTTTCTACTTCAAGTATGGATATGTATTCCTGACTGCATGCCTGGTCAGTGTTTTTTACCACTGTGCTGTTATCACTGCTTGTTTCATTTAGCAGTTTTTCAAAGTAATTACTCCATTCTTCAAGGATATCTTTTTCTCCCGTTTTCATGTCACCTTTATCATCTCTAATTCCTTTTATAGCACTCTTTCCTCCATTCTTAATCTTCTTCAACAACCTCCAAAATATTTTGCCACCTTCTTGATATTTATTTTCTATATTCTTGCCAAAGTCCTCCCATGACTTTTGTTTAGCTAGTTTTACAGAGTGTTTAGCATTCTGGCATTTGTCTCTATATTCTCTAAGAGCACAAGCTGACTTATTTGACAGGAACTTTTGGTATGCTTTCTTCTTTTCCTTCACTGCCTCTTTAACCTCCTGTGTCCACCAAGGAGTTCTGATTTTTTTATCCTTACAAACAACCTCACCACATGCCTCTCTGGCAGAATCAATCAATGTTTTCTTCAGAGTTTGCCACTGAATCTCCAAGGTTTGATTCCTGTTCTCAAACTCTTTCATTTTTCCTTCAATAATATTTCTGTATTTTAGTCTACAGTTCACATCTGAGAGCTGCTCAACTTTTATTCGCTTTAAGACTTTCTTACATGTTATTCTTTTCAATATGAAATTCAATTTTATCCTGCTCAAGACTAAATAGTGATCACTTCCAATTTCAAATCCTCTGTACACTCTGGTGTCCTGCACCAGGAAGAAAACATCACTATCAACAATAACATAGTCAATGAGACTTTTCTTATTCCTAGCCTCTTCTCTCCATGTGAATTTGTGCACATTTTTATGTTGGAACATGGTGTTAGTAATAACCAGTCCATGTCCTGAGCAGAAATCCAACAGATATTTGCCATTATTATTAGCTTTGCTCTTTTCTCCAAATTTTCCCAAAATATTTTTGTATGTCTCACAATCATTTCCTACTCTGCTATTTAGATCCCCAACAAGGACCAACTTTTCATTTTTCATTGTGTCAGTTGCTTTTTCTAAAGCCTCAAAAAATTCCTCCACTTCTACCTTAGTAGAACCTTCTGTGGGACCATAGGCACAAATAAGTCTCATTGTCCAGTTCCCCATTCTCATATTTGCCCACATTACTCTACTTGAGACTGACTGCCATTCAAGAAGATTAGCCTCGTATTTTGTGTTGAATACCATGGCTACTTCTTCTTTTCCTTGATTGTCATTGCCTGTATATAACATTTTCTATTTATTGCTCAGAAAGATCTCACCAGTTTTGGTCTTTTTTGTTTCAGTCACCCCTATTATATCGATCTGGTACTTATCTAATTCCTCAGCTAGCTCCATTTCTTTGCCATTCAGGCTTCTTACGTTGATTGTACCGATCTTTAACTCTGGTGATGTTGAGTTGGGGTTTATTTTCAGATTTGTTCCAGTAGCTGACTTTTCGCTGTTCGCCCTGGTTCCCTGGCGAAAACAACGGGGGCCTTGTTTAACCGGGCGACGCCCCAGCCGGCATGAAATTTTGTCATGTTGTACCATCATTCTATATTTTGGTTTAACCAATAAGAATACAATTTGGTCGGCTAAATCCCAAATTGCCAGCCCATCCTCGTCCGTTCAGTATCCAAGTAGATACCCAACAGGGTGCACCACGAGAAGGTGAGGATTGGACATTAGGTCAGAAGCCCTGGTCGGTTCTCCGCATTCCTTTAAAGGCTATGTGGAGGTCTCCTCTCAGTTATACAGCTTTGACCCTTAAGCACCCCGGGTCCAAATTAAGGTAATTATAAAAAGGGATAACTCATGTTTGGCATAGGAGGTTGGTAAATCGACATACGGGTATACTCGTAGTTGGCTTGTGAAGCTGATATACGAACTACGAGTACACTTGTAGTTGGCAGCGAACGTGTTAAGCAGATATTAAAAAGAATTGCTGAGAGGGGGACATCCTTGTCGGACCCCCTTCGTTTATCTCTCTCGTATATAATATCTCGTGATTTAATCTTAGTTGTATTTGATTATTTTCATATATACTTGTGATAGCTTTTAGGATATTATTTGGTATTTGTCTTTCTTTTAATATGTTAAATAATATGTTTCTTTTAACTTTGTCAAATGCTTTTTCAAAGACAATAAATGCAATATGTGTTTTTAAATTGTATTCTCTTCTTTTCTCTATTATTAGTTTTAGGCAAAAGGCTGGGTCTATACATGATCATCCTTTAATGAGATCGTCCTTTAAAAAAAAAATTATACAATAATCATTGTCGGCATCCAGGAATGCATTAGCAGAGCTAATCTCAGGTGGTATGGTCACTTAAACAGAATGGGCGAGGAAAGATTAGCAAAACAAGTGTTCTCTGCCAGGTTGGCAGGAAAATGATCCAGAGGAAGACCAAGAAATAGGTGGATTGATACGGTACAATGTGCCTTAGACGATAGAAATATATGATCTGATAATGATAATATTGGAGTCTTGACAAGTAACAGACAGATTTGGAGAAAAATTGTAGATAGGAAGTTAGTAATGATGTAAATTTTTCATGTAGTACCATCATATCCTGTACACCCCTTGAGGGTATATGTCAGGAATTTGATGATGATGATGATGATGATGACAATAATGAGTTACACAAAGAACAAATCAGAAATAATACAATTGATCAATAACTAGAAACAGCAGATACGAAAGTTTGAGTAAAACTAGGGGAATGTTTGCTCACATATTTCACACTGTTAGTTAACAATATCAAGTTACCTTCCATATCTCATGAATGTGAGCACTTCTCACATGAACAAAACGAGCTTTTTTATGGAATATAGTTAATTTATGCTATGTTTCATAACTAAGTAAAGAATGTGTAAGCAGTGAGCTTTGCTCATACATTCCTCACTGATGTATGGAAGATAACTTAAACAGAATGCTTAGTAAAGCAGGTATTTGATGGAAGAATGGCAGGAAAAAGACTCACAGACAATCACTATTTAGGTGATTAATGCATTTAATAGTACCTTAGATCAAAATTTGATGATAAAGAAGAAGAGTAATATTCGAAAATATACTTTTATGATCTACAGACAGAAAACTACAACCAACTAACCACACAGATGCAAGCTATTGTTAACAAAGCAATTGTATGTAATGAAACATTTATAAATGAGAAAAGTATGCAGTAGTAATATAATCAGTCAACCTTAATTATTTTAATTGTGGATAGGAAATTATTTTTGTTGCATATTTTATATAAAAGAAAAATGCATAATTTAAAGACTGCAATTTAAAATATTATTGGTATGAAATAATACATCATAGCTACAGATGAAACTTACTTAAAGAAGAATACATACTGTTGACAGCCTCGCTATTTTGATACAAAAAACGAGACATGGTTTCAATCATTCTGCTCATGCTATGTTGCCAAACTTGAAACTGATAATCATTTGCATCATGATGAATGTATTTGTTTCTTGGCTTGAAATGAAACATTTCTGTATTGCTTGGCTCCCAAGAAGAAATCTTGTAAAACTATAAAAAAAGAATATGAGAAACAATTAATACAGTAATTAACATATATTCAGTTTTATAAAATATGGTACTGCATAAAGCAGTAGATTTTGTTTTTTAAATCATCGCCATCAGTTTCCTGTTAAGTATCCTCGAGGGGTATTCAGGCTACTATGACAGCACAAAAAGATTAACTTTACACTGTTATTAATCTTCTGTCAACAATTTCTTTGCAAATTAGTCTATTTCATGTTGGTACTCCAATATTCTCATATCTAACATTTTGTTCTTCTAAGGCACTTCTGACTGAATCAATCCACCTAGACCTTGGTAATCCTCTGGGTCTTTCCTGTCATTTTGGTATCATATACCTGTTTTGCTAACTTTTCTTTTTCCATTCCATTTAAGTTCAAGGTGGTAGATGACTTTCATTACCCAGTAAAACATCATCACTGCTTATTAGGGGCCTGAAGTGGCTAATACTATGTTTGACCTCCAGAACAGAGGTTTCAGCCTCCATCCCTCCCTCTCTTCTCTGTGCAGTGAGTGATAACCTTCAAAGGCATTCCTAACATACTTAGAGGTCCAGACCCTCCTCCATTTCGAAGGTACAGCAGTTAAAATGGTGATGAGTGCCAACAGATAGTACTTGTGCCTGAACCGGTCACTAAAAAGTCAGACAGATTCCTGGTCAACTGATACATAATCCCATTGCCACATACCTTCCAGGTCGTGCCTGGTGAGGGAGTATGGGTAGCGGTATGTGGAAGGCACTGTTGATGCAATGGAATGGAAAGGAGATGGGCCACTCTCTGTATGGGTGTCATGTTCATGAGTTATCTCCCTCATTGCATGTCCCCATTTTTCCTTTCATCTAATAATAAATCAAATGAAAAATGAAACAATGACTGCAACACTGCAAACAAAATAAATCTCCTTGAACAACCAGTTCATTCAAACAAATCAAACCAAACACAATATTCCAAACATACCAGGATCCCTACCAACAAAAAATTATTTCCACATCCACTTTACAAACATCCATGGCATAAATTCCAACATAAATGACATTCATTCATCACCACTTACAAACATTCAAATTAAATCTCCTTCTCTTGACCAAAACCAGTTGCAGCTTCATTAACCTCAGTTCACCTTCAATGTCCAAATTATACTCTTTGTGATAAATTTGCCAGCCTAGTTGGCTGAGTGGTTAGCGTATCTGCTCTTCAGCCAAAAGTCTGCAGGTTCAAATCCTGCCATGGGCATGGATGTTTGTGATTGTCTGTGAAAATAGTAGTGGTAGTGGAGGACAGTAGATGGGGTTGGTGTAGATGATGTGGTTGGTGGATAAGATTGAGTGGTAGAGACAGAGAGTTGTATATTTTAAAATTATTTTAAAATTATTTTAAAATAATGAAATTCTTGATGTGATCTTGGTTTCTCTTCTTTGTGTCTGAAAATCAAGGATAAATAATAACAGTTAAATATCTTATCATCAGATTGGCTCAATAGCAACATAACATGGCTTCCCAGAAACCTAATTAATACTGCAACAGAACAGTTCATCACATCAGTAATGTCTACACATCTGTTAATTGCAAGTGTTCTTCTGGCCAGTTTACCTCGTGAGTTAAAAAATCAATTTCTAGGATAAAAAGACAGAAACAGGATAGAAAGGACAAGAAGGGAGGGGAAGTACTGATGATAGCAGGGGAATTATGTCCACATAAGGTAGACCTGAAAGAGGGAAATTGTGGAAATGATTATGTGGCAGTATGGTGTAATGTGGAGGTTGATGGGAAGACATATTTAGTTGGATATTTAGGTAATGAAGAAATGTATAAACAAATTGGATTAGTGAACCAAGGAAGGGTAATTATTATGGGTAATTTAATTATGGAGGTATAGATTAGAATTTAACTAGTAATATGCAGCTGTTTGCAAATTATACAAAACTGGAGAGAGCAATGCAGAGACAAGCAGATGTTGTGGCCTTACAAGAAGACTTAAATAGATTGCATGATTGAGAAGGTAAGTGGAACTGTCAGTTCAATGTTGCCAAGTGTAAGGTTTTGAGCTTTGGTAAGCAATGATGGGATGAAAAGTATACACTTGGTGGGGGAAACTTTAAAGGAAGTAGATTAGATGAGAGATCTAGGAGTGATGGTGAACAAGGACCTGAAATTCAGGGGCCACATTGCACAAGTTGTGAAGATTTCACATCAGATAATGGCAATGATGCGGAGTACCCTGACATGCATAAATAGAGAGATTATGATGCCAATGTATAAGGCCTTGATTAGGACTCATATGGATTATTATGCACAGATTTGGTCACTAGGTTTTTCATGGTAATGAAGATATGTTGGAATGGGTCCAGAGAAGATTCACAAAGGCGATCAGTGGTCTTTGGAATATGGAGTATGAGGATGGATTAGAAAATGTAAGTTGCAAAGCCTCGTCAATAGGAGGAAGAGGGAGATATGATTGAGACAGGACATATAAGCTAGTCAGAAGTTGTTATCAGATTGACATGGAAGAGATTTTTCATAGAATGGGAAGGGGGGTAGAACATGAGGCCATCGCTGAAAACTGTATAAGGGGTGCAAGCAGAGACATGAGGAAATCGTTCTTTGCATGGAGAGTGGTTGGTGAGTGGAATGCATTGCCTGAGTGTGTTGTGAATGCAGACACACTGAATCAGATTAAATCACAGTTGGATGAGCATTGTGTGCAATAGTTTGTACCTCTCAAGGTGAGTCTCTGACTCCATAGAAGTCACATGTAAGTAATAATAAAATAATAATAAATAATAATAATAAAACTTTGCCACAATCCTGTATGAAACCAGTTACTTCACCTCCAGTGGAAAAGCCTTTATAATGGTTACCCACATCCTAGATGGAATTCAAATCCACATCTTTCCAAGGTGTGGGCTGTCATCAAGTTTTTTGTGCTACAAGAAAGTCTGCAATTGAGATTCACCAAAGTTTGTGTTAGACTTTAGTTCAATGTGTCCCAGCATATCCAACAGTTGTCAGGTGGGTGGCCAAGCAGATGTAGTGCATGCCATAATCCTTGATGATAGATGAATACCAGCCAAAAATATTGCAAAGATTCTGGGGATATCCAGGGAATGGGCTGAGGTCATTATCCACCAACATCTGGACATGCAGAAGCTATCAGCAAGTTGGTCCCCAAAATTTTGAATGCCAACCAAAAGAGAGAATGTGTGTCATCTCAAGGGATTTCGGGTCATTCTGGAAAATTTTTGGCTCCAACTGTGACAGTTGATGAACCATGGCTTCATCACTATGACTCAGAAACCAAAAACAGTCAATGGAGTGCAGACACAAAGGTTCTCCACAGCCAAAGTAGTTCCAAACCCAAAAGTCAGCAGGGAAGCTCTTCCCATTGTCTTTTGGGATATGTATAGTGTAATCCTTATCAAGTACCTCCAAATAGGTGAAAATGTTAGAGCAGCAGTTTATTCAACAGCTGTGAAGGAATTGAAGGTGAAACTGAAGGAAAAAGCCACAGGAAACTGAGCAGAGGTGTGTTGCTTTTGCAGGACAATGCACCTGCTCAAACTGCACATGAAACCTGATAGATAATACACAACTTGGGCTTTCAATGTCTGCTTCACTCCTCCTATTTGCCAGACCTGACCCCATCTGACTATTTCCTTTTCCCAAATTTAAAGAAACACTTGAAAGGTACAAAATTTACCACCGATGATGAAGTCATATCTTCAGCTGAGGACTGGTTTGTGCAATAAGGGAAAGACTTTTTTCTCAAGGATTTCAAATGATGCAGCATTGTAACAAATGTTACAACACTTCATGCAGAATATGTAGAATAATGTGTAAGTTTCTTGGTTATACCTGAATTCCTTCATGGTGATTATCACAACTTTTCAGCATACCCTCGTACACAATGTAAATGCATTATCAGCAGAAAATGATCATTTGAAACAGAAAATTTAAGTCTGCATTTATTTAATTAAATAAAAAGTACTGTTGAACATCTGCATGCATATACTGATGGTGTACAATGGCCCCAATATGAATAACATAGCTATGAGTAATTATGGTAAAAATTTTCCCACTAATGTTTTTCCACACATTAGTATACTGGAAGTTTTTTCATTTGGTTATACTATAAATTAAAGATGCCAAGAAATTATATTCTAGGTTAATCCTTAATCCAAATGTAAGCAAACAAAGTTTGCACCTGAAGTATATTCAGGTGTATATTTAGCTGAAGTATTTTAGTTATTTATTTATTTATTTATTCACATGGAGTTTCCTCCCATTTCTCCCCGGTCCCTATTGGGGCAAGTTGAGCCCCCTCATGGGGGGTTAAGTATTTATGGCTGTAGATCCGTGTGTTCACAGGGCCAGTTTGCCTGCTTGCGGGATGAAAAACCCGAGATAAACTGGGGGAAAAAATCCTGCTGTCCACGCCCAAGACCGGCTAACTTGGCTATGGCTGAGGAAGATCGTTAAACTCCTCACGTCGCCAATAGGAATCGAACCCAGGGCACTCCTTCTC
Organism: Typopeltis vanoorti; assembly: GCF_054136105.1. Taxonomy (NCBI): domain Eukaryota; kingdom Metazoa; phylum Arthropoda; class Arachnida; order Uropygi; family Thelyphonidae; genus Typopeltis; species Typopeltis vanoorti. Next base: position 4,959,237 of record NC_143550.1, on the reverse strand, counting down.
CAGGCATATTGTTGAGAAGCCTGGGAAAGGAGTGTCCTGGGTATAACCAAGTGAAAAAACTTCCAACAACTATCTCTAATCCAGAGTATTTAATAATAAGGTGTGACACCTTTTGGCTACTCATATATGGAAAAATGACTTCTGCATTACTTCAACCTTCATATCACCTGTGGATTTACTCCCACTGATGAGGCCTCAATAAAGGTCGAAATCAGTCTTGGTAGTGACCCTTCCCATAATGAATATATATTCCAGACATGTATATAGCATTATACATGTCTGGAAGGATATGTGCTTTGCATTATGGGATACCAAGGCAAGTGATGTGAAGTCATTAGCCTCTATATACGAGTTGTCCAGTCATGAAGTTACTTCACAGCCAGACTTTGTTTGCTTACACTTGGATAACAGACTAATCCAAGAATATAATTTCTTGGCATCTTTAATTTATAATGCCAAGAAATTATATTCTTGGTTTAATCCTTTATCCAAGTGTAAGCAAACAAAGTCTGGCTGTGAAGTAACTTCATGACTGGACAACTCGTATATAGAGACTAATGACTTTACATCACCTGCCTTGGTATCCCATAATGCAAAGCACATATCCTTACAGACATGTATAATGCTACGAATTATGGGAAGGATCACTACCCAGACCAGTTTTGACTTTTACTGAGGTCTCATCAGTAGCAACCAGACCAAGAAGTGATACCAAGGATGAAGTAATGCAGAAGTCATATTTACATATACAAGTAGCCAAAAGGTGTCACACCTTATTACTAAAATACTCTGGCTTAGAGAGATGTTGAAAGATTTTCCACTGGATTGTAATATCAATTAAAGATGCCAAGAAATTAAATTCTTGGTTTTAATCCTATATTGAAGTGAGAGCAAATATACAAGTTGCCCAGTCGAGAATTTACTTCTGGGTCTGGCTCCCACTGATGAGACCTAAATAAAGGGCAAAGCCAGTGTTGTAGTGACACTTCCCATAATGCATAGCATTACACATATCCATAAGTATATGTGCTTATACTTATATGGGATACTAAGGCAAGTGATGTGAAGTCATTAGCCTGTATATGTGAGTTGCCCACTCGTGAAGTTATTTCATGCACAAACTTTGTTTCTTTACACTTGAAAAAAAGGATTAAACCAAGAATGTAATTTCTTGGCATTTTTAATTAATGGTACAACCAAATGGAAAAACTTTCAACATCTATCTCTAATCCAGAGATTTTGGTAATATGGTGTGACACATTTTGCTACTTGCATATGGAAAAATGACGTCTGCATTATTTCAACCTTGGTATCACTTCTGGATCTGGCTCCCATGATCCCATCTATTTATCATGACTCTATTCTTTTCTGAAGAAGATTTACTAATGCTCTTAACCAAAAACCAAATTTTTGCACTAACAAATAAATATTCATCTATATCAGCAAAACAAAAATTTACAGAACCTAAATGTAGATCACTAGGAAAGATTGAATCAAAACCAAAGAGTGCAAAGAGCTTTATGGTAAATAAAGCTTGATGTAGCAAAAGAATCCATTCTTTAAACTTGTCATAAGCCAGTGTTCAGAGCTCTTATCTTAATGTCTTATTCATTTGCTCACAAAGACTATTATACTAGGCTCTATAAGCTGTAGTGAAGAGTTTTTCATATGCAACATCTTACAAACTTGAAGTAACAATTATTACTTCAAGTTTGTAAGATGCTGCATATGAAAACTTGAAGTAACAATTTTTAAGTAAAGTTTGAACCTCTATCTCTCAATAGTGTTTCTGGAAAACCATACCTACATATTATTCCAACAATAACACACTTTGCCACCAAAGAATCTATATTTTGAACTTTAACAACAAAAACTTCTGGATATCTACTCAGCACATGAACCACCAAAAATATATATTTATTTCCTCTTTCTGATTGCGATAAAAGTCCTAATATTATTATTATTACAGCAGACTCATCGTGGGAGGTTCATTCAACTGACAACATATTTATCACATAAGAATCTTAAAATCCTTAACTGCTTGCATTAACAACACATTCTCGTAATGCATTCCATTCACTGACAATTCTCCATGTAAAAAATCTACTCCTCACACCTCTTTTCACCACACCTTGACATAACTTCCAGGGATGACATCTTGTTCTTCCCCTATCACCTTCTACTCTTTTTATAATCCCCTCTGAATTATTCTGATAAAATCATCTCACTAACTTAAATGTCTCCATCATATCACCTCTTTTCCTCCTATCTACCAAACTCTACAATCCACATTTCTTCATTGACTTAGTCACTTCATTGATGAGTGACTAAGACACTGTCTTAGTCACTCGTCTCTGGACCCTCTCTAATGTCTCCACATCACACTGAAATAAAGGTAACCAGATTTAAACATAATAGTCCAAGTGTGGTCTGACCGGTGCTTTATACAGTGGCACAACTTTTCTTTATCCCTACATGTTAGAGTACTTCTTATCATCACAGCATTATGATGTACAGCCTTTGTAACACTAGCAATATGGCCTCTAAACTTCAGTACAACCATCACTCCCAAATCTCTGATCTCATCCACTTATTTCTGCACTCCGAAATGCAACACCTTGCACTTATTGCTATTAAAAACTACAACCCCCACTCCTTTGTCCAAGTAAAAAAGTCTATTAAAATCTTCCTGAAGAGAATTAACATCAACAAACAACTGAGGATCTCCAGTCAGTCCACAAGATATATCGTTTACAAACAAGTTAACAACAGCAAGCCCAAGAACAGAACCCTGGGGCACACCACTGGTTACCCTCCTTTCTTCAGACACTGCTCCATAATATACAACTTACTGGTTTCATTTTCAGAGAGCCAATCTCTGATCCATTAAACCAATATACTATCTATTCCCATCCTCTGCAGCTTGTATACCAACTTATCATGTGGTAATCTACCAAATGTTTTTGTCCAAGAATACCATTGTCTATGATTCTCCCTTATCTAACACTTGTCACCTTATAAAATGCAAGTAAATTACTAAAACAGGACCTACCCATTACAAATCCATGCTGGTCATCATAAAGAATGCTATGTCCATCAACCCAATTCTGTATTCTACCTTACCAATCTCTCAAACACTTGACCACAAACGCAGTTATTCAGACTGGCCTATAGTTGGAGCTTCTGCCTTAGAACCATGCTTATGGAGTGATACTATTTTGCCTTCTTCCCACTCCATAGGAACCCTGCCCACTGCAGGAATTTCATTAAATAACCAGGTCAAGGACATAACCAACTGTGGTGCACATTCCTTAAGAATATGTAGTGATATGCAGTGCCGGCTTGTGGCTTGAAATCGTAGGGGTGCTGCAACTTTCAAAATATACATACACACTGTAAGTACAGTGTATAGGTGTTTGGATAAAATATCAAAATTATGGTAAAAATTTAAAAATATATTGTTTATTATCAATAAAATTACATAGTTTGGTATAATTCAAAATTACTTAAAAATAAAATATATTCTTCTTGTTTTGTTTCATGAAAAAATATTGTTTATTATTGATAAAATTATACAGTTTAGTATAATTCAAAATTACTTTAAAATAATATCCATTCCTTCAATTGTAATTAAAGGAATGGATTTACAATTTTTGGACATTACAATTAAATCCTTTAATTGTAATGTCCAAATATATAAAGATATGGAGTAAACACGATAAGCACTACGAACACATTACTACTGGCACAAACTGCACATAAACAACAGTGGAACTGCGTGATGGACAGTGCGCATTACGCTAATAGCTCACATCTCACTATGACGTGCATATGCTTGTGCCCATAGCAATATGACACTGTGGTAAACACAGTGCTGCTAGCATCCTTCGCCCTCCTCAGTGCTACAAGATGGATTTTTATTATTTTTTATACAAAATCAGAGAATTGTATAGGATTGTTGATGATAAAATTAAATATTATAAGCAAATATAAATAAATTAATAAATATATTTATATATCGAAAAAATTGGGGGTGCTGCAGTGCCTATGCACGAGCCGCCCCTGGTTATATGTCATCCATTCCCACAGTCTTATTAATATCTAACCCAACCAAAATCTGATACACCTCTGTTTCTATCATTTCCAATTCTCCTAATACTTGCCTCTCTTCTACATATTGCATGGCATCATTTACACCAGTATGATATATACGCTGATAAAGTGCTTCTTCAATATTATTATTATTATTCAGGCCTCCATGGAGTCAAAAGACTCATCACAGGAGGTCCTTCCTAGGAAACACAAAGTCTATCAAGACTCATCACGGGAGGTACCTTCTAGGAAACACAAAGTCTATCATACCACTCTTTAAACTCATTGACCATTCTCACTCTCACCACTCTATCAGGGAATGCATTCCAAAGCTCTATCCACCCCACATGCAAAGAAACACTTCTCACCCCTCTTGCTCACAGTTTCCTTCCGTAACTTCCAGGGATGGCCCCTTGTCATCACTCCTTCCCGCTGTTCAACCAAGCGAAAGAACTTCCCAGTGTCAACCATGTAACCACCTCTCAACAGTTTAAGTCTCAATCATATCACCTCTCCTTCTATCCACCAAACTCTGCAGTCCACATTCCCTCAGCCGATCCTCATAATTAACATTTACAGTCCTGAAATCATCTTTGTTATACGTCTTTGTACCGTTTCCACAGTTAATTTATCTTATGCAAATCCTGGTGACCAAATCTGAGAACAATAGTCTAAGTGTGGTCTGATCAGGGTCTTATACAACGGAATGATAACTCTTTTATCATTCATGAGGTCAGTGTCCTCATTATTGCAGCAATCCTCTGTGTTACCTTCACTACCTTTGCAATATGTCCCCTGAATTTCAGGTTTCTATCAATCATCAACCCCCAGATCTCTTATCTCCCCCTACTTCCTCCAGTTTAACTCCTTTCATAGAGTATGCAGCGTCCCATCGTTGTGTCCCAAACCTCAAGACCTTATATTTTGCTGCATTAAACTGACACCCCCCATTCATTTGCCCATCTATCAAGCTTATTCAAATCCTCTTGCAGGGCTACCACATCTGCACTATTACTAATAACCCTTCCCAGCTTCGCATCATCCGCAAACAACTGAATATCCCCGTTGCAATCCACAGACAATGTCACTGATATAAAGGTTAAACAATATAGGTCCCAGTACTGAGCCCTGTGGAACCCCACTTGTAAACCTTCTGCCTTTTTGATATTGCTCCACCATACACAACTCTCTGATACCTATCGGACAGCCAATCCTGAATCCAATCTGACATCCAGACCCATGTGCTGCAACTTGAATATCAGCTTATCGTGTGGCACCCTTGCAAATGCCTTTGCTAAGTCTAGGAAAATGGCGGTATATGCCTTTCCTTCATCTAATGCTCTTGTAACTTCATCATAAAAGGCTAGCATATTGCTAAAACAAGAGCGTCCCTTCACAAATCCATGTTGACTCTCACAGATAACATTATCCTCATCTGCCCAGTGCTGTATTCGGTCCCTCACTACTTTCTCCAAGATCTTACTAACTATTGATGACACACAAACTGGCCTATAATTAGACACTTACAGTCTGCTACTGCCCTTATGCAATGACACTATCTTACCTTCCTTCCATTCCATGGACACCTTTCCCACAGTCAGACTTTCATTGAAAAGCCAGGTCAATGGAACTGTCAGTTCCTTAGCACATTCTCTCAAAACTCGTGGTGAAATACCATCCATCCAGCTTTACTAACGACAACACTGAACAAACTGTTTGACATCACTATGAAGTCCTAGCCAAAACTAGTGTTCTTTAATACACTGGTTTTAATGCTTTACCAAATCCTATGTAATCCGCTAAACTAGTTGAATAATACTCATCATCCATGGAGTCATTTTATATTTTGCTACTACTCTGTAATTAGTTATTACATCGTTATCTCTTATGTAGAGTATTCCTTCTGAACTCAATCTGGCTAGATTAAAAAGTACAAAGTCATCAAGTATCAATCCTTCTTGTGTCATTATATATATATAGGTCCCCTAAATGGATCTTCCTGCTGAGCAATCTTTATGGAATTAGTGGCAGTATAACAACACTTTTAAGTTCTAAAAATTAAATGGATAGGAAGTACACTGATGAAATTTGTGTACTTTCTCATCTTCCTCATTTGTGTATTTGCTCATAAGGAATATCTCTTTTGGAGACCTATATATTTAATGACTCGAGAAGGATTCTGTATAACATCTGTATTTAGTATATGAATATAGATGCTCTGCAACCTACAGGACAGGAAGATGAAGTTCAGAAGACCTACTGTAAAAGTAAACAGAATAATTCAAAGTATCACTTGGATGATAAAGAACACACTGACAAGGATAGATAAAGGGGTTATTATCTCTCTCTCTCTCTTTTCAAGGCTTTGATACAGTCATATCTGGACTATTCTGCATGCACAATAAGAACTCCACATGCTTGGCAACTTCCCAGAACAAGACTGCCTGGTCACTCTCCCCAACAGGAGGATGAATATACCTTGGTTCTGGATACATCTTCTGATGCTATTATCAGATCCAACATCCTCAAAGCTCTTGTCCCCCTCTATAACATGTTGTTTCATGTAATTATCCTTTAGCAAATGAAAAAATCCCACTTCCATCTTGCTATGTCCCCTTTCCTCCCTCCAATCAATGTCCCCATAGTTAAATTCTCCCATAATAATTGTACGACCTACACTCATTGTGCTGATTGCTGATACACTGCATCTATATCTTCCTGTGAACTCCCCTGGAGCGGCACCCAAGAACATGTTTTGTTCTATTTACCTCTATCTCACACCAGACAGCTTCAAATGAACCATCTCCCTCAAACCTAATATCCTCTTTAACTTCACATTTTGTTGGTTTTAATTCTGTAGCTATCATCAGCAATACCCCACCTCCTGTCCTGTTCCTTCTATCCTTCCTGAAAATAGAATACCCTTTACATTCTATCTCTGTAACTATATCATTCTCAGTCAACCAGGTCTCTGTGATACCTATAATTTTTGGTCAAGTTGAGCTTACCAATGCCAAAAACTCTTCATCCTTATTCCTGATAATTCTTGCATTCGTGCACATTTCAACATCCTTTTGTGCCCATAATTTCACAGGTCTCCAATTTTAATGGATTGGTAATGACATTTCACAAGGTAACTTGTGAAATGCATACATTGCATACTCATTACTGTACTCCTGCTCATTTATCACAGGGGGGTGGGGGTGACCAGAAACATGCTAGATTTCATCCTCCCTAATATCTTTAGTTTCCCTGGTTTTACACTGTCACAAAAAAAAAAAAAAAAAAAAAAAAGCAAGGGGAATCACTCTTGAAAATTGTACAGAAGTGTGTTAACAAGGATACGAGGTCAATTTCTGTTTGGCAGATTATGAATGTCAGAGAGTGGATTTAAGAGGTGGTGTGATGGGCACTGCGTGAATAATGGTTAGTGTGTGTTTCCTGCATTGATGTTTCAGACTGTATGGAGATGCCTATATATTAATAATAATTAAAATAAAATGATATTGCTCTTGAACAAATTCTTGCCAAAGAATTTATTATAAATATACAGATCTTACCTTTTCATAACTTTTTATTTGTTGTATAGAGTCCTCTCCTTTTGAAGATTTTCTTATTTCTTCAAGTTCTCTAGACTTTTTTTCTAGATCATCTTTTGTGGCACACGAAAATTCATTTACCTGTTTAAAGAGAACTATACTACTGAGAGGAAATGATATTTTTATAAACAATAATTTTAAATAAACACAGAATGTTATAATACTCCTTTCAAAATATTTTCCAGTCCTGTAACTGATGATAGGTCTGCATATGATCATGGATTCAGTGTATAATGATCATAATAGGATAACATCCGAGTTGGACAAAGGAACTGGCTACACAGTGGTACTTCTGGATTTTGCTAAGGCTTTTGACAGGATACCCCATAGAACACTGTTATGCAAATTGGAGCAGATGGGAATGGATATTAAATTGGTGATATGGATAGGAGAATGGCTCAGGGAGAGATACCATAAGGTGGTGTATGGAGGAGCCGAGTCCAGAATGAGGCAGGTGACCAGTGGTGTGCCTCAGGGCTCTGTACTTGGGCCAATGTTGTTTAATTTGTATATAAATGATATAGGAAACGGCTTAAAGGGAGATATTCAGTTGTTTGCTGATGATGCAAAGTTGTGTAGTGCAATAAAAAATCAAGCTGATGTTGAAAGTTTGCAGGAGGATTTAAATAAGCTGGTAAAATGGGCAAAAGAAAATGGATGTCAGTTCAATGTGGAAAAGTGTAAAGTCATGCATTTTGGGATTAAAAGATTACCAGCTGTGTACTACATCGATGGAAAGGTACTCCAAGAGATTGATGAGGCTAGTGACTTAATGGTGTTGGTAGATAGGGAGATGAAGTTCAGAGGACACATTGCTAAGGTGTCCAAGATTGCACATAGGATTACTTGGTTGTTGAGGAACACACTGACATCCAGAGATAAAGAGGTTATTATTCCCCTTTATAAAGCATTGATACTTCCACATTTGGATTACTGTGCTCAGGTCTGGTCACCTGGATTCCTTGGAGATGAGGAGGCTGTGGAGAGGGTTCAGAGAAGAGTGACCAAGTTGGTGAGTGATATAAAAAATGCTCCCTACATTGATAGATTGAGAGCTTGTGGATTGCAGAGATTGGTTGATAGGCAAAGAAGAGGGGATATGATAGAAACATTCAAATTACTAAAAGGTTTTTATAGGATTGATGCAGGGGAAATGTTTCAGCTGTGTGATAGTGATGGAAGAACAAGAGGTCATCTGTGGAAATTAAAGAAGAGTGTGGTTAACAAAGGTGTCAGAACAAGGTTTTTTGCCTGGAGGGTGGTGAATGAGTGGAATTCATTGCCTGACTTAGTTGTGAGCTCTTCGTCTGTAAATGAATTCAAGAAGAGATATGACAGATATTGTTTTGCTAGTTTGGGTCTCCCGCGATGAGTCTACTGACTCCATGGAGATACCCGTAATAATAATAATAATAATAATAATAATAATTATTAGTGCCTTTTCTTTGTGGCCATTTAAAAAACCAGAGTACTTGTGTAAGGCTGATAGCAAGAGTGAATGGCAGTGAAAAAGAGAAAGTACAACTGACAAGAAGATAACAAGTGGAATAGCAGTGAGAAAGTGATTCAAGACATGAAAGTAAAGTTAGTGAAGATGAGGCAACAGATGAAATGTATACAGAATGAAATGAGAACTGTAGAAATGCATGGAAGAGTGAGGAAGAATGGAATATAAGATGACCACTGAAATTGGTAATGAAATTCAATAGTCGTTCTATGGAGATTTGATTATTAGATGTGTGGTGAATAATGAAAAGGTGCACAACATTTGTTTTTCTGGAGGAAGAATAAGCATGAGACATAGGATATGAAGAGTAAATGAGCAAAAGAGTTGGTCATTGTAGGAACAAATGATTTGGTTGGGAACAAGGAGAATGTGGGAATGGATATCAGGTGGTTGTTGAGGAGAGCAAAAGATAATAGTGTGGTGGGAAAGGCAGCCAGTATGTTGACCTGGTATGACAGTGATGAGTTGTGACAGTGAACAAAAATTATGAATAGTATGCTAGCAAGGCTGTGTGCAGAGAAAGGAGGCAGTTTGTGAATTTATGGAATGATTTTGGAGAATGGAATTGTATGAGAGAGAGACAGACTACACTTAAGTGGTTTTGGTGTAAATCAACTGGAGGAATCTGATGAAAAGGAGAGTAATGACTGTAGTGAACAGAAAATCTGATGATGTAAGAAGTGATATGGAAGAATGAGAGTGTGAATGAGAAGAAAGAAGAGAATGAGATAGAAACATCACAAGACAGGGAAATGCGGAAAGTTAGGGTGGACAGGAAGATGCTGTATGAGAAGTATATATATTTGATACAGAAATAAATGCGCAAGCAGACAAAAAAAGGATTGGGATGACCTGAAATGTGGGGGGGGGAAGCATATGAGTATTGGAAGGGGATGTGGCCAGGGAAAGAGAGAAATGGCCAGGGAGAGATATGGAGGAGTCGCACCTGAGAAGTAATGCTGGTGGGAATTGTTATAGAAGTAGAAATGTGCTATTACAAAAGTTAGAATTACGCAAAATAAAAAGAACAAAACTGTTTCATTGATCAAGTTCATTCACAAAAACTGTCGAAGTAAGTGAGACATGGATCATATCCTGATTAGATGGTTCAGCATGATATTTTCCATGCAGGACAGAAAGGGAGGGGAGGGGAGAAGTGCTTCGGATGATAGAAGAGGAGTTATGCCCATCTAAGGTGGAAATTCAAGGAGCAAATAGTGGAAGTGGTTTTCAGGCAGTGTAGTGTAAGGCAGAGATGAACAGGATGAAATATTTATGTGGATGTTGCTATAGACTTAGAGATGTGGAGGTGGTGAGAAGGAAATGCATAGCAATTAGCCTAGCAAATAAGAAAAGAGTTATCATTATGGGAAGTTTTAATTATGATAATATATATACATTGGAATGAAGTGATGACATCTGAGAGTAAAAAGAACGAATGCCTCAAGTTTCTGAGGAACAACTACCTTAGTGCAGTACATATTAGAGGGCACATAAGTATTAAGGATCTTGAATGTAATCTCATCACATTATGTTATTATAAATGCGGTGTTTTAAATTTTCCTCTGGCTGGTGAGTCACCATTGTGGCTAGCCATTATGAGGACTTCTGAGAAAGCAAAAAGAGATATATGTGGAACTATAAGGCTAGTGATTATGAAAAGCATAGGATACAGTTTGAATGAGGGACTGGATGGAAAAAAAAAATTAATGCTACTTGGGTCTTACTCAAGAACTATCTGCCAGAGGCAACGTCTGAATATTCCAAAGGTGTCAAGAGGTTAAATTAAGTAGGTGTGAAAGATATGAATAAAGAGATTAGGCATGCAATCCAAAAGAAGAATACATTATGGAAGCAGCAAAAGTTGAATAGTAATATTCAGCTGCATGAGGAGTAAAGAGCAGGAAAGAGGAAAGTGACTCACTTTGTAAGGAAAGCAAAAGTGCAGAATTAGCAGCAATTAATTAATGAGGAAAAAAAAACAGGTAGATCTTTTGATACATGGTAAGTAGAAGAAAGAATGATTATGGATAATGGTTATTGAAAATGGTAGAATGATAACCACTGAGGAGAGTTATAGTTGACATATTACATAAACAGTGCATACAGGTATTTTGCCCTCATAAATGTCATGTATGCAGACCATGAGTGCAGTGAAAAGGCAGAAGGAAGGACTGATAGTGAATTAAAAGAACGTATATGGAGAATTTTGTAAACTTCATGTTAATAAACTTTTGGGAAGGTATTAGAAGCATACTCCCACAATTGAGAAAGCCATCATATTAGGTATACAGAATAATGAAACAATGCTAAGGATATCAGAAACTAGTCATTAAATGTAACAAAAACTCCATAAATGTCCACCATCCCTATGTAATCTCAGAGAGTTGGAAGCTCCACAAAATGCAAATTAACCAAGATTCCCACCAACAGAAAGCAACACAGAAAATCTGATGCAAATATAAAGCCGAAGTGTCATAGACTCCACTTTGCCCATGAGCTCTGAATAAGCTGAAACAGCTCACACCCCATACTCCTGTTTTTTTATGTTTTATCTTAATTCTTTATCTTCTCTTTTTTTAAAAAAAAAAAAAAATTTGTAGTTCATCCTGGATATGATATCATTATGAAATTACTGTATGTATTTTTTGGTTTTTAGTCCTTATATTTTTATTGCTATTTTAACTCCCCTTTTTTGGAAAAAAGTTCTAATGTATTTATTCAAATGACAGTCATAGATGGTTTATAGTTCATTATTCATGGTTTTTTAATGGTTTAAAGTTCACATATACTTTTTTTATCAATATACTTCTGATGCCATTCCATAAAAAGTTCTTGAGGATTCTATAAAGGTATGTCAAAAATTATTCCTTTTATATTACTTTTCTTTTAATTTATATTAGAGATATATTAGAGAATACTTCTCTTTCAGAGAAGCCAGGAAGAATTTAGTTTTTGAAATAGATGGAAAGAAACTTATAAGTCAATGTAGTCTCGCGATTTTCAATGGCAGTTCTTTATCCTAATTTATCTTTTAATTTATGTTTTAAAAAGAGATAAACCCAATAATGTCAACACTTAAATTGCAAGCACATGAAAACATAAGCTATCAACTGTAGGAGAATAACTCCATCTGCAACTATTAGGATTCAAACAAATAAATTTAAATAATAACAATTTTATGAAACATACGAATGACAAATACTACTTAGGATGATTTCCCAATACTGGGAAAGTTCAAACAATAATTTTTGTTGAAGTTCAGACTGTGAATGTAGGCTTCACAACTTTCTTTATATAATCTTTCAAGAAAAAAATAGCTTTTGTGTAGGACTTTAATTTTATTCCAACAAATTCGGTGTGGCTGGCCAAACAGACTCTTGAAATAATATATCCTCTTGATGTTCTTCTAGATGAATCTGAGATGAACAACCTATCTGTCCATACTAATGAAGGCCACATAAACAAGGAATCATGTAAACACCAGGATAAGAAAGAGGAGAATACTTCTCTTTCAGAGAAGCCAGGAAGAATTTAGTTTTTGAAATAGATGGAAAGAAACTTATAAGTCAATGTAGCGAAGAAGTCTTGCAATTTTCAATGGCAGTTCTTTATCCTATGTTCTTTATCTGCTTTCTTTTTTCTTCTTGGTTCCCTTGTTCTCTGTCTAATCCTCTCTCTTATATGCCTATCCTGACCTTGTGAATTATGTGATTAGGTCTTTTAGCACTTGTCACATAGACACTGCCCACTTCTTCACCCTGGGCTCAGCTCTTTGAAACAACTATCAGAGTGTCATAATTTGCTTGATTGTAGAAAAATTAATTTCCTTTGATATAGAGCCAAAAGTTTTTAATTACTTTCCAGTAAACAAGCAGTCAATTTCAACAAATGTCCATACTAGGTTTCATGCATCTTTCTAATCCACTTGTAACACTGCAATAACACTGTTGAAAAAATAACTTAACACGATAATCACAGTAATTGACTTTAATGAAATAAAGGTAAAAATATTTCATACTGAAATTAACAGTACATTTTTACATTATTTTTACAGTAATGCCACGAGTACCTTTAAAGAATAACACTGTTGGTCATGTGCTATTGTCTTTATATTCAAAGTAGTCCCACTACAAAGTGACCTTGGCTCAAGAATATAAATGGTTAATTTGAAAGCAATCTTAATTAAATACATATTTTGTTTAACTTAAATTTATCAAATAGTAATGTAACTCACAATGCTGCACCAATTTACAAATCACCATTGGATGCCTAAGAGCATTTCTGCAGTACTAAATTAAAACAAAAGTTTTGTGCATTAGCCAGCATAAATATTTTTCTAAGTGAAGCATCTATTTGTATTTTATAGTTTAATTTGAACACTTGTACAAAATCAAATCAAAGTGTGTTAAAACTACAAAATCTTCGAGATAAACTTTTATATTTTCTATTCTATTTCATTAAAGAAATAGAGTGAGAAATCATTAAAGAAATTGTGAAGCACCAAATAGATTTCATGACCTGTAGTTTAAGAAACACAGGAAGGAAGGGGGGGGGGGGGAGACATATACTATATATTAGTAAAGGGTTCTTACCAGATTAATGTGGATGAAATTTTTCACAGGATGGAAAGGAAACAGGGAAGATAAAGAGGCCATTCAAATCTGTATAGAGAGGGTGTGTGTGAACAAAATGAGAGGTATAGATTTTTTGCATGGAGAGTGGTGATCAGAGGAAGGAAATGGATTGATACACCTACTAAGAGATAATTATTTAAGGCAGCATGTGACTGAGGGGACTTGGGCACAAAAGTATTGGACCTGCTCATAGAATAAGAAGAGCTATTCATAAACAAAGCGGCATATTGCGTCCGATTGGTGAAAGTGGCATTTGGTTGAGATTGTAAAACATGAGAAATATTCTATCAGGAACCAGTATATGTGGAACTACAAGGTAGGTGATTATGACAAGCTTAAGAGAAAGCTTAAATCTGTGCCATGGCATCAAACCAGGGTAAGGATGTTAGTAAGAATCTTATTAACATCTTACTGTAAGATGTTAGTAAGTAAAGATGCATGGGAGATAGTTAAGTTTCAGCTCAGGTAGAGTTCCAAGGGATTGGAAAGAGGACAAAATAATTTCCTTCCATAAGGGTGGTTCTAAGACCAACCAGTAACTTAGGTGTGGTGATAAAAGTACTGGAAAAATTGGTCAAAAAGAGAATATAAGAATGGATGAATAAAGATATCATACTGGATGAGAGGCAACATGGCTTGGTAAAGGGTAGGTCATGCATTAGTAATTGACTAACTTTTTTATAATAGAGTAAAAGCTGGGGTTGACAAAGAAAATGTCTACAGGATGATTCAGCTGGATTTCACAAAAGCATTTGACAGAATACCACATGGAACTCTCTTACGCTAATTATGTGGATAAGAGGGTGGCTGCTTGACATATATAAAAAAGTGGTATGTATATGGAAGGACAGAATCGAAGCAAAAACAGGTGACTAGTGGTGTTTCACAAAGGTTTAGTGTTGGGACCAGTACTGTTTAATTTGTATATAAATGATACAGGAAATAACCTGAAAGGAAATATTCAATTGTTTGCTGATGATGCAAAATTAGATAGAGTAATAGTTAATGAAGGAGATGTGGAGATCTTGCAAGACAATTTAAATAGGCTGTCAGTATAGACAAAAGATAATGGGTTTAATGTGGAGAAATACAGAGGAAAAGGATACACAGTAATATACTTGGATTTTGCAAAGGCTTTTGATAGAGTACCTCATGATAGGTTGACAGCCAAACTAGAACAGATGGGGTTGGATATTAGATTGGTGCATTGGATTGGAGACTGGCTATTTGATAGGTATCAACAAGTTGTGTATGGGGGAGCGATATCCAGGAAAAGGAAAGTCACTAGTCCTCAGGTGTCTGTTTTAGGTCCATTACTGTTTAACTTGTATATTAATGATATAGGTGAAGATTTGGATGGAGATATTCAGTTGTTTGCAGATGATGCAAAGTTGGGATGAACCATGAAGTGTAGTGAAGATGTTGAGGGCTTACAGGAAGACTTGAATAGATTGAGTGATTGGGCATGGAAATGGGGACGTGAGTTCAATGTTGCAAAATGTAAGGTTTTAAAATTTGGAAAACAAAGATGGGATGCAGAATTTATGCTTGGTGATAATATATTGTTGGAGGTAGAGGAAATAAGAGATCTGGAGGTGATAGTGGATAAGGATCTAAAATTTAGGGGACACATCGCCAAAATTGTGAAGACAACACAAAGGCTTCTGGGAATGATGCAGAGGACACTGACGTGTAGAAGTAGGGAGATTCTTGTTCCGTTGTATAAGGCTTTGATTAGGTCACACATGGACTATTGTGCCCAGATTTGGTCACCAGGTTTTCAGAAGGATGAAGAGATGTTGGAAAGGGTCCAAAGGAGACTGACTAAGGTAGTTTCTGACCTATGGAATGTCGAGTGTGAGGAAAGATTGAGAAGATGTAATTTGTCAGAGTCTGGTGGACAGGAGGAAGAGGG
This sequence comes from Typopeltis vanoorti, assembly GCF_054136105.1. Taxonomy (NCBI): domain Eukaryota; kingdom Metazoa; phylum Arthropoda; class Arachnida; order Uropygi; family Thelyphonidae; genus Typopeltis; species Typopeltis vanoorti. The sequence goes on along the minus strand of NC_143550.1, from coordinate 4,943,487 downwards.
GAGATATGATAGAGACCTACAAGTTGATAAGGGGTTGTTATAGGATCAATGCTGGAGACGTTTTACAGAGAATAGTGGGAGATCAGGGGAGAACCAGAGGTCATCCCTGGAAACTGTATAAAGAGGGTGTAAGTAGGGGAGTGAGAGGCAGGTTTTTTTCGTGCAGAGTTGTGAATGATTGGAATGCCTTGCCTGAGAATGTGGTGTCTGCAAAGAGTTTGAATGTGTTTAAAACACGGTATGATGAGCTGTGTGTGTGATAAAAGGACCTCCCAGATGAGTCTTTGACTCCATGAGGTCTTGGGAGGGTAATAATAATAATAATAATAATAACAATAATGTAAAGTTACGCATTTTGAGATAAATAGATTACGAGCTGTGTACCATACTAATGGAACTCTACTCCAGGAAATAGATGAAGCTAAAGATTTAGGGGTGTTAGTAGACAGAAAGTTATAAAGTTTTAGAGGGCATATTGCTAAGGTAGTTCATAAGATTACTTGGCTACTGAAGAAAAAATTAACAAGTAGAGATAAGGAAGTTGTTATTCCTCTTTATAAGACTTTGATATATCCATACCTGGTTTACTGTGCTCATATCTGGTCTCCTGGGTTTCTTGGGGATGAGGAAGCAGTGGAGAAGATTCAGAGGCAAGTGACCTAGATGATGAGTGGTTTGTGGAATGTTCATTATGAGGATAGATTGAGGGTGTGTGGACTTCAGAAGTTAGTTGATAGCAGAAAAAGAGGGGGATATGATAGAAACGTTTAATTTCGTTAAAGGATTTTATAGAAAGTGATACAGGGGAAATATTTCAACACTTGGCTAGTAGAGCCAGAACAAGGGGTACTTTCCTGGAAGTTGAATAAAGGTATGGTTTGTAGGAGTTTGAGGGCTAGATTTTTGGCTTGGAGAGTTGTGAATGAGGATAATGGGTTGTCAGAGTCAGTTGTGAGTGCTTTTTCTATTAATGGGTTCAAGGAGAGGCATAATAGATTGGGTGGATAGTTTGGATCTCTTGTGATGAGTGGATAGGCTTATGTGTTCGTCAGACATGTTGTAATAGATTTCACGGTATGATATGAACACAGATGGATAAGAAAATAACTATTTATTAACTTAGAAGCTAATATTTCGCTGGTATTATATCCAGCATCTTCAGAACACACAACACAAAGTTTGTTACAAAAGCAAGACAACCACAATCCAGTGTAACAGTGGGGCTAGTATAAGTAATTGCAGCATCAACACAAGACTAAAGTCCTAATATGGTGCCATCTAGGAATTATAGTAGTCCAAATAATGTTGAAAGTTTATTGAAAGTTTATTTTTCACTTGGTTAGAGTATAATAAATTTAGTTTAATCCTTTATCCAAGTGTGAGCAAACAAAGTTTGTGCCTGAAAGTATCTTCAGGACTGGGGTAAGGTGGTACAACACCAGGAGCCTCCTTGCAAAGGTGGAGCAAGCTACCAACACTCCTATCTCAGTATCTCCCATAATGCAAAACACATCTCCTTGTGGATATGTCTAATGTTATGCATTAAGGGAAGGGCTACAACCCAGACTAGTTTCGACCTTTATTGAAGTCTCTTCAGTGGGAGCCAGGGCCAAGTGGAGATACCAGGAAGAAGCATTAGCACGTCATCTCTACCTATAGGAGTTGCCAAATGGTGTGCCACCCTTTTTAATAAATTACTCTGGATTTAGAGAAAGATGTTGAAAGTTTATTTTAGAGAAAGATTGTTGAAAGTTGGGTTGTAGCCCTTCCCTTAATGCATAACATTAGACATATCCACAAGGAGATGTGTTTTGCATTATGGGAGATACTGAGATAGGAGTGTTGGTAGCTTGCTCCACCTTTGCAAGGAGTGCCCTGGTGTTGTACCATCTTACCCCAGTCCTGAAGATACTTTCAGGCACAAACTTTGTTTGCTCACACTTGGATAAAGGATTAAACTAAATTTATTATAGTCCAAATAATAGTCTTAGAAAGTTTGAAAAATGAAATAAAAGTAATAAATATTAATTTGGTCTTAGGATAACTGTCTCCCAAATCTTTGGTAGATTTATACAGCCATACTTGTTAAGGTTTGGAGTATGTTTTAAGGCTTCTGTTGATTCCAGAAACAACCTCTCTGACTTGTAGAAGCTTCTGTGCATTACTTTTGTTTCTTTCCAATTGATCCTGTGTGCAGGGGTATCCAAAGCATGGTCTGCCAGACCCGACTTGCCATAGTGAAAGTGTCGGATATATTTTTTGTGTTCACTGAGACGGATGTCCACAGTTCTTCCTGTCTGTCTGTAGTAGGCTTGATGACAAGAACAGGGCACTTCATAGACTCCTGGATGTGATAAAGGAGTGCATTTGTCCTTAGGTGAATGGATGAGAGAGTTGCTAATTTTACATAAGGTTTGAATACTGTGTGTAGTTGGTGTTTGTTAAGCACCCTAGATATCTTTTCAGATGTGCCTTTAATGTATGGGATGGTGATAGTTTTGTTGTAGTCTTTTGTGGTAGATAGAGGGGATTTCTGGGTAGCATTTAGTATGTTATCTATCTTATGGGAATTATAACTGGTTAAGAAGGTGTGACGTAGGTGAGAAAGTTCAGCAGTGAGAGCAATGTCATTGGAACAGATTGCTCTAGCTCTATGGGTTAGTGTTTTTAAGATACCATATTGCTGAGAAGGGTGCTGGTGTGATTGTTTGTGTAAGTATCTCCCTGTATGTGTGGGTTTTCTATAAACTGAAAATGATAAGGGACCTTCTGGAAGATGTCTGATCAGTGTGTCCAGGAAGGGCAGGCAGTCATTGGCTTCTAGTTCCATTGTAAAGTGGATTTTAGGGTGCTGGCTATTTAGATGCGCTAAAAATGTATTCAATGTGTCTGGGCCATGTGGCCAAATAGCAAGCACATCATCAACATAGCGTAGCCAGAGACAAGGTTTGAGAGTGGCTGTGTGGCTAATTTTTCCAGATGTTCTATGTAGAAGTTGGCTAAAAGGGGAGAAAGGGGCGAACCCATAGCTGTCCCATCTAATTGTTTGTATATTTTCCCTGGAAAGGGAAAGGGAAAATATACAAACAATTAGATGGGACAGCTATGGGTTCGCCCCTTTCTCCCCCCTTAGCCAACTTCTTAACAAACACCAACTACGCACAGTATTCAAACCTTATGTAAAATTAGCAACTCTCATCCGTTCACCTAAAGACAAATGCACTCCTTTATCACATCCAGGAGTCTATGAAGTGCCCTGTTCTTGTCATCAAGCCTACTACAGACAGACAGGAAGAACTGTGGACATCCGTCTTAGTGAACACAAAAAATATATCTGACACTTTCACTATGGCAAGTCGGGTCTGGCAGACCATGCTTTGGATACCCCTGCACACAGGATCAATTGGAAAGAAACAAAAGTAATGCACAGAAGCTTCTACAAGTCAGAGAGGTTGTTCCTGGAATCAACAGAAGCCTTAAAACATACTCCAAACCTTAACAAGTATGACTGTATAAATCTACCAAAGATTTGGGAGACAGTCATCCTAAGACAAAATTAATATTTATTACTTTTATTTTTCAAACTTTCTAAGACTTTCATTTGGACTACTATTTCAAAACGTTTAACTTTTTTTTTTTTCTTAACCTAGATGGCGCCATATTAGGACTTTAGTCTTGTGTTGCATGCTGCAGTTACTTATACTAGCCCCACTGTTACACTGGATTGTGGTTGTCTTGCTTTTGTAACAAACTTTGTGTTGTGTGCTCTGAAGATGCTGGATATAATACCAGCGAAATATTAACTTCTAAGTTAATAAATAGTTATTTTCTTATCTATCTGTGTTCAAATCATACTGTGAAGTCTATTACAACATCTTGTGATGAGTCTTCAGACTAAATTGAGATGCCCATATAATATTTTCTTTTTTTTTACAAAGTTTGGCAAAGTTTATTATCCACTTCACAAATACAGAATATTTACAAGTATACAATTGAAGTACTATTATTACATTTTTGTTCACTACAAATATTCAGTACAGATGCCAGGTAAATATCTTACTTAAATTGCATAAATAATGTCAATTCTCGTAGACAGGCTTATATGTTGGTTATGCATTTCTAAATCACTTAGGGAATTGAACAACGTAGATCCGAATATAAATTAAATTATACTCAGAAAAAAAAAAAAAAAATCAGCTAACGCCTTTTTATTCCCGTATATACGGGAGTAGGCGAGGCCATTTAGCCCTATCTAACTTTTGGAGACTGAGTGGGCAGTTCAATCTCCACTGGTACCCAATCAGAGACAGATGGCCCAAGGCTATCACTAATTAAGCGGTACGCAGTGAAGAGAGACGGCTCAAATGTGCCACCATCTCGTGGTCTCTAACCCTAACACAATATATTTTAATGTCTGAAATAATGTGGGTTCTACGGTCGATTTTCTTGAGTTTACAGGACGAAAAACCCGAGTTTCCGGGAGGAAAAACTTGCTTGCCCGTGCCAGAGATCGACTAACTCGGGAACCGGTCGAAAAAAGGCTTAGAAAAATTTCCTCTAGTCGCTAGTATAATTAAATTATACTTTAATAAATATTTCCAATATTTCTGCAACTTGAAATGCTGCCGGGATAATAAAGTAATCCCGAACTGTGTAAAATTCAAGCACCGTTTTGTTTCGCAAAAAGCTCTCCGTATATATAACCGCGCTAGCTATGTGTTGCTTCGTGAACAAATCACCGCCATGCGGTTTCTCTTAGCGGAAACTAACGAAGCTATTCGTGCCTTCGAAGATGAACTTTTGTGCACTTTAAATCATGAACTGTGGTCTATTCTACATGACATCTCGTGTACCGCTGCAGACAAAGAATTTGAAAAAATACGAGGCTGACAGATGAAAAAATTCGAAAAATTAAAAAAGAATTCTACCGTCAATCCAAAACTAGCTACCAACACCGTATTCAACCTTTCTTCAGTCACCCTGAAGCCTGAAGCACTGAACGCGCTTTCACGTGGCCACAACTTCGCCATTGCACCCAGAAAAATACCTAGTGAGGATATTATGATCCAGATCGAAAGGGGAATCCACCACCTTCCACATCAAATCACCAACAGTGTGAGAACTGGATGTAGCTTGTGTCCTTTCCAAAGCAAGACCACCAAAAACCAACATATCCAACAAGGAATTTAAAGCTCTACAGGAAATGAGGAATAATAAAGAATTAGTTATCACCAAAGCGGATAAGGGAAATGCAACTGTAGTACTTAATGAAAAGGACTAGAAAGGTAAGCTTAATGCTCTTCTATTAGATCAGGCTGCTTACCTCCCTATCAATTACAATCCCACCAACTCACAAATCAGAAACCTTCACAGGCTCCTTAAGAAAGTCACTTCTTGGCCTGTAGAAGTTACCAACAGATTAAAGCCGTTTAACTCTATACCCTCCCGTATTTACGGACTCCCAAAAATACATAAAGAAAATGTGCCATTACGTCCCATAGTAGATGGCATTGATTCCCCCACATACAAATTAGCTAAACATTTGGCCAAAGAGCTCACAGACTATACTGGCAACACACCATCACACATAAAAAACTCAGCCCACTTCAAAGCCAGCATAGAAAACCTTACACTCCAACATACTGACATAATGGTCAGCTTTGACCTCTTTTCCTTATTCACAAATGTCCCACTCAAGAAAACTTTAGAGCTAATCCAAGCTAAATTTTCTCCCGATATCTCAGCCCTATTTCAGTTCACAATGAACTCAGGCTATTTCGTTTGGCAGGGAAAATTCTACAAACAAATAGAGGGGACAGCCATGGGTTCACCACTCTCCCCACCCTTGGCCAATTTCTTTATGGAGACCTTTGAAGTAAAAGCCTTAGCCTCTGCCCCACAAAAACCAACCATATGGCTTCGCTACGTTAATGATGTGTTTGCTATTTGGCCACATGGCTCTGAAACACTCCTCTCCTTCCTTACACACTTAAACAACCAACACTCCAGAATCAAGTTCACCCTGGAAAAAGAGGAAAACAACAGCCTCCCTTTTCTAGACACACTAGTCACCTGCCAGCCTGATGGAACCTTGGTTTTCTCAGTTTATAGAAAACCCACCCATACAGGCAGATACATTCACCAACAATCCCCACCCTCCCTCACAACAATATGGAGTGGTGAAAACACTATACAACAGGGTTAAACTAATCTGTTCTAACGACATGGCCCTAAACACTGAACTAAATCACATCATCAATACTTTCTCAGCCAATGGCTACCCCCCCCCAAAAAAAATCCAAAAAATATTAAAACCTACAAATCACAGCCCCCCCCCCCCTCCACAACAAAGATTACTCTAAATCTTACTCTAAACAACATGGCCCTAAACACTGAACTAAATCACATCATCAACACTTTCTCAGCCAATGGCTACCCCCCCAAAAAAAATCCAAAAAAAATTGAAACCTACAAAACCACAACCCCCCCCCTCCACAACAAGGATTACTCTAAATCCATCACCATTCCCTACATCCGAGGCACCTCGGAAAAAATTACCAAAATTTTAAAAAAACATGACCTCACCTCCTGTTACAGGCCTTACAGAAAATTGGCATCCCTTATCCGCTCCACCAAAGACCAACCACTTCCCCTAGACCTACCTGGTGTATACCAGGTCCCTTGCAGTTGTAAACTGTCGTACTTTGGCCAAACAGGCAGGACAGCGAATATCAGAATTTCTGAACACAAGGACTACATCCGGTTTCACAAGTACAGCCATTCTGGTCTTGCAGACCATGCTCTGGATACACACCACAGAATACGGTGGAAGAAAGCTACAGTAATACACCGTAGCAAATATAAATTCGAAAAACTTTTTATGGAATCAGCCTCAGCCCTAAGAAACTCTCCAAACCTCAACAAATTTGGTTGTATGCGACTGCCCCAAATTTGGGAGGCATACATCAGTAGACCTTCAGCCCAACGGCCAAGAACACCTACTTAGCCCGCTAGAGGGCACCATCAGGACTTTTAGGAGAACAATAGCTTCATCTCTTCATTCCCAGTTACTGTGTTGTACGTGCCTTTTTGTAAGTTCCTTTTGAAAATGGCAACGGGACGTTGCCGAAATATCGGAAATATTTATTAAAGTATAATTTAATTTATATTCGGATCTACGTTGTTCAATTCCCTAAGTGATTTAGAAATGCATAAATAATGATATCAACAATGTATTTTATATCTTTTTTTCATATACATATTTACAATGACTCATTTAAATTTACAATGATTCACTTTTTATTAAATTGATAATAATATTTACTTATTTCTTTGGGTGGTATTTCTGCTTTCCTCCTCAAAGCTTTGCTGAGCTTATCTGAGGAAGATAATAGATGGCGACAGTTTCGTGGTTTTGTTTCTATACCTCTCGCAACCAGGTGTTGAGTTTACTGTTTATACGTATGTGCTTGGAAACTTATATGTATACGTATACAAATGCTTTTTTCTGGTTAGCATGTAGAGGCGAGTACATGTGCCCACGGACTACTGCTTCAGTATGATTTAACTTTGTTGCAAGGGGGGTTGGATTTGGATATGGTGTGTCTGTGTCCTGGTAGTGGTGTTTGAGAGGGGTTTGTTATAGGTTGTGTGTATGTGTGAGAGAGAGAGAGAGTAATTTCTCTAATTTTCATTCTTGCTATAATATTTATATAGCACTTGTTTCAGTTCTCTGTAAGTCCCTAGGTTTCTGTCATCGAATGGCAGTTTGTTTATCATGTCAGGTATGTTGTTATGTAGTTTGTTGACTGTGGTCTTGTTATCTGATATGTTGTTCTTGTTACTCTGTAGGTTAGACTGAAATAATGTTTTAGCATGACTCTAGAAACCTGTATCTTCAGCAGCATGCGCTATGAATGTGAGGCCTGGGTACTGCTGAGATAATCTGAAAGGAGGATATTAGCATTTAAGAGGACGTGCTATAGAAAGATCTTGAGAATAAGCTGGATCCAGAAAGTGAACAATGAGGAGAAAACCTGAGAAAACCTGATAAAAAGGACACTACGTCTCTTTGGCCATATATGTAGAATGAACGATGAGAGGAAAATAAAAATGCTGCTGTTTGGGGTGATTGAAGGAAAGAACAAAAAAGGAAGACCAAACAGAGAATGGGGCAATGACATTGTCAAATGGTGCAGAAACTCTATACACAAACTGAGTCATCTTGCACAAAATAGAATGCAATGGAAGAATCATATCAAGATGGCATCAGACACCTACAGGCATTGGACCCATGGTTGATGATTATGTATAGTGGCATAAGTGTTTCCCCTTAAATATTTTGTGTTCTGTCCTAGCGGCCTGTAGAAGTGTGGATTGTTCTCTTTGTTCCCAGAAAATCAGTTTTACCATTTTATTTTGCAACCATTGTAATCTGTTGAGTTTGTAGTCTGCACAGAATGCGTAGGATGTGATTGCGTATCTTAAAATGTTTTCACATAAAGCTTTATAGATTAGTATTTTTTTGTGTGTCGGAGTAATGTGTTTTAATCGATATAGTTTGCTTGTTATTATCCTGAGTTTGTTGTGTAGGTAGTATAAACCAGGTATGTAGTTGTGTAGGTAGTGTGATGGTTGCGGTTTTAGGATCAGAGCTTTGTATATAGGAGGATGGAAGTCAGATGGTGAGATGGTCTATTAATATGTTGTCTGTTATCCATGGATTCTGTCTAGTTTGGGAGTGTATTTTTATTTTTGTTAATGCTTTGTTATATATTTTATTAAATGTAACTTTAAGATTATTATATACAGTGTCAGCAGAGTCTAAAGATGCTATCTGCTTCCAGTCTGTTTTTCTGATTTTGTCGTTTACTATTGTTTTGTTTAGGATGCTATTATACTGTTTTGTAGTCTCAGTGAGTTTTAAGGGTTCTGGTTCATTGTTCTGTTTAAGGGTTCTTCTCATGTATACAATGGATGGGGTTATGTTATATGCTGTATGGATGGGGTTATGTTATATGCTGATAAAATGTCTAGGTATTGTTCTGTGGTGTTACTTATGTTCTTAATGTTTATATTCATGTCACCTATCATTATCAAGTATTCTGAGGTGCCTTCTTCCATGGCTGAAAGCCATCTGTTTAATTCATCTAGAAATTTTGTATTGCTTAAATTGGGTGGTCTGTACATTGCATTTAATATGAAAGAGTTCTCTTGTCTGATGTTTTTCACTTCGATGCATATGTTTTCTGCAAATTCTAATTTATAGTTTATTACTATTACTTCTAATTTATGTTTGGTAAATATTATTATACCACAGCCTCGTTTAGTTTGTCTGCAGTATTTGTGTTGTTGAAAGTTTTCTGACCCTGCAAGTACTGGCTGACCCTGCAAGCTTTCAGATAAGCTTGCAGGGTCAGCCAGTACTTTTGAATGCTTCTGATGTTGATGTAGAGAATGGATAATCTTTTTTTGGGGTAGTCATTTGTTTGAATTCTGTTACCAATTTCAGAATGTGGCAGTTGTCATGTTCTAGGGTGATTACACATCTGCTTGGTGGTCTGCATTCATGTAGGTTGGTGTGCTGTTCCCTTCTTTACAACTTGTCAATGTTCCTTTTAATGTGGCAGCCTGTTGAGTTCTATGGATTTTATTTGGATTGGCTTTGCATCTTGTGTCTTTTAAGGAATATTTTACTGTCTCTTATCCATATAAACTGGTAATTTGTTTCTGTTTTTACTTTCCTTGTATGGTAGAATAGTTTCTGAAAATATGCCATTAAGCATTCGGACAAATATATTGGGGTACTGTCGTGGGTTCCATTCAGAACCTTGACTACTGGTCATAATATTAAAAAGAAGAAGAATTTTTATTGAGAAAAAAGGTTTATCATCTTCATCAAATTCCTAATGTATAATCTGAAGTAGTGAACGGGATTCTATAATAGTAATGATGTAAATTGTTCATATAGTGCTAACACACTATATGAACAGTTTACATCATATTCCAATTGTCAATTCCCTCCAAATCAGTCAGTTATCTACCAGGAATCCAATATTGTCAGATCTTATATTTCAATCATCTAAGGTACTTCTAACACATCTTGGTCTTTCTATGGATACTTCTCTTGCCATCTTAGTATGAAACACCCACTTTACTAAGTAGTTCGTGATTAGCTATGTTTACATATTCCTAGATTCTAATGTAAGGTTCTTTCCTAACACAATGGGGATATAGAAAGTTCTCATAAAAACTTAAAACAAAAATTATATTAATGCAATTGAGAGTGATTGTAGATCTGGGAGTGATTCTAGATGATAGGCTAAAATTTCGAGAACATATTACCAAAATTGTGAGGACAACAGAGCAGATTATGGGAATGATGCAGAGGTAAGGATGTTATGATTCCCTTGTATAAGGCTTTGATCAGACCATATATGGATTACTGTGTGCAGAATTGGTCACCTGGTTTTCAAAAAGATGAAGATGTATTGGAAAAGGTTCAGAGACGATATAGCCTTAAAAGGCTATATGGCTCCACTGAGCAGAACGTCTGATCTAATGTAAAACCCTCACATGTTTCAATAAGGAAATACCGTGAGTAGGCATATTTAAATAAAATATAATACCAGAATTAACTCACGTAAAATATTATTTATTGGTATATCATATTGGAGGCTTAATGGATTTTTTACAACACTCAGAATATAATAAATTTGGTTTAATCCTTTATCCAAGTGTGAGCAAACCTAGTTTGTGCCTGAAAGTATCTTCAGGACTGGGGTAAGGTGGAATAACACTAGGGCACTCCTTGCAAAGGTGGAGCAAGCTACCAACACTCCTATCTCAGTATCTCCCATAATGCAAAACACATCTCCTTGCGGATATGTATAATGTTATGCATTAAGGGAAGGGCCACAACCCAGACTAGTTTCGACCTTTATTGAGGTCTCTTCAGTGGGAGCCAGGCCCAAGTGGAGATACCAGGCAGAAGCATTAGCAGGTCATCTCTACCTATAGGAGTTGCCAAATGGTGTGCCAAACTTTTTTTTTTTTTTTTTAATAAATTACTCTGGATTTAGAGAAAGATGTTGAAAGTTTAGGAAAAAGGATTAAACTAAATTTATTATAATCTAACCAAGTGAAAAATAAACTTTCTACAACACTGAGAAAGGATTAAAACAGAATTTAATACTTCCTATATTTTGTTCAATCACTGAGACATCTTCAGGGATTACAAAAAAATAATGTAACATAAACACAAATAATAAACAATACTAAGCCCAACTACGTGGGTGACACTAAAGTCCTAACTAGGTGGAGCACCCTCTGAGGATGGTTGTAGGTGGCCTGGAATGTAGGGTGGGACCTCTGGTGATAAGTGTTTCCCAAATCTTAGGAAGCTTAATGCAACTGTATTTATTAAGATTTGGTTGATTTCCGAGAGCTGCTGCTGATTCTAAGAATAGTCTCTCTTTTTTGAATTTCCTGTGGTGGAGCATGATGGAGTTTTTTTCCATGAGATCCTATAAGTTGTATCCAAGACATGATCAGCAAGGCCTGACTGACCATAGTCGTGGTTGCAGATGTGTGTTCCTCCAGGCAGATGGTTGCTGATCTGCCTGTCTATCCAAAATATGCCAGCTTACATTAACAGGGTACTTTATAAACTCCAGGCACCGAGAGAGGAAGGAGCTGATCTTTTGTAGAACAGATAAGGCTAGCAAGTTTGTGGTGGGGCTTAAATGCTGTGTAGGTTCTACTTGTTTAAAATCTTGGCTATTTTTTTGGATGTGCCACGGATGTAGGATATGGTGATGGCATTTTTAAACTCTTTCTGCTGAGAAGACCGGGGAATGGGGGAGGTACTGATTATTTTTTTGATACTCTGATCACTGTAGTCATTGGAGAGGAAAGTGTTGTGTATGTGGTCAAGTTCAGTAGTAAGGGCAGTTCCACTGGAACAAAGATTGTGGGCTCTTTTATTTTTTGAAATTCTTTCTGTGCAGAAGCTTCTGAGATGCCAGAGAGAATAGACCAAAGTTCCAGGGTTAAGTACAGCAGTCTATTCTCTCTGGCATCTCAGAAGCTTCCACACAGAAAGAATTTCAAAAAATAAAAGATAAACATATCAAGAAATATAACAACCTGGTGAAAGACAAACTGTAACTGGAAATTCAACAGCTCCAGACAGTAGTTAACCTATTTTCCAAAAGGCTAAACGACAATGCCATCGGTGCCCTAAGCCTTGGCCACAATTTCGTGGTCACTCCAAAAGAAGTGCCGGTGCTTGATGTAATGTTTGACATCGAATGCAAAATCTGTCGCTTAGCGCCGGAGATAGCAAATAACATCAGGCTTGACGTTGCTAACATCCTTGCCCAGTCTTCGTCTCTAATGAATGCCACGGAATACAATCGAAAAATGGGAATTATCCTCTGAGACTGCTCGACCTACGCCCCGCTAGAATACGACCACACAAAAACACAAATTAAAAAATTAAAAAAACTTACTTTAAAAAAGTATCGTCCCTACCCCCCGAACATCACGAAAAAACTCAAGCCTTTCTGTTCCCGTCCCCCCCTGAATATACAGTTTACCAAAAATCCACAAACCCAATTCTCCACTAAGACCTATATTAGAAGCCACTAATGCACCTTGCTACAAATTGTCAAAACAACTGGCCAACTCTCTGACCCCCCCCCCCCTCACTGGACTTTCTATATAACCTCACATCCTATATAAAAAACAAAAAACTTTACCCATTTTAAAACCCTCATAGAAAATTTAACCTTAAATAACACAGACATATTGGTAAGCTTTGACTACTCCTCATTGTTTACCAACATTCCCTTAATTGATACCTTAACACTCTTAGAAAACGTTTTTCCTTCTGCCATCTTAGATCTCTTTTCCTTTGCCATCAATTCTGGGTATTTTTCTTGGAAGAACAAAATCCACAAGCAGATAGAGGGAACCGCCATGGGTTCCCCCCACTCACCCCCTCTTGCCAATTTTTATATGGAAGATTTTGAAAAAACGAGCCACAGACTCAGCCCCCTCTCAAACCTTCTATCTGGCTAAGATATGTTGATGATGTGTTCTCTATTTGGCCTCATGGTCCAGACACATTAGACTCCTTCCTCAGTCACCTCAACAGTCTACATCCAAGAATCCAGTTTATGATGGAAAGGGAAAAAAACAACTGTTTACCTTTCCTAGACACCTTAGTTACACACCTTCCTAACAGTACACTTTCCTTCACTGTATATAGAAAACCCACGCACACAGGCAGATGAATTCACAAACTCTTCCACCACCACCCTGCTCAACAATATGGCATTATTACAACTCTTACCAAGAGAGCCCACAATCTTTGTTCCAGTGGAACTGTCCTTACTATTGAATTTGATCACATACACAACACTTTCCTCTCCAATGGCTACAGTGATCACAGTATCAAAAAAAAATCAGTTCCTCCCCCATTCCCCGGTCTTCTCGTCAGAAAGAGTTTAGAAATGCCATCACCATATCCTACATCCGTGGCACATCCGAAAAAATAGCCAAGATTTTAAACAAGTACAACCTACATACAGCACTTAAGTCCCACTGCAAACTTGCTACCCTTATCCGTTCTACAAAAGATCAGCTCCCTCCTCTCTCAGTGCCTGGAGTTTATAAAGAACCCTGTTCCTGTAAGATGGCATACTTTGGACAGACAGGCAGATCAGCAACCATTTGCCTGGAGGAACAAGTCATACATCTGCAATGTGACTATGGTCAGTCAGGCCTTGCTGACTATGTCTTGGATACAACTTATAGGATCTCATGGAAAAAAAACTCCATCTTGCTCCACCACAGCAAATTCAAAAAAGAGACTATTCTTAGAATCAGCAGCAGCTCTCAGAAGTCAACCAAATCTTATTCGTGTATAGAGGCTTAAGTGCTATGAGGACATCATGTTGGAGGCTTAATAGATTTTTTTACAACACTCAAAAAAAATTAAAATAGAATTTAATACTTCTTATATTTCGTTCTAGTCACTAGGACATCTACGGGGATTACAAAAACAATTAATGTAACATGCACACACAAATCTTACAATACTAAGCCCAAACACGTGGGTGACACTAAAGTCCTATCTAGGTGGAGCGCCCTCTAAGGGTGGTAGTAGGTGGCCTGGAATGTAAGGTGGGATCTCTGGTGATGAGTGTTTCCCAAATCTTCAGAAGCTTAATACAACCGTATTTATTAAGATTTGGTTGGTTTCTGAGAGCTGCTGCTGCTGCTGCTTCTAAGAAAAGTCTCTTTTTCTTGAATTTGCTGTGGTGGAGCATGGTGGTTTTCTTCCATGATACTCTGTGGGTGGTGTCCAAAACATGGTCAGCCAAGCCTGAATGGCCATAGTTGTGTTTACAGATGTAAGACGTGTTCCTCCAGGTGGATGGATGCTGATCTGCCTGTCTGTCCAAAGTACGCCAACTTACAGAAACAGGGTACTTTGTAAACTCCAGGCAGTGAGAGAGGAGGGAGCTGATCTTTCGTAGAACGGATAAGGGTAGCAAGTGTGCGGTAGGGCTTATATGCTGTATGTAGGTTGTACTTTTTTAGTATCTTGGCTATTTTTTCAGATGTGCCACGGATGTAGGGTATGGTGATGGCATTTTTAAAATCTTGTTGACGAGAAGGACGGGGAATGGGGGAGGAACTGATTTTTTTTTGATACGGTGTTCGCTGTAGCCATTGGAGAGGAAAGTGTTGTGTATGTGGTTAAGCTCAGTAGTAAGGGCGGTTCCACTGGAACAAAGATTGTGGGCTCTCTTAGTAAGAGTTTTGATGATGCCATATTGTTGTGAGGGGTGGTGGTGGGAGAGTTTGTGAATGTATCTGCCTGTGTGTGTGGGTTTTCTGTATACAGTGAAGGCAAGTGTATCATTAGGCAGGCTTGTGACTAAGGTGTCTAGGAAGGGTAAACAGTTGTTCTTTTCCTTTTCCGTAGTAAACTGGATTCTTGGATGTAGGCTATTAAGATGACTGAGGAAGGAGTCTAACGTGTCTGGGCCATGAGGCCAAATAGAGAACACATCATCTACATATCTTAGCCAGATAGAAGGTTTGAGTGGGGCTGAGTCTATGGCTCGTTTTTCGAAATCTTCCATATAGAAATTGCCCAGGGGGGATGAGAGGGGGGAACCCATGGTGGTTCCCTCTATCTGCTTGTAGATTTTGTTCTTCCAAGAGAAAAACCCACAGTTAATGGCAAAGGAAAAGAGATCTAAGATGTAAGAGGGAAAAACGTTTTCTAAGAGAGATAAGGTGTCAGTTAAGAGAATATTGGTAAACAAAGAGGAGATATCAAACCTTACCAATATGTCTGCATTATTCAAGGTTAAATTTTCTGTGAGGGCTTTAAAGTGGGTCGAGTTTTTTATATAGGAAGTGGACCTTCCGGTTAGGGGGGTCAGAGAGTTGGCCAGCTGTTTGGACAGTCTGTACCAAGGTGCATTGATGGCATCTACTATAGGTCTGAGTGGGGAATTGGGTTTGTGGATTTTTGATAAACCATAATGCCACAGTTGTTCTTAATACCAGTGAATACAATCGTAAAATGAACATTATCTTCCGCGATCGCGCTACCTACATCCCTCTAGAACACGACTCCACAAAAACACAAGTTAAGAAATTAAAAGTCTTACTTAAAAAAAGTAACCTCCTGGCCCCCTGACGTCACGAAAAAACTTAAACCTTTCCGCTCCCGTCCCCCCCGAATATACGGTTTACCAAAAATCCACAAACCCAATTCCCCACTCAGACCTATAGTAGATGCCACCAATGCACCTTGCTAGATGCACTAGACATATTGGTAAGCTTTGATATCTCCTCTTTGTTTACCAATATTCCCTTAACTGACACCTTATCTCTCTTAGAAACCTTTTTCCCCTCTGACATCTTAGATCTCTTTTCCTTTGCAATTAACTCTGGGTATTTCTCATGGAAGAACAAAATCTACAAGCAGATAGAGGGAACCGCCATGGGTTCCCCCCCCTCTCACCCCCCCTTACCAATTTCTATATGTAAGATTTCGAAAAACGAGCCATAGACTCAGCCCCACTCAAACCTTCTATCTGGCTAAGATATATAGATGACGTGTTCTCTATTTGGCCTCATGGCCCAGACACGTTAGACTCCTTCCTCAGTCATCTTAATAGCCTACATCCAAGAATCCAGTTTACTACGGAAAAGGAAAAGAACAACTGTTTACCCTTCCTAGACACCTTAGTCACAAGCCTGCCTAATGATACACTTGCCTTCACTGTATACAGAAAACCCACACACACAGGCAGATACATTCACAAACTCTCCCACCACCACCCCTCACAACAATATGGCATCATCAAAACTCTTACTAAGAGAGCCCACAATCTTTGTTCCAGTGGAACCGCCCTTACTACTGAGCTTAACCACATACACAACACTTTCCTCTCCAATGGCTACAGTGAACACAGTATCAAAAAAAAAAATCAGTTCCTCCCCCATTCCCCGTCCTTCTCGTCAACAAGATTTTAAAAATGCCATCACCATAATATCCTACATCCGTGGCACATCTGAAAAAATAGCCAAGATACTAAAAAAGTATAACCTACACACAGCATATAAGCCCTACCGCAAACTTGCTACCCTTATCCGTTCTACGAAAGATCAGCTCCCTCCTCTCTCACTGCCTGGAGATCACAAAGTACCCTGTTCCTGTAAGTTGGTGTACTTTGGACAGACAGGCTGGAGGAACACAAGTCTTACATCTGTAAACACAACTATGGTCATTCAGGCTTGGCTGACCATGTTTTGGACACCACCCACAGAGTATCATGGAAGAAAACCACCATGCTCCACCACAGCAAATTCAAGAAAAAGAGACTTTTCTTAGAAGCAGCAGCAGCAGCAGCTCTCAGAAACCAACCAAATCTTAATAAATACGGTTGTATTAAGCTTCTGAAGATTTGGGAAACACTCATCACCAGAGATCCCACCTTACATTCCAGGCCACCTACTACCACCCTTAGAGGGCGCTCCACCTAGATAGCACTTTAGTGTCACCCACGTGGTTGGGCTTAGTATTGTAAGATTTGTGTGTGCATGTTACGTTAATTGTTTTTGTAATCCCCGTAAATGTCCTAGTGACTAGGACGAAATATAGAAAGTATTAAATTCTATTTTAATTCTTTTTTAGTGTTGTAAAAAATCCATTAAGCCTCCAACATGAAATCCAAATCTTAATAAATACAGTTGTTGCATTGAGCTTCCTAAGATTTGGGAAACACTTATCACCAGACGTCCCACCCTACGTTCCAGGCTACCTACAACCATTCTTAGAGGGCGCTCCACCTAGTTAGGACTTTAGTGTCACCCACGTGGTTGAGCTTAGTATTGTTTGTTATTTGTATTTATGTTACATTAGTTTTTTTGTAATCCCTGAAGATGTCTCAGTGACTGAGACAAAATACAGGAAGTATTAAATTCTGTTTTAATCCTTTCTGAGTGTTGTAAAAAATCCATTAAGCCTCCAACATGATGTCCTCAGAGCACTTAAGCCTCTACACACGGATTTATTGGTATAATTTTCATTTGAGTATCAAAGGCATCTTCAGTACACTATAACTGACAATTCCAAAAGGTGCCACCTAAGTAGTTAATGTAAAATAACTAAAAAAAATCATTATATTTCGTAACTTATTAAAAAATGAAATAAAAATAAATAAATAAATAGATAATTAAATAAAATAATATATATATATATACAATTAAAAAAAAAGTTAGGAAAGAGTAGCTGATTTAAAAGTATTATCTCCCACAAAGAGAATAGACGTAGACCATTGGATCTGTATAAGTTAGGAGAGTGAAGTAAAGTTTCACATGTTTCTTTATAAAGCCATTCCATGAGGAACTGACTTTTGTGAAGGACTCTTGTCTTGATTCAAATTAAGTGGATATTGAATCCAACATTATTTCAAAGCTGAATAGAGAAACTACAAGAGTTTCATGCTGAATATAGAAACTATAAAAGTTTCGGCAGATCCAAGCATAAGCAAACCCTTCATGACAGGGGCAACTCGTAGTAGGGATGGAGTAAGCTCTGATCACTATCCTTAGTATTTCCCATAATGTAAAACACATTTCCTAGTGGATGGGGGGGGTCACTACCCAGGCCGGTTTCAACCTTTATCGAGGTCTCATCAGTGGGAGCCAGACCCAAATGTAAATAAATACTCAGGTTGAAGTGATGCAGAACTTATACTTTACAATACGAGTTGCTAAAAAAGGTGTCACATCACAAAAGGCAGCAAGAATTACTGAAAAAGAGAGCCAAAAGGCTTCACTTCAGCGATGCAAAATTATTCAAATTAAGTGGATATTGTCCACTTCAATATTCAATATCCACTGAATAATCATTCAATATCTATTTGAATAATTCTGCATCGCTGAAGTGAAGCCTTTTAGCTCTCTTTTTCAGTAACTCTTGTCTTGTTCCAATGAACTCTATGTCTAGGGGTGATGGTATGTTCTGCAAGTCCAGACAGTTCAGGTTCAAGGTATTGAATATAAGACTAGTGTTCTAGCCGAATAAAAGCAGATCAACCTGTTTGTCTGAAATAAGATAACCCATAAGCGGAAGGAATATAGACACCTAGATAATTGAGATGAGGAAGCTTGTCCTTTGGAGAAGTGAGAAAGGTGGAGATTTTTCTGATGGGGCAAAAGGCAACAAACATATTTAGTAATTTTAAAACTTTTGCTATACGTTCACTAATGCCTTACATATAAGGGATAGGAATACAAGTTATTTCTTCTGTATTTGAAGAGGTAGCGATACCAAAACTGCTCAAAGCAATTTTGATGAAAGAATTCTTATAACCATTAGATAAAAAAGTGGAAATAACATGTTGCAATTCTTTCTGCAATAGCTCATCTGAAGGACATAAGGAGTGGGCCCGATGAACCAGTGTTTTAATAGTTCCAGCCTTTTGATTGGGATGGTGATGAGATTTAGCATGGATATAATAGCCTGTATGAGTCTTCTTCCTAAAAACCAAATGTAGGTTACCATCTGGTTGGCAAAGAATTAAAAGATCTAAAAAGGCTAACTGCTTATTTACTTCTTCTAGGGTGAATTGGATCTTTGGATGAAGTGCAATTAATTTAGAGAGAAACTGTTGTAATTTATAAGAAGAGCCATTCCAGATAACAAAAATGTCATCTACATATCTGAACCAATGAGTAGGTCTAGGTGAAATGTTGTCAAAAATACGTTCAAAGTGTTCCATAAAGAAGTTGGTGATAGCAGGAGCAATAGGATTGCCCATTGTTGTTCCTTCGATTTGTTGATAAAACTTGTTTTTAAAGGGAAAATAACTAGAATGTATTCCAAAATCAAATATTTTAAACAATGTCTGAAGGAAATTTTTGTTATAGTAATTCAATGCTGTCAGATAAAAGAACATTAGTAAATAATGAAACAATATCTAAACTAATCATAATATCCGAAGTGTTCAAATGAAGATCTAAAATTTTATTTTTGAAATCCAAAGCACTTTTTATATGAGTAGCAGTTCTTCTATTTGAAGAAGTGGATAAAATTGATAAAGTTTGAAATTTTATAAGTGGGACAACCTATACAATCTACAGCTGGTCTTAATGGAAAAATACCTGGTTTATGAACTTTTGGAAGACTATACAATCTAGGAGGATGACTAAAGAAGGTTTTAAGTTTTTTTCTTTTAATCTTCATTCCATGTAGATACATTATCTATATGAGAATTAAGACTTTTTAATTGACTACTGGTAGGATCCAAGTGTGAGGGGCCTGTAAATCGAATAGTCTCAGAGTAATAGAGACATTTTTCTCTCATATTCTCTTCTATCTTGAATAACCACAGACTTTCTTTTGTCAGCATTCATAATAATTAAATTATTATTATTCTTCAGTGATGTCAGTGCTTTAAATTCAGAGTAAGAGAGATTAGGACGAGGAGGCTTGGCATTAAAAAGAATTTTTGCACATTGAAAATGTGACCTGTTAGCTGTTTTTTGGGATAAGGATAAAATACCTCTATCTATGCTATGAAAAAAATACATCAGGGGTACTATATTCGAAGTAGTAGCGAAAGTCCTTTTGAAAAAACAAAACGTTCATTGTCTGTTAGTGGATGGCCAGAAACATTGACAACAAGTCTATCCGTATCACAGACATTAGCACTGGTTCTAGAGCGGCTCACCAGCTAATCAAAATCATCGACTTCATACCTAAAGGTTTTTAATGCTTCTTGTGATAAGTAAAGTGTAAGTTTGATTGTGAGGCACTCTAGAACCAGTCTCTTTTACATTGAGTGGGCAAATTTTTTAAAGGTTTTAAATATGTGGCATACTAGTTTGAATGTTTTCGATAAAATTTTAACTATAAAATTAGTATTGTGATAATAATAATAATGTATAGTTTCTGTGGGAGGGAAGCTGTTTATCATTATCCAGAGTTGGGTCCTTTTCATTCAAAATATTTCCATCATCATCAAATTCCTGACATGTACCCTCAAGGGGTGTACAGGATATGATAGTACTACATGAAAAATTTACGCCATCACTAACTTCTTATCTACAATTTTCCTCCAAATCAGTCTGTTACTTGTCAAGACTCCAACATTATCAGATCTTATATTTCTGTCGTCTAAGGCACTTTGTACTGTATCAATCCACCTATATCTTGGTCTTCCTCTGGGTCTTCTCCTGCCAACCTTGCAGAGAACACTTGTTTTGCTAATCTTTCCTAGCCCATCTGTTTAAGTGGCCATACCACTTGAGATTAGCTCTGATAACACATCCCTGGATGCTGACAATGTCAAGTTCTTTCCTAATATCCTTGTTTTTAATATGGTATTCCCATTGATGCCATCTGTTCATGCCTCTAATCTTTCTCAGGACTCTCATATCTGC
The DNA here is from genome assembly GCF_054136105.1 of Typopeltis vanoorti. NCBI lineage: Eukaryota > Metazoa > Arthropoda > Arachnida > Uropygi > Thelyphonidae > Typopeltis > Typopeltis vanoorti. Next base: position 4,922,505 of record NC_143550.1, on the reverse strand, counting down.
GGCCTCTAGTCTTTGGTCAAGTGTTTTACTTCTGCCCTAGCTCTCAAATCCATAAGTTAAAACTGGTTTGAATACTGTCTTGGTATACAGATAATTTAGTGTTCCGACTAATTTCTCTCTTATTCCATATGAGTTTATTCAATTGCCTTCCTACCATACCAGCTTTATTGATTCTCTTGTCTATTTCCATATTTAATTTACCATCTTCACTAAAAATTGTGTCTAAGTAGCTGAAATGTTTTACTTATTCCACAGGTTCAGCGTTCAAAACACAGTTTACATTTTCAACGATTCTACCTATTTTCATTGTCTTTGTCTTTTTATTGCTGACCTTCATACCATATCTATTACAACAGTTATTCAATTTAGTCAGGGAATCTTGCAAACTTGTAGCAGATTTATTTAGAAGTATAACATCGCCCGCATAAAGCAAAGAGCTGACATTAACATCTCCAATTCTCATATATCATGTTTAATACCGCTTTCTTTCATAATGTGATCCATATAGATAATGAATAACAGACAGGATAATGTACATCCTTGTCTCACACCAGATTTAACATTAAACCATCTTCCTGTACTTCCTTCAATTCTAACTGCTCACTTGCAACTCAAATAAAGACTAAGTACTGCTTGATATAATGCCCCATTGACACCATATAACTGTAGCGTATTGAATAGCTTCTCTCTTGGCACCTTGTCGTATGCCTTTTCCAGATCGACAAAACTTAAATACAGATCTTTGTTATATTTCCATGCTTTCTCAACTATTTGTCGTAAAGTGAAGATCTGATCCTAACAGCCTCTATTTGGCTTTAATCCAGCTTGTTCTTCACCAAGCTTTTCTTCCACAATTCTTCTCAACCGTTTCTCAAGTATACTGGCATAAATCTTGCCAGGAACATTCAGTAGGGATATACCTCTGTAATTCTCACATTCAGTTTTATTTCCCTTCTTATATATGGGTACTATTAGAGCTCTACTCCAATCATCAGGAATTCGTTCCTCTATCCAGGCCTTCAGAACTATGCAGTGCAGCCACTGGAGGACTTAGACTTTTATACCACCATACTTCAGCATTTATAGTCGAATATCATCTACTCCTTTCTAGTATGCCTGTTGAATGTTTATTACCAGTGGGCAATCACTGCTTGTTTCATTTAGCAATTTTTTGAAGTAATTACTCCATACTTCAAGGATATGTTTTTCTCCCATTTTCATGTAACATTTATCATCTCTAACTCCTTTTACAGAACTCTTTCCTCCATTTCTAAGCTTCTTCAACAACCTGCAGAATATCTTACCACCTTCTTGATATTTATTTTTTATGTTCTTGCCAAAGTCATCCCATGACTTTTGTTTAGTTAGTTTTACACACTGTTAGCTTTCTTACATTTGTCTCTGTATTCTCCAAGAGCACAAGCTGACTTTTTTGCCAGGAATTTTTGATATGCTTTCTTCTTTTCCTTCACTGCCTCTTTAACTTCCTGTGTCCACCATGGAGTTCTGATTTTTCTAATCCTTGCAGACATCCTCACCACATGCCTCTCTTGCTGAATCAATCAGGGTTTTCTTCAAGGTTTGCCAGTGAATCTCCAAGGTTTGGTTCTTGTTCTCAAACTCTTTCATTTTTTCTTCATTAATGTTTGTGTATTTTAGTCTACAGTTCACATCTAAGAGCTGCTCAACTTTTTTTTGCTTTAAAACTTTCATACATGTCATTCTTTTCAATATGAAATTCAATTTTATCTTGCTCAAGACTAAATAGTGATCACTTCCAATTTCAAATCCTCTGTACACTCTGGTGTCCTGCACCAGGGAGAAAACATCACTATCAACAATAACATAGTCAATGAGAATTTTCTTATTCCTTGCCTCTTCTCTCCATGTGAATTTGTTTACATTTTTATGTTGGAACATGGTACTAGTAATAACCAGTCCATGTCCTGAGCAGAAATCCAACAGGTATTTGCCATTATTATTAGCTTTGCTCTTTTCTCCAATTTTCCCAAAACATTTTTGTATGCCTGACAATCACTTCCTACTCTTCTATTTAGATACCCAACAAGGACCAACTTTTCCTTTTTCATTTTGTCAGTTGCTTTCTCTCTAAAGCCTCAAAAAATTCCTCCACTTCTACCTTAGTAGAGCCTTCTGTGGGACCATATGCACAAATAAGTCTCATTGTCCAGTTCCCCATTCTCATATTTGCCTACATTACTCTACTTGAGACTGACTGCCATTCAAGAAGATTAGCCTCGTATTTTGTGTTGAATACTATGGCTACTCCTTCTTTTCCTTGATTGTCATTGCCTGAATATAACATTTTCTATTTATTGCTCAGAAAGATCTCACCAGTTTTGGTCTTTTTTGTTTCAGTCACCCCTATTATGTCGATCTAGTACTTATCTAATTCCTCAGCTAGCTCCATTTCTTTGCCATTCAGGCTTCTTATGTTGATAGTACCAATCTTTTATTCTGGTGATGTTGAGTTGGAGTGTGTTTTCAGATTTGTTTCAGTAGCTGACTTTTTGCTGTTTGCCCTGGTTCCCTGGCAAAAACAACGGAAGCCTTGTTTAACCAGGTGATGCCCCAGCCGGCATGAAATTTTGTCATGTTGTACCATCATTTTGTATATTGGTTTAAGCCAATAGGAATACAATTTGGTCAGCTAAATCCCAAATTGCCAGCCCATCCTTGTTCGTTCAGTATCCAAGTAGATACCCAACAGGGTGCACCACGAGAAGGTGAGGATTGGAAATTAGGTCTGAAGCCCTAGTCAGTTCTCTGCATTCCTTTAAAGGCTATGTGGAGGGCTCCTCTCAGTTATACAGCTTTGACCCTTAAGCACTCCTCAAAATGTTTCCAATTTAACTAATTGTCACTACATATAGTACACAGATGAAATTGTGTGTATACTGTATTTTGCAATAAAATAAAGCTACTTGTTTTTCTTGCATTTGTGGTATGGTGTCTGTTGAGGAGAGGATATTTATAACAATACAGGAGTATTTTCATTCATCTTATGAAAGAATACGCATAGTGAACCAAAGTCCATTTATTCCTATGAATAAAACTGAATCCCATGTTTCATCTCAAGTATATTCATTGCATTAAATAAGATGTTTCCTTTAGCAATCTGCTTACTTTTTATAATAAAGTGACCAATGCATTGGATAAGGGTGTTGCATATACAGTGATATATTTAGATTTTGCAAAGAAATTTGATAAACTGCCACATGACAAGCTGGTAATTAAATTGGAACAGATAGGGCTGAACAGTATATTAGTTCACTGGATTGGAGATTGGTTGTCTGATAGGTATCAGCAAGTTGTCTATGGAGGAGTGACATCACAGAAGATGAAAGTTACTACTGGTGTACACCAAGGGTCTGTTTTGGGTCTATTGCTGTTTAATTTATATGCAAATGATATTTGGAGAGGCCTGAATGTTGATATGGTTGTTTGCAGATGATGCAAAGTTGGGGAGTGCTATCAGGAGGAGCGGATGCTGTGGCTTTGCAAGAGGACTTGAATACATTGGCTGAATGGCTAAATGAGAGTGGGGATATCAATATAATGTTGCAAAGTAAGGTTTTAAAATTTGGAAGCAGAGATGGGATGCAGAGTTGGAGGCTAGATAGAGGGCGGTAGTAGGACATCGTTTGAAGAGCTCCGAAAGATAAGTTATTTAGTTCTATAAAAATAGCATTATAATAAATTTAGCTTAATCCTTTATCCAAGCGAACTTTCAAAAATAGCGTTATTAGTTTAAAAATTGTGCTACAATTATAGTATACTGCAGAGTTAATCTGTTCAGCAAAAAAAAAATTGTTTCAATTAGTGTTAAATGAGTATTTAATAAGATACAACAGATACATAGTGTAGCACATGGCACCAATACATAGGAAGACAATGGCGTCCAAATCGCCGTCTTCATTTAAAAAATTTAATCAAAGGGAGTTCGTCCAGTGTAATGTCTGCAAGATGTATGCTTTTCCGAGAGCGGCTGGAGTTTGGTTTAATAACGATAATGATGGGAAAATGTGCTAAAAGTGTCGATTTGAAAGTGAGGATTTGAAGTGTGTCTCAGTTCGTGAGATTGATGTAGTAGATGAAAGTTATAATGTGATAGAAAATCGTGATGTAGCACCAAATAGCATTAAGAGTGGTGTCAAAAGTGAAAGTAAAAGTATAGAGCAAGATAATGTTTGAGTGATAAAAAAAATGAAGGGTTAGTTGCAATGAGGGAGATTGCACGGTTGCGTGGAGTGATACATAGGACGAAGCAGCAGCTGGAGCGATTACAAAATTGTCTACAGACTGCATCAGCTAATAGAAAGAAGCAAATGCATGATAATAAAAATTAAAACATGATCGGGAGTGAAAGAAAAATTAAGACGTGAGTGTTGTATGGTGATTCAGTAGGAAAAAGTGTAATATATGAGAGTTTGACAAACTTGTGCTTTCTGGGTGTGAAAATTAATGATGTAAGTAAGGCTATTAGAGCACAAAAGCATAGGGTGAAAAAAATGATAGTAGTGGCAGGAACGAATGATTTAAAAGGCGAAAAATTTGCTATGAGAGAGGACTTGAAGGAATTACTAGAGGTAGCAAAAGAAAAGAGTGAGAGAGTTCAGGTAGTGAGTCTGTTACTGCGGTATGACAGAATAGAGTTCAGAAGGAGGGCCATAATTGCGAATGACTCTATGCACAGGTTATGCAGGAGGAGTGGTGTGAAGTTTGTGGATGTGTGGATGGTTTGCATCTGAATGGATTTAGTGTGCGGAGACTGGAAAAAGTGTTGCTGAATGAAGTGAAAGTGGATGTGCAGAATCAGGGAAACTAGAACTATTATGGGGGGGGGGGGATATGTAGACATCAGTGAGGCAGTTGAGTGTGACATGTGTATAATATGCCTGAGCTAGTACGTAGGAAAACAAACCAGAATGGGATAGTTAGTAGAAGACATCAAGATAAGGATGGAACAAACGGGCTTCTGCACTTTATGTATACTAATGCCAGGAGGATTAGGAACAAGGAGGAATTTTTGGCCTTGGTAGGCTCTTCCTGGCCACAGGTTATTGGCATTAGTGAGACATGGCTGACAGAAGATGATATAGCTAGTGGGATAGAATGTGAAGGGTATAGTGTGTTCAGGAGGGACAGAGAGAAAAAAATGGGGGGAGGAGTGTTATTGATGATAGCTGATGAACTGCAGGATAGTGGAAAGAGCACATTTGAGGCTATATGGTATGAAATAGAGGCCAGCAGAATAAAATATACAGTTTGGTGCTGCTATAGACCAGGTGATGGAATAAATGATGGAGATAGTATGCATAGGCAAATAGACTCAATGAGTGTAGGACGGGTGATTATTATAGGGGATTTCAACTATGGTAACATGGATTGAAAGGAGGAGAAGACACGTGGGAGAAAGGAAATGGATTTTATGCAGTTTACTAAGGGATAACTACCTGAGACGGCATGTAATGGAATATACTAGGGGTTCGAGAGTGCTCAACCTAGTAATTACATCTGAGAATTTGACTGTAATGAATATGACCACGTTGCCACAAAATGGTGAGAGTGATCATAAGGTCTTGACCTGGGAAGTGGCTAAATGTGTGGAATTATCAATTAAGACAGGGTACATGTGGAATTACTGGGCTGGTAAGTATGACAAGCTTAGGAGATTTCTTGGTTCAGTGCCATGGCATGTAAAATTGCAAGGGCTGGATGTTAATAGTGCATGGAAAGTGGTTAAGGAGTGTTTGCAGGAGACAATGGCTGACTGCATACCTAGAGTCCGGATAGTAAATCAAGTGGGAGTTAAATGGATGAATAACACCATTAAGCTTGAGCTGCAAAGAAAAAAACAACTGTGGAGGGAATTTAAGGAGAAAGGTGACCTGCAGGCACACAAAAATTATAAAGCACAGGCCAGAAGGGTAACTAGTGTGGTAAGAAAAGCAAAAGCAGATTATGAAAGGAAATTAGCAATGCAAGCTAAAGAGAATTCCAAACAGTTTTTTCGATATGCTGCAAGTAAAAGAAAATGTATATGGCAAAATGATTCTAAGGAATGCCGAGCAGGGAGGTAACTGAATCAGTTGAAATAGTGAAATTACTGAGCGAGCACTTTGCAAGAGTATATCATCCAGGTGGTGATATTGCAGGAATGAGAGAACGAATGGCTGATGCAGGAATTGAAGTGAATGAAACGAGGTGAATAGTATATTACAGAACCTTAATGTAAATACATCTGTGGGTTTGGATGGCATACCAGCTCAAGTCTTATGTAAAGCAGCAAAGGAATTGTCAGTTCCCTTGACCATACTGTTTAATTTAAGTCTCAGCTCTGGGTTAGTTCCGAGGGAGAGGAAAGAGGGGAAGATAGTTCCATTGCATAAAGGAGGTTCCAAGACTGCTGTTGCAAATTACCAACTGACCAGCATATCAGGAATCATTGTCAAGGATTTGGAGATATTAGTCAAGAGCAAAATACAGGAATGGATAGATGAAAATGGGATACTGCATGGGGGGACAGCATGGTTTTGTGAAAGGTAGATCATGCCTCAGTAACTTGCTCACGTTTTATAACACAGTGACGGCTGAACAGGATAAGGGTAATGGATTTTACAGTGATACTCCAGGACTTTGCTAAGGCCTTTGACAGGATACCACATGGAATTCTAATCAGTAAACTGCAGCACATAGGGATGGATATAGGGTTGGTGAGATGGATAGGAGGGTGGTTGATGGAGAGATATCAGAGAGTAGTTTATTCAGGAGTAGAGTCCAAAAGAAGGCCTGTTACTAGTGGTGTACCCTAGGGTTCTGTTCTTGAACCACAGCTATTTAATTTGTTCATTAATGATATAGGAAAGGATCTGAGAGGAACTGTTCATTTATTTGCTGATGATGCAAAGTTGGGTAGAGCAATAGTGAATGCACATGATGTCAAAATTTTGCAGGATGATTTGGACAGACTGGCAGTCTTGGCTAATGAGAATGGATGTCAGTTTAATGCAGCAAAGTGTAAGGTTATGCATTTTGGGGTGAAAAAATTAGCAGCAGTATATCACATTTGTGAAACTGTACTCCAGGAGGTTGACGAAGCCAGAGATTTGGGTGTGTTGGTGGATAGGGAGTTGAAGGGAGGCACATAACAAAAGTGGCTAAATCAGCTCATCAGATCACTTGGTTACTGAAGAATACTTTGACGAGCAGAGATAAGCAAGTTATTGTTCCTCTTTATCGAGCTTCGATAAGACCCTATCTTGCCTACTGTGCCCAGATCTGGGTTCCTGGGTTACAGAAATTGGTTGACAGGTGGAAAAGAGGTATTATGATTGAGACATTCAAATTACTGATTGGTTTTTACAAGATTAATTCAAAGGAAATTTTTCAGAACAGGTCTGGTGATGGGAAGAACTAGGGGCCATTCATCGAAATTGAGCAAGAGTGTAGTTAGCAAGGGTGTTGGAACTAGGTTTTTTACTTGGAGAGTGGTGAATGAGTGGAATAAGCTGCCAGAGTTTGTTGTTGGTGCCATGAGTATAAATGAATTCAAAGCAAAGTATGATAGATACTGTGCAAATGCCAAACAGTTGTTCTTGACATGATGTTTAAGGCCTCCCTTGATGAGACTAAGGACTCCTTGGAGTTGCCCGTAATAATAATAATAATAATAATAATAATAATAATAATGATGATGATGATGAATTGCTTTCTATAATGTTTGATTTATCCCATATAATTGTAGTGGATTGAAAGAGTTTTTATCTCTGGGCACCTTGCTGTATACCTTTTCCAGATTTACAAAACTAAAGTACAGATCCCTATTATATTCCCATGATTTCTCAACTATTAGTCGTAAAATGAAAATCTGATCTTGACAACCTCGATTTGGACTGAATCCAGTTTGTTCCTCTTCAAGTTTCTCTTTCACAAATTTTCTTGACTACTTTTCAAGTATGCTTGCCTAAATTTTACTTGGAACACTTAGCAGAGAAATTTCTCTGTAATTCTCACATTCATCTTTATTCCCTGTTTTTAACAGATGGGAACTATAAGAGTTCTACTCCAGTCATCAGGAATTCAACCTTCTGCCACGACCATCTGAATTATGCCGTATAACCACTGCAAAATTTTTATACCTCCATAATTCAGCATTTCTGATCAAATCAAGATTATATATATGATGTGTTTGAAACAGGAAAGACTAGAGATTTGTGTCAGCCCAAGAGGAGAAATATAATCTTGCCTTGAGATCTGTATCTTACATGAAGGTATCAGGATGTGAAGTGACATCTTTCTTATAAAAAATAAGTTAGAACAGTGTTGTGGCAGCACTGATGTTAAGAGGGTTTTCATCATCCTGCTAGAGTAAAATGGCAAGGAAATCAGTATTCATGACACTGGTTGTGAATGAACTTGAAGATCAGAATGTCTCAGCATTATGATGTCTGTCAGATAAAGAAACAGGCTGGAGTGTACAGTTATCAGCAAAACTATGGACAAAATTTTGGATCAGTGTGGCCATTTATGTATAGGAAAAAGAGCAGGTGGAAACAAACAGCCATGAATTATTCACACACTGGTGGGAAACTCTGAAGGGAGAAAGCTGTTCACAATGAAACATATTTAATGACCAGTGGCTACTAAGTTAAGTGATATTGGGTTTCGAAATCTCTAATGCACTGTTATTAGTTACATAATTTTCAAATTATCTGAAACCAAATGGGATTGCATTAAACAGAACCTACATGCTATATGAGAATGATGAAGCCATATATCAGTAAACTTTAATCTGGATATAAAATATCTGGAGGTAAAAATCTAAATTTTTAAATGAGAATATGTTTTTTAAATATTAATATTAAAATTTTAAATAAAACATTAATTTTGTTTTTATTTTGATGCAATCTCATAATGATTTGTCTAATGATTAACTGATGTCCACTAATAACTGAAAAGTAATTGTCATTTTGATTTAAAATATATATATATATATATATTTTTTTTTAAAAAAATAGATTTAATGACTTAAAAACCGAGATTACTTATAAAGATTTAATAAGATTAATACAACTAGTTTCGGCTTATAATAGCCTTCATCAGGTATTCTTAAAGGAAGAGAATAATTATAAACATTGACGTATCTAAAAACTTGAAAATACAGGTAAAATATCGCCACACATAATTGATACATAAAAAACGTTGTTTATGAAATTTCTTCTGGATCCTCCTAGACAGTGCACCACAGGAACTAGAAATTTTAAAGGCAGCATCTCCATCCCATATATTAGCACAGTCTCTAACAAATTAGCAAAAGTCCTTAAAAAATATAACATCAAGACGTTCTTCACCACCCTTCCAAAAATCGGTTCTCTAATCAGTCATCCAAAGCCTCCTCATCACAACCTAAAATATCCAGGTGTATATAAATTATGGTGCGATTGCAATATCCCTTATTTCAGACAAACTAACAAATCTGTGCAACGTATAGAAGAGCATAAAAGAGACATCTCTTACAAAAGATCACATGCAACTGCGTTATCCAGTCATGTTCTTTTTTCAAATAATCCTAATGATTATCAACAAAGCCACTCCGTTTGCTGGGATAGATCAGAAAATATTTTTCGTTATGATGATGAGTTTGAGAGAAAAATTATAGAATCAAGGGAAATCCTTCTGAATCCTGTCCACTTAAACAACAATTTGAGTTATAACATCCCAGATAGCCATGCTGCAGTTATTCAATATTGGCGTTCACGTGAGTCTGCACGCATACTTGCAATAAACAATGGCACGTCTGTTAGAACAACTTGAAAAAATACAACGTTTTTTATGTATCAATTATGTGTGGCGATATTTTACCTGTATTTTCAAGTTTTTAGATACTTCAATGTTTATTACTATTCTCTTCCTTTAAGAATACCTGATGAAGGCTATTATAAGCCGAAACTAGTTGTATTAATCTTATTAAATCTTTATAAGTAATCTCGGTTTTTAAGTCATTAAATCTATTTTTAAAAATGTATCACAACAACCGAGTTGAAGCATATAATTACATATATATAATTACATATGTATATATATATATATATATATATATAGCAGACAAATTCTGCAATCTTGTGGTCTTTACAGGAATGTGGTTCCTGCAATATACTATTGTTTGACATAGTGTGATTTCTGTAGTTTATTTTCTTGAGTTTCAGGATTAAAATCCTTGGTTTCCAGGAGGAAAAACCTTACTGGCCCATGCCAGAGAGGGACTAACTTGGGAATCAGTTAAAGAGAGGTTCAGAAAAAGTTCCTCTAGTGGGAAACCAGAATCAAATTTTCAACAGTCTTTCTTTGGGCAGCCTAGCACTATGGATGTACAAATCATTTCCACAAAACTTCACAACTGGAGGTATCTTTCATTTGGAAACACAGTTAGCATACTGTAGCACGAACCTGAGTTTTAAGACACTCTATTTGCATATGGACATACTCTAATGGGTAAAGTGGGAAAATTATCTTCCTCATGAAAAACAAATGTGTATCATACACTTGCACATGTATCCTTAAAGCACTAAATATCAAAATATTAAAAATAAACAAATAAAGTTCTGCACTTACTTTTTTAATTTCTTCTTTGAGAACCTCAATCTGATTCAGTACTGCTTTGATTTCTTCTGATTTAGATGACATTTGCCCATACAATGAACTAGTATGAAAAACAAAAAATATCTAGAAATCAGTAACTTTTACATTTTTAATTTCAAAACAAAAATGTAAAATACTACTTCCAAAAAATGGACAGTCTTATACCACTATTCCTGTTAAAGTTAGAAGAATGGAATAACACTTCAATTCTCTGAATAACCATTCTAGAAGGAACTTCCTCTGGTGTAACAACCTCATCTTCAATTCAGTACAAAACAATCATAGAATACAAACATCCTCAATCAAATTAGGAAGATGATCACTGACTCATACATCATTGCAGTTCTGATCATACTGCCAACTTCTACAAAACATTAACCTTACTCATCCACTATATCATGCTCAAAGTAGTAGCCTTGCACCTTTTGACAAACAGGCATACAACAAATTCTTACAGAAAAATAAATAAAAGATACATTCTTAATACAGAATCCAAGAAGTTCTGTCTCACTATGCATTCCATCAATAATATCACAGAGTCCTATGAAGGAAAATGAAAGTGATACACCAAAGCAGATTCCTAAAAGAAAGATTATTCAAATCATCTCAAAGCATTACTTGATGTTCCTAACTCAAACAGGAATGACAGTATTTAAATGTCGCAATTCTAGGGTGTAGTTCTACTGAACATTCTTCATCAATATCAACATCAATATATATATATTACACAAGTTAAAGTTTTTTTAACTTGGGTATACTATGTTAAAGATACCAAGCAATTTTATAAGCTAGATTTTAATCCTTTTTCCCAAGTAAGCAAACAGACAAGTAAGTCAAGTTTGCCCTGCATGTAGTGCAAGTCTGAGGCAACCCGTGGTAAAGGTGGAGTAAGCTCTGATCACTTTCCTTATTATTTTCCCCTAATGCAAAGCACATCCCCTTGTGGAGATGTATGATGCTATGCATTAAAGGCAAGAGCCACTAACCAGACTGGTTTCGACCTTTATTGAGGTCTCATCAGTGGGAGCCAGACCTAAAAATGCCAAGGTTGAAGTGATGCAGAGCTTATAAATTTTACCTAAACAAGTTGCCACAAGGTGCTTTGACCTTATTAAATAAAATACTTGGGAAAAAGGATTAAAACCTAGCTTATAAAATTGCTTGGTATCTTTAACATAGTATACCCAAGTTAAAAAACTTTCTACATTTTACTCTCATCCTGAGATTTCAATAAAAATCTCAGGATGAGAAATCTGATGGTGTCTTCACATTTTCTGTATATTCTTTTTTGAATTATTTTCAGAAACATTTTGAGAACATGACCCATTAGACTGATCATTCTATAATCATTACAAGTTTTCGCATTTGCTTTATTAGGTAGCATGATGAAGATCGAATGTATCTGGTCTTCAGCAATTATACCATTGTACATCTTATTAAATAGCTTTACTAATATAGTAATGTTGTCGTCTCCTAATAATTTTACTATTTCTGCTGGTATTCTACCATTTTATCAGGATTTTACCATTTTTAATGAGTTCAGTGTACATTCTGCCTCTGATCTTAGAATGCATGGACGTTCCATCTGTTCATATTTTCTGGGTTTTCTCTGTTATCAGTAATGAGTGCTTCATATTCCACCCATTCTTTTATTTTATCATCCTTTTCGGATATTATTTCTATTATTTAGAAGGATACATAGTTGTTTTATCTTGAATATATCTAAGGTCTATTCAGCTTTTTATGTAGATTAAAACTGTCATACTTTTCCTGTAGAAATTCTATTCCTTTACATCAATAAAAACTCAACCTGCTGTATCACCTTTCCTCAGCTGATGCCCTATTGTCATTGTCATAGCATAACAAACGATAACTTTAAAATGTTTTCCTATCTATATGAAAGGACTTCATATATATCCACTATTAAGTTCCAAACAATTCCCCTTATTTCTCTCACAGCAGAAAAAAAAAAAAGGAGCCACTTGAAAATGGCTACAAAATCTTGTCACATATATTATTATTATTACTATTATTATAAAGAGAGTCCTGTAGGGAGTGACTCATTGAAGGAGGCCACATACCACTTGCACAAATTCTCACTCTGTCTTCAAAATGAGTATTCCACAATCCTAAGATGATGTTAATGGATGAAAGTGGTAGAATGGTAACTGCTGCAGAAGACAATGTTGAGGTATCAGTGATGAATTTATAAGAGTGTTCCATCCTGATCAGGGTGAAATCATGAGGAACTTAAGTATACAGGACATAGGAGAGGATGGCTAATTATGAATGAGCAAGAGGTATTTGAGGAAATAAATAACCTTGATGTCAATAAAGCAATAGGATTTGATGACATATCACCATGCATATTAAGGGAATGTTCCAGGGAATTGACAGTAGCATTGTCATGCCTGTTTAATAACAATCTTGTAACAGCACAGGTTCCAAGGGAGTGGAAGGAGGGTAAAATTGTACCACTACATAAAGGAGATAATAAGGCTGTAGCTTCCAATCTGTATATCTGGAGTTGTGATGAAGGTACTGGAGAGAATGATGAGAAGTAGGATACAGAAATAGGTTGAAAAACAGCAGTATTCTCTGTCGTTATCAGCAATGATTTTTTAAAGGGAGATCATGCTTCACTAACCTACTTATGTACTATAACAAGTGACAAATACCTTGGACAGGGGGAGATGCATGTACAGTGGTATAATTGAATTTTGCAAAAGCTTGTAAGTTGTTTTCAGGAGGCCATTGCTGGAAATTGTAAAAGGAGGGTGTGAGCAGAACAGTGAGGAGAAGGTTCTTTGCATGGAGAGTGGAATGCACTGCCAAAGTGTGTTGTGAATGTAGACACACTGAATCAGTTTAAAGCACGGTTGGATGACAAATGTGTGCAATAGTGTGCATCTCCCACAATGAATCTCCGACTCCATGGAGGTCAGATATTGATGATGATAATAATAATAATAATAATAATAATAATAATAATAATAATAATAATAATAATAATAATAATAAAATAGTCATCAGCTAGCTAATGAGTCACTCTATGTTACCATGCATGCACAACCGCTCTCCCATATCTTATCTGGCAGAAAATTCTGAATGGACCTTACTTTCTGGATGCACCTCATATCAAATTTAAAAATGTGTTATCTAAACTTCATCTGACAGCTTGCTTATGTCAAATAGAAAAACATCAAATAATAATTCAAACCAAAAGCTTTTAACTAGAAAATGATATTCACGTTTCCCAGATGCAAGGATTGAGGATAATAGCATGGATTCAAGTAGGTCAGAAGTCTTGCTTATGTCAAATAGAAAAACATCAAATAATAATTCAAACCAAAAGCTTTTAACTAGAAAATGATATTCATGTTTCCCAGATGCAAGGATTGAGGATAATAGCATGGATTCAAGTAAGTCAGGAAGTAACGGAAATCAGGTAAGTGACGTTGTTTGTAAAAAGAAAGCTGTTGTTTGGTATGGTGACTATAATAAAACATGCTATTGATGAGTGAGTTATAACTTTGAGTTTTCCTGGAGTGAAAATTAAGAATATAAAGGAATCAATTCAAAAACAGAAAAGAAAAGTAAATGAGATCATAATTGTAATAGGTATTAACGACTTAACTAGCAATAAGTTCAGTATGACAGAGGACATGAAAGGGTTGTTGGAAGAGACGAGAGTGAAGAGTGAGAAAATGAAAATCAAAAGAATTTTCCCTCAATATGATAAAAATGAATTAAGAAGAAGGGCTATGATGGCAAACAATTCGATGTGCAGGTTGTGTAGAAGGAATGGATGTGAGTTTTTGGATGTGTGGAGTGAGTTTGAGGGAAAAGATTGGATTTGTATAAGAGGGACTGCCTACACCTAAATGCGTTTGGTATCAAGTCTAGAAAAACTAATAGCTGTTTGAGACCTTTTAACTTCTTGACTGGGTTACCTGTATATGGAGGCTAATGACTTCACATTAATTACCTTAGCACCCCATAATGCAAGGCACATATCCTTATAGACATGTATAATGCTATGCATTATGGAAAGGACCACTACCCAGACCGGTTTTGACCTTTATTGAGGTCTCATCAGTGGGAAGCAATACTAAGGTTGAAGTAATGCAGAGGTCATATATTTCCCATATAAAAGTAGTCAAAAGATGTCACACCTTATTACCAAAATACTCTGGATTAAAGATAGATGTTGAAAGTTTTTTCACATACTATAATTTTTTGGCATCTTTAATTTATAATATAATATAATTGAATGAAAAAACTTTCAATTATATAGTCATATATTTCCCATATACAAGTAGTCAAGAGGTGTAACACCTCATTACCAAAATACTCTGGATTAGAGATATATGTTGAAAGTTTTTTCACTCAGTTATATTATAAATTAAAGATGCCAAAAAATTATAGTATGTAAAAAAACTTTCAACATCTATCTTTAATCCAGAGTATTTTGGTAATAAGGTGTGACATCTTTTGACTACTTGTATATGGGAAATATATGACTTCTGCATTACTTCAACCTTGGTATTGCTTCTGGGGTTGGTTCCCACTGATGAGACCTCAATAAAGGTCAAAACCGGTCTGGGTAGTGGTCCTTCCCATAATGCATAGCATTATACATGTCTATAAGGATATGTGCCTTGCATTATGGGGTACTAAGGTAATTAATGTGAAGTCATTAGCCTCCATATACTGGTAACCCAGTCAAGAAGTTACTTCATGCACAAACGTTTGCTTACACTTGGATTAAGGATGTAACCAAGAACATAATTTCTTGGCACCTATAATTTGAGAAAAATATTTGAGAAAAATGAGAAAAATTTGAGAAAAATGGTATAGCATGAAATATGAAGTAAAGAAGGTTATTAAAAAAGATATGATAATCTGGTTAGAGGAACAATGTAAAAATATTAATAAATACTATGGTGAATATAATATTACTATTATTATTATTATTATTATTATTATTACTGTTATTACGGGCAACTCCAGGGAGTCATTAGACTCATCGAGGGAGGCCCTAAATCATATTCATCACAACTATTTGACATTCATACAGTACCTATCATACCTCGCCTTAAACTCATTCACTGTCACAGCATCCACCACAGACTCAGGGAGCGCATTCCACTCATTCACTACTCTAAAAGTAAAGAACCCAGCTCTAACACCTTTACTAACCACACTTTTGCCCAGTTTCCATGGATGTCCCCTAGTCCTCCCACAACCAGCCCTGTTCTCAAAAATATCTTCTGAATTAATTTTATAGAAACCCTTCAGTAATTTGAATGTCTCAATCATATCTCCCCTCCTCCGCCTATCAACCAATTTTTGCAACCCACAAATCCTCAACCTGTTCTCATACAGTTCATTCCACAGACCTGCTATCATCTTGGTCACTCGCCTCTGGATCCTCTCCACCTCCTCCCCATCAAGAGAAACCTAGGTGACCAAATCTGAGCACAGTAGTCTAGATGGGGTCTTATCAAGGCTCGATACAGAGGAACAATAACCTGCTTGTCTCTGCTTGTCAACGTATTCTTTAGCAACCAAGTGATTTGATGAGCTGATTTGGCCACTTTTGCAATGTGTCCCCTAAATTTCAATTCCTTATCTACCAACACTCCTAAATCTCGTGCCTCATCAATTTCCTGGAGCACGGTTCCACCAATGCAGTAAACTGCCTCCAATCTTTTCACCCCAAAATGCATAACCTTACATTTTGCCACATTAAACTGACATCCATTCTCCTTAGCCCAGACCTCCAATCTATCCAAATCATCCTGCAAAAATTTGACATCATCTGCATTCACTATTGCCCTACCCAACTTCGCATCATCTGCAAACAAATGAACTGTTCCTCGCAGATCCTTTCCTATATCGTTTATGAACAAATTAAACAGCAGTGGTCCAAGAACAGATCCTTGTGGCACACCACTAGTCACAGGCCGTCTTGTGGACTCTACTCCTGAGTAAACCACTCTCTGATATCTCTCCGTCAACCACCCTCCTATCCATCTCACCAACCCTATGTCCATCCCCATATGCCCCAATTTACTGATTAGAATTCCATGTGGTATCCTGTCAAAGGCCTTGGCAAGGTCCAGTAGAATCACCGTAAACCCATTACCCTTATCCAGTTCAGCTGTCACTGTGTTATAATATGTGAGCAAGTTACTGAGGCATGACCTACCCTTCACAAAACCATGCTGTCCCCGATACAGTATCCCATTTTCTTCTATCCAATCTTGTATTTTTCTCTTGACTATTTTCTCTAAGACCTTGATAATGATTCCTGTTATGCTGATTGGCCGGTAATTTTCAACAGCAGCCTTGGAACCACCTTTGTGCAGTGGAACTATTTTCCCCTCTTTCCACCCCCTTGGGACTGACCCAGTCCTCAGGCTCAAATTAAACAAAATGGTCAAGGGCACTGACAATTCTTTGGCCGCTTCACGTACGACACGAGCTGGTATACCATCCAATCCCACAGATGTATTGACATTGAGGTTCTGTAATAGACTAGTTACCTCTACTTCATTCATCACAATTCCAGTATAAGCTGTTGGTTCTTCCATTCCTGCAAAGTCACCACCTGGGTGATATACTCTTGCAAAGTGCTCGCTCAGTAATTCCACAATATCAACTGATTCAGTTACCTCCCTACCCTCAGCATTTTTTAAGATCATTCTACCATGAGCATTTTTCCTTTTACTTGCAACATATTGAAAAAACTGTTTGGGATTCTCTTTAGCCTGCATGGCCAATTTCCTTTCGTAATCTGCTTTTGCTTTTCTTACCACCCTTGTTACCATCCTGGCCTGAGCTTTATACTGTTCCTGCGCCTGATGGTCACCCTTCTCCTTAAAATTCCTCCACAATTGTTTCTTTTTTTGCAGCTCAAGCTTAATAGTGTTATTCATCCATTTAACCCCTAATTGATTTATTATTCGGACTCTTGGTATACAGTCAACCATTGCCTCCTGCAAACAGTTCTTAACCACCTCCCATGCACTATCAACATCCAGCCCTTGCAGTTTTACATGCCATGGCATTGAGCCAAGCACACACCTAAGCTTGTCATACTTACCAGCCCGGTAATTCCACATGTACCCTGTCTTAATTGTAAATTCGACTCTTTTAGCCACCTCCCAAGTCATGACTTTATGGTCACTCTCACCAATTGGTGGCAACATGGTCATGTTCATTACAGCCACATTCTCGGTTGCAATTACTAGGTCCAGCACTCTCTGCCCCCTGGTATTTTTCAATACATGTTGCCGTAGATAGTTGTCCCTTAATAACCGCATAAAATCCAATTCCTTCCTCCCATGTGCCCTCTCCTCTTTCCAGTCAATGTTACCATAATTGAAATCACCCATAATAATTACCCTTCTTCCACTCATTTCTTCTATTTGCTTATGCATACTATCCCCACCATCCACTCCATCACCCGGTCTATAGCAGCACCCAATTGTATATTTTGTTCTGCTGGATTGTATCTCACACCAAACAGCCTCAAATGCGCTTTTTTCCCCATCATGCAGTTTAACTTCTATACTCCTTGGCTGAAGATCATCAGCAATCATCAATAACACTCCTCCCCCCTTTTTATTCACCCTGTCACTCCTGAACACGCTATATCCGTCGCATTCAATCCCACTAGCTTTATCATCTTCTGTCAGCCATGTTTCACTAATACCGACAACCTCTGGCCTGGAAGTGCCAATCATGGCCAAAAACTCTTCCTTCTTGTTCCTAATACTCCTGGCATTAGTGTACATGAATCGCAGAAGCCCATTTGTCCCATCCTTACTTTGATGCCTTATACTAACTATCCCATTCTGATTTGTTGTCCGTCGTACTCGCTCGGGCATAATATGCTCATTCATACACTTAACTGCCCCCCTAAAGTCAGCATATCTACTCCCCCCCCCTCTTAATAAATCTAGTTTCCCTGAGTCTGTACATCCACTTCCACTTCATTCATCAACACTCTTTCAAGTCTCCGTACACCAACTCCATTCAAATGCAATCCATCCATCTTATATAAGTCCTTTCACCCATCGAACTCATTCCACACATCCACAAATTCCACACCACTCTCCATGCATAACCCACGCATAAAGTCATTGGCAATTATGGCCCTCCTTCTAAACACTTCACTGTCATACTGCGGTAAGATACTCACCATCCTAACTCTCTCACTCTTCTCTTTTGCTACCTCAAACAACTCCCTCACATCCTCTATCATTTCCATTTTGTCCTGTTTCAAATCATTCGTTCCTGCCACGATTATCATCTCTTTCACCCTCTGTTTTTGCAGTCGAATAGATTCGCTGACGTCCTTTATGATCGCACCCGGCTGGTACGACTTCGCATCATCCGCAAACAAATGAACTGTTCCTCTCAGATCCTTTCCTATATCATTTATGAACAAATTAAACAGCAGTGGTCCAAGAACAGATCCTTGTGGCACACCACTAGTCACAGGCCGTCTTGTGGACTCTACTCCTGAGTAAACCACTCTCTGATATCTCTCCGTCAACCACCCTCCTATCCATCTCACCAACCCTATGTCCATCCACATATGCCCCAATTTACTGATTAGAATTCCATGTGGTATCCTGTCAAAGGCCTTGGCAAGGTCCAGTAGAATCACCGTAAACCCATTACCCTTATCCAGTTGTAATAAGATGATAAGAAACATTAACAAGAAATGAAGTCTAAAGCAGAGACCAATAAAGGATGTAAAGCATGAAATCTTAATGAGTAGAGAAAAAATAGGACAGAGATGATGCTTGGAGTTATATAAGACAGAAGGAGATATAAGGGTCCAAAAGAGATTAAGCGATGAACTGAAGAAATGTAGAGGGACAAATGAATATTTTGATGAAAGAGGTTTAAAGATGGTAAAGCATTTGAAATGCAATATCTTTTCATTATACTTCAAATGCTTTACCATTATGGAGATGTCTGAGTTATATATCTAAATCTAAGATGCTAAATATGGTGGGGAGATGATGATAAGCAGAAAGATGAATTAGACTAGATATATAATATTGCATGAAATGAGTCAAGCACAAAATAATGGATGAGATCAATTTTAATACCCATTCACAAAGGACGAAGAAGAAGGGACTGCAAAAACTATGGAACAATCATACTAAAATAAAGAATGAAAATTTCAAAAGAATTTTTAGAACAAATGGGATTTATTAACAGAAAGAATAAGGACATAAATGAATGAAAATTTAGATGAACAAACAGGATTTAAAAGACACAGGATCAAAAGTGATATTTTTAATATGGAATATTACAATGATATTCAAGTTGCCAAAAGGTGTCTCACCTTATTATTAAATTACTCTGGATTTAAAGAAAGATGTTGGAAGTATTTTTCCACTTGGTTAGACTATAATAAATTTAATCCTTTACTAAAAAATACTTCCAACATCTTTCTCTAAATCTAGAGTAATTTAATAATAAGGTGAGGCACCTTTTGGCAACTAATATAGGTAAATATGACTTCTCCATTGCTTCCACCTTAGTATAACCACCTCTGGGTCTGGCTACCACTGACAAGACCTCAATAAAGGTCAAAACCAGTCTGGGTAGTGGCCCTTTCCTTAATGCATAGCATTATACATGTCCGCAATGAGATGTGCTTTGCATTATGGGAGATACCAAGACAAGGAGTGATGAGAGCTTGGTCCACCTTCACCACAAGTTGCCTCAGTCCTTAAGATACTTCAGGTGCAAACTTTGTTTGCTTACACTTGGATAAAGGATTAAACTAAATTTATTAAAGAACAATGAGAGATATGAGAAAAGGAGATCCAATATCCACAACCATCGTTATTATACTTCTCAAACATTCACTGGGAATGTTTGTCCAATGCATGAGAATCAGTAACCTGATGGAATTTTTTTCACTTGGCTATGCCACCAATTATATATTTGGTTTAATCCTTTATCCAAGTGTAAGCAAAAAAAGTTTGCGCCTGAAGTATTTTCAGGACTGGGGCAACTTGTGGTAAAGGTGGTATAATTTCTCATCACTTGCCTTAGATCTCCCATAATGCAAAGCAGATTTCCTTGCAGACATGTATAATGCTATGCATTAAGGGAAGGGTCACTACCCAGACCGGTTTTGACCTTTACTGAGGTGCTGTTTAAGTAAAGACCTCTCTAAAAATTAGGAGGTCCCCCAGACTACTCCCTACGAGTGACCGTCCAACTCAGAGTTGTTCCACTCAGTGACAGGCTCATCCCGTCACCAAGAAGAACTTCTCAGCGTTGGCTCTACCTAGTGGCAGGCTCAACCCCACCAGAAGACAGAGCCATAATCTCAGCGGTAGCCCCAAGAGACAGGCAAAATCCTACCCCAAGCAGAGCCTCTCATACCTCAAGGAAAGGGACCACTTCTGTGCAAAAGTACATCAGTGGGAGCCAGACCCAGAGGTGGTGATACTAAGGCAGAAGTAATAGAGAAGTCATATTTACCTATACCAGTTGCCAAAAGGTGTCGCACCTGATTATTAAAATTCTCCACATTAGAGATAAGTTGATGGAAGTGTTTTCACTAAGCTATGCTACCAATTATATATTTGGTTTAATCCTTTATCCAAGTGTAAGCAAACAAAGTTTGCACCTGAAGTATTTTCAGGATTGGTGCAACTCCTGGTAAAGGTGGTATAAGTTCTCATCCTTAGTATCCCACATAATGCAAAGCACATCTCCTTGGGGATATGTATAATGCTATGCATTAAGAGAAGGGCCACTACCCAGACCTGTTTCGACCTTCAGTATCAACACCTCTGGGTCTGGCTCCCATTGATGAGACCTCAATAAAGGTCGAAATCAATCTGGGTAGTGGCCCTTTCCTTAATGCATAGCATTATACATATCCCCAAGGAGATGTGCTTTGCATTATGGGAGATACTAAGGCAAGTGATGAGAACTTATACCACCTTTACCACGAGTTGCCCCAGTACTGAAAATACTTCAGGTGCAAACTTTGTTTGCTTACACTTGGATAAAGAATTAAACCAAATATATAATCAGTAATCTGAGATTTACAAATCAACAGTCACTACTGAAAAAAATGAACAGTGCTCAGTTATGAGGAAGGAAAGAGATATGGGATGATAATGGTAATTGAAAAACTAAATTATGATTGAGTCAAAAAAGGTTAGAAGTTTTATATACCTGGGAAGCAACATGACACACAATTTATACTAGAGAAAGGAGATAAGAACTTGGATAACAAAAGCATAAACAATGTGTTTAGAAAATGGATGAAGTGTGAGAAAGCAAAACAATAAGTCTTCACATGAAACTGAGGGCACTAGAAACATGCATATTAACAAGCACTTTCTATGAATGTAATGGGTAATGGTCATAGATTCTGTAACGCATATATCAGAAAGAATATACTATAGAAAAGTTCTATGAATTGGATGGATGCTAAAGAACAAATGAAGAAACTCTACAAAAAAGGAAAAAAACAGAAAGAGAATCTAACACAGAAAAAAATTCGAAGAAAACTCAAACTTTATGGACATAGGTGTAGGATGGATGACAGCAGAAAGATCAAAATCTTGATGTTTGATAAATAGACAGCATAAACAGAACGAGATGATTGAGAAGAAAGTGGGTAGATGATGTAAAGAAGTGATGCCAAAAGGATATATGTACGGTATCTTCGGCCACGATTAGCAGTAGACAGAAAGAAATGGCAGAAAACAGTGAGTACTACCACAGATACCAACATTGAATCCAAGGGTATTAACGATCATAACAAATACTGATGCGTTTAGGGTGCATTCTGTTAATACCATGAGGAATATTATGATTTACGATAAGCAAATCACTTACAATAATAAATATTTTTGTGTAATAGTACACACAATTAAGTACACAAAACTTCAGTTACTTACTCAAAATGTTCTTTGCTAACATATAATCCATTCTTTTTTCTAGATGCTTCCAAATCCTGCTGCAATTGACTAATTTTTTCTGTATATTCCTTGGAACAAAGATATATAAAAATTAATTTTAATTAAAAAATTACAATCTTTTTTTTTTGGGGGGGGGGGGGTTTCAAAATCAAAATTTTGCACTGGAGTATACAGAATCAAAACATATAATCAAAAATAAACAATGCAATAAGCCACAACATTAAACACAATATTGGCTACATAATGATCAAACAAGATTCTGCAAAATCCACAGCCCTATGTTGCTTTTGAAGAATCCAAAGAATCAGAGAACACCAACCCAATTAGATACAAATCAAGAGATTTGGCACTCTAAAATCTGATGGAAAACTAATCAGAATTCATATTAATAGAAAATAAAAAATAAATTATATATAACATAGTTCATAAATTAACTTTGCTCAGATATAATTATTTCATGCAATTGATCTTTAACATTTAATTTAGATGTAACAAGAGAAAAATAAAATTAATGGATATCCAGTAAATGCACAGATGATTTAAAAGGTGAAAAGTTTGCTATGAGAGAGGACATGAAAGAATTACTACAAGAAGCAAAAGAAAAAACTGAGAGAGTTAAGATAGTGAGTCTGTTGTCACAGTATGACAGAGTAGAGTTGAGAAGGAGGGCCATAATTGCAAATGACTCTATGCATAGGTTATGCAGAGGAGTGGTGTGGAATTTGTGGAGGTGTGGAGTGAGTTTGATGGGAAAAAGGACTTATACAAGAAGGATGGTTTGCATCTGAATGGATTTGGTATTCGGAGACTAGAAAAATTGTTGCTGAATAAAGGGAAAGTGGATGTGCAGTATCAGAGAAACTAGAGCTTTTCGTGGGGGGGAGGTTGAATGGATATCCAGACATCAATGAGGCAGTTAAGTGTAAGAATGTGTATAATATTCCTGAGTTAGTACGAATGATGACAAACCAGAATGTTGTGATAGTTAGTATAACGAGTCAGGATAGGGGTGGGACTTGGGGGGGGGGGGGGGCTTTTGTACTTTATGTACACTAATGCCAGGGACATTAGGAACAAGAAGAAGTAAATTTTGGCCTTGACTGGCTCTTCCTGGCCACAGGTTATTTGCATTAGTGAGACATGGCAAACAAAAGAAGATATAATTAGTGGGATAGAATGTGAAGGGTATAGTGTGTTCAGGAAAGACAGAGAGAAAAGAATGGGGAGACGAGTGTTACTGATAATAGCCGATGAACTGCAGTCAAAGAAAATAGAAGTTCAATTGCAGGATAGTGAAAATAGCATATTTGAGGCTATCTGGGGATGCTTAAGAGTCAAAGCTATATAACTGAGAGGAGACCTCCACATAGCCTTCAAAGGAATGCAGAGAACCGACCAGGACTTCTGACCTGATGTCCAATCCTCACCTTCTCATGGTGCACCCTGTTAGGTGCACCATGATACTGAACTGAATCTACCTGGATACTGAACAGAGAAGGATGGGCTGGCAATTTGGGATTTCGACGACCAAATTTTATTCTTATTGGCTTAAACCAAAATTTCAAATGATGGTACAACATGACAGAATTGCATGCCGGCTAGGGTGTCAACTGATTAAACAAGGTCCCAGTTGTTTTTCACCAGGGAACCAGAGCAAACAGTGAAAAGTCAGCCACTGGAACAAATCATAAAACTTATCCCAACTCAACATCACCAGAGTTCGAGATCGATACTATCAACATAAGAAGTCTGAATGACAAAGAAATGGAGCTAGCTGAGGAATTGGATAAGTACCAGATCGACATGATAGGGGGTGACTGAAACAAAAACGATAAAAATTGGTAAGATCTTTCTGAGCAATCTAAAAAGAAGAGTAGGAAATGATTGTCAGATATACAAAAATAATTTGGAAAAATTTGGAGAAAAGAGCTAAAATAATAATAATGGCTCAGGACATGGACTGGTTATTACTAACACCATGTTCAACATAAAAATGTGCACAAATTCACATGGAGAGAAGAGACAAGGAATAAAGAAATCTCATTGACTATGTTATTGTTGATAGTGATGTTTTTCCACTGGTGCAGGACACCAGAGTATACAGCAGATTTGAAATTGTAAGTGATCACCATTTAGTCTTGAGCAGGATAAAATTGAATTTCATATTGAAAAGAACATGTAAGAAAATTTTAAAGCAAATAAAAGTTGAGAAGCTCTCAGATGTGAACTGTAGACTGAAATATACAAACATTATTCAAGAAAAGAAAGAGTTTGAGAACAGGAACCAAACCTTGGAGATTCAGTGGCAAGGCCTGAAGAAAACATTGATTGATTCAACCAGAGAGGCATGTGGTGAGGTTGTCTGTAAGGATAGAAAAATCAGAACTCCATGGTGGACAAGGGAAGTTCAAGTGGCAGTAAAGGAAAAGAAGAAAGCATATCAAAAGTTCCTGGCAAATAAGTCAGTTTGCGTTCTTAGAGAATACAGAGACAAATGTAAGAAAGCTAAACACTGTGTAAAACTGGCAAAACTAATGCCATGGGAGGACTTTGGCAAGAACATAGAAAATAAATATCAAGAAGGTGGCAAGATATTCTGGAGGTTGTTGAAGAAGCTCAGAAATGGAGGAAAGAGTGTTGTAAAAGGAATTAGAGATCATAAAGGTGACATGAAAACAGGAGAAAAAGATATCTTTGAAGTATGGAGTAATTACTTCGAAAAATTGTTAAATGAAACAAGCAGTGATGACAGTAAAGTGGTAAAAAACGCTGACCAGGCATGCAGTCAGCAAAGTCAGGAATACATATCCATACTTGAAGTAGAAAAAGCCTGAAATGTGGAAAGGCAGCAAGAGTATATGATATTCGACCAGAAATGCTCAGGTATTATTATTATTATGGGCAATTTCAAGGAGTCCTTAGACTCATCGAGGAGGATCCCTAAACATCATGTTCAGAACAACTATTCAGCATCCACATAGCATCTATCATACTTTCCTTGAACTCACTCACAGTCATGGCACCCACAACAGACAATGGCAGCTTATTCCACTCATTCACCACTCTCCAAGCAAAAAACCTAGTTCTAACACCCTTGCTAACCAATTCTTCATCAGTTTCCATTAATGGCCCCTAGTTCTCCAACCACCAGACCTGTTCTGAAAAATTTCTTCTGAATTAATCTTATAAAAGTCCTTCAGTAATATGAATGTCTCAATCATATCACCCCTCTTCCACTTATCAGCCAATTTCTGAAACCCACAGATCTTCAACCTGTTCTCATTAGATTCATTCCATAGACCAGCTATCATCTTGGTCACTCATCTCTGGATCCTCTCTACCACCTCTCCATCAAGAAGAAACCCTGGTGCCCAGATCTGGGCACATTATTCAAGATGGGGTCTTATCAAGGCTCGATAAAGAGGAACAATAACTTGCTTGTCTCTGCTTGTCAAAGTATTCTTCAGTAACCAAGAAGAGCTGATTTAGTCACTTTTGCAATATATCCCCTAAACTTCAACTCCCTGTCCATCAACACTCCCAAATCCCTGGCCTCGTCAATCTCCTGGACTACAGTTCCACCAATGTGATATACTGCTGCTGTTCTTTTCACCCCAAAATGCATAACCTTACACTTTGCCACATTAAACTGGCATCCATTCTCCTCAGCCCAGTCTTCCAATCTATCCAAATCATCCTGCAAAATTTTGACATCATGTGGATTCACTATTGCTGTACCCAACTTTGCATCATCAGCAAACAAATGAACAAAATACAGCAATCCCTGATTAGTGCATTTTCGATTAGTGTGTCATTTTTTTTCGATACCCAAATTCGATTAATTCCCTCTAAAATTCGATTAGTGCGGCTACATACATCTCAAAAATAAATGTTACAGATTTTTAAAATTTTCTATCTTTACATTCTTTATGTAAACTATATCTCTTTGTAAACTTGAAAGAAAGAGCTATCAATGATGGAAAAGAAGAATTCCACGTTAGTGATTGGTGGTTTGAGAAATAGCCTAGTTATTGTTCTAATCAAAGGTGAAGCTGCGAATGCAGATAAAGAGGTAGCTGCAAATTATCCAGAGATTTTGAAGAAAATGAAAATTGTGTAAGAAGGGATCTATTATGACCAACAAATATTTAATGTCGATGAAACCAACTTTTTTTTTTACCGAATACCTTCCAAGACTTTTCTGCCCAGATCAGAGAAATCTCAGCCTGGTTATAAAGTCGCAAAGTCGAATGAAATTACTGCTTGCAATATGCAAGCCATTTGGAAGTACATCCTTCCATATTGTGCAAATGATTTTAGAGGCTTTTCAAATGAATCTAAGTTAATTAAATCTCATTCTGAGAAATTGAGTGATTCCAACTCGCTAAATTTAGATGCACAGTGGGAAGATCCTGAAGAATATGAAGAAAATTTAATCACTGACAAACCCAAAGAGATTTCGCAGAAACAATTTGAAAATATTTTTCATGCAACTGAAGATTTTAAGCAGAAATGCTTAGAGGCTGACTCTGATGAAGAGAGAAGCAGTAAAATTTTTTCATTTGCAGAAGAGGGAATATGGCCCTACCGTTAGTTGTATGAAAAAAAAAGAAACAGAATGCCGGCCAAACTAGATTAGCTCAATTCTTTGTTAAGAAGCAGAATAATGAATTTATATTCTGAATATGTTTTATTGTTTTCAGCTTCATGGTTTTCCTCTAAATAGGTCCTGAAACATACCCTAATTCTTTTATAAAAAAAAAAAATCAAGGATCAAAAAAGAAATTTGAGGGACGAATTATACTTTTTCCCATAGGTTATTATATTCGATTAGTGCGCTTTCGATTAATGCGCCTGTTTTAAAGAACACATTAGCTGCATTAATCGTGGGATTGCTGTATACAGCTGGGTGCTACTATATAGACCAGGTGATGGAATAGATGGTGGAAATATTATGCATAGGAAAATAGACTCAATGACTGAAGGATAGGTAATTATTATGGGGAATTTCAACTATGGTAACATTGATTGCAAGGAGGAGAGGACACATGGGAGGAAGGAAATGGATTTTATAAGTTACTAAAGGATAACTACCTGAGACAGCATGTAATGAAATATACTAGGGATTCGAGAGTGCTCGATCTAGTAATTGCTGCTGAAAATTTCACTATAACGAATATGACCACTTTGCCACCAATTGGTGAGAGTGATCATAAGGGAGGTGGCTAAATGTGCGAAAATTTTCAATTAAGACAGGGTACATGTGGAATTACTGGGCTGGTAAGTATGACAAACTTAGGAGATTTCTTGGTTCAGTGCCATGGCATGTAAAACTGCAAGGGCTGGATGTTGATAGTGCATGGGAAATAGTAAAGGAGTGTTTGAGGGAGGTAATGGCTGATTGCATACCTAGAGTCTGGAGAGTAAATCAAGTGGGAGTTAAATGGATGAATAAGACCATTAAGCTTGAGCTGCAAAAAAATAAACAATTGTGGAGTGAATTTAAGGAGAAAGATGACCCACAGGCACACGAACAGCACAAAGCACAGGCCAGAAGGTTAACTAGTATGGTAAGAAATGCAAACGCAGATTATGAAAGGAAATTAGCAACACAAGCTAAAGAGAATCCCAAACAATTCTTCGATATGCTGCAAGTAAATGAAAAATGTATAAGGCAGAATAATTTTAAGGAATGCCGATGGTAGGGAGGTAACTGAATTGGTCAAAATAGTAGAATTACTAAGTGAACACTTTGCAAGAGTATAACTTACAGGTGGTGATACTGCACGAATGAGGGACCCAATGGCTTATATGGGAACTGAGGTAAATGAAAATACAGTTCCTTAATGTTAATACATCTGAGAATGAATGGTATACCAGCTCGAATCTTACATGAAGTGGCAAAGGAATTGTCAATGTCCTTGACCATATTGTTTAATTTAAGTCTGAGCGCTGGGTTAGTCCTGAGGGAGTGGAAAGAGGAGAAAATAGCTCTGCTGCATAAAGGAGGCTCCAAGACTGTTGCAAATTACTGACTGATCAGCATATCAGGAGTCGTTGTCAAAGTAGTTGGAGAAGTTGATCAAGAGGAATGGATAAATGGAATACTGTAAGGGGGACAGCATGATTTTGTGAAGGGCAGATCATGATTTAGTAACTTGCTCGCGTTTTATAATACAGTGATGGCTGAATTGGATAAAGTTAATGGGTTTACAGTGATACTGCTGGACTTAGCTAATGCCTTTGACATAATACCACATGGAATTCTAATCAGTAAACTGCAGCACATGGGGATGGATATAGGGTTCATAAGATGGATAGGAGGATGGTTGATGGAGAGATATCAGAGAGTAGTTTATTCAGGAGTAGAATCCAAAAGAAGGCCTGTGACTAGTGGTGGGGGTCTGTTCTTGGACCACTGGTACTTAATTTGTTCATTAATGATATAGGAAAGGATCTGAGAGGAACCGTTCATTTATTTGCCGATGATGCAAAATTGGGTAGAGCACATGATTTCAAAATTTTGCAGGATGATTTTGATAGATTGGAAGACTGGGTTAAGGAGAATGGATGTCAGCTTAATGTGGTAAAAATGTAAGGTTATGCATTTTGAGGTGAAAAGATTAGCAGCAGTATACTACATTGGTGGAACTGCACTCCAGGAAATTGACAAAGCCAGAGATTTGGGAGTGTTGGTGGATAGAGAGTTGGAGTTTAGGGGGAACATAGCAAAAGTGGCTAAATCAGCTCATCAGATCACTTGGTTACTGAAGAATACTTTGATGAGCAGAGACAAGCAGATTATTGTTCCTCTTTATTGAACCATAATAAGACCCCATCTTGACTACTGTGCCAAGATCTGAGAGCCAGAGTTTCTTCTTGACAAAAGAAGAAACTCTAGTAAATCTTATAAAAACCCCTCAAGAAGGGGTTTTTACAAGATTAATTCAGAGGAAATTTTTCAGAACAGGTCTGGTGGTAGGAGAACTGGAGCATCCATGGAAACTGAGCAAGGGTGCTGTTAGCAAGAATGTTAGAACTAGGTTTTTACTTGGAGAGTGGTGAATGAATGGAATAAGCTGCCAGAGTCTGTTGTGGGTGCCATGACTGTGAATGAGTTCAAAGCAAAGTATGATAGATACTGAGCGAATGCTGAATAGTTCTTGACATGATGTTTAGTGCCTCCCTCGATGAGTCTAAGGACTCCTTGGAGTTGTCCATAATAATAATAATAAACAAGTCAATGCACTGTACAAGGTATATAAAATATTATCCGCATCAGCAATTTGTATGACTAGTGCATGGTGCCCATCTCACAAAGTCCAATCCCACATCCAAGTCAGAAAGACAAATGTGAGCTAGTAGTGTAATTCGTAGGGGATGCCTGATAGATGAAAATTCATTAAGAACCCTGAATGTTAAGGCTATTGGTCTGATGAAGCTGCAACAGGCCCAACAAGCCAGGAGTGGATTTATCTAAGTTAAACAAAGGGATCAAAGCAGGATGAATATAAAAGGCAAATGACCTGGAATGGAAAGGAAACTGAGAATAGGAACACTGGGCATATTGATAGTTATAGATAAAGATGAGAAGGTTATGATGGAGAGGAAATTATATGTTTTAGGTATAGATGAGATAAGATGTAAATGAGCAGATAACTCAAAAAAAGGTATTGGTTTTATCATAAACAAAGAAGTAAATTAGGAATAGAATAATGAAGCTCTATTTGAAACAACAGAAAATAAATCTCACTTATTCAAATATGCACGTGCACGCACGCCATAACCAGGTTTAGATATAAAGGAAAAGACATTATACATGGAGAAATTGGAGGGCATTATTCAAAATAAGAATGCTGTCATTGCAAACAGCTGATAGAGCTATCATATCCTTGATTTATCCTTGATAAAGAATGGAGCACAGAAATCACAGAGATCAAAGTTTTTCCATCTGTTGCTCCAGATGGGGGATCATAAGTTTCTTATAGCCATCTTTAAGGTGCATATGGAAATAAATGTTGCAAGAAAAGAAAACAAAAAGAGGGAGATAGAAATACAAAGCTGTAGATGTTGAAATCAATGAGGTAAAGCAAGAATTTGAGTCATCAGGTTCAAAGCTGATGAGCTGATTATAAATAATGTAGATAAAAAAATTGGGGGAAATTTTGAGATGTACTGGTAGGAACAAGAAGAGTGTGGGGAAAACGAGTGGAAACAGAAAAAAAAAAAAGAAACAAGCTGGTGGAATAAGAGAATTAATACAGCAGTTAAGTCAAAAAATAAAACCTTTTGGAAGTTCATAAAGATCAGATCAAAATACAGAATTGTTTATAATGAAAGAAAGAGCCATGCAAAAATAAATAAATAACAACAACAACTGGAGGAAGATATTAAAATGAGCAAGAAAATGTTATATGGATTAATGAAGAACAGAAGAAGAAGAAGCAACTGAGGATCCAGGGTTTTTAATATGGAGATAGAAATTTTGTGATTCCTTAAAGGAAGTTATGATGATGTGGCAACATTATTTTAAAGAACTGTTAAACAAAGATGAATGTCAAAGTGAAATTAAGTTAGGAATGACAGATAATAGATAAAACGGAAATAGGTGTTGCAGAGGTTAAAAAGCCACTAAGCAAAATGAAGAATAGAAAATCTCCTGTGATGGGCTTCTGATAGTTCAAGATCAAAATGACTGGATGATATTTTTAGATTGATCTAGAAAAAGAAGGTGACACCTGATGACTGGACCAAGGAGATTACTGTTCCAAAATATAAAGGAGGCTCGCAAAGGGAACATCATAACTGAAGAGGAATAGCATTATTGTGTAACTGCTGAAAAGATGTCAGCAACAAGAAAGAATAAGATAAAGATAAGCCTAAGAGAAGAGCAGTTTGGTTTTAGAAAAGGCAGATTCACTGTTGATTTCATTTTTTTTTTTTTCATTTTCATTTTTTGTAAGGAAAATAATGGAGAGACAGATGGAGAGAAGAAACAATATGAATATAAGGAATGTTTTTGGGACTAGAAATTAATGAAAAAATGTTTGTGAACTCTCACTTGAAGTGGTTGGCCATATAATGAGAATGGATTTAAAAAGAATACAAAGAAGGATGTATGAAATGAAAATTAAGTGGAATATACCAACAATGGAAAAGGTGAAGAAATCAAATAAGAGAAGATTTAGAAAAAAAGAAGCTCTGGTTGGAACAGAATTCATGATGAGAGAATATGGGAGGATAGAAAGAAATAGTTTTCAGGTGACAGTTGGCTTGCATCAAGGGTCAGCATTAAGTCTGTTCCTGTTTAATATTGTGATGGAGGTGGGGGGGATGATGGAGGAGGTGAGAGAAGAAGCGCCTTGGACAATGTTGTATGCGGATGACATCTTGCTGTGTGCAGATTCAAGAGAAGTGGCAGCTATACTGGAAAGATGAAGGAAAGTACTGCAAGAGAGAGAGGTATGAGACTGAGCAGAAGTAAGACAGAGTATATGTGTTGCAAAGTAGACAGCGGCCAGGAGACAGATCTGGAGCTGGAAGGAAATGTCATCAGGAAGGTTAGGGACTTTAGATACTTAGGTTTAACAGTGGAAGAGGATGGAGAGGCTGAGAAGGAAGTGGAATGCAGGATACAAGCAGGATAGAGGAACTGGAGAGAGAGGTGGCTGGATGCTATGCGATAAGAGGGTGCCGATCAATCTGAAAAGCAAAATCTATAGGACAGTAGTGAGACCAGCTATGATGTATGCTATGGAAACTGTGGCTCTGAGGAAAAATAACATCAGCAGAATGGAGGTAACAGAGATGAGAATGCTTAGGTGGATGTGTGGTGTGACCAGAAAGGATTTTCTAAGAAATGATTATGTGAGGAGTACAGTGAAAGTTATGAACTTAGGAGCGAAGATACAAGTGACAAGGTTGAGATGGTTTGGTCATGTGATGAGGAGGGAGGAAGAATATGTGGGAAGAAAGGTCATGCAGATGGATGTGCAGGGGGAGGAGGAGGAAGCACGGGCAGCCAAAGAAGAGATGGAGGGAGCTGGTGGAAGAGGACTTGAGGATAAAGATCTTGGATGTGGTTACAGTCCAAGACAGGAGGATATGGAGGAGACTTACCAAAAACAGTGATCCCACTTAAGTGGAACAAGCTGCAGAAGAAGAAGAAGAAGAAAGAAATAGATCTGATCCACCTGACTTGAGAGTTTCTGTAGGATCAATTGACCATAAAGGAAAAGTATAGGCTGCCGGTTCCTATCAATTTGTAAACAATTCCTGAATGGTGTTCCTCAAGTTTCTCAAGACTTCTGTGACTGCAATTAAAGGGTACTATGAAAGGAGTAAAGTTCTTCTGTCAACGATATCTGTCTGAATATTGGAGTTTATTTAAAAACAGAGAACAAAAATCTTAGATTGATTAATTGTATGTGATTAATATGTGGAAAACAATACTTTTAATAATGCTGATTATGCTATAGTATTTTCTTTGCTGCATCTAAAAACAAAGATGATTCATGACCTCCAAAGAGCCAATGACCCTAACCGAAACTCATTTACAGTACAGCAAAAATTATTTATTTTTCTTTATTTGCCTGTGTAGCCTTGTGGTAATGCTTCTATAATGCTGGACTCCAAAAAGGATGGTTGCAGGTTCTATTCTTGTAAAAGACTTTGGAAACTTCCTACAAACGGTCCTTCAACTGGAAAAGAGCCCAGTTGGAGTCTGATTATCACAAGAGGAATCCTTATATAGATTTTTTTTCAAATGAAGGGGAATCTACCTGACAACAAGCACAATTAACAGACAAAAATTACAATTAGTGAATGGTAGATGGGTGGAGTATTTAACATAAATATGACATAATTTTATGACAATCTCACAAAAGGTAAGAAAGTTATAGCATATTAAATTATCAAATACTGAAGTATAAAAAATGACATTAGTTATGTGGGTGGGTGGATGGGGGATGCCAGCATTTTCACTACACAATGGCAGTCAATATTCCCTTTAATTCTAATTACCTCTAAAAGTTAGATTGATGATAAAGAGGGCAATAATTTATTATTATTAACACCTCCAGAGAGTCCAAAGACTCATCGTGGGAGGGCATCTGCTCTATAACTCTCCGTCTCCATCAACCACACCTACCTTCATCATCCACACCAATGCTATTTACCACCGACCACCACTAGTACTTTCACAGACAATCACAAACATCCATGCCCACAGCGGGATTCGAACACGCAGTCTTTTGACTGGAGAGCAGATATGCTAACCACTCAGCCAACCAGGCAGGCTAATACCACCCAATTCCACCCAATATTGTTGAATCATTCAAATTTGCAATCACTTCAGTCATTTGCAATCATTTTATAAGAAGAAGTTAAAAAAAAGAGTGAAATTAACAATAAAATGGGTAATAATGAGTATTGTAAAAGAGACTGCAGTTAACAGTAAGACGATAAGTGGAACTGATGGCAAACAAGTTTGTGAGACTTTCAACAAAATAGTGGGGGTGAATGATAGCAAATAAAGGATGAAAGATTTGAAAGCTGAGTTGGTGAATAGAGTTTGACATTGTCACTCTCTTCACTAATATCACTTCACAAAGAGGCAATCAAATTGTTAACCCAAAAATTTCCACCCAATATTGTTAAATCATTCAAATTTGCAATCACTCCAAGTTACTTCACATGAAAAGAGAAAATATATAAACGAGAGGAAGGAACAGCAATGGGCTCACTCTTATCACCTAGCTTACCAACTTTTTTTCTTGAACACTTAGAAGATAGAATTTTCACTCTTGACCCTAAACCAGTGTTTCTCAACGTGGGACAATTAGAATATTTTGGGGGGCAATTAGAAAATGTACATATACATATTTATATTATACCTTTTCAGAACTTAGCTGACTATCATGCTAGAAGGGGGCATCAAAATCTTTGAGACGTTGAGGTGGGGCATGATCCAAAAAAGGTTGAGAAACTGCCCTAAACCAATCTGGCTACAATATGTTGATGATATCTTTGCTGTCTTGAGTCACACAGAACAAGAACTCTACCCATTTCTAAAAAATATCAACAACCTACATCCTCGCATCAAGTTCACACTAGAAAAAGAATCATCAAAAGGTATTTCCTTTCTTCATGTACACGTCAAACATACACAAGATAGTTTGATTTCCACTTGACTACCGGAAATCAACTTTTTCAGGTCGTTATATCCATAACAAGCCTCCATAGCTCATGTCATTATAGATGAAGCCCTTTGGTCGGGAAGACCTGGGTTCGATTCCCATCAGTGACATGAGGAACCTTTATCTAGTCTCTTTCGACGAAAGATACATTAGCCAGTCTCATACTGTAGGGGATTTTTTCACCCAAAAACTCAGGTTTTTCATCCCCCAGAATGGGCAAACCAGCCCCCGTGAACACACACACATCTACAGACATAGGACACACTGGGAGGCATAGAGCTACCTTATCCTTAAGTTGCGGTTGTGGTTATAAAGTCCAAGAATAAAAATCTTGCCACCATAAAGATAAAAGGGGAGGATGTAAAGTATATCCATAACACATTGGCTCACCATCCATCTCAAAAATATGGCATCATAAAATCTCTAGTATCCAAAGCACACAAGATTGTTCGTCTGAAGAATCTCTAAAACCAGAATCAGAAATTATCAAAGAAACAGTTCTACTAAATGAATATAATCCAAAAATTACCCAAAAAATAATTAATCACTCTCCTGCAACTCTACCCAGACGATAAGAAGCCCACAGGACTTGTACACCATATATTAAAGGCATCTCTGAACGTTCGGCAAAAATTATAAAAAAATACAAACTCATTGCTACCTATAAGCCCATCTACCAAATTCACTTGTTACCTTCTCCAAAAGACAAACTTATGCCAATGATGCTACCTGTATACGAAATACCATGTTCTTGTAACTTATCATACTATGGACAAATAGGAAGATCTATAAATAAACATATCTTTGAACATCAAGATCACATCCTATCACATCCAGGTATGACAATATCAAATACTGAAGTATACTGAGAGCAAGAATTATGAATGATATATTAGCAGAAATGTGTGAAGAGAAAGAAGTGCAGTTTGTTAATGTATGGAATAAGTTCAAAGGAAGAATTGAATTGAATAAGGGTAATGGACTGCATCTAATGGTTTTGGTGTGAGTCATTTGGAGAGACTGCTACTACTGCTGGAAGGAGATTAATAAGTGCAGAGAATGAATCTGAGCAAATCAGAAGCAATGTGAAAGAGTAGGAGAGTAAAGAAAGAGATTGAAGTAGTGCTTATGAATGAAGAAATGAGTGGCATGAGAGTAGAGAATGAGAGAACAAGTGTGCAAGACAGGGAAATGGGAAGACTGAGTTGAAAAGGGAACACAGTGTGAGAAAGGATGATGCTCCAAGAGGATGTGAATGTGTGTAGACAAAAAGAAAAGGGAATGACCTGGGATGAGTAAAGAGAAAAAGAAATAGCTCGAGAAAAGTATGGAGAAGTCACATCTATTATCAGTGAAACTTCTTATAGATCTGGGAATGAGCTATTAAGTTCCTTTATGAATGCTAGAAGTATCTAAAAAAAAAGGAAATGAAATGGTTGCATTAATTGAATTCGTTCACTCAAAAATTATTGGAATATGTGAGGCATGGTTGGATAAGGATGTCATCCTGATAGGAATAAAGATAGAATGGTATAATGTATTTTGTGCAACCAGAAAGTGTAAAAAAGGAGGTGGAGTTCTGCTGACGATAGAAGAGTTATGACCATAGCATAAAAGAGCAGTCAATAAACAAAACGAACTGGAAACAAAAATAAAAGAGCTGCAGCAAACCCCCTCTGTGGCTTTCTTCAGAAGATAGATGACAAATACTTAAGAAAAGAAGGTAATAAGGAAAATCGTTCTTAATGATCAAGACCTCACAATCACTGAAAACATCCTGAAGGCCATCTATATTTATTTACAATATTTTTACAATAGTTACAATGTTTAAAAATTATAATCTATATAATCAATGCACACAAATTTATGGCTTCACTGGAAGAACAACTGAATTTAATCTATTTCTCATCAGAGATAATTTGCACTACTGAAATTGATGATTTTTTGTATAATCGGGTGGTCTTCTGTTAGGATTTTATTTTATCAATATTGTATCCATGTATAGATCATATTCAAAATGGGGGCAGCCAGTTATAACATGGTGTCACCCAGCCCACCAATATTTAAAAACCACCTCATTCGTAGCAAAGCTGAGGATTTTGTAGCTTGCTATGCATACAGTACGTATGCATCCTAGTGTTTAAAAATGTGACAGGTGAGAGAAGGGATTGTGTATTTGTACATGAAATGTAGGCAGTGGGAACCGCTGGTAGACATAAGTATTTCGATCTTGGGACTTAGAAACAACAGAGACAGTACTTGGGAAATGGGTAAATGCCAATTTGTGGATATCAGAAGTGCATTGGAGGGTGAAGAAAATGTGAAAAATGTACATATGGCAGAGGAGGATGATATGTCTGATTGCCATAACTGTGTGTATGTGTGAATGTCAGATGTTTGGAGAGAGAAACAGAACTGCTGAAAAATGAAATAGAAGGGAAGAAGAAGTTAAGGAGGATAAATGAAGATATTGGGAGGCTGGATAGGTTGGCCAGTGCAAAAAGGACAAAAGCATGTGTGAGAGATGGATGAACAAATCTGTCTGGAGTATCATGTCTGGAGATTTGATGATTTGGAGTGTATGTGCAGAGTAGATTGCCAGATGAGTTCTTGCCAGGTGGAATGAGATAGAGGGTGTGACAACAGCAGAGAAGAGGTATGAAAATGTAGAGAAGAGGATAATAATAATTGGGACAAATGACCTGAGAAGTAGCATGAATCATGTAGCATAAAATTTGAGGTTAATGGTAAAGATAGCGTAGAAGATATGTGTCTGACAAAAGATGTGAGCATGTTGCCTGATATAATAACAACAGAACATTGCACCCTTTGAATAGAAAAGATCTGGTTCAATTCTTGTCTTGATGAGAGAAACCTTTATATGGGCTCTTTCACTTAAAGGTGAGATAGCCAATCTCATATGGAGGTAGCAGGGTTTCATCCAGCATACAGGCAAATCGGCCATATACAATTTACAGACAAAAAATACTATTGTTGGTGGTAGTGAGGATGGGTGGTAGATGGCGTTGATGGGAGTAGTCATTGCGTAGGTTGAGAATTAAGTAGTAGGGGAAATGGAGAGATTTGTGTATAGAAGCATACAGTAGAGTGTCATCCAACAATGAGCCCTTGGACTACTTAGAGGTGTGTGGTCAAGCAATAATAATAATGATAATGCTGAGTAGAGGAGAAGAGCAGTGATAATGAATAAGATGATAGCAAGAATGTGCAGCAAGAGAAATCTGGAATATGTGGATGTGTGGAGTACATTTGAGGATAGGAGACAGCTATATGCAAGAGATCGATGACATTTGAATGCAGAAAAATGCAGACATTTGGAGAGACTTTGGGGACAAATTTTCTTTGCAAGTGTGTGTGTTAAGGGTAATGAAACTGGAATTACATGGGTGGAAGGTAGCAGGGATGGTCTCATGTGGGGAT
This sequence comes from Typopeltis vanoorti, assembly GCF_054136105.1. NCBI lineage: Eukaryota > Metazoa > Arthropoda > Arachnida > Uropygi > Thelyphonidae > Typopeltis > Typopeltis vanoorti. The sequence continues at coordinate 4,884,221 of NC_143550.1, read as the reverse complement.
AATGGCTTGGAAAATGAGAGGGCGCACACTGTCATTTATTACAGAGCAGAGCAGAGTGGCATATGCGAGTAGTAATAATAGCTATACGAATACCGAAAATGAGTATGAATAGAGTATGAGCAGAAATTGGAAAATCAGGCTAAGAAAAACCCTAGAGAGTTTTCTAGATATGTGGCAAGTAGAAGGAAGAATGATCATGGAAAGATGAAGTTAAGGGATGAAGTGGTAGAATGTAACTGCTGCAGAAGACATTGTTGAGGTATTCAGTTATCAATATATAAGTGTGTTTCATCCTGATCAGAGTGGAATCAATGAGTGAGCAGGAGGTATTTGAGGAAATAAATAACCTTGATGTTAATAAGGCAATAGGATTTGATGAAATATCGCCATGCATCTTAAGAAAATATTCCAGGGAACTGGCAGTAGCATCGGCATGCCTGTTTAACAAGAGTTTTTTCAACAGCACAGGTTCCAAGTGAGTGGAAGGAGGGTAAAATTGTTCCACTGCATAAAGGCAGTGATAAGGCTGTAGTTTCAAATTACAGACCAGTCTGTATATCTGGAGTTGTGGTGAAGGTGCTGGAGAAATTGGTGAGAAGTAGGATATAGAAATGGGTTGATAACAGCAGTATTCTCTGTGGTTATCAGCACGGTTTGTTAAGGGGAGATCATGCTTCACCAACTTACTTATGTACTATAACAAGGTGACAAATACCTTGGACAGAGGAGATGCATATACAGTGGTGTACTTGGATTTTGCAAAGGCTTTTGATAGACTGCTACATGACAAGCTCTTAAATAAATTGAAAGAGATGGGATTGGATAACAGACTTCTGTGTTGGATCAGTGACTGGCTGTCAGATAGGTATCAGAAAGTTGTATACGGGGGAGCAGTATTTCAAAAGAGAAAGGTCACCAGTGGTGAGCCACAGGGGTCAGTTTTGGGGTCACTGTTGTTCAATTTGCATGTTAATGATATTGGGTTGAGTTTAACTAGTGATATCCAGCTGTTTGCAGATGATGCAAAACTGGGGAGAGCAATGCACAATCAGGCTGATGTTAATGCCTTACAAGAGGACTTGAATAGATTACATGAATGTTGCCAAGTTTAAGGTTTTGAGATTTGGTGCAAAATATGGATGCAAAATATACACTTGGTGGGGAAACTTTAACAGAAGTAGAAGAGATGAGAGATCTATGAGTGATGGTTGACAAGGACCTGAAATTCAGTGGCCACATTGCATAAGTTGTGAAGATTTCACATCAGATAATGGCAATGATGTGGAGTACCCTGACATGCAGAAATAGAGAGGTTATGATTCTGCATAAGGCCTTGATCAGGCCTCATTTGGATTATTGTGCACAGATTTCATTGCCGGGTTTTCATGGTGACAAGGATATGTCGGAAAGGCTACAGAGAAGATTCACAAAGGTAGTCAGTGGTCTTTGGAGTACGAGGACAGATTGAGAGAATGTAAGTTGCAGAGCCTCGTGAATAGGAGGAAGAGGGGGGGGATATGATTGAGACATATAAACTGGTCAGGGGTTGTTATCAGGTAGACATGGAAGAGATTTTTCATAGAATTGGAGAGGGGGGTAGAACAAGAGGCCATTGCTGGAAACTGTATAAGGAGGAAGGGATAGCAAGGAAAAGAGTTTGATTGACGATAAATCAGAAGAAAATAATGTTAAAAATCAGAGTGAAATTAACGAAAAAGTGGGCAATAATGAGGTTAAAAATCAGAGTAATTAATAGTAAGGTGGAAAGTAGAGTTGATGGTAAACAAGTGTATGTGATTGGTGATAAAATAGCGAGAGTGAATGATATTAAAAAAAAAGGATGCAAGATTTGAAAGCTGAGTTGGTGAAGATGAGAAAGGAGTTGAGATGGATGCAGAGTGAAATGAAGAGCACTGTAGATATGTAAGCAAGAGTGAAGAAAATTAAAACAAATGATTTCAGTATTATTAATATTATTATTTGGTAACCTCCATGGAGTCAACAGACTCATCGTGGGAGGCCCACTCAACCAGCAACATGTCAACCATAATGAGCTTTGAAGTTTATTTACACTACTGCACTCACAACACACTCAGGCAATGCATTCCACTCACTGACAACTCTCCACGTAAAAAATCTACTCCTCACAGCCTTCTTCACCACATCTTTACACAACTTCTAGGAATAACCTCTCATTCTTTCCATCCACTTTATTAATTTCTTCTGTATTAATCTAATAGAATCCATGTGTGATCTGGCCAATGCCTTATATAGAGGAACCCCACTACCTCCTAATCCTTATATATCAATGTACTTTTTATCATGGCAGCAATATGATATGCAGTCAATAGAAAGGGGGATGATAAATCCCTTTATGTTTTTACAGCCGGGTATGAAACTCAGATCAAAATCCATAGAGTTTCATGCCGAAAAAACTATTGGTGAGCCCAAGTGTAAATGATCACTTGGGTAGTACAAAATCAGGGCAACTCCATGCAAAGGTGGAGCAAGCTCTGTCACTAACTTTAATATTCTCTCATAATGTAAAACCCAGCTCCTAAGAGATGTATATATATTGTTTTACATTATGAGAAGAGGTCACTACCCAGACCGGTTTCAACCTTTTTCGAGGTCTCATCAGTGAGTAGGTAGACTTGGAATATCAAGGTTTTAAGTTAAAAACTTACATACCTCTACTATCGAATTGCCGAAGTGGTGTACTCCTATATTATTGTTAATTAGTGATTTAATAAGCCGAAAGGCTATTTTACCGGCGAACATGTTAATACAAATATAGGAGTACACCACTTCGGCGATTCGATAGTAGAGGTATGTAAGTTCGTGTTCACTTAAAACCTTGATATTCCAGGTCTACCTACTCACTGATGAGACCTCAAAAAAGGTTGAAACCGGTCTGGATAGTGACCTCTTCTCATAATGTAAAACAATATATATACATCTCTTAGGAGCTGGGTTTTACATTATGAGAGAATATTAAACTTAGTGACGGAGCTTGCTCCACCTTTGCATGGAGTTGCCCTGGTGTTGTACTACCCAAGTGATCATTTACACTTGGGCTTGCCGATAGTTTTTTCGGCATGAAACTCTATGGATTTCGATCCGAGTTTCATACCCGGCTATAAAAACATAAAGGGATTTACCATCCCCCTTTCTATTAACACGTTCGCCGGTAAAATAGCCTTTCGGCTTATTAAACTGATATGCAGTCTTTGCAACAAGTGCAATGTTCCTCCTGAACTTCAGTTCACTGCAATAATAAATTTAGTTTAATCCTTTATCCAAGTGTGAGCAAACAAAGTTTGCGCCTGAAAGTATCTTCAGGACTGGGGTAAAGTGGTACAACACCAGACAACTCCTTGCAAAGGTGGAGCAAACTACCAACACTCCTATCTCAGTATCTCCCATAATGCAAAACACATCTCCTTGTGGATATGTATAATGTTATGCATTAAGGGAAGGGCCACTACCCAGACCAGTTTCGACCTTTATTGAGGTCTCTTCAGTGGGAACCAGGCCCAAGTGGAGATACCAGGCAGACGCATTAGCAAGGTCATCTCTACCTATAGGAGTTGCCAAACGGTGTGCCACCTTTACTTTCAGGTGCAAACTTTGTTTGCTCACACCTGGATAAAGGATTAAACAAAATTTATTATAGTCTAACCAAGTGAAAAATAAACTTTCAACATCTTTTTCTAAATCCAGAGTAATTTAATAAAAAGGTGGCACACCGTTTGACAATTCCTATAGGTAGAGATGACCTCCCACTGAAGAGACCTCAATTGCAGCAGGACAGTATTGTATTTATTCATTGTTGAATTTGTTACTTACTAATATTTTGTTATTTATACTTGTTTTTTAGTTTGTTGTACTAACCTTTTGCATTCTTAGTACTAACTCTACTAACTTGCTGGTAGTGCGCTTATACGCACTACGGGATTTTCTTACAGAGTCTTAGGACTCTTAATTTTTCTCTTTTTTTTAGAAAGCAGAGACTAATGATGAGCAGAGTAATCCCCATCCCCCCCCCCAGGACCCGGACATTAGGAGTGCAGATTCCAGGAATGGAGGATCAGAGAGCCCTAACTACAGCCCTTAAGGAGATAATAGGAGTGTCTAACATCTACTCCTTCACCCCGTATGGAGGAGGACGATTTCTTATAGTAGTCAAGAACTTAGCTTTGAGAGATCAACTTCTGAAGGGTTTCCCCATCCAAGGGAAGCAGGTGACCCCTACCATGGTGGGGTCACAAGTATGTCAAATTAAGATCGACCGCTTCCCTATGGAATATCTAGAAGCCGGAGAAGACGTGCTTGTACAAACTTTTAGTAAGTGGGGGAAAGTGAGTAATATAAAGAAGGGCATCTCTAAGGAGGATCCCCGCCTGGTACTCCGGCGAAGTCACCTTTACCATGGACATGCGACAGCCAGTGCCAAACCTCGTTACCATCGGCACGTCGCGTGTCATGGTTAATCATCCCGGGGTACAAAGACAGTGTCTGCGATGTGGCGCGACTGAACATCTGGGTAGTGACTGCCCCCGAGCCAAGTGTTTCAACTGCGTCGGCGTCGGGCACATCTCCAGCCAGTGCCCACACCCCTGCCAAAAGTGCTCCAATACAGAGCACAAAATAACATCGTGTCCTCTGCGCACATTTGCAGAGCGGGCAGGGGCACCGATTGAACCGTTGAACCCGCAGCCTGCTCGAGACGCCAGTGAATTTCAGGTACTCCCCAACACCATCGGGGAGAAAACATTCTCTCAAACAGTTCTAGGGAAAATTATGAAACGTCCTGCACCATCAACAGCAGAAGGTACTGTTTCCCCCCCCCCAGCAACAACATCAGCTGAGGAAACAGTCCCCCCCCCCCCTCGGTCATTTCAACCATACCACTACCAGCGACGGAGGAACAACGAACAACCGAGGATACAGATGAAGCTAAGGATAACACTTCACCAGCTATCCCCCCACCCTCAACAACATTGGAGGAGGCTTCGTCTGTAGACGCTTCTAATATTTCCCCTATAGTAGTCAGCGTCCACCCTGCAGAAGAACAGAAGACAGAGGAAGGGAAACATCAACTTCAACCCCCCAAAGAACCTCCTAAGAAAAGGAAGGAGCAGGCTTCCCCTAAAATGGGGAAAAAACATCGAAGCCGCTCCAGAAAAAGCACGGACTCAACAACATCTAAGTCCGAAATGGAGGTGGAACCCCCTTCCCGCCATCAAGAGAGCATTAACTCTAAAATTAGTAGACACACCGGCACCCAGTTCAACTGCTTTGACCATCAAATAGTGAACAATAAATTAGCAAGTTTCAAGATTAAGAACAGTCGTCACGAGTTCGAGGTCCTCTCGAGCTCGTATGCAGAACTGGCAGCCGGTCTGCAGGGTGCGGGATATACTACCCCCCCCCCCAAAAATTGAAGCCTTAATAAAATATGTCAAGCAATTGCGAATCAAGGACCTAGGCTGGGTACGACAACATAAAACATCATAATGCCGCCACCCCCCTTTTTGCATTGCCTCGCTCAACATCAGAGGGCTCAGCTCAACATCAAAACAAGAAGAGGTGTGGAAGCTCATGCTAGCGTTCAACATCCGGCTTTTGTTCCTGCAGGAAACACACTTTTTCCACTACAAGGACATGCACGAACCAAGCCATAAGTACCCCGTAACATCGTTTTGGAGCTTCGGCAACAGAAACAGCACTGGGGTCAGGGTACTTATGCTAGCCCCCCTCCTCGGAGCCTTCCATAACATCCAGAGGGACGCAGAAGGGAGAGTTCTCGCCATTGACTAGAAGTACCGGGGCTGTACCACCAGGTACATTAACATCTATGCCCCAGCAGATCCAACATCAAGATCGACTTTCTTCCAGTCACTTTACACTTACTTATATGGCGCCCATCACGTCATCCTGATGGGGGACTTTAACTGTGTGGCGGACCCGGCCAACAATAAAGTGGAAGGTAATCCCAATACAGGTACTGCTGGTTACAGGCAACTGGGAATTCACCTCAGGAATCTCCAGCTGACGGATATCTGGAGGGCTCACAACCCCTACTGTCGGGATTATACGTAGACAGGCCAAGGTATCGGCACACGGCTCAACCGGTTCTACCTGTCACCCTCCCTTGTCTCCAGATCCGAAGTCATAAGGCACGTTCAAATTAATTATACCATCTCGGACCACAAAATGGTTGTGCTCACGTATCATCCACTAGAAGCAGTAGAAGTTGGTCCGGGCCCCTGGAAGTTACCACCAGACTTCCCGTCCTTGTTCTCGGCTAAGCTTAACCAACTGTGCTCCACTTGGAGCACAACTGGCTGGGACTGGGACGCGTGGGCACAACTAAAATCTAAAATTAAAGAAAAACATGATAAAATGGGGCCTAGAACGTGCCTTCCTCAGAAGATCTCGGCTTCGTGATCTATACAAGGAAAGAAGCTGGTTCGTGGCCAGCCAACACCAAGGCTTTCCATGTCACAATGCCATCCGTGACATTAATCTCGACATTGAAGCGGAGAGACAGAAGCAGGTGGAAGACAAGAACACCAAGATCCGACTCCACCTCTGCTCGGAAGACAGGCAATCGGCTGCTTTCTATAACAGGCGCTATGTCAATTTTCGACAGGAGAGAACCATCACCACCATCACTGAAGGCGGGTGTACTTACACCATAACACCCGACATCCTGAAGGCCTTCTGGGGGTACTACAACACCCTCTATCAGGACAACAATACCCCCCAAGATTACTCCTGTTGGAATATTGACCCCTTCCCTGTGCACATCCAAGCAGGGTTGGATGCACCAATCACAGCGGCCGAAATAACATCAGCCTTCAAGCAGTGCCGTACGAAGAAAGCACCTGGGCCAGACGGACTAAGCACAGAACTCTATCGAGAAGCCTGGGACTACATCCTCCCCCATTCTTGTGGCACTATTCAACAACTTTCTCAACACAGGGAATGTGCCGCGAGAATTTGTGGAATGCCATACAGTATTCATCCCCAAAACCAACGGGGATCCATCCAACATCAAAAACTGGAGGCCCATCAGTCTGTCGAACACGGACTACAAGATTCTCGCCCGTGTCAATGACAGACTGAAGCTGGGGATGATAACAAACATCAGCGAAGATCAAGAACTTCAGCTTTACAGGAAACCATTGAAGTTCTTCTGGGGCAGTCTATGCCAGGAGGTTGACATGAAGATCCTTCAACTTCCGGAGAAGCTGGGGGGCTTTGGCCTCCCCGTCCTTAACATCAAATACCTGAGCAATACTGCCTTCCATTTTAGCAAGATATTACAGACCAACCATCCCTGCAGCTATCCTGGGCGGTATTTCTTAGGCTTTAAGCTTCCCCTTTTTGGGATCCCAGCCCACCAGGGTCCCAAGGCGGATATTGTTCCAGAGGATTACAATAGACTTTGCCAGCTAGTACAAAACTCCGCTCGTCGGGTGTCAACACTGCCGGGATCCGGAACAGCAAGATGTGGTATGATCATCTCCTTAACATCCTTCATCCTGACGTTCTGGATCTAGGAATCAACAACAATGACATCCTCTTCGGCCACCTCTCTAAACATCGAGGTTACCCGTCGAGAAAGGACCTGGCCTGGAGGATAGCCTATGGACACCTTCCAGTCAATGTGAATAAGTGGTGGTTCAACAACAACTGGAACCCATTCTGTAGCTTCTGCTGGAGCCCGGACACCGTAGAGCACGCTTTCTACGGGTGTCCCATTTTCATCTTCATCTGGAGGAGGCTAAGCGACGTGCTCCGCATCCCCCTCCTACTGCAGGAGCAAGTGATCTTCCTGCAGTTCGCTCCACCAGCCAACAACAGGCAGAAGTTACTAGTATTTATCATCAATGAATTTAAATATCACATCTGGAAGGTTAGGAAAAAATTTTCCAACTATGCTAATCCTCCCAGTCTGTTGGATCTCTCTCGGATCGTCCTCTACATGTTCTATGGCTCCTTAAGGAGGTTCTTACATCTCGAGAGAGAGGCTCTGGGTGACACCAAATTTAACAACAAGTGGTGTTCACCTCCAATCCTGTGTACTGTCAGAAACAACACCATCAAGTTCTGCCTGCTGCTGCTTTAAGATCTCCATCTGCAGCAGCAGCTCCACTCCGAGTCATCTTCTTGGTCTCTGCATCCCCCCCGAGGTCTGTTTTGTTTCCTGGTCTCCCACGGAGGTAGTTCGGAGGAAAAACCCAGGCAGCGCAGGCCAACTCGATGCGGGCTGCCCTGAAGGGGCGGGTCACCTGGAAACCGGCTACTTCCGTGGTCCTTTTGATTTCTTGAGGCAGATCTCCGAGGAGGGTGAGGAAATATCACTTGATAGCCTTAAGCTAGCAAGATGCGAATAATGAGCTGAGGCCTATTTTTCTTCTTTTTCCCTACCCCCACCTCCCCACCCGCCCTTCCCATCCTATTCCGCTTCCTCTCCTCTTCCCCTCCCCTCCACCCCCAGCACCCCACCTTGACCTCTCTGTCACTTCCTTACCCCTCTTTTACTTCTCTTCGGGGGAACTCTGACCCCTTTATTTTTCAATAGGCCGATGATGGGTTTATTCTTTACTCTCACCCACCTCAATAAAGGTCGAAACTAGTCTGGGTAGTGGCCCTTCCCTTAATGCATAACATTATACATATCCACAAGGAGATGTGTTTTGCATTATGGGAGATACTGAGATAGGAGTGTTGGTAGCTTGCTCCACCTTTGCAAGGAGTTGCCCAGTGTTATACCACTTTACCCCAGTCCAGAAGATACTTTCAGGTGCAAACTTTGTTTGCTCACACTTGGATAAAGGATTAAACTAAATTTATTATAGTCTAACCAAGTGAAAAATAAACTTTCAACTTCAGTCCACTGCCTACCATCGCTCCAAGATCCCGAATCTCATCCACTTCCCAAGTAAGCTCCACCAATACAGTACATTGGCTTATATCTCTGTATCCCAAAGTGTAACACCGTGCATTTATTAATATTAAAACTGCAATCCAACTCATTTGTCCAAGCTAAAAGTCTATTCAAATCTTCCTGTAGAGAACTGACATTAACAATACTCCTGATAATTCTACATAACTTTGCATCATCAGCAAACATTTCAAGATCTCCAGCCAATCCACAGAAAATATCATTAAGAAATAAATTAAACAGTACAGGGCCCCAAGAACAGAACCCTAAGGCAAAAAAGCTCTGATCACTTTATCCACCTTTACCATGAGTTGCCTTGCCTGGCACTACCTTAGGGATCAGTTGCCTTAGGCTTGCAGTACTTGCAGGCGCAAACTTGATTTTCTTTTATGCTTTCTTGGGAAACAGGATTAAAAACCAAGTTCATATAAAATCACTTGGTATCCTGAATACATAATATATACCCAAGTTAAAACTTTCTACATCTATCTCTCATCTTGAGATTTTATTTATAAGGTTAAAACACCTTGTGGCAACTTGTTTTGATAAAATACATAACGAGCTCTGCATCACTTCAATCTTAGTATTTCAGGTCTGGCTCCCAACGACAAGACCACAACAAAGGTCAAAACTGGTATGGGTAGTGACCATTGCCTTTAATGTTTAGCATCATACATCTCTGCAAGGGGATGTGCTACATTAGAGGAAAAATACTAAGAATAGTGATCAGAGCTTTATCCCCTTTACCACGAGTTGCCTCGACTGGCACTACCTTAGGGATCAGTTACCTTAGACTTGCAGGCACAAAACTTGACTTTCTTGGGAAACAGGATTAAAAACTAAGATCATATAAAATCACTTGGTATCTTGAATACATAATATATATATAAAATCACTTGGTATCTTGAATACATAATATATATATATATATAAAATCACTTGGTATCTTGAATACATAATATATATATATATATATAAAATCACTTGGTATCTTGAATATAAAATCACTTGGTATCTTGAATACATAATATATATATATTATGTGTGTGCATATATATTATGTGTGTGCATATATATATAATAATAGTAATTGTATGATGATACACGGCCGTGAGTCCCCTTTACCTTTTTTATCTTTCCTAAAAGAGTACCATATAAAACGAATTATTAATGCAGTAATAGATCATGGACAAATTGTAATTTTTACCATTGATTATTAGATTTGATTAACGCGATTTTGATATACGCGGTAACATCAAGGAATTAATTAACTGCATTAATCAAGGGATACCTGTACATATATATATATATATATATATATATATATATATACATACATACATACATACATACATACATATGTAGAAAGTTGTTTTACCTTGGGTATAATATACGTTAAAGATACCAAGCTATTTTATATATATAAACTTGGTTTCAATCCTATTGCCCAAGTAAACAAACAGACAAGCAAATCAAGTTTGCACCTGCACGTAGTGCAAGTCTGGGCAACTCCACACTTGGTAATATATATATAAACTTGGTTTATATATATATAAAAAATTTTATATATATATAAACTTGGTAAACATTTCAAAACAACTCCGTTGTTTTGAAATGTCCAACAAATGGTTGTCCCATGAAGGCAAACGGCAAACACATTGTTGGACGTGAAACATTTCAAATTTCTGCTTATCAGCTTATCGGCTTAACCCGGATCAAAACAATGAAGAGACAAAAAACGTTTCAAATTTCAGCTTATCAGCTTATTGGCTTAACCCGGCTCAAAACAATGAAGAGACAAAAAATGTGACATAAAAATGTTTCAAATTTTGGCTTATCTTTTTATATATAGAGAGAGTGGATAAATATGTGTATGTATCATATAATAAATATATAAATAAATATATTTAAAAAAATTTAATTAAATATATATAATATATAGACTATTGGAAGCATAAAGTTAACCAAAAAGTGATTGAGAATAAAAAAGCTAAAAATACTCTGGGATTTCAAAATCCAGACTGACAAAAGCTTGGAATGTAATACAGCCAATATAACAGTGGTTGAAAAAAGTGAAAACAAGGATGTTCAGTTTATCAAAATATCAGCACCAGGAGATAGCCGAATTGACAAAAAAGAAACTGAAAAAATTACAAAGTATTGTGAGTTGCAAGTCAAAGTTGAACGAATTTGACAAAAGAAAATGAAAATTGTTCCCATAATAATAGGTGCTTTAGGTGCCATCCCCAAAACATTGAAAAATACATCTAAAAGCACTCGAGTTAGATGGATTAAAAACTAGGAAATTGCAAAAGGCTGCTTTGTTCGGCACAGTATTCATATTCAGAAAGTATTTCCACAACTCAAAGGCCCTTGGGTAAGGCTCAAATTAGTGGAATATAACCAGTCTTTTACTTTTACTTAAGGCTGAGGAAGCAAATCAAGCTTGGATGAATATTATATATATATATTTGTATTTTTACTTTATTAGTATTATTATTATTGATAAAATAAAAAAAAAGTCCTTAGCCCACCCACAGTACTAAATGGATTATAGGTTTGCAAAAATAACTTTTCATGAGTAGGAGCAGCATAAAAAATAAATAAATAAATAATAAAAAATCTGTATTTACTGCGGTGTAATCCCTCAATAAACAGACAGCAAGTGACTCCACCACATTGGCTAAAAATCCTATAATGTATAATTTTGTCTTATAAAGCAGACACTGCTTTATATTACAGTAAAAGCAGTTCTGATATCTACTGTGGTCTCATTAATAGGGAACAAGACTTATGAAGATTACTGAGAAAATGACTTTACTGCATGTTAGCTCACAAAAGCTCACATGACTGTGCATTATTATATATATATATATTGTTCAAATGATGTCATGAAGTACTAACACATAAACAAAAATTAAAGTAAGTACAAAAAAAAACATCCAATACTCGTCGTTCATTCTCCAAAGGGAGCAGGCAGCATTTTTATATGTCCTAACTTTGTGAAATTCAGTAGACAGATGGTCTCCACCTCCCACCATTGCAGAAGTTGAATGCATTTCCACAATGTGCTAGGTAAGAGGTGATGTTCCAAATTAATCTTTATTGGTATGTTCAATCAACAATTAAGATGAGTTGTGGGATTAAAATCTCAGAGTTTCTTCCATGAGTAAAAATTGTATTTCCCTGCACCACATATCAATTAATTCAGCTGGAAAAAGATCTGTTAGTGGAGAAGTTTGTGTTATCGGTAACAAGAAACGAATCTATAATAGTCTTTCTTCTACAGACCTCATTTCATGCAGTTAACATGAAGGTATATAATGCATTAAATATTAAGAGTCATCATGGCATCAACTCTAAGTTACGTAATTACTGTGATTTCGTCTCAGTTAAATGTTATCAGCCTATACCTTTTTAATGCCAGCCAAATTTGAAAGTTAGAAGCTAATTAATATAAAAATTAATTAACACCTTTAAAAATATCATAAATGTCAAAAAAATACACTTTATTATTATTATGCCTCTACATATATCTTTACAAATTCCATCATTCATCTAATTTTAACCAAATATGAAATATAGTTGTCGTTGTCTCTTATACTGATGAAGGTCCCGTGATGAATTCCATCATCCCTTATGAAGAGGATGGATACTTCCTCCAGACATCTTTGAATTCATCCTAATCAGATTAAAGTGAAGGGGGAGGTGCCCTCCACTGCACACATTTCTATATCATTAAACTGTTTTTGAACAAATTTTTTGTGTTGATAAATTTTCATATAAAACTGTGAGGGAACAAACAAAACAGGGAGCTAAGTTGTAAGGGGGGGGGGGGGGGGGTTATGAGTATAAAATGATGCAGATAAGCTCCAGGTGGCATAATTTAACGATTTACATAATTTATATTCGAGTGTTTTACTTATTTCAGGTAACAACAACACACGTGACATATCGTTAAATACGTCCCATATGTAAAAAAATAAAAAAATGGAAAAAAAAAAATAATAATAATAAAAACGTGCCGAATACCGACGAATAGGAAGTTTGTTAAGTTTTGAAAGCAGCTATTTGCTGAAAATATTTTGTTTTGACTCGTTATTTGAAATAATAATAATAATAATGTCAGTACAGTATCGCTTCTAAAATAATATCACGGCCTTATTCAGTTCTTGAGACACCTTTTTAACTTATGAGACGTTTTACGACACACAAAATAATAATATATCAAGGGAATAATATCAATGTCAACGATAATTTCTTCGTTAATACAAAACTGCCAGAGAAGCTGCATAAAATGTCGATTATTAATATGAAAAGAGTCGCAAGTACTGCCCCAATAGCATCATCCTTCCGTCATCTGTTTATGACACAAGCAGGATTCTTCCTACGCAAGCTGCAAATCACTCTTAACATCTATAAACTTATTTCGCTATTACTTGCGAGATTCTCGCGTTAATCTGAGATCGCTGAATTACTTGGAGAGATGTTATTGCATTTTATTTAATATCTGTGGATTATATTACATTATGGAATCATATATATTTTGCACGTTTATCTTCCAAACGCTATCCTCTTATTTTATAATTAGTTCCGCTCAGTGTTTTTTCCCCCTTACGGTTTGCTATATCGCCTAGCAACGCACTGGCTGCTTATAAATATGCTATTTTATTTCTAAAAAATACATTAATTGCTTATAATGCACTGCAGTTACAAAGCAAATGGAATCATTGACAAGAACTCAGAATTAGAAACATAAAAAGTAGTACAACATAAACACACATGCACGCGCGCGCACACACAAAATCAGTGAGAAGATAATGAATGAGTCAAAATCGAAAATTTCTTGTCGAAAAACTAATACAAAATAACCAACCACAAGCCAACAAGAAAGGCCAATGATGAACGACAGCACACCGATGAACACAGAGCGCAACACCGACTGCCAAAATAACATCACATCTCTTGGCAACTCTCTTGGCATGTACGTTGAACGCTGTCATTTGTTTCTAACATAACATAAAGACAAGATTCCTCCTACACAAGTGTCATCAATTCTAGAAGCATCAGGTTAAGTACCGTTTTAAATAACACGAGGTTTTTCTTTGCTAAAGGAAACAGTTGAACAAAAGTGACTTGCTATTAGATTAAAGCAAAGAATTACTTTCAGAACAATTTTTTCATGACTTTTCCGAGAAGTGCATGTGCATCATTTCCTTTTATTAAAAACATGAATGATATAAATAATTTTTATACCCACATTAAACATAAGAGTATATTTACATACCGGAAACCCCCACACTGTGGAAGGTAAAAGGGGGGAAGACTCATTGGATTAAGGGTTCAGTGATCTCAATAAAGCACTCAAGCAGCCCAACGAAGTAGGAGTGTCAAAAAACTATTGTCACGAAATATCTAATCGATGTTTCAGCTGATGAAATGTATGGCTAAATTTCTTCTTCAAAATGTGAGATTAAAAAAAAAAAAAAGATTGTACAAAATATACTGAGGGGGGTTTCACCATTTTTGTTATAAAATTGATTTCTTTTACCAGCAAAATGACTCACTCAGATTTTTTTTTAGAAAAAAAGGAAAACTCGAGACTTGCATACATTGTATATTTACAGTTCTAGAAGTTATACAATAGTATAACTGCTACACTGAGAAACATATCAATGCATAAAAATAAAAAGAAAATACTTTTATCAGTCTGATAGGTTTGTTGCAGATACATGTAAACTTTTAGCATTTAAGATTCGATTCGGTCTGAATGTTTCCAGCAAGAGGTTGTTTTCTACAAAAACATACCACATCTATTTTTATAATGGATTATAAACCATATAAAGAACTGAACAGCTTTTAATGACTGAAACACTGAATTAGTACCTTCTAAACCACTTTTCAAGACTTTCTAAAGCTCAAGACTCATAGACAACTTTTTTTAAATACTGTGCTCCATGGCACAGTATTTAAAAAAAAAAAAAGGTTTTAGTAATCAGTACATTTAATCAGCGCTGGTTTAAACATTAAGCAAAATAAGCACACGTTTATGGCACAAAGGGGAGGAATGGTACCACAGAGTTTTTAATCCTAGCTATCATACCCTTAACTCTCAAATCTTTCACTGCCACACTCGACTTTAGTTGAATTTTTCGTAATTGTTCTTATCTGTCATAATTGTTCTTATCTTCGTGTTCAACTTTAATCTGACTTGTTATAAAAATGTTCTCTTTTGTATAGTTAGTGACTAAAGTTTAAAAGTTTGAAGGTGTCGAACATAAACCTAGAGTTCAATATGTTTGAATGTCTTATCAACGTTTATCTAATCATTATACATATATATGATCCATAATTCTCTATGGCGTTTTAAATATTTGCTTCTGTATTTTCAGACCACAAGATGAAACGTGTTCAGTTCAATTAAGTGGCAAAAAAAAAAAAAAAAGATAAAACTCAAAAAGAATCAACAAAAGGCTTTGGATTAAGTGGCTAAGACTAGAAAGTTTGCTAATTTTTTCCCACAAGATACAGAATATGATCTTCCAAATCAAAACTATCATCAAAAGCTTGCTTGCACTGTATCTGACTCTGACAAGATTAAAGTTCAACACAGCTCTACACTCACGACTACTAGTTTGTCCATTTCACGTTCAGAAATCAAAATATGATGATGAAGTTAAGCTGTCACAAGCTGGCTCAAGCCACACAATTCTCACTACTGATTTACTTTGTCTGTAACTCGCTTAATATCTCTACTGCAAAAGTTGATGCAATTTGTTCTACAAGACAGTCTGAAGCTTGCCCATCGGAGGCAACTTCAAGTTGTCTTGTAGTGCAACTGTGAATTAATGGTTCTTCCTTGGGGATGAGGGGACCCATTGTTGAGCTGTTCTTAGCGGATCAGTTCGCCTTAATCCAGTCCTGAATTTATTGCAGTCTGTTTATTCTACATAATGAACTAAAGTGTGAAATATATATCAATTTAACCACGCTACTGACCAAGACGTTAAGGTTATCATGGATACGAAGTGCATATTAAAATTGTAATACCATTGATATTACATTGAAATATATGATGAATACGAAGCGTATGAGGATGTGTATTTGATCCATAATGGCGGGTAAGGCGATCAAAAATTAAGGTATTTAGTGAGATATTTAGTAGGTGCAAACTTACAAATTTTGGGTGTTTAGAAGTTAGCAAGCTTATAAAAATAAGTGCCTGGGCACACCTGTTGAATAGTGTTTGCATCGAGAATGTTAGACTGCCATAAAAAAGTTTTAAGTTCGATTCCGGTCGGAACTTAAAGGAACATTCATGTAAGCCTTTCTTCAACAGGTTGCGAGTGAGTCGAATCTCTGGCACCGACAAGTAGGGCACTTTCTTCCAGGACTTTAAACTCGTACTCTTTCTCACATTAACATACATAGTATGTTAATGTATGTTAATATAAGCATACATAGTATTACCGTTAGGGACCACGAGATAGCGACAGTTGCCTTCTGGCAATTAAAATCACTGATAGTCTCTCTAATCTCTGACAGATTTAATTTATTTTATTTAAAAAATAAATAAGCACTTCTGAAAACAGCCAAAATTGCTAAAATAAACCACAAAATTATGCAAAGTAATGATAATAAAACATCCATTCTTATTTCAAAGCTAAATAGACAAACAACTGCAAAATTAATGAAATCATTGTATTAGAAGCACTAATAAAAGATGAACCTACTTAACAATAAAGCTTATCAACCATGTTTAAAAAGGTTAACCCCTAGCGGGAGGACTTTCCACATGACACCATACAATAACCTGTCTCTCTCCTCTCAATGTACTATCTACCGCCTGTTAATAGTATTTTTTTTTTCACGTGTATTTTCTGGCCAATTTGCATGTATATGAAATGAAAATCCGAGTTTCTGGAAGGGAAAACCCTGCTACCCATTTCATGCCCATACGAGATCTACTAACCCATCTTGAATTGAAAACGATTTCTCCTGTCATGACTAGAAGCGAATTCAGCAGCTAGTGGAGGAGGACGGAGAATAAACCCTCCAGAAGAACTGAAGATAGGAACCATCAATATGAAGTATTAATCGAAAGGAAACCTTACAGAAGAATGGAAAAAGTTCCACGTGGACATAATTGGCATTGCTGAGATGAAGAAGATATAGACAGGTGAGATCTTACTAAATTAAAAGTATAGGATGATATATTCAGGCAATAATAATCAAGGAAGGTAACAGCATTCAACACCAAACATGTAAACTTCTATTGGAAGACAGTTTAATGTACAGTGATGTAGTTATACTTCAAATGGGTAAATGGAAAATAGAATATTTGTGCCTATGGTCCCACAGAACCTTCTTGTAGGAAGAAGAGGAAGAATTTTCTTCAATCATTATAAAAGTAGTCCTTGTAGATCTTAACTGCAGAGCAGGAAATGAATCCAACTAAGCATAGAGGAACGTTTTCTTTATATATTTCTTTATTCTTATTTTATTTTTATTTTATTAATTTTATTTTTGGGGAAATTTGAACAAAAGAGCAATTCTTCACAATTCTTCTTTTTAGTTCATCTTACTATCTAAAAATATATTTCTGATTTGTTCCAAGTCACTGGATGAATGACAGAATCTTCATCGATAGGGCGAGCATTCCTTAATATAATCATTCTGCAGGTGCACAGCAGCTATGCTTTCGTTCCTGCATCCAGTGAATACCCATTAGGGGAAATTAAAGCTGCTACCAACCAAACTCAAGTGATCTAGCCGATCACTTGTGTTCTTAATCACGTTCTTAATTCTTTTAACTCTACAAGCTGAGAGATGAGGTTCTGTCATTTATTCAGTAATCGGGAACAAATCAGAAAGCATTTTTAGATAGGACAATGAAGTGGAGAGAAGAACTGTGGAATCCACAGAGATTATCATTTGTCCGGGGCATCTTACTACTGAACTTAGCTATAACCTCTCTGATTTTCATTTAGCTATCCAGCTTTGGCGTTCAAGGGATTATGCCCATGTGAAAGTGTCCTACTATGGATCCAGAACGCATTCAATGTAAGCAATGCGTATGCAAATTTAAAGCTGACGTTCTTTTGTAATGTATATTTTCGTTTTTTTTTTTTCATGTCATGCAACCAGTGAGGTCTTCTAAGAAGAGAAAACTAGTTGTGTGTTTAGATATAAACACTTTTTTTTTATTTTGGTATCTCTTGGCTTCTAGTAATATTCCATCATATATATATATATATATATATATGATTAGTACTATTAACTCGGGGTTGGGATATGTTCATTTTTCTAAATTAACTGACTTAAAACCCGAGAATTATAACACAATGACATTTATTTGTAAAAACGCAACATATTTCGTCAAGAATGACTTCATCAGGCGATAAGAACATAGAAAGATATTAAAAGACACGAAATTAACATTGATACACTCTAAAGCTATACAATTATAAAGCCATAATATTCGACTGTAAATTAGTTCAAGCTTAAATATATATATATATTTAAAGAGCCTGTGTAGCTCAGTGGATGTGGCGTAGAAGTGGCGTGAACTCTGACCAGAGCAGACGTGTTTTTGTGTGCTCCTTAGTGTTCGAGCGTAAGAGGATTAGTGCTGCTAAGCCTTACCAGTGCAGGCACGCTGCCCTTAACGTACCGTCTGCTTTCATACAGCATGTCGTCGATCGCGGAAAAATCTTCACTTGCTAATACAAGCTCACCTATTAAGGCTACTAGCTTTCAACAACTACCGGAAGGAAATGTTTCATTTGGCAATACCTCTTCAAGTACCAAGGCTACTGGATCTCTGAAGGATACATCCCCAGTCTCTACAGTAACAAATCTACATAACACAATGGAACAGGCATCAGCGACCGTCTTTCAGTCACCTGCTGCCAGTACAACGAAGGATTTCAATTCAGATGTTCTCTCATCGTTGAATCTCCCAGATGAACTAGATTGGAGCAAGGCCTGCATCCTAAAGTGTGATCCTTCTGGCGCCCCATATACAGAACTGGATATCATCGAAAGTTTGAAAGGCAAGGTAAGAGGTTCCGATGCATGGCACCTTGGCTCCTTAAAGTTCAGTTATGTTTTCATAATTTCGTTTAAACATGTTTCTTTGAAAGAAAAATTTGCTAAATTAAAATCGCTTAATGTTAATAACCATACATGTGAAATTATCCCCATTGTGAGATCTAGAAAATTAGATATTTTAATTCATTGGTTTCCCCCCCAAATATCTAATAGATTAGTTGGCATGCACTTTGAATCATTTCGTAAAATAGAATGTATTGAAAATGTATCCAATATAAAAGATAAAGAATGGGCGCATGTATTATCCAACAAAAAAAGATTGACTATTACATTGAATGACGATGCCAGAATAGAAAATATCCCGTACATTATAAAAGTTTCTAAAATGCCAGGCTTAGTAATCATTCCAGGAAGACCTCTTGTATGCTTCAGATGCAGGCAGGTAGGTCATCTAAGAAGAGAATGTACAGCATCTAAATGTGAGCGATGCAAGAGAATCGGACATGATATTAAACAATGTCCAGGGCTGACATATGCCTCCATGTTGGCCGCGCGCCCTTCGGGCAGTCAACCGAACACATGCGATGAGCTTGAAAAAGCAGAAGACTTCCAGGAAATAACCTCAAGTATTGAATATGAGGCAGAGAATCGGGTCAATGAGAGCAGCACCCCAAGGCTCAACACCCACGGGCACGGGGAATGTAATGAGAATAACTCTCCGCTAAAGGCAAAGGAGGGGATTATCCGGGCGGGCCAGGAGACTAACAGCCAAAGGTCAGTCTCAAATTCAGAAAAAGTAACAAAACCTGAAACTACAGAGAAAAAAAAATCACTCCGAATAACACAAATGAAGAATTAAATAATAATTGATATTGAAGATGAAGAACTTCCAAACAGTGAAATAATTCAAACCATCTCGGTAACACAAATTACAGAAAAAAGTAAAACAGATTTAGAAAACGAAGTAGAGAAATCAGAATGGAATACTAAACAGACCCCAGTAAAGAGAGCAAAAATGAATTTTACGCCTAACATCACCAAAAGCCGGAAGTCAAAACCCAAAGAAAAAAAAAATAGCTAAGTGTCCGGAAAGAAAAGGCTCTAGAAAACTTTCAACTTTCTAACTATGACTCACAATCTAAAAATCATCACACTAAATGTAAACGGGCTAAATAATAAAACATCGATACAACTAACAGTTAATTTAATCTTTCAACACAGACCCGATATACTTATGATACAAGACACTAGACTACACAACAACACTGACCCATCAAACAAACAATGTATCATATCGTTGCCGAAGAAGCTCAGACCAATGGAATAGGTGGAGTTACTACACTAATAAAAAAATCGGGTAACCTCCAAATATTATCCCATAATGTCTTAATCAGGCATAGAGTTCTGGAGGTCGAGCTCCTTTGGCAGAAAAAAATACACAACATAATTAACATATATGGACCAGCCACACATAATCATAAGACCACCTTCTGGGAGGAAGTGCGACACTATATTCAACAAAAAAATAACCCAATAATAGCAGGAGATATGAACTTTACAGAACAACCACAAAAGGATCAAGAACACCCAAACTTAATTCCGCAGAAAAATTTCACAAGAGTTTTCACCCACTGTGGCCTATCAGATGCCTTCAGAATCTTGCATCCCCAAAAGAAAGAATTCACATATTTTTCACCCGGAAACGCCTCTAGAATAGACCGCATATACATCCAAACATTCAGAAATATAAAGGTCAAAACTGTACAACACACACCTGTCATGTTCAGCGATCACCATATGGTGATGGCTGAACTACAATACCAACAAACAGAAACAGCTGATAAGTTTACAAACAGAAATTTCCCCCTATGGAAATTTAATAAACACCTTAAAGATGACGATGAATTCAACAATAACATAGAGAAAATAGTTGAGGAAATAGAATCCACAGAAAATGCTATAACAGCCTGGGAGAAATTTAAACACATGACAAAACAAACAGCAATCAAAATTAGTAGAATAAAAAAGCAGCAACAAAGGAACAAACAGAACGCTGACACGAAGAAATTATCAAAATTGTATCACCACCATGACAGAAATAATGAAAACATCAGAACAGAAATAGAAGAAATTAAAAATCGCATAACAGCGAAACAGTTTCAGAAAATAGAAGGAGCGTGGCTTCGTGCTGGTCTCAATATAATTGAAAATGATGAAGGGAAGACCTCGACAGCATGGCTGTTTGAGAAACAACGGAACGCAAAACAGAGAATAAAAACCATAACATACGAAGGACAAACCCTAAATAAAGACTCCGAAATAATTTGTGGTGTTCAAAAATACTTTTCTTCACTATTTCAAGAAAAACCCAGCAGTCAGGAAGAAAGAGAAAGATTCTTTTCACTCCTCCCCAAAATCACCCAGCAGGAGGCTGAGGAGATCGACGCACCAATCACCTTAGCAGAATGCCGTCTTATAGTGAAACAGCTCCCGGATAACAAATCACCAGGTGAAGACGGACTAACAGGCGAATTCTATAAAGAATACTTCCCAAAATTTGAACATATTTTTATTAAAATGATCAACATGATGATTACAACACAGACAACGCCAGCAAAATTCAACACAGGACACATTGTACTACTACCAAAGGTTAGGGATCAACAGAAGTTACAAGACATAAAAAACTGGAGAGGCATAACCCTACTGAATACTGATTACAAAATAATATCTAAAATACAAACCGAATACAAAAGCACCTCCATAAACTTATCTCACCAGCACAATCATGTGCAGTGAAAGGAAGAAATATTCTTGACACAATAATGCACCTCCAATGCATTTGCGATTATTACAGCCTCACAGAAAATCCATGTATTGTAATGGGTCTAGATATTCAAAAGGCATTTGACACAGTTAGCCACCAATACCTGTTTGAAACACTAGACCGAATAGGAGTTGGAGTAAACTGGAAAGAAACGATTAAGCTTTTGTACAGAAACGCGGAAAGTAGGCTGATCATTAATAAAAATCTCTCAGCCTCTTTCCCAATAAAATGTTCCATCCGGCAAGGAGACCCACTATCCATGGCTCTATTTGTTCTAGCCCTAGAACCACTCATTATAGCCATTAACACAAACAACAATATCAAAGGAACACATATACATGGAGAAAGTGACGCCAAAATTTTGGCATATGCTGATGACGTCACTTTAACACTAGGAACACAAAAATCCTTGAACAACACTCAAAATAATAAATGACTTCAGCAAAGCCTCAGCACTGAATGTGAATCTGGCAAAATCCCACTGCAAAATAATTGGCAGGTGGGAAAACCAACCAAGGATTCCTTCAGGAATACAGGTGAATAATTACATACCAGTTCTGGGCATCAACATCGGAAGCTCAGAATCACATGAAGACCAGTGGAAAGAACTCCATGACGGCGTAAAGAAGAAAATTAATGCAATGCGCCCTAGACAGCTGTCCGTCAGAGGAAGGGCCCGGTGGGTTTGCAACATCTACTTAACATCTCGCCTGTGGTACAAGATACACAACACCCCGTATCACGGAAGGTGGGCCGAAAAAATACACAGGCTATGCGCTACATACATCTGGGGCTCTCAGTATGAACCCATGCGCTGATCAACACTCTTCCATGAAGTTGAAGCTGGAGGTTTAGCATTGCTAAACATCCATCTGAAAACTCTCATCGGCAGGGCAATAACAGCAGCCCGAGCACACACAAAAACCTATCATGCCTATGCGGCAACATTCTTACAAAAGTGTTTGCCGCATAGGTTTATAAGCTCACTTCCAGATATAAAAAAACCAAGCCCGAGAATGTTCAAAGAAATAGCCGAAGGGTACACATATATAATGAAACACTCAGATACCGAAACCTTACTGACAATTAAACCAAGAAAACTATATAAAACATTAAGTCAAGTGACATTCCCACCTCCCCAACACAGGGAAATAAGAAAAGGAGAAATTAGGCTAAGTCCAGTGCTTAGAAAGTTTTCCGACTTCCAATATCACCAAAATACAAAACATTCTTCTATAAAGTACACCATGCCTGTCTCCCCACAAAAATGTGGTTTGTAGCAAACAAAATCCCACTACAAGTCCCAGCGAAGTGTCATTTCTGTCCCGACCCAGAAACAATATATCATATTATGATGTTCTGTAGCAAAACGTCCACAGTATGGAACACCATACAGAAATTCCTACATAAGACACAACCATTCTCTGAAAACACATTATTTTGGTTGGAAGACCAAAAAATAAAAAACAGAACTAATAATCATAATAATAACAATGTATGCAATATGGTCCCACAGATGTGACAAAATACACGGAAAAGACACCAGACCAGACATACTAGCAAAAATTAACAATTATTTAAAGGAAATTATCATAAACACTACACAAACCAAAAGCATAACAACACAGCAATGGAGGAAACTCGGCCTAATTGAAGAAGGAGAAGAAGAAGGAAAAATAAAACTTATACCGATAATGGAACCCCCCGTAATTAGTGGTAGACAATAATGATAACCCACTATCTGAACAAAAGCATAATCCCAGACAAAGGTGCTGTTAACGTAGGCTCATTCGCCACAACGAGAGGAATAATGACAACAAGATATCAAATCTAATAAAAAAAAAAAATTAAAAAAAAAAGTATATATGTATATAAAATAATTAAAATAAATAAATAAGTAAAAGTTTAAAAAAATAATAAAAATAAATAAATAAGTAAAAGTTTAAAAAATAATAAAAATATTAATAATAATATACAGGTCGCCTATATATAAGGGATAAGAATGTTATATATATATATATATGTATATCTAATTGTTTAAAAAAAAAATGAAAAGTAAATAGCAAATTACTCCTTAAGATAAGTCAATACTAGTAATAATTATGTAGATTAAGATATACTACCAGACATATGTATATGTTCTTGTATATACAGACACAAGGACGGTAGAAATGTCAATTGTAAGAAATGCAGATAACATAAGTTCATAACATGATAATAACCCAAAATGTTAATAGGATATATTATCCATTTATAGACCTGTAACTAATTCTGCAATTCAGAAAACTTTGTATATAAGAAACTACAGATTTACCTCTTCAGTTAAGCAAACAATATAATGTTAAAGCAAGATGGAATTCTTTTTGTAAAAATAAGAGTGCCTACAAAAAAATAAAATCTGCATGAGATATAGAGATACTACCAAAATATATGCATATATAAATGTAAATAAAAACATAAGCAATGTATGTATTTTAAGAATAAGATGTGCATTAAAAATTAAGTTAATAAAATAGTCATCCAAAATATGTGAACAAAGATATAAAATGAAGATATATGTAAAACGAATTGTACATATGGAAAATGTCAATGCTAACATATATATGTATGTATATGATATGTGTGTGTGTGTGTGTGGGTGTATATGTATATATGTATGTATATGTGAGTGTGTGTGTGTGGGGGGGTGTATATGTATATATGTATGTATATGTGTGTGTATGTATGTATGTATGTATATGTGTGTGTGTGTGTGTGTGTGTGTGTGTGTGTGTGTGTGTGTGTGTGTGTGTGTGTGTGTGTGTGTGTGTGTGTGTGTGTGTGTGTGTGTGTGTGTGTGTGTGTGTGTGTGTGTGTGTGTATATGTATGTGTATATGTATGTATATATGTATATATATGTATGTATGTATATATATATATATATATATATATAAACGAGAATAGACTGATCTGATAATGGAACTTATAAACAGACTGAAATCACTATGTAACATATACCAACAAAAATAACGCTCAAGCAATTCAATAGGACAATAAGGAAAATAGAAATTGAGCATGTGATGTTGTATCTTATTTAAACAGTGATTGTAAAACAGGTGTCATAAGTATATTGTAACGAGTAAATGAAAATGCCTAATAGAAGTAGCAGCCTATGTACAAATTGTAAATAGCTGTATATATATTTATTTTTAAATATACACAGCTGCTGATGTTGATACAAATAACCTCAGTAGAAGTAGCCTCAAGAAATGTAAATCAAAATGTCAATTAGAATAAGCATTCTATGTACAAATGTATATATTGTAAATAGTTGTATATATATTTATTTTGATTGTACATAGATGCTTTAGTGTTAATAAAAATATACTCAGTGGATGTGGCGTTTGCCAACCACGTCGCTTGGCCGCACGAAGGAAGACTTGGTTTCGAGTCTAGTCGGCGACTAGAGGAAATTTTTCTAAGCCTTTTTTCGACCGGTTCCCGAGTTAGTCGATCTCTGGCACGGGCAAGCAGGTTTTTCCTCCCGGAAACTCGGGTTTTTCGTCCTGTAAACTCAAGAAAATCGACCGTAGAACCCACATTATTTCAGAGATTAAATATATTGTGTTAGGGTTAGGGACCACGAGATGGCGGCACATTTAAGCCGTCTCTCTTCACTGAGTACCGCTTAATTAGTGATAGCCTTGGGCCATCTATCTCTGATTAGTACCAGTGGAGATTGAACTGCCCACTCAGTCTCCAAAAGTTAGATAGGGCTAAATGGCCTCGCCTACTCCCCGTATACGGAAATAAAAAGGCGTTAGCTGATTTTTTTTTTTTTTTAATATATATTTAAGTTTGCGCCTGAAACAAAGTTCAAGTCGAAAGATGGTAAAACACCAGGGCAACTCATTGTAAAGGTGGGTAAAGCTCTGATCACTGTTCTAAGTATTTTCCCATAATGTAAAGCACATCTCACTAGAAGATGTATACTGCAATGCATTATGGGTGGGGTCACTACCCAGACCGGTTTCAACCTTTTTTGAGATCTCCTCAGTGAGTAGCTAGACCCTAAATACCAAGGTTATAGTTATACGGAGCCTTATCAACTTTACCTATAGAAGTTGCAACAAGGTGTTTTTATTTTTAATAAAAATCTCTGGAGGAGATACAGATGTAATAAATTTTTTAACTCGGGATATTGTATATTAAGATAACCAAGTTATTTTATAAACTTGGTTATTTTAACTCCTAATCCCAAGTATGCAAACAATTAACTTTGCACCTGAAACAAAGTTAAAGTCTAAAGATGGTATAACACCAGAGCAACTCGTTGTAAAGGTGGGTAAAACTCTGATCACTATTCTCAGTATTTTCCCATAATGTAAGGCACATCTCACTAGAAGATGTATACTGCAATGCATTATGGATGGCGTCACTACCCAAACCGGTTTCAACCTTTTTTTGAGGACTCCTCAGTGAGCAGCTAGACCCTAAATACCAAGGTTAGGATGCAGGACATATATGGCGCAGAGGGTGAAGCTTGACGCTTTTCATATTCCCTGTTGTCTTTTTCGGGAGCAGTGATGGGAGAGATTTGTGAGCTATTTTAGTTCGTCCTGAGTGGGCAGATGTGGTTATTCGTCGTTGGGTGTTAGGATGGCTTTCGGTCTTTTATGTTTCCATTGGTCATTACTGTCATAGTTTCTGGCTTGCTGTATTAGTTTATTTGGATGCGTAGATGTCTTCATAAAGAATTTCTCTGCTAGGGAGCGTAGTAGTGGAGAGATGTAGGGGATATTTATGTCCCCGTGAATCTGTGCGTTCCTGATGAACCACGGGGCATCCAGAATCATTCGCAGGCATTTGTTCTGTAATCTTTGTAGCTTGAGGATGTTTGTCTTGGAGGTGCGGCTCCAGGCTGGGGAGGCGTATATGACTGTGGGACGGATCACTGTCTTGTACAGTAGTATTTTATTTCTCGAGCTTAGTTTGCTGTGTCTGTTGATCAAGGGGTATAGCTGTGTGATAACTTTTGAAGCTTTGGTGCATGTGCTCTTGATGTGGCTGTTGAAGCATAATCGCTTATCGAGAAGTATTCCGAGGTATTTTGCTTCAGTTTTCCAGAGAATTTTAGAGTTGAACAGTTGAATATGTCTCCTTTGGAGGATGCTCGTCTTCTTGTGAAGAGTATCGTTATGCTTTTCTGGGGGTTTAATTGTAGTCGCCAGTCTTTAAACCATTTTTCTAGATTCAGGATGGTGTCTTGTAGTTTTTTGGTAACGAGATGTGGTTGACGAGATCTGGCTAGAATTGCCGTGTCATCTGCATAAAGGATGATGGTGGATGTGAGAAGATTTTGAGGGACAGCTGCCATATAGATGTTGAACAGGATCGGGGCTAGCAGTGATCCTTGAGGACCTCCAGCGAGGATTTTCCGTTGGATTGAGACTGTTTCATTGATTTTGACTTGCATCCTCCTGTTGGAGAGGTATGATTTAATCAGGTGTATCATGTTTAGTGGAAGGTTAGCGATGATAAGTTTGTAGAGGAGCCCTTGGTGCCAGATCTTATCGAAGGCCTTTGAGATGTCTAGGAAGACAACTCCAGTGTGTTGATTCCAATTGAATCCTGTGGTGATGTATTCCACTAGACTATGGATTTGATGGGTGTTGCTGTGATTTTGACGGAAGCCAAATTGTTCTTTTGGAATGATATTTAGTTGGTTGACATGATCTTGGAGTCTGATAAGGATATTTTCTCAGCTATTTTCCCTAAATTGGATAGCAGGCTGATAGGACGGTAATTTTCAGGTACGTGTGGGTCTTTGCCTGGTTTGTAAATTGGGATGATGTCAGCTATTTTCCATGTCTGGGGGAAGTGCTGCCATTTGAGGATGTAGTTTATGATGTTTGCCAGATGTGCTATGACTTTGCATGGTAGTGCCTTGATGACTTGATTAGTGATGCTGTCAGGACCTGGGGCTTTTTTGATCTTGACATTGTTGATGATGCCGATTATTTCGGTAGGTGAGGTAGGCATTATAGGACTTGCATTGACATCGGGACGATTTACTGTGAACCTGACTTTACGATGGATCTTGTATACGTGGCTGATGTTTAGGTTCTCATATGCAGGACTGCATTGTTTCTCTAGGTTTCTTGCTATTATTATTATTATTATTATTATTATTATTATTATTATTATTATTTTAAGCGACTCCAGGAGTCCCTAGACTCATCGAGGGAGGTCCTAAACATCATGTCCACACAACTATGCGATTACATTCTCACAGTATCTATCATACCTTGCCTTGAACTCGTTCACCGTCATAGCACCACACAACAGACTCTGGCAGCTTATTCCACTCATTTACCACTCTAAAAGTAAAGAACACAGCTCTAACACCCCTGCTAACCACACTCTTGCCCAGCTTCGATAGGTGTCCCCTAGTTTTCCCACCACCAGTCCTGATCTCAAAAATATCCTCTGAATTAAACCTATAGAATCCCTTTAGCGATTTGAATGTCTCAATCATATCTCCCCTTTTCCGCCCATCAACTAGTTTCTGCAACCCACAAATCTTCAACCTGTTGTCATATGGTTCATTCCATAGACCTGTTATCATCTTAGTCACTCGCCTCTGGATCCTATCCACCTCCTCCCCATCAAGAAGGAACCTAGGTGACCAAATCTGGACACAGTAGTCGAGATGAGGTCTTATCAAGGCTCGGTACAGAGGTACAATAACTTGCTTGTCTCTGCTCGTCAAGGTATTTTTCAACAACCAAGTGAGTTGATGAGCTGATTTAGCTACTTTTGCAATGTGCCCCCTAAACTTCATATCCCTATCCACCAACACTCCCAAGTCCCTGGCCTCATCAATCTCTTGGAGTACAGTTCCACCAATGTGGTATACTGCTGCTAATCTTTTCACCCCAAAATGCATAACCTTACATTTTGTCACATTAAATTGACATCCATTCTCCTTAGCCCAGAACTCCAATCTATGTAAGTCATCCTGCAAGACTTTGACATCTTCTGCATTCACTATTGCCCTACCCAACTTTGCATCATCAGCGAACAAATGAATTGTTCCACTTAGATCCTTCCCTATATCGTCGTTAATGAACAGATTAAACAGCAGTGGTCCAAGAACAGAACCCTGCGGCACACCACTAGTCACAGGCCGTCTTTTGGACTCTACTCCTGAATAAACTACTCTTTGATATCTCTCCATCAACCAACCACCTATCCATCTCACCAACCCTATATCCATTCCCATATGTTGTAGTTTACGGATTAGTATTCCAAGTGGTCTCCTGTCAAAGGCCTTTGCCAGGTCCAGCAGTAGCACAGTAAACCAATTTCCCTTATCCAGTTCAGCCTTCACCTTGTTATAAAACTTGAGCAAGTTACTGAAGCATGATCTACCCTTCACATAGCATGCTGTCCCCTGTACAGTATCTCATTTTCATCAATCCATTCCTGTATTTTTCCCTTGACTAGTTTCTCCAAGACCTTGACAACGACTCCTGATATGCTGATCGGTCGGTAATTTGCAACCGTAGTCTTGGATCCTCCTTTATGCAGTGAAATTATTTTCCCATCTTTCCACACCTTCGGGAATAAACCAGACCTGAGACTCAGATTAAACAACATGGTCAAGGGCACTGATAATTCCTTAGCCGCTTCACGCAAGACCCGTGCCAGTATACCATCCAATCTCACAGATGTGTTCACATTAAGGTTCTGTAATAGACTAGTCACCTCCACTTCATTCATCACTATTCCCGTATAAACTGATGGTTCGTTCATTTTTTCAATGTCACCACCTGGATGATATGCTTTTGCAAAGTGCTATGGCTTTGGCTTTGTCAGCATCTGTGTATGCAAGGTGCTGTTCTGCTTGCAAATCCCTCCCCCATCTGCAAGCAGAACAGCACCTTGGTTGTTTAGGAATTTCCATATAGAATGATCTGCTGTGGAGATGGAGGTGAGCTTGTTGTCCCATTGTTGGTTCCTGTGGTTCTGGAGAGCTTCTCGGACAGATTTGTTTAATCTGTTGAGGGCTGTTTTGTCTTGGGGAGCATGAGTGTTGTGGTATCTTTTCCTTTGTCTGTTTTTTCCCCCCTTAAGTCCATGGTTTCTTCCTGGAGACGGTTTTGTTTGTGGGTAATCGTGGATACTGTGGCTGCTGTTATGGCTTTATTGATTTGATTGGTGAGGTTCTTTATTGCCGTGTCTATTTCTTCCTTGGCTTTTATATGGGGAACCGGACCAATGTGTTCTGGTAGCACTTTCTTAAGTTCCTCCCAGATGAGGGAGGTTTGGGGGGGGATGTGACTGATCTTTGTTCTCTAAGTGAAGTAGGATTGGGTTGTGGTCTGATGATAATTCGTTCAGTGCTTGAATGCTGTGCTGGTATTTGATGTTGTGTAGAACGACGATGTCTAGGATGTCGGGTGTGCCAGTTGGGCTGCGATGGGTTGGTTCAGTGGGTCCTGTTACGACAGCGTTGTTTAATCCTGTGTAGCTGAAGAGGATACGGCCATTTTTATTTGTGGTTCTGCTGTTCCATGAGGGATGTTTGGAGTTTAAGTTCCCAGCGACGATGATGGATTCATTTGTGCCTAGTACAGCATCCAAGTCAGAAAATAGCAGGGTCTTAGCAGGGGAGTTGTAGGCGGCATAGATTTTATGTCTTTCAATTGAATTTGTGTGGACTTCGACACTGGTGAGTTCTAGGTCGGAGGGGGGAGTATTCCATTGTGCCTGATGCAGTTCCTGATAAATATGGCTTTACCACCATCTCTGTAGTCCAGTCGGTCATTTCTACATAGTGTGTAGACTCTCAGTTTTGGATTGTCTGAAGGTCTTAGATGAGTTTCATTAATTAGGATGACGTCAGGGTTGTATCTGTGAGAGAATTCTTGAAGCTCCAGTGTCTTGTTTTTTAGGCCATTGGCGTTCCAAGCGGCGATCTGTAGTGAGTCTGGGAGTAATCTAGTTTTATTCATTAACAAGCATTGATAATATGGTTTGAGTTTCTTTTAGAAATCTTTTTGTGGAGTTTGGAGAAGTGTTTGACTTACTGAAGTCTTGAAGCATGTTCGCTAATGAGGCTGTGATGACTGTTGTCATGTTTGGAAGAATTCGGTCCTGCTGGATATATTTGGATGAGCGGGCTACTTCGGCGTATGACCTGCTTCGACGGTGGCTTTCCAGACTGTTGGTATTTTCCATTTGTGAGAGCTGGTATTTTATTGTCTTTTGTTGTGTGTCAGGCAACTCGGGAACCGTCAACTCTGGTGTCTGTGGGGAGGGTTTGAGAGATCCGTTTCCTTTTGTTGTCTGTTTTATTCTTAGGGTAGTGACTGCAGCCTCTGTAGTTTGCCGAGTGGGGGCCCCCGCAGTTCGCGCATTTGGCTGGTGAGGTCCTGGGTTTTGAGCAGGTTGCTGCGGGGTAGTATTGGCCACATTTGAGGCATTTGTAGTCTGCTCTGCAGAGTTTCTGTGCGTGTCCATACTTCTGACATCTGTAGCACTGGCCTGACGAGGCTCTTTTTCTTAGTGGTTCTGTTGTGATTTTCAGACCACAGATCGTTTTTAAGTTGTATATGTTCTTGTGTGTGTGTTGAGAATCTCAACGAGTACTAGGGGCATTGGACTCTTTTCAAGCCCGTAGCATTCTGCTAACCTTGACAGGTGGGAGATCGTGGAGGCAGAGGTCTTCAGTAATTTCATCTGTGCAGATGTTTTCTGTTACTCCCCTGAGTATAACTTTTAGGATTTTCTCCGACTTCAGTGAGTAATTATGATATTTAATATTTGACTCGTCCATCGTTTTTGTGACGAGTCTGTAGTCGCCTACTGTAGAAGGCTGGATTTTAACTGCGTCGTGTACGTTTTTTGCCCATGAGTAGGCAATTTGGTCGTTTTGCATAATAGGCCTAACGGCCGTCCAACGTTCTTTTTCCCGTAGAACAATTGGAGGGACTTTTTCGTTGTTGGGTGTGGGGAGGTTAGTGTTGGGGGTGTCTTCTTCCATCCCCTCGTTTATCTGAGTCTCCGTTGTTTTACGTTTTTTCCGTGCATGGGTTTCTGTATCATGTTTTGGAGTGGGAGCAGAGATTATCAGGTTCGTCTTCCCTTCTTCCCCTGATGGTGAGTTGTCCACTTCTGTGGAGTCGTCTGTTGCTGAATATAGGTTTAGAAACCCTGGCCACTCTTCCTCAAATTTCTTCAACAGTTTTTTGAGGAGGTCGACCACCAGCTTCTTATCCAACGATTGGATAAAGTCATCAGGACTTTAACTGGACATGTTTAAAATATTCAAATATATGCTTCCCTGAGCTGGATCTCAAGGACTTCCGTATAGCGTATAAAAACAAAATATAACACACTAAAGGACTATCGCGAGACCGCAATCACTAATTAACAACACAATCATCAGCTACTTGTTTACTTTCGCTTTTCGCTATATATCAAAAATCTGAATCAACGCTCCATATTATTCATAACAACTATCAAAATCACTGATCATATATATAAACGCTTGGCAACCGCCATCACGACCCTCGAATCCACGACATTGAGAAACACCAAGGTTATCGTAATACGGAGCCTTATCAACTTTACCAATAAAAGTTGCAACAAGGTGTTTTTAGATGTAATAAAATTTTTAACTTGGGGATATTGTATATTATCATCATCATCATCAAATTCTTGCCATGTACCCTCAAGGGGTGTACAGGATATGACAGTATACATGAAAACATTACATCATTACTAACGTCCTATCTACAATTTTCCTCCAAATCAGTCTGTTACTTGTCAAGACTCCAACATTATCAGATCTTATATTTCTATCGTCTAAGGCACTACCGTATCATTCCACCTATATCATGGTCTTCCTCTGGGTCGTTTTCCTGCCAACCCAGCAGAGAACACTTGTTTTGCTAATCTTTCCTCTCCCATTCTATTTACGTGACCATACCACCTGAGATTAGCTCTGCTAATGCATTCCTGGATGCTGACAATGTCAAATTCTTTCCTAATATCCTCATTTTTAATATGATATTGCCATTGATACCATCTGTTCACGCCTCTAATCTTTCTCAGGACTCTAATATCTGCGGTCTCTAGTCTTTGGTAAAGTGTTTTACTTCTGACCCAGCTCTCAGATCCATAAGTTAAAACTGGTTTGAACACTGTTTTGTATACAGCTAATTTAGTGTTCCGACTAATTTCTCTCTTATTCCATATGATTTTATTCAATTGACTTCCCAGCATACCAGCTTTGCTGATTCTGTTGTCTATTTCTATATTTAATTTACCATCTTCGGTAAAAATTGTGCCTAAGTAGCTGAAATGTTTTACTTGTTCCACAGGTTCTTCATTCACAACACAGTTGACATTTTCAATGATTCTGCCTATTTTCATTGTTTTTGTCTTTTTATTGCTGACCTTCATACCATATCTATTACAACAGCTATTCAATTTAGTCAGAGAATCTTGCAGACTTGTAGCGGATTTATTTAGAAGTATAACATCAACCGCATATAGCAAAGAGCTGACATTAACATCTCCAATTTTGATATCAGGTTTAATACCACTTTCCTTCATAATGTGATCCATATAGATAATGAATAACAGAGGGGATAATGTCTCACGCCAGATTTAATATTAAACCATCTTCCTGTACTTCTTTCAATTCGAACTGCTGACTTACAACTCAAATAAAGACAAAGTATTGCTTGATATAATGCCCCATTGACACCATATAACTGTAGCGTATTGAATAGCTTCACTATTGGCACCTTGTCATATGCCTTTTCCAAATTGACAAAACTTAAATACAGATCTTTGTTATATTCCCATGCTTTCTCGACTATTTGTCGTAAAGTGAAGATCTGATCCTGACAGCCTCTATTTGGCCTGAATCCAGCTTGTTCTTCACCAAGCTTTTATTCCACATTCTTCTCAACCGTTTCTCAAGTATACTTGCGTAGATCTTGCCAGGAACATTCAGTAGGGAAATACCGCTGTAATTCTCACATTCAGTTTTATTTCCCTTTTTATATATGGTACTATGAGAGCTCTACTCCACTCATCGGGAATTCGTCCCTCTGTCCAGGCTTTCTGAACTATGCAGTGCAGCCACTGTAAGACTTTTATACCACCATACTTCAGCATTTCTGGTCGAATATTATCTACTCCTGCTGCCTTTCCACATTTGAAGCCTTTAATTGCTTTTTCTACTTCAAGTAGTATGGATATGTATTCCTGACTGCATGCCTGGTCAGTGTTTTTTATCACTGTGCTGTCATCGCTGCTTGTTTCATTTAGCAGTTTTTCAAAGTAATTTCCCCATACTTCAAGTATATCTTTTTCTGCTGTTTTCATATCACCTTTCTCATCTCTAACTCCTTTTACAGCACTCTTTCCTCCATTCCTAAGCTTCTTCAACAACCTCCAGAATATTTTGCCACCTTCTCGATATTTATTTTCTATGTTCTTGCCAAAGTCCTTCCATGACTTTTCTTTAGCTAGTTTTACACACTGTTTAGCTTTCTTACATTTGTCTCTGTATTCTGTAAGAGTAAAAGCTGACTTATTTGCCAGGAACTTTTGATATGCTTTCTTCTTTTCCTTCACTGACTCTTTAACTTCCTGTGTCCACCAGGGAGTTTTGATTTTTTTTTTCCTTGCACACAACCTCGCCATGCCTCTCTGGCAGAATCAAGCAATGTTTTCTTCAGAGTTTGCCACTGAATCTCCAAGGTTTGATTCCTGTTCTCAAACTCTTTCATTTTCTTTTCAATAATCTTTCTGTATTTTAGTCTACAGTTAACATATGAGAGCTGCTCAACTTTTATTGGCTTTAAAACTTTCTTACATGTTATTCTTTTCAATATGAAATTCAATTTTATTCTGCTCAGTACTAAATAGTGATCACTTCCAATTTCAAATCCTCTGTACACTCTGGTGTCCTGCACCAGGGAGAAAACATCACTATCAACAATAACATAGTCAATGAGACTTTTCTTATTCCTAGCCTCTTCTCTCCATGTGAATCTGTGCATATTTTTATGTTGGAACATGGTGTTAGTAATAACCAGTCCATGTCCTGAGCAGAAATCCAACAGATATATGTCATTATTATTAGCTTTGCTCTTTTCTCTAAATTTTCCCAAAATATTTTTGTATGTCTCACAATCATTTCCTACTCTGCTATTTAGATTCCCAACAAAGACCAACTTTTCCTTTTTAATTGTGTCAGTTGCTTTTTCTAGAGCGTCAAAAAATTCCTCCACTTCTACCTTAGTAGAACCTTCTGTGGGACCATAGGCACAAATAAGTCTCATTGTCCAGTTCTCCATTCTCATATCTGCCCACATTACTCTACTTGAGACTGACTGCCATTCAAGAAGATTAGCCTCGTATTTTGTGTTGAATACTATGGCTACTCCTTCTTTTCCTTGATTGTCATTGCCTGAATATAACATTTTGTATTTATTGCTCAGAAAGATCTCACCAGTTTTGGTCTTTTTTGTTTCAGTCACCCCTATTATGTCGATCTGGTACTTATCTAATTCCTCAGCTAGCTCCATTTCTTTGCCATTCAGGCTTGTTACGTTGATAGTACCGATCTTTAACTCTGGTAATGTTGAGTTGGGATTTGTTTTCAGATTTGTTCCAGTAGCTGACTTTTCGCTGTTCGCCCTGGTTCCCTGGAGAAAACAACGGGGGCCTTGTTTAACCGGGCGACGCCGCAGCCGGCATGAATTCTTAATATTGTATATTATCCTAATATTGTATATTAGGATAACCAAATTATTTTATAAACTTGGTTATTTTAACTCCTAATACCAAGTATGCATACAACGAAGTTTGTGCCCGAAACAAATTTCAAGTCTAAAGATGGTATAACACCAGGGCAACTGATTGTAAAGGTGAGTAAAGCTCTGATCACTATTCTTAGTATTTTCCCATAATGTAAAGCACATCTCACTAGAAGATGTAAACTGCAATGCATTATGGATGGGGTCACTACCCAGACCGGTTTCAACCGTTTTTGAGGTCTCCTCAGTGAGTAGCTAGACCCTACATACCAAGGTTATATATATATAAAAGCTTGGTATTTAGGGTCTAGCACTTTAACACTATATATATATATATATAGTGTTAAAGATACCAAGTTATTTTAAACCTGGTTTTACTCCTTTCCCAAGTAAGCAAACAGACAAATAAATCAAGTTTGCACCTGCACGTGATGCTAGTCTACGCAAACTTGACTTATTTGACTGTTTGCTTACTTGGGAAATGGAGTAAAATCAGGTTTAAAATAACTTGGTATCTTTAACATTTATTATACCCAAGTAAAATACTTTCTACACACACACACACACACACACACACACACACACACACACACACACACACACACACACACACACACACACACACACACACACACACACACACACACACACACACACACACACACACACACACACACACACACACACACACACACACACACACACACACACACACACACACATATATATATTAGGATAACCAAGTTATTTTATAAACTTGGTCATTTTAACTCCTATTCCCAAGTATGCAAACAATTAAGTTTACGCCTGAAACAAAGTTCAAGACTAAAGATGGTATCCCATAATGTAAAGATGTGCTTTACATTATGGGAAAATACTAAGAATAGTGATCAGAGCTCTACCCACCTTTACAATGAGTTGCCCTGCTTTTATACCATCTTTAGACGTGAACTTTTTTTCAGGCGCAAACTTAATTGTTTGCATACTTGGGAAGTCAAAATAACCAAGTTTTTAAAAAAACTTGGTTATCTTAATATACAATATCCCCAAGTTAAAAAAAAATATTACATCTATATTCCCTCCAGAGATTTTTATTAAAATAAAAACACCTTGTTCCAACTTCTATAGGTAAAGTTTGTTAAGGCTCCGTATTACTGTAACCTTGGTATATTACTATAACCTTGGTATTTAGGATCTAGCTACTCACTGAGGAGACCTCAAAAAAGGTTGAAACCGGTTCTAGGTAGTGACCCCACCCATATGCATTGCAGTATACATCTTCTAGTGAGATGTACTTTACATTATGGGAAAATAATAAGAATAGTGATCACAGCTTTACCCACCTTTACAATATATATATATAAAACCAAATTCATATGGTTTTCCCACCTTTCCATCTCTTGTTCTCTCACCCAAATTACTTTCAAGTCTCCTACTCTCTATTCGCCAACTCAGTCCAAACACCCTCCATACCTTTATGAATAACTATTTCTCTCTCCAAGCATTGTAGTTCATTTAGTGTAGGGAGAGAAAACCAAATATTAGGCAGATCTCACACTAAATCTGCAATAAAAATTTGAGAATGAGCAATATCATTATTGAATAGTGGGATATATAACTGGAATAGAAATCCACTAGTCAGCAGAATGAAGATTTGAACAGGTCAGCCGATAATTGTCAATGCTTTTTTCTTCTCTTAGTGTACATTAGACTTCATCCTGTTTGCGGCGCAGCGATTGTAATAGAGGTTGCTACTCGATTGCTTTCACATGGAAAAGAAAATTGAATTTGCGCTTCATTTTATTTAACAGTACTCTATTTAACTCACCATAAAATTTTCAAATTTGAATAATTCTTTTTTTTCTGATTAGAAAATCAAAAATCAACTTCTAAATCGACAAAACTATTTTCATAAACCATCACTTTCATCAATTTATATACAAGTTTATATGGTATGCAAACTTGCATATTCAATATTTTGAATAAACTTGAATATTTTCCTCCAGCTATTAGACTTAACATTAAATTAAAAAATAAAACCAGCTAACGTCTTTTATTCCCTTATAGAGACTAGCGAGGCCTTTTAACCTTATCTAGGTATTGGAGACTGAGTGTGCAGTTCAATCTCCAGAAGTAGTCAATCAGAGGTAGATGGCCCAAGACTATCACTGATAATAAGTAGCATCCGATGAAGAGACGGATAAACAAATGCTTCCATCTCTTGGTACCTAACTCTAACAGGATATGTTTCTGTTCTGAAATAATGTATATAGGAAATGATCTCAGTGGAAATATTCAATATTTTTGAATATTTTCACTGAAATATTTAAAATTATGAAACAAAATTTTCATAACATATGAAGATATGAAACAAAATAGGGCAAATAACTGATGAGGAAGAAATAGGTATCAAGCAGGCCTATTTAGATTGACATTAATAATGGACAAAGAAAAATTGCTTTTTTTTCCAGTTGCCTCGCTCCACTGATATTACTCCAAGCGATTTTTGGTTATGGGGTTACCTAAAGACCAACATCTATCGTGGAGTTTTCTTGAAGTTCGCAGCTTTAACGACCAAAGCTAACATAGAATGTGACGAACATTCCTTCAGACATGTTACCACTTGCTGCTGAGAAAGCTGTGTACCGGATGCAATTTCTGCTCCATGAGAACGGTGGCCACATTGAACCAGGTCCTCTTTCACATGGGTAAATTCAATGTGCCCTAGTTCTGCATCAGGTTTGTGACAGAACATAAGCTTTCGTAACCGTAATACTGTAATTACTGAGCTAAATTATATTTATATTAAATGTTTTATTGCGGTGGTATCATAAGCGCAACACATAAAGGTAATCTTTCATTTCAGTTTAGTCTTTATTCATCTATTTCCATTTTAACGCGGTTTTTTTACATTGTACAGCGCCATAATCTCCCTATCGGTGAAATTACAAACTTTTTTTGAGTTATCCTTTCCATGTCTTAATTAGCCTCCCTACTAGATTTAGTGACATTCGAGTTGTTAGAAAGAGCTGTATAAGGCTCTGAATAGCGAAAGTTTAATTATGATTATGACTACCTTTGTGTGTGTGTGTGTGTGTGTGTGTG
This sequence comes from Typopeltis vanoorti, assembly GCF_054136105.1. Lineage (NCBI taxonomy): Eukaryota > Metazoa > Arthropoda > Arachnida > Uropygi > Thelyphonidae > Typopeltis > Typopeltis vanoorti. The sequence goes on along the minus strand of NC_143550.1, from coordinate 4,845,450 downwards.
TGTGTGTGTGTGTGTGTGTGTGTGTGTGTGTGTGTGTGTGTGTGTGTGTGTGTGTGTGTGTGTGTGTGTGTGTGTGTGTGCTTATGATTATGGTAATGTGTATGGTATGGTAATGGTAATGAGTATGGTAATGGTGTTAGGTAATGAGCGAAAGAATGCGGACGAATCCAACCGGCTGAAATGAGGTTCCTTTAAGGGTTTGCGGGGTTGACAAGACTCGACAGTGTCAGAAGCTCTACAGTTCGGGAACCCTCATCTGGGAGTCCCACGAGAACACTTGAGCTTGGTATCGGAGGATCGTGACCATTGGAAGTCCCTCTTATATATATATTATTCATTCATTAATTTACTCTCAGTGTCTCTACAAGCTAAGCGTTCACTTTGATGAGACATCAATTTAGCTAATAACCAGACCGGGTAGGGTTCTATAATCTAGATCTGAATATATTCCACAAGCAAACGTTGTTTATTATTATTGTTATATGAGTAAAATTAAAACAATGATGTAATTTGTTAAAATTTGTGAATTAACAGTCACAATTAAGGATTAACCAAATTTAAAAAATACAACGAATGAATGTGAAAAATAGCTTTTAGACATGAATAGCTGACTTACTTATATACTTATCATTCAAGAAAAATGTATTAAATGCATAGCTCAGTAGAAACAGCGTTTAACTTCACAGCGATTCAATTCTTGTCGCGATGACAGGAACTTTTCCCCTGCCGATTTCCAAGTAAGTAAATATTGTCAAGTGCAGCATTTTATTTCCTACCCCATAAACTCAAGAAAATCCACCATAGACCTCACATGGGAAATGACATGTGTGTGTGTGTGTGTGTGACGACGATATGGCGGTATGTGTTTGCAGTCTGATTACTGGATGCCAGTTGAAATTAGTCACTGTTCTGGGCCAGCTACATGTGATTAGCTACTGATGAAGATTGAACTGCCCGCTAAGTCGCCAAAAGATAGATAAGATTAAAACCGCCTAGCCTACTCTATAAGTGGACAATAGGCTTAGCTGATTTTATGAAATAAATCCGTTAATGCTTATATTCGCCTTAAAGAATAGGTGGTACTTCTTTAGCCCAGATAACTTAACCATGAGCCTTTGTTAAAATAATGTGGCGTCATTATGTAACGCTGTTAACTCATGTCCATATATGACAATTTCAAAAGACACGATAAGTATGACGTCATCATGTTCGGATGCCTATTCTTTCTTAATCCTCCTCTTCCACCTCTTTATGGTGTCGAGGTAAGTATTCTTACAACCGCACAACCGTAACCGAGGATAAGGTGGTTGGTCCTATGCTTCCTGGTGTGTGATTTATGTCTGTAAATGCGTGTGCTCACGGGCCGGTTTGCCTGTTCTGTGGGACGAAACACCCGAGTTTCCCTCATCGTCCAAACGCACTGCCGATGGAGTCGTCATATACAGGAACCTCAACAGCTTCACCAATTGTCAACGTATCGTTACCATTGATGTCAGTCTTAAGCTTAGAGTCGAAAAACCATCAGCGGGAGATATATTCCTGGATGACGTAACGATAATTTTTTTTGACAAGTGGATTTTCATCGAGTGGGACCATTTTTGAAGTTGTCTCTGAAGTAAAGCCCTAGGCTATGTGATTGATGCGATCACAAGGTGTAGGTATGGTGAAATTATCAGATGGTGGAACATACATGCAGGTTTGAGTTGCTGTTGGCACTTTTTCAATTGTTACCTTGTCAGCATAAGAGGATCTCAGAACAGATGTAATGGTAGCTAGCTTCCTTTTTGCATTCTGATATGTTGTTTTGCTCTGTTTTCATTTCGTGTATTTGTTTTTCATCTTTCCACTTCTGACATGTACGAGAGTAAGCCGGATGATCTCCCTGACAGTTGACACATTTAGTCTTTTTTGCACAGCAAGATTTGTTATCATGTACTTTACTACCACATCGGACACAGGCAGTAGAACCACGATAGGCAGTTTGGCAAGTCCACATCTTTGACATTTAAAACATCTCAGCGGGTTAGGGATGTACATTCTAAGAGGATAACTGAGATACACTGCTTTTACAGATGTTGCATGCTTAGGTATGCTAAGATGTTCTTGGTTGAAACCAGGCGACCATCCCTACGTATCAGGATGCGCCTCACATCCGTTACTTCTTGATCTTTAAGCTTTGAACATATCTCCTCATCAGGACCATCAAGGAGATTCAATTCTGATATCACACCTCTATTGGAATTGAGGATTTTATGAGGTGGTACTGTGATTTATATTCCACCCATTGTCGTTGCTCTCACTAATTTCTCGAAGTGTTGCTGACAGTGTTTTCACAAGGATATCCCTAGAACTCAATTTCTTAACAGTTTTGGGAGGCCCTGCCAGTCCTAAAACATTTTGAATATAGAAGGGCAATATCTTCCCAATTGGTTTTTCATCTGATATGTTGTTTTCATATCAGGTGAAAGGAAAACAACATATCAGGTGAAATGTTTCATGAATAATTAAAAATGTTGTTACATTTATTCTGGTATCATATATCTTTGGTTTCTTATTTCTATTTCCATATGCTGTATCTATGCAATCAGTATACTTGGTTAGAACCCCTGAAATATTTGAGGATGAAGGATTCATGCTGAAGGAGTTTTGGTTCGGCACAAGGGCTTCCCACCCATCATGGAGCCATACATGGACGCCCACTGTCCGACAAGCAAAAACTGTGCTCAGGAGTGGAACGCTAGAGTAACCCAGGACACTATACCAGCACTACAGAAAGCCTAGAATTCCGACTTCTGATCATATGAGAGACCTACTGCAACACCGATGACCGTTGCACGTCAGCCCACTAGGCGATTGATCCTGGCTGGGCCATCCAGGACTGACCGGCTTGCCAAAGCAGGGGCCAATAGTGCAAGACTACCTGGACCCCCCTCCCCCTTACCGGATATCCCCTTTATCGGAGGTCGCATTGCACTGCAAACAGGGCCTCGGATCCCAGTGATGGTGGTCTGGAAAAAAAGGGTAGTGAGAAATAGAGCAAAGAATACGGGAAGAAAAAAAAAAGAAAAACAGGAGGAATGAAAAGGGCCATTACCATACTGGGAGGTCCCGTCCAGCACGAACAGGTGCCCCATAATTTATTTATTTTACGTACATGGAGTGTGAAGTGATATGTTTATGACACCGATATACTGTAGACAAGTTTTTAAAATATATTTCTAATTTTTTGCTATTTTTACAATTGATAATGTACTGAACAACACGTTTTCTCCAAGAGCTTTCGCTGAGTGTATGATTATAATCCAGTGAGGTTGGACTTTTGTATAATAAGTAACTAAAACGAGTTATATCTTTGGTACAATCCGGAAAAACAATAATTTTCAAACGGATTACTTTCCCCCGATTTATAAAAAAAATAATAAATTAATTTTAAAAAATTATAAGTATTCAAAGTTATCCTACAATTAATTGCATTGGACCAATTAAGATGAGCGTTCATGCACTATGCACTCTAAACACTTTCATACATCAATAAAAATGCAACAATACGCCTTAAATTAACATGAGGTTTATAGCGCAGGTTGCATAAGCCACAGGAAAACACATCCAACCTAAATGGGCACGCGACGCCAAATTAGGTTGTCAGTAGATGAGGCCATTTTTTTTTAGTCATATCTAACTTTTGGCGACTAAGGCAGTTCATTCTTTACTGGTAGCCAATCAGAGATAGCTAGTCCAAGGCTATCATTAATTTAAGCTATCACTTAAGCTATGTATGAACTATAGTTAATTCTCTTTTCACACGATTTCGAAATAACACGGTTTAAAACACAAAAGAAATTATATTTCTACACTGTACATTTTGATTTAACAACTAGCGCTTATTTTTAAAATTTCTGTTTGAATTCAGTTCTGTTAAAAAGGGCATTTCCATTATAATTATCATTTCGTAGTATGTGCTTAAACTTGAATTTTGGGGATCTCCTGTCGATGTTTTAAATACCAAGGATTTCTCTAAGCTACAGAATGCAGACAAATGCAGTAGAACTTATATAAGGAAATCAAAAAAACAAAACAAAAAAGTGTTGGTGGCTTTAAAAGCAGCTAAGGATCGTGTGACTATTATTTGCAGTAATGCTTCAGAAGATCATATGTTAAAACGATTACTCGTTAATCGATTCTTAAGACCGCGGTTAACGAAAGGTGTGAATTTTAACAAGTTAACAGCGCTGGAAGTTAAAAGTTAAAAGCGCTGAAATAAAAAAGTTGGGTTACAAAAGAAATTTTTAATGAATGGTTCCATCAATGTTTTGTTCCAGAAGTTAAACGCTACTTGATGAGAAAAAAATCTGGACTTTACAAATTTTATTGATTATAGACAATGTGCCTGTCCATCCCATTTTAGAACATCAGAATGTGGAGTTTTGTTTTCTGCCACCTGATACAACATCCTTAATACAGTCACTAGATCATAGTGTGATCGTTACCTTCAAAACTTACTACATAAGAGCATTCCAATACATTTTGGATAAACTAGATAAGGATAATTTACTGACAGTTATTGATGTGTGGAAGAAATTTTCTATTTTGGATTCATCAAACTTGTTAAGTTGGTGTTATCAGGATTGAAAGCATGAAGTTTATATGCATGTTGTAAAGCTACTTGGCCAGAATGTGTGAAAAAGAAGAACTCCTTACCTTTGCATACAACCGAATATCCCAATATCATCAGATTAGCACATGCAGTTGGCGGAGGATTTGATGATTTTTCGTCTGCAGATAATAGAAGCTGTCTTTGAGAATCTCGATGATAAAGAAAAAAGTGATAGTGATGAAAAGATTTTCTATTCACTGCAGGATTAATTAAATAAGGGCATGAAATGGCTAGTAAAATTGCAAAGTCATTTTCTGACACATGATCCAAATACTAAATGACTGAACAGTTTAAACGTGAACTGAAATCATGTATGGTACGATATGAAGAATTGTGCAAAAATCGTCAAAATAGGATTTCAGTGATTAATTTCAAAGTTAGTGGGGAAAAAAAATCAACCTTCAGAATTATTTGAAATTTGTGCTAATTTAATTCCTTTTACTGAAGAAAACATTTCGCCATTGCATTCTGAACAGGACGGCCAAAGTGTTTAAGTGATGGAAGCGATTTCAGTCTCACACAAAAGAATGCAGCTCATCTCAGAAAGTGATGGCAAATAAAATTTAACTAATAAAGGGTGTCCCAAAATTCACGCAAGATTTAAATTTAGCGCCATTTGTGGGGTAAAGTGTTGCCAACGAGAAAAAAAGACAGCGTGACAGCTGACAGTTCAGGGTTATTAAAAATGGAGCGCTACACGAAAGAACAACGCATTTTCATTGTTGAGCAATATTTTAAAAATAATGAAGGTTTGGCAGCTACAGTTCGCAATTTTCGTACAAAACATAGTCGGAATAGTGATTTAACTTCATCAACTGTGAAAAGATTAATTTAAAAATTCAAGGAAACTGGATCAATTAGTGATCTTATACACTCTGGCAGTCCTTCAACAAGTCGTTCAACAGAAAACATCGAAGCAGTTCGTGAGAGTGTTGCTGAGAGTCCAGGAACATCAATTCGGAACCGTGGTCTTGAATTGGGCATTTCGAGAAGCTCTCTACAGCGTATTCTCACAAAAGATTTGCATCTTTATGCTTACAAAGTTCAATTGACTCAAGAACTGAGCCTACTGACCACACACAGTGAAGAGAGTTCGTTGAATGGACTATGAAACAAGTGGATGCTTATTTTTCGAACAAAATTATCTTCACCGATGAAGCTCATTTTCATCTTGATGGCTTCGTTAATCGACAAAATTGTCGCATTTGGGGTTCAGAAAATCCACGAGTGATTGTTGAGACACAAATGCATCCACAACGTGTCACTGTTTAGTGCGGATTTTGGGCTGGAGGCATCATCGGTCCTTTCTTCTTCGAAAATGAGACTGGTAAAGCAATAACAGTTAATGGTGCTCGCTATCGCGACATGATAATCCAGTTTTTTGTGCCTAAATTGCAAGATATGGATGTGGACGACATGTGGTTTCAACAAGACGGTGCCACATGCCATACAGCCCGAGAAACAATTCAATTACTGCATTAGTCATTTCCTGGTCGTGTAATTTCCCGTTTTGGTGATCAGAATTGCTCCCTCCCAGATCATGTGACTTAACGCCGTTGGACTTTTTTCTTTGGGGTTTTTTGAAGTCTAAGGTTTATGCCAACAAGCCTACGACCACCCACCCCTTGAAGGAGGAAATTGAGCGCTGTATCAACGAAATTCAGCCACATTTAATGCAAAACAGTCATGGAAAATTTCGACAAAAGAGTGCGTATGTGCCAGCAAAGCCATGGAGGCCATTTACCCGATATGCTATTCCATGCATAACCCTATACTGTATACTTCATGAATCAATAAGAAATTACAATTTTTAATTAAAAACCTGTGTTTTCTATCAAAATTACTTCTTGCGTGAATTTTGGGACACCCTGTATATGTTTTGTTTGAAAATAACTTATTGTTCGTATCGGGTTTTCACATCTGGAACCGTTCTTCTATTTTTTAATATGAACTGTATGGTATTTTACACGGTTTTCATTTACACTATTTTTTCTGGAACCATTCTACAGTGTAAATGGACAAAAGGGTGTAGTATGGGTTCTACAGTCGATTTTCTTGAGTTTAAGGGATGATATTCCGAGTTTCAGGGAGAAAAACCCGCATGCCCATGCAAGAGATCGACTAACTCGGGAACTGGGCGAAAAAAAAAGGCTTGGTAAACGTCCTTCTATTCGACCACTAAACTTTAATTCGAAGCCTAATTGTTAAAATTACTTAATTAATTAGCATAAAATAAATTATAACGATTCATTTATTAGTGTAGAGACTAGGCTACCGCGAAGCAATGGTATCAATTGAAGTAGGCTAACATAAAGAGTCATATTCAGGGCCACCCCTTCCTCCTTATTTTTCGTATAGTATGCCAATTTCGCCTCTACCAAAAAAAAAAATTGTCTCCCCGTGCAATTGCACATCTTGCACAATCGGTAGAGCCGGCCTTGATCATATTGGTGCTTTATTATTATTGTCATTATTATTATTATGTGACTCCTTCAGGAAGTCCAAAGGCTCATCAATGGAGAGTGTGCCAACAGCATTGAACTAATGATCCCTTTCCAACTACTAACTTCGCTCAAACTTGCTAAATGTTTTGCGTGAGCCATTAGTAACAGAGGGTCTACCAATCGACCAACCAATGATTGAATTGTTATACCTGTAAATAAATGTGAATAATCTTTTTTTCATATTATCTTTTCATTTTTGATGTCTAGTGTTAGTAATACGTATAAAAGTAGTGTTTTGTATCATACAGAGAAGAATAGAGATCTGCAAGATGTCCAACTGTGTCAGGCAGACTGCAAAATAGAGTATACAAACGAACATGCAGGTAGATTATTATGTCTGTACATGAATTATAGGAGTATCAGAAATAGAGTGGTAGTGTTTGTTGCATTAATAAATATGTTGCACCCTCAGATTGTAGGAGTTAGTGAGACATGGCTATCAGAATCAGACCTACTAACTGGTATCGAGTGTCATGGATACAGTATTTTTAGGAAGGATAGAGTGGATAGGAGAGGAGGGGGAACGCTGCTAATGATAATGGATGACTTAAATCCAGTTAAGACCTATGAATGTAGTAACACTACTAACAATATTTCATGTGGCAGTTAGTTTGAAGCCATCTGGTGTGAGGTGGAATCTAATAAGACAAATTACATAGTGGGGTCTTGTTACATACATGGTGGATCGGTTGCTGGTGATGAAGAAATGCATCACAAAATAGAAAAGGTGAGCAGGAAAAGAATAATCATAATGGGAGACTTTATTTATCCAAATATTGATTGGTAGCAGTAGAATCTCACGAGAAGAATGAAAAAGCATTTATTGAGCTGTTGAGGGAAAAACTTCCTCAAGCAGCATGCGACAGAAGGAACTCGAGGTCAAATAGTATTAGATTTGATTATAATGTCAAAAGGGGTTTCATTTAAAGACATAACTATTCTGCCTCCAGTGGGTGACAGCGATTTTGCGGTACTCACTTGGGAAGTGACTAAGTTTATGGATGTTCCATTCAGAAAAGGTTACATGCTGAACTACAAAGCAGGAAATTATGACCAACTGAGGAGTATACTGAGGTCAGAGGAATGGGATCGGTTGCTGGATGGAAAGTATATTGACAGTACATGGGAGGCATTTAAACAATACTTAAATGATGCGATATCAGAATGTTCGAAGAATAAATACAGTAGGAGTCAAATGGATGTGTAATTTTATTAAGCAAGAGATTCGTAAGAAAAGGACGATGTAGAAGGAATACCATTTGCATAAGGATGACGTCCGTTATGAACGTTATAAGCAGCAGGCTGGAATAGGCCTGCTGCTTATAATAAATATCCTGGTTAAAGGCCATTCCTTTGACCAGGATATTTATTGAGTCTCAGAACAGGGAAGATTCCACAGAAATGGAAGGAATGTATGGTAATTATATTGCACAAGGGTGGTGCAAAGACCGATTATTCCAACTATCGACCAATTCGTAGCTCAGGAGTGGTGAAGATTTTGGAAAAATTGGTCAGGGCCACATGCAGAAATGGGTTGACAGTGAATATCTACTTTGCAATGAACATGGGTTTTCTAAAGGAAGGTTATGTTTCAGCAACTTTCTCACATTCTATAACAATGTTATCATTGAACTAGACAAGGGGAATGAACATACCTGATACGTTTGGATTTTGCTAAGGCTTTTGACAGGATACAGCATGGCAGACTACTGCATAAATTGGATAAAATGGGTTTCAGTTATACAATATTAGCATGGATAAGAGGATGGCTGACTTAAATATATATCAAAAAGTGGTATACGGGTGATCTGAGTCTGCAAGTTTTAAGGTAACAAGTGGTGTACCATTTATTCAATCTGTACATTAATGATTTTGAGGATTTGACAATTGACATACAATTATTTGCTGTGCAGAATGATTTGAATAGGCTAAAAATGTGCGCAAGGGAAAATGGGAGTCAGTAAATGTAAAGTCATTCACTTTGGCATGATTAGATATCCAATGTCGTATTATATTGGTGGAATTAGGCTAGGGAGCTTGGATTGTTAATAGATAGGAAGTTGAAGTTTAGGGGCCATGTGGCAAAGATTGCAAATACAACTCAATAAATAATTGCAATGCTGAAACGAAAGTTCACATGTAAAGATAAGGATGCTATTTTGCCTCTTTACAGGCCTTGATATTAACTCACTTGGACTATTGTGTGCATGTCTGGTCTCCTGGTTTTCATTGTGATTCTGATATATTGGAGAGAGTACAAAGGAGAGTGTTAAAAATGATATCAGGATTGTGGAATATTGATTATGAAGACAGGGCTGATATGATTGAGACTTACAAACTTCTGAAAGGGTCATACAGGATATTAATCGATGGAATTTTTCAATTTATGGAGGGTGGGGAAAGGAAGAGGGCATCATTGGAAGCTGAGACTGAAGGCCGCCAAGAAGCGTGTGAGTAGTGGTGAGCTATGGAAATTTTAACAAAGAGCTCGCATCGTGTGTAGCTCAGTGGAAGTGGCGCTTGCCTCCTCTGTGCTTGGCCGCTTGAAGTTAGACCTAGGTTCTAGTCTAGTCGCGTACTGGAGGAACTGTTTTCTAAGCCTATCTTCGAACGGTTCCCGAGTTAGTCGATTTTTGGCACGGGAAAGCGGGTTTTTCTTCGCGGAAACTCGTGTTTTTCGTCCCGTAAACTCAAGAAAATCGACCGTAGTAACCACATTATTTCAGACAGTGACATATCTTGTTAGGGTTAGGTACCAAGAGATGGCAACACTTGTTTGCCAGCCTCTTCATCGGTGGCTGCTATAATTAGTGATAGACATGGGCCAGCAATCTCTGATTGGCTACTAGTGGAGATTGAACTGCCAACCCAGTCTCCAAAAGCTAGATAGGGTATAAAGGCCTTGCCTACTCCCTATTAGGGAATAGGTAGGCAGTGATTAATACCCTTGGAGGGTAATGGATGGCAATGCTGTAGCCAATGAAGTTCTGAGGACTGACTATTGCTGTTATCCTCCTGCCATGATCAGAGCTTTAATAGTTCAATAACACCTTATCCCTTCACTGTCCTCTACAGATAACGGGGAAGATGAAAAGCATTCTTGCTTCGCCCCTTTAAGCCAGTCCTTATAAGGACTATTAGGGAATAAAAGGCGTTAGTTGATTTTTTTTCCTCGCATTCTCGATCAAAAAAAAAAAAAAAAGCCGTCTTTTACACAAAAACTTTTATTAATACAGCTTGTGTACAAATTCCAATCAACCTCTGAAGGCTATCATTTTTAAACAAATATTTCATTATCTAAGCATGAAATATTTGCACGCAATCAACTGTGTTAATTTATCTTACATAAGAAACACATTTTTTCAACTATCAAAATATAATAAGAATGGAAACTTTTATAATCTTTTATAAAATATTTGATTGGCTACTGGATTTACCGTACGATTGGGTACCAGAAGGGTAAAGATAGCGCATGCGTTTATATTATTTTCAAACTTAGGCGTATTCGTTATAGAGGAGTCGAAACAATAATTCCAAATAATCTATACACTGCCGAATAGATAATTTTTGTAAGGTTACAGTATGAGTTTGTTGCATAATATGTTTAAAAAAAAAATTTTTTTTTGTTGAAAAAATAAAAAAAGTAAACAAGAAGAGGCTCACAAATTTGAGAAAAATTTAACAAAGAGCTCGCGCGAGCCCATTACAGCTCACCTATGCGTGTGAGGGCTAGAGTTTTCTCTCAGAGGGTGGTGCCTGTTTGGAATGGATTGCCATTGGATGTTGTGAGTGAAAGTAGTGTGAATGAATTCAAGAATAAATATAATAGCTGGTGTGTAGTATGTGGCCTTCGTCGATGAGTCTCTCTTAATAATAATAATATAAGACAATGTTGATGTAGGTACTGAAAGCCATATGATTCATCTTGTAAACAGACGACGTAAACTTCCTGTCCTGTCAGGTGTCTTCTCCCTCCAGGAGATTGACGACCATGTCTCCACCATGTCCTATTCTGCGCCTCTCTGCTGCATTCCTCATGAGAGATAGGTCCAGTCTTCTATATTTTTCATCCACTCCAGTCTGTCTTCCTCTTTCCCTCAACAGTTCCTTCGAGAAGAGTCCTTTGTAGGCAGCTATTTCTCAGAATATGTCCAAAATATCTGTTTTCTCTTTTTAATTTCTTTCATCAGGCTCCTGTTGTCGCCTGCCATCTCTAGTACCTCTTCATATCTTTTTTTTCTTTCCATGATATTCTCATAATTCTTCGCAGCATCCACATTTCAAAGGACTCCAGTTTTTTCACACTCAGATTGGAGAGTGTGTATGTCTCTACTCCATATAATAATGTAGACCATATGTAGCATTTGGAGATTCTTAGTCTTGTTTTCAGATTTAATTCTCTAGATGTTAGTAGATTTTTCATACTGTTGAAAGTTGACCTTGCGATTTCAATCCTTTTTCTAATTTCCTCTTCTGTCCTGCCATTCTCTGTGGTCAAGTGTCCGAGGTATATGTATTTTTGCACCTGTTCTAATTTATTTCCTTTTATATCGATACATATTTTTGGTATTTTCTTTTCTCTTGAAATTATGATATTTGTCTTTTTAAAGTTGAAACTGACGCCATACTGTTCGCCATACTTGAGGGTTTCATCTATAGGATTTTTGAGGTCACATCTGTTTTCATCTAGAAGAACCGTGTCATCTGCATATTTTAGGTTATTAATATTTCTGCCCCCTACAGTGATTCCTTTGAGGTTATTAATTTTATTAAATATTTCTTCTGTGTATAGGTTAGAGAATCGGAGAAAAGACACAGCCTTGTCTCACACCTTTCTGAACTGGGAATTCTTCTGAGGTCTCTCTATTTATTCTCAAAGATGCATTGTTCCCAGTAAAGATTAGTTAATAGCCTAATGTCTTTTCCATCCATGCCTATTTTTGAAAGGATTTCAATTAATTGTTCATGTTGGACATTGTCGAATGCCTTTTTGTAATATATGAAGAAGAGGTACACATCTTTTTGTTTTTCTAGATATCTTTCTATGATGGTTCTGATGTTGAAAATACCTTCTCTTGTACCTACATTTTCCTTGAAGCCACTTTGTGTATCATTTATTTGTTTATTTTCTTTTTTTTCTTTCGAGAATAACGTATAGGAGTACTTTTGATACTTGACCGATTGTCCTGAACTCTTCACATCTTGTAGCTTTTGTTTTTTTTTGGGGAATTGGAACGAAAATTGAGTGAATAATATCTTTGGGTAGAAATTCAGTCTCGTATATTTTATTGCATAATTTTGTAAGAAATTTCAGTCCTTCATCGAGAGCCCTCAACCATTCTGCCAAGATGTTATCTATTCCTGCAGCTTTGTCGTTTTAGTTTTCTGATGGCATTTTCAACTTCACAGAGTAAAATGGATGGTCCTTCTAAATCAGTCTCTTCAGGATTATCATTTCTTTGTTGTTCATATAATTTCCTTGTGTATTCAATCCATCTTTCCATGATGTGATTTCTTTTTTATCCATTAGAATATGGTCTCTTGAGTCTCTAATGACAATTGCATTGTTTGCTGTATTTGTCCTGCTTGTCATTTCTCTGATTTTTTCATGCATTTCTCTACTTCTGTGTTTTCTATCAAGGTTTTCTATATCTATACATTTATATTTAATCCATTCTTCTTTGGCTTTACTGCATTCTTTTTTTATTTCATTATTCATGCTTTTATATTCAGGTTTGTTCTTTAACTTTTTTCTTTGTTCCATCAACGTCAGTATTTTTTTCATTCATCCAAGGTTTATTCCTTTTCCTTTTTAATTGTGGGAGTGTATTTTTGGCTGCTTCATTGATGCTATTCTTGAATGTTTGCCAGTTCATGTTAATTTCATCAATTGGCGTTCTATTTTCTGTGACTTGTGGTGTCAGACTTGTTAAGGGATTTTGTGAATTCTTTTATAAAGCAGTCTTTAACTTCTTGGTTGTTAAGTGAGTCTGAATTATAAGTTTCTCTTATGAATGGTTGGCTTGGTATCTCAAGTTTTATTTTGATTTTTGCAATCACTGGGTTGTGGTGCGATCCAATGTCTGCTCCAGGATATGTTTTTGTTTGTGTTATTGCATTTCGGAATCTTTTGCTCATTATTATATAGTCGATTTGGTTTCTATAGATGTCACAAGAGCTTGTCCAGGTATATAGTCTTCTGGGAGGATGTTTAAACAGTGTGTTGGCAATTATTAGGTCATTGGTTTCACAGAATTGAATTAATCTTTCACCTCTTTCATTTATGATTCCAAGCCCTTGGTTTCCCATGCAAAATGAGATTTTTTCTGAGCCCACTTTTGCATTTAGGTCGTCCATCAGTATAATAACATCATCTGATTTAGCACTGGAGATTGCAGCTTGGATGACTTCATAAAGTTGTTCCAACTCTTGGTCTGGGTAATCTTGGGTTGGTGCATATGCTTATATAATATACAGGTTGAATGGTTGTGCAGTTATTTTCGCTTATGATTCTGTCATTTATAGGCAGACTTCAGAAACCATGGTCAGGAGAAGTGCTGTAGGCCACTGTAAAGATGCCAGCAAGTAGAAGAAAAGGCTCTGTCCTGCGCGGCTCTTTGCAATTCCACCAAGGTGGTGGTGAGAAATCTGCAAGAATAGGGGGATGCTAAGAATCTCGCAGAGGAAGGCAGATCACCATCTGGAAATTCGACACTATTTATTGGTTCCTTCACCACCAGAACTCTGTCTTCTGACTCCCATATCGATTTCCTGCTTCAAGAACTGCAAAATGTAAAGTTTGATGTCCTCGCTATTTGTGAAACCAAGAAGCTCTGAATTAACAGCAAAATGGAACAATGGCAACCAAATTTTCCTGGGAGCCTCAGATAACACTACAAGGGCTGGAGGAGTTGGCTTCATCATTAACGAAAAGCTAACTAAAAATATTATTTCTTGTACAATCCATTCTGAACGACTAGGAACACTAATATTAAAAATTGGAGAATCCATAACAATAAAAATAATAGTAGCCTACACACCCACCTCAACAGCTGACAAAGAAGAAATAGGAAATTTCTATGAACACCTACGAGAAACATTACTGAAAAAAAAACAACATACACAATAGTGTGGGAGATTTCAATGCAAAGATACAGGTACAGGATTTATTGAAGAAAAATATATTGGACTGTGGGGGAAAGAAATGAACGAGGTGAACTCCTGGCAGAAAAGGCTGTACATTATGAATAGTTTCTTTAATAACAGAACTGGAAAAAGATGGACTTGGCAATCTCCAAATGGAGAGACAAGAAATGAAATTGATTTTATCCTAACAGTTTGCAAAAGAATAATAAAAAATGTCGAAGTCATTGGGAAAACTTACTGCGATATTCATTCAGACCACCGTCCAATAAGAGCCACTCTCAAAATACATTAAAAAAAAAAAAAAAAAATGAAGAACGCATACGGGAGCAGTCCAACCATAAAAACGCTCAAAACAAATAAACCCAGAAGAATTTAGAAAAAAGGTGGAAGAAACCGACTGGAAATGAAAAAATGACATCGACGAAGATTTAACAAATTTTAACAATAAATTAATGAACTGCAAAGAAAGAACCTTGTATGTACTTCCTCCTAAGACCAGGAAACGCCTATCAGCAAGAACAATAGAACTATTGAAGAAAAGAATACTGAAAGATCATCTAGAATATAAAATTATTTGTAAACAATGAGGCAGAATATCAAAGACGACTATAACATATATAGAACAACAAAATTGGCAGAAGCAGCTAGGCTCTGCGGTAGCCTAAAAAAAGTAGAAAAACAAATAAATCTAAAGCAACCACTACCATCAGCCTTCATAGACAATCACAGACACACAAACAGAGGTGAAATGGAAAAAATAGTAAAATCGTTTTATGAGAACCTTTACTCATCTAAGCAAGTAATCACAGCTCCAGTACCAGACGAAAATTTGGAAAATCTGGAAATACCATGTCCTACCTGAAGAAATAAAAATGGCTATCCACCATATGAAAAATGACCGATCACCAGGAATTGATGGTATATAAAATCTGATGAATTAAAAATGGGTGAATACTCTTTAAAGCTCTAGCAGAAAGGTTTACCCGATATATACAATTAAGGAAAGTATCTACTGAATGGAAAACATCAGACCATAATTCTGCATAAAAAAGATAATAAAGAAGACATCAGTAACTACAGACCTATCTGTCTATTAGTACACACACATATTCACCAGAATCATCCTAAACCGAATACAAACCTCCGTCAATGAAAATAGCTGCAAAGAACAGGCCAGCCGGTTTCAATAAAGGCTTTTCAGCAATAGATCACATTCAAACTATTACTCAGCTAACAGAAAGATGCAGAGAATACCAGATCCCATTTTGTCTTCTTTTTATAGATTTTAAAAAGGCATTTGACACTGTTGGGCATAACGCAGTTTTCCAAGCTTTAATAGAACAAGGCATAGAAAAAGCAAACATCCAACTCATAAAAGATATCTACAAAGAAAGCACAACAAATATCACCATTTTCAATCACCCGATTAAAATTAACTTAAGTAGAGGAGTACGTCAGGGTGATGTCTTATCACCTAATCTCTTCACATCTACTCTGGACAGCATCATTTGAAAAATTGACATGAAAGATGGAATTGATGGTGAAATATTAAATATCCTATTATTCGCCGATGATGTAGTATTAATATCTCACTCACCCAAACAAAACAAGATGGATGAAAAACAAATACTGTAAAGATCATACAATCACTCTAGAATCTCACACCATTGAAAAAGTTGAAGAATACATCTACCTCGGCCAGTCCATAAAAATGAATAATGATATATCAAATAAAATAACAAGGAGAAAAAGAGCTGCTTGGATAGCCTTCAACAAAGAGCCCATCTTTTCAATAGTTACATCTCACCAGCATTAACTTATGGAAGTGAAACATGGAACACAACTTTAAAAGAAGAACAAAGCTTAATAACAACTCGTGCAATAGAAAGAATATGCAATATAAACAAAATAGACCAAGACACACAGAAATCAGGAAGAAGTCTGGACTCAGATATAATGAAAACCATCGACAACAGCAAAAGATGGGCAGGACATCTCGCCAGAATGAATGACAACAGATGGACAGTCAGAGTTACAAACTGGTATCCGAGAGATACCAAAAAGGAAACCTGGAAGACCCAACGATTAAGAAAGTTGGAAGAAAATAGAGAAGAAAAGCCCTGCAACCATCAGCTCTTATAGCCACAGGTCCATCAAGATAATCCCCGTAGAGATTTTGAAATTCTATTACTTAGGACAAGCGCCTCCATTAAGGTGTAAGTCACTGCCAGAGTAGATTATAGTGTGATTTTTTCTTCTGTTCTTTTTTGTATCTGTCCACCTCACTTCACTGATACCTACAATATCGACCTTCATCACTTCTAATTCCTGGAGTAGGTTATCTAATTTGCCTGCCTCGTAGAGTGTTCTGACGTTCCATGTTACTATTTTCAAGAGATTGCTCCTGGTTTTCAGACCAGGGAAATCTGAGAATATCCTCCCTGGAGGGTTTGGAATATTATCTTCATACACCTCAGTAGTTCTTGTCTTACAATTCCCAGTTTCAAGCTCTTTTTCCCTGTAGCTATAAGAGCTGATGGTTGCAGGGGTTTCAACCACATCTCTAACTTCATATTGTGATATGGATGACAATGGATAAATAAGTAGTGAGGCTCCGATCTCTTCCACGACGGCTGGCCTCATGTCCCTTAGATGTCAGGAGTGTGCCCTCGATGTGCCACACATCTTGCTGTCATGCCCATGATCACTTCTGCCATCTTGGCTATTCCAGACTTTGTGCACATAAGGGGTGACATTCCCTATTTATAGCATTCTATATTGCTGATACCCTCACTTAGTTTAGTCCGCCAGCCGAGACGGTTTACCGGGGTGTGGCCGCTGGTGTGCACTACCAACTTCTTGGAGCCATAAGTGAGAGGTGAGTGTATGTGAGGACCAGAGCCCAACATCCTGACCCTGAGATCAACGGCTGACATCGATACTAAGGTGCTACCTCTCCATACACCCCGATAAATACAGTAATAATAATATAAATGTATTTTGTCATCTTTATGATTTTCATAAAAAGATTTTATAAGATATAACATAGTATATAACAGGGGTGGCCGGAGTTTTGGCGGCAAGAGCCATAGTTACCTACCAGAAATTGTTAAGAGCCACGAATTTATTTTTTGGAACATTTTTAAGGGCAACATCAAGAGCTTCTTTAATATCAACGCCAGAGTAATCTTTTAATGCTATTAAATCTAATAATTCTTCTCACGTCACTCCGTCCTCAAGAACGGAACGAAACGAATAAAAATTGCTAATTGTGGTCGGCCTGTAATATCAGTTGATTCTTTTGTATCTTTTTAAATTTTCTGACAAGGTAATATAAATAACTACATTGCCGAACAGCAATGTAGTTAATTGAAGAATTAAATTTAAAACAACAGAAAATTAAGAAAAATTAGAAATATTTTTTGTTAGTTGAGCTGCAATAAAACTTAAGAGCCACATGCGGTTCCCAAGCTGCAGTTAGGCCACCGTGGGTATATATATAACATATATATATACTAAACAAAATATGTGTTAATGGACTTTTATGTTATCAGTAAGGCTTCTGGTCAATAGTAGGCTAATCGTAGTTAAGGTTTTGGGCAGTCAAAAGTTATACGCGGATTTTCGAACAACGCCAAGAGGTTGGGTAAGCACTCCTAAGCCCCGCATTGTTCATTGGTCAACTGTATATTGGTTAAAAACTTCTCTTCAGGCATAACGGTAGTGGACTTTTGAGTCGTCATCATCTACTCGTCCATCCTATCCTAAGATGGGTTGAATCTACCCTCCCATACAGAGGAGGCTTACAGCTAATTAATGCAACCGGGTAGCCATTCCTTGCTGCATCCCCTAAGGGCAGTATTTCTGAGTGTAGTCCATGTGTGCACGGAACCGGTTTGCCTATTCCAGGGTACAAAAACTGGAGTTTCCGGGTGAAAAAACTCTTACCTCCGTATTAGACCGGCTAACTCACCTTTCACTGAAAGAGACCAGATATAAAGATTTACTCACGTCACTGACGAGAATCGAACCCAGGTCTTTCCGACCAAAGGGCTTCGTGTATATTGACTGAGCAACGGAGGCTCGTGACTGACTTTTTAGTATGAAATGTAATTTTCCAAATGCTTTACACCCAAGCATCGTGCGTCTTTTAATTTCGTCCATGGATATCTGTCGTCCAAAGTATATATGAAATTAAACAAGTAGATCACTACATATACTTTGGACAAGAGATATCAATGGAACAAAATATCGTGGAAGAAAGATGTATGATGCTGGGGTAGTAAGCAAAGCAGCCACGCATTTTATTCCCATAGACTGAGGAGGCATTTCAATCACCACCATTAGTCAATCAGAAATAACTGACCCATGACTATCACTAATCATACATGACGTCTAGTGAAGAGAGGTGGCTGACAAGTGCCACTGTGTTGTGGTCACTAATCACCACTGTTTGCTGCCTGAAAATAGTGAGTTTCACGGTCGATTTTGAGTTTTTCAGGAACCAGTAGAATTAAACTTACGACGCTCACTCTTCGGGTGATCTAATTTGAAGGTTATCAAAAATAGCTTTTATTCCCTAATAGGGAGTAGGAGATTAAACTGCCCACTAGATAGAGCTGTTCAGTCTATCTAGTGGGCAGTTTAATCTCCACTGGTAGCCAATCAGAGATAGCTAGTCCAAGGCTATCAATAATTTAAGCGACCTGTAGCAAAGAGACGGCTCAACAAGTCTCACAATCCCATGGTTTCTAACCCTAACACAATATTTTTAATATCTGCAAGTGTGGCGTTTATGGTCAATTATCTTGAATTTCGGGAGAAAAACCCCACTTGCCAATGCCAGAGATCGACTAACTCGAGAACCAGTCGAAAAAAGTTCCACTGATCAGCGACTAGAATTGAACTAATGATGCTCTCTCTTTGGGCAGTTTAGCACTAAGGAGTGGAAATATCACTTCCACTGAGCTAGATGGAAAGATCTTTGCAGGGTATTTTGCTAATCATTGTATATAAAACTAATAAAAAAAATCAGCTGACACCTTTTATTCCCTTATAGGGAGTAGGCGAGGCCATTTTAGCCCTAACTTTTGGAGACGGTGAGCAGTCGAATTTTCACTGGTAGCTAAGATATCAGAGATAGCTGACCAAAGGCTATCAGTAATTAAGTGGCATGCAGTGAAGAGACGGCTAACAAGTGCCGCCATCTTGTGATTCCTAACCCTAATACATTTTTAAGGTCTGAAAAACTGTGGGTTCTACGGTCAATTTCCTTGCATTTACTGAACGAAAAACTCAAATTTCCGGGAGGAAACACTAGCTTGCCCATGCTAGGGATCGACAAATTCAGGAACCGATTTTAAAAAAGTTCCAGTCTGCGGCGAGAATCGAAATGGCAGTGCTTTTCTCAGACGGCTTTGCACTAAGGAGTGCAAATGCCACTTTCACCCAGGAGTCACACTAGCTCTTTATCACATTAAATTTCTAAATGCTATGCATTGTGGGAAGGGTAGTGACCCTTCCCATAATGCATAGCACTATACATGTCCACAAGGAGATGTGCTTTGCATTATGGGATACTAAAGCAAGTGATGTGAAGTCATCAGCTTCTTTATACGAGTTTTCCCAGTCCTGAAAATAGTTCGGGTGCAAACTTGTTTGCTTACACTTGGATAAAGGATTAAACAAAGTATATAATTTCTTGGTATTTGAAGTTTAGCTTTGCAGCTGATCTCTGTGTTGGATATACAATCACTCAATTTAATAATTTTAATTGTAGTATATGTAATGGGTTTTTATGTCTTCTTTTCAGTGGAAGCAACACCTCTCTTTCAATTTTATTATGTGACCCATCTAAATAGTCCAAAGACTCAAGGGAGTGAGTGCACTTACTCTATAACTCTCCATCTCCACCACTCAATCCACCAACTACAGCGAACTGCAACTACCATCATCATCTACACTAATGCCATCTACTTCCCACCACCACTAGCATTTTCACAGACAATCACAAACATCCATGCACATGGTAGGATTCCAACCCATACCCTTTTGGCTAGAGAGCAATATGCTAACCACTCCACCAACCCAGGCTGGCATCATCTGCCATCATTAGCACCAATAATATATTTATAAAGTTTAGAATTTATTGTGAAACATTAACACAGAACAAGCAATGGTGAACAGTTCATAAAACCTGCATATTGGCTGATTAGCCAGAGAATCATGTCCCTAAAATCTTCATGTTTTACTAAATTATTAATTGAATAATGCAGGACTCAAGTAAAGAATCTTAATTCCTGGAAATGATAGTGCAATTGCTCTTGTTCCATACATCCCATCTTTTTGTGGATCCATACCAAAAGAGGTCTTTGTATTCTCTCTCTCTCTCCAGATGTTGAGGTGCATTTACAAACAGAATGATGTAAATGGTAAATAAAGGCTACCTAATTTCTTGCCAGTAATCTGCTTAGAAAACCTGAATGCAGGGGCTTCGGATTTGCACTTTGGGCTCTCAATATTCTTTTAAGATAGTTTTAAAACTATCAGTTAGTCCAGTTCCTAGAGTATCCGTTGCAGGTAGATAACAAATAAAATATTCCATAGGAACATTTTCTTTGCTTATGAGAGAGAGAATGTGAACACCTGATATGAATTTAGAACAATTATGAGCCAACTATTCCATTTAGTGTACTTTTATCAGGGTAACAACTGACTACAATACTTTGCTTTTCTAATTAAGACAATCACTTTCTTTTTTTTCTGCCATTAATAAAAGTAATGATATTTAGCATAGATAATTTACATTCCATAGATTAGTTCAAATTTCAATGAATATGTTCATTAGATATGAATCAAATTTTGCTGTAATTCCATACTTTTAAATGTTCACCTTATTTTTCTAATACAATTCACCTGAAGTTGCTTCCATGTAGCTGAACACTATGTATGGCTAAAATCTAATTTTTCAATTAATTTGTTCAATAATCTTTGTTGTGCAACATTAATCTTTCTTAAGCAAACATTGAATTCTTTCTATTAAAAAAAATCTTAGAAATTTCATATAACTTGCTTCATGTTTTAGTAAATTATTAGTTGAAACAATGCAGGACACAAGTAAAGAATGCTAAATTATTTTCTCACTTAAAATTACATGGGAAGCTTTCCCAATCAAACTACTTGTTGAGATGACCTGTCATCTATAAAAGGCCCAACAACGAAAGCAATAAATAACAGTGGGTTTTGAAGAAATTGGAATTTCTGGTCAACTTCATGTTCTGAAATGGGCATGAATAGAAGATTGCAGAAAAGTGCCTGCCATGAACATTAATGGACATGGGCAAGTGGGTCTTTTCTCCTAGAAACTCGTGAAAATCGATTGTAGAACCGACACAATTTCAGATTATAACATTGTAATATGGCAGATATGTAATTTAGCAGTTCTGTAGACAGCATTCAGCATTAAGATGTGTTTTTAGCTAAATAATGAGTTTAATAAAATTAAACAAATATAACCCTACAAGTTTCATAAGTCATCAAACTTAACACCATCAGGGGGTATGAACAAAAGCTGTACAAAAAAGAGACCAGAAACAATTACAGATGTTATCAGAACTTCAGAATTGGTACATATATAAATATGCAAGCAGAATAAAAACATTAAATTAATTATTGTATACGTGTTGTAACAATGCTGGTTGCTGTTGAAATGTTCTACAGAACACGACAGCGCATGTAGCACTGCATGTGCTGTATCCTAGGTCCTCCTTTTAACGAAAGCAGACCAAACTTGATGTAGGATTTAGACTTGATTTTTGTTACACTGTATGGGGATCTGCAGCATTTGTGAGGCTTCCTTGAACTTTTTTTGTAAAGCAATCATGATCAATATAAGGCATTTCTGTTTGTCACCAAACTACTTGATGGCCTATAGTAGTTGTATGAGATGCAAAACCTGATTTATGCTGTTTTCTTTTTTTCAATGTTGCTTACATGTTTGGACATGTGGATCTCCCCCGAACTTTCTGTTTGGCAAATACCACATGTGGTATTTGCAAACATTTGCTCTTGTGGTATCTACATAGCAAATACCATAAGAGCAATGAATCTTAAACACTTTTTTTTTTTTTTTTTCATGGGATGATGTGGAAGTTTTGGTGAATGTAAGAATCTGGAGACTTTATGCAATAGTAAAAAAAGACATTTTGATCAATATAAGGCATTCATGTTTGTCACCAGAACTACGTGATGGCTGGTGGTAGCTTATGGGATGCCAGACATGATTTATGGTGTATTCTTAAAGAATCTCATTGTAATTCTTAAAGAATTATGAGATAAAAACATAATAATAGTCAAGGCAGACAAAAGAAATGCAACAGTAGTTATGGACAGATGAATATGAAAACCTTGGGAGTTTTTTTGATATAGGGCAAGTAGAAAGAAGCTAAAAAGATAAATGAACATCCTATTAGCTTCTTTCTACTTGCCTTATATCAAAAAAACTTCCAAGGGTTTTCTTGGCCTGCAATGCTCTAATTTCTGCTTATACTGCACCTTACCCACTGAGTCACTCTCCTCATCTGCTCTTTATACTCTTCATATAACTCATGCCTTCTTCCAGATTATTAATTTAAATTTATCAGTACATTTTACAATTTATACATAGCAGCTTTTCTCAAATTTTTATGGCATATTAACACAAGAAAACAAAATTTAAAAAAAATATTCAACTCATTTTAATATAATTATGCTGATAATTGTACACCAAGTTTATTTTTTCTTAAGTTTATTTAATTTTTAAGTAAATAATTAACAATACTGTACATACAAGTGCAAGCTTAACTGATAAGCAATAATGATATACTTCAATATATTTCAGCATTTTAAGATTGTGAAGAACATAACTGCATACATAAATTAAATGTGCAGTGCAATCAGGTAAGGAATACACTGTGTACATTAACTACATATACATACATATAACCACTCAGTAAATGAAGGATAACAAAAGAGACTATTCTTACAACAAAGTAGGTAATATACATATACACAAACACACATCAATCCCCACTCCACAACATACACAGGGTTGCCATAACTATAACATATCATGGTTTTAGAGAAATTTGTGACAGAATTAATAACTAATACATATAAGCCTAAGAGTAGTTTAATGATAAGTAATTAACAAATATATCACAGATAATGCATTCCACTATGAAAATGAGACCATTAGCAACACACTAACAAGAAGTTCCAAAACACTAATGGTAGAATGTTGTTATATAAATATTTCCTGTTGGTAATGTTTAGACCCAATCCCTTTGCTCCAAACTTTCAGTAAAGATATATAATATACATCTGTAGTCTGTATTAACTTCATGTTGCTCAAGACCAGACTTATGGGATGTCTTGTAGTAGTTGTATTGGTGTTCTTGAAGTCTTCTCAATGCACCATTTGGTCTGTTCAAAATGTGTCAGATGGCATACACAAGGTAAACTCTCCTGAGAGAATCTTTCATAGATATTTTATATACACACACACACACAACTGCCATAGCTACATTAGAAGTGTTGGTGGACAAAGGATTTTTTCTATTTTCATTTTTTTTTTTTTTAATATAAACTTGAAACTCTAGTCTAGAGATCAAATCTGCACTTCAACCACTCCAGGCTTCTAATTGGCAGGACAGTAATCTCACACCAGGCTTCATATTCATCTCCCACCTAAAGACATCCACATTCAAGTTCATGAGAGGATTTGAACCCACAGTCTGTTGGACAGAGAGTGACAACTAAGTCAACCAGGCTATCAAAGCATGGTAATAAGAGAGACAGTTTGCTGGTGGGAAGGAAGGTGGATAAACATGCAATGTAGAGGCTAGAATCCATGTTCAATGTCAGAATTATAAGAAGTTGGACTGTATCTGTAATATGGTGAATTTTCTGGGAGATTAAAATCCATTACACTACACAATCCTGTTTTGTGGTAAGTTATAGGGTTGGAGCAGACAAAGTGAGCTCTGCTAAATAGTGTTTTTTTCAAAAACAATATTAAACAAACAGTTCATCATTAGTGATGTTCTATCACCATTTTCATTTGGGGCTTGTACCATGAATGTGACATCCATGTTGTTTGTTCTATCTTCTCACAATATATTGATGACTGATTATTTTTTCAGATGAAAATATCTGATGCATTTGATAATTACCTATTATTATTGAACTAATCTTGTGTTTATGTATTAAAGTTATTATAACATACCAGTGCAGTTTATGTGTGTGAGCAAAATGAATATTTCAAGAACTCCATAATAATATAAAATTCAACAAATGATATAAAAACCTGTA
Source organism: Typopeltis vanoorti (assembly GCF_054136105.1). Classification (NCBI taxonomy): domain Eukaryota; kingdom Metazoa; phylum Arthropoda; class Arachnida; order Uropygi; family Thelyphonidae; genus Typopeltis; species Typopeltis vanoorti. The sequence continues at coordinate 4,820,796 of NC_143550.1, read as the reverse complement.
TAAAATAATTGTGAACATTTTCATTATAAAAATACAATCTTAATCTCTCTCTCTCTCTTTTTCTCCTCTTTTCAAATTTAGGAGACACAAAATTTCAAAATGAATAGCAGGAACATCTGGAAGAAACTGCAAGTGGCATGTTTTCCCTTTTTCTTCTGCTCACTCACAGCATAAATTAAACACACACACATAAAGAAAGAATACAAATAATTTCAAACACGTAATAATTGAAATGAACATAAATTAAAGATGAGCAAAGTAAAATAACTCGCCCAGTGCAAATACTTCACAAAACATCCTGGTTCATATTTGAAATATACTGTGACTTATGATCACTAGAGATGTCACAGTAATGATTGTCATGTATAAAATATCAAATTTAGTATTTCAGGACTCAAGTCTATCCAGCTAAACTGGAATAATTACCACCATTGAAAATTATTTTATTCATCCAGAGCAACTCTAATTTTGAATGTTGTATTGAATTGTGTACTTACAAATGGTCAGATTGAAACAAACATTGAGATGGCTCAAGGAAATGTCTTAAGGATCTCAAATACCCAACTTCAATAGCATCTATATAGCTAGGAGCAGAGGAATGATCCTGCATACAGACAAAATGGATTTAATAAGTGCTTATTCATTTTTCACTATGTGCTTAAAATGGGAAACGTTTATATAAAAAACAATTTTGAATTAAAAAAAAAAATCACTCAACTCAGAAGGAGTCTTAACTGTGTTAGAAACACAAGACTGCCAAATTGATAACATGTATGCTACTACTTATTACACATTCATTGGCTAGTTATCCATTTTGAAAAAAAAAAAAAAAAAAAAAAAAAAAAAAAAAAAAAAAAAAAAAAAAATCTTTCTATCTAGAAGTACCCGTTCGATGAGAATGTTGGTTGAGTTATTACAAAAACTACAGTCAATATTTTGAAATGGCTAAGTACGATGATAAATCTCTGCACATGCCACATCATAGTTAAAAAAAAAAAAAAAAAAATCTGAAATTTATTTTCATTAGCAAATGCGGCAAATTGTAAGTTTCAGAAAAATAGCATCATATTTTAAAATTTTATAAATGCATTACTATCAGTTAATATAATTTTTCTGCTACTTTTTTAAAAAGATTTTCAGATAGTTTAAACTTTCAATGCTATATTATCGTAATTATTTCCACACTTTTCCTGGAGAGAAGGAGAGCTGACACCCTACACAAAAATATTGTATCAGCTTGGGAAAAAGATTTTCATTAGTAGCTTTTAGTTAATCTACTTTTCACCCCCCCCCCCTTCTTTATCTCCTGAATGACTACAAGTATTCTGAATGACCCAGAATATTGTTAACTCCTTTCCCAAATAAATCTCTAATTTAACTGCCAGTCATGCAGTCATGATGGTGCACTGATGACACAATCCATTTGATAAGGGCTACAAAGAAAAAGAAAAATTTAAATAAAGGAACATTCAATGTTAACAAAATAAATACATTCAGTAATCTACAATTTATCCAACCTTATGGGGAAGGTAATTTGCCATTCTAATTAAAGGGTTAGATGATTAATTGAAGGCTCATTTCAGATGAACAGTAGATTACTCTACATATCTATGACAATGACATGTGAAAAAAACACAAAAAAAAGACAATACTAAAATAAAATTTTTAAAAAATTACTTAGTTACTTTATTTAGCTGGTTCTTTTCTACCTGATAGCAAAAACATAAAGTTCGCAGCATTTTTCTGCTCTTTGGCTATACTTGGCATCATTCTATTTTTATTCCACTCTTTCAGTGTGTTTTGGATGCTACTTGCCTATGTACGTACAGGTATTTCAGTAGGCCTTATTCTCTGCTTTCTTGTTTTCCACACCACCTTTTCTGTAACCATTTAAGCTGAGTTTCCTTGATAAGTATTTTAAGAAGTAAACTCACAAACTTGTTCTTGTCTCTTCTGGTTTTAGGTTCTATTTTCTTAAGAAAATTTCAAGTGGTTTGCAGTTGGTGTTGGACTATCTTTAAAGACCATAGCAAAAAATTATAATGAAAATGACATCAGGCAATGTAATCTGCAGAGTTTTGTATCTAGAACACAAAGAAATGATGTGATTAAAACATTTAGACTTGATGGATGAATATTTCCTAGTGAACAATGGAGAACTTTTGATATGGCAGGACAAGTGGCCATTCTCAAAAAAACTGTTTAGGGTAGCAGTAGTAGGTAAGAGTGATAAGGTGCTTTTTATTGAATGAAGGAGTCACAGGATTGGGTGACTTATGGATCAAATCTAAACTGGGCGGAGATCTCCACACTGTCTTTAAGGAATGTAGATAAAAAAAAAATGGGGATCTGACCTAATGTCTAATCTGCATCCCTATTGGTATGTGCCCCATTAGGACTTAGCCAATCAAATTGTATCCTCAATTGGTTTAAAGCACAAATACATTTGATGGTACAGCATGATGACATTTCATGTCAGCTGGAGCACTGTCCAGGTGTGGACGTATCAAGGCCTTATAAACAGGAATAACAACTTTATCTCTACTTGTTAATGTGTTCTTCAATAGCTAAATATCTTATGGGCTACCTTATCAATATGTCCTCTAAACTTTAACTCTCTATCTAACACCACTCCTAAATCTCTAACTTCATCTATTTACAGGAGTACAGTTCCATTAATGTAGTACACAGCTTGTAATCAATTTATCCCAAAATGCATAGCTTTACATTTCTTCACATTTAACTGACAGACATCTATTATCTCTTGCCCATACTGACAGCCTATTTAAATCATCCTGATTAATTATTACTCTACCTAATTTTGCACCATCAGCAAACAACTGAACATTTCCTTTCAAATTATTTCCTATATCATTTATATACAAATTAAACAGCAGTGGTCCCAACTGCTGTTTAATTTGTTTTCACCTCGATTCTGCTCCTACATATATCACTTTTTGATATCTGTCCAGCAACCAATCTTTTATTTACAAAACCAGTGTCATATCCATTCCCCCCCTTGTTCTAATTTTCATAACAGAGTTCCATGTGGTATTCTGTCAAATGCCTTTGTAAAATCCAGCAGAATCATCATGTAGCTGTTTCCTTTATCCAACACAGATGTTACTGTATTATAAAAAAGTTAGTAAATTACTAAGGCATGACCAACAATTAACCAAGCCATGTTGCACCTCATACAGCAGTGGTGTTCAACCTTTTTTACTACATGGGCTACTTTTCTATAAAAAGTTATTCGGCGATCTACTCTCTTATATAGGTCACGTTCACCGTTGATTGATACGGTACAAAGTGCCTTAGACGATAGAAATATAAGATCTGAAATTATAGAAATATAATGTTGGAGTCTTGACAAATAACAGATTGATTTGGAGGAAAATTGTAGACAGGAAGTTAGTAATGATTTAATTTTTTTCATGTAGTACTATCATATCCTGTACATGGCATGAATTTGATGATGATGAAGGCAAGTATTGTTGGAAAGTTTTTATTGAACTTAACATGTCAATTAAATTTTTATCTCTACCTTGTAACTCTAAATTTAAATTGCTTAATTTTGTACAGAAATCTAGTAAAAATGATAAGTGTAACAACCATCTTTTATCACTCAATTGTGGATGAATATCTCTCCTTTTTCATCAAGAAAATTTTTTATATCGTTAATTAATACAGGAAATCTTTCTAAAAATTGACTTTTGCTGAGCCAGCGAACATTATTGTACAACAGAAGTTCCCTATCACCATCTGCCTGTAATTTAATAACTGCCTGTTGAAGGGCTTGAACAGAATTTACAATTTTAAATGTAATATCCAAAACATCTTTTGTGCTTAATCTTTTACTACACAGTACTTGTTGGTGAATAATACAGTGGTACGTTAAAAAATCTGGAAATTTGTCATCATTTTTACATAATGAAATGAAGCCTGATTTATTACCTATCATTAAAGGAGCACAATCAGTAGTAATAGACACAAGTTTAAAAAGCAGAAGTTTGTGTTGTTTAATATATTCATCAAATGCTGAAAAAATGTCTTCTCCCCTAGTCCTTCCCAATAAGCTACTCTATAAAATGATAAACTGAAATTGGAAACGGATACGACGTCAGCTTGAAACGGATGCAGGCTGTAACGTTTTTGTCAAGTTATTTGAAACGTTTTGAAACTCAGGAGCTACCCTGAGTGTCGAGTATTCAAAACATGGGGGATTCGGCGCCGTAGGCGTCAGAACCCTCTAGTAATGGTACAATTTTCAAAAGTTCTTCTTTACTTGAATAATCTTGCGAATAAATACCATTAACTGAGCAATACAGTGAAGTTGTTTGATTCATCAAATTGTAATGAAAACCCAACACACTGGTGAATGTCTGACATTACCCTGGCCTGGAAACTTTTCTCCGGCAATTGAAACTCTTCCTTTTGGCAATTTGAAACCTTGTCTGCAGCCTAGAAGTGGTCTCTCTCTAGCGACGTCTCGAACTGAGAAGCTCCTTTCTGGAAGAGGGAAACTCCTCTCTCAAGCAACGTGGATCCTTCAAGTTATTTCCTATATCATTTATATACAAATTAAACAGCAGTGGTCCCAACTGCTGTTTAATTTGTTTTCACCTCGATTCTGCTCTTACATATATCACTTTTTGATATCTGTCCAGCAACCACTCTCTTATTTACAAAACCAGTGTCATATCCATCTCCACTTGTTCTAATTTTCATAACAGAGTTCCATGTGATATTCTGTCAAATGCCTTTGTAAAATCCAGCAGAAATCACGTAGCTATTTCCTTTATCCAACACAGATGTTACTGTATTATAAAAAAGTTAGTAAATTACTAAGGCATGACCTACCCTTAACCAAGCCATGTTGCCTCATACAGCAGTGGTGTTCAACCTTTTTTACTACATGGGGCTACTTTTCTATAAAAAGTTATTCGGCGATCTACTCTCTTATGACGATCTACTCTCTTATATAGATCACGTTCACCCAAGCTGATATCTGATTACGCACAAATAAACAACTAAAAACTTTATTTGTGTATTTAAAAATTTATTTATCACTTTTAATTATTTTAATACAACAACAACAAAAAAAAAAAAAAAAAAAAAAAAAAAAAAAAAAAAAAATTAAATTAATATATATTGGAATAAAATATTTCTCTATTTTGGAAAACCAAAGTTAGAAAAAAGAACAGATCGATTACAAACTCACAAGTTAGAGGAAAGGCTGGTTGATTAAAAAAAAAAAAAGTTAATGTGAAATTTGGCATTATTCGAACCTCACAATATTTTCATAGTCAAGTTGATATGAAGAAGTGGCCGATCGCAGACAATCAACCAAATGATCATTTGTAATTTGGTTTCTTAATTGATTTTTTATGACGGTTATATTAGAAAAAGCGGATTCTGAAAACAGAATTTTTCACACAATATCAGTTAATATTGGGAATTTTTCATGTATATACTTCCAAATGACTTCATTGTTTATTGATTTTAAATGTAAACTATTCTGAAAGTTTATTATCTCAAGTTCTACTTCAGCTTGGTTTATATCAAACAACCCACTAATTTTATTTGAAATTTCTGTGATGTTCAAGTTTTCTTGAAATGGATTACGGATAAAAGATACAATCATTCAGTTTTATTAAAATCTTTAAATCTTGAATTTATTTCTACCTCAACCAATTCTATTTCATGAATAAATTCTTTTAAATCATAGCAAAGCATTTCTTGATTTTGTTCAAAAAATTTTAATAAATATGGGAGATGTCTAAATTCGTGGTCATTTATATTTTTCTTTAATGAAAGTAAGTATTGTTGGAAAGTTTTTATTGAACATAAACATGTCAATTAAATTTTTATCTCTACCTTGTAACTCTATATTTAAATTGCTTAATTTCATACAGAAATCTACTAAAAATGATAAGTGTAACAACCATCATTTATCACTCAATTGTGGATAAATATCTCTCCTTTTTCATCAAGAAAATCTTTTATATCATTAATTAATACAAGAAATCTTTCTAAAAATTGACTTCTGCTGAGCCAGCGAACATTATAGTACAACAGAAGTTCCCTATCATCATCTGCCTGTAATTTAAATAACTACCGTTGCAGGGCTTTTCCTTGAACAAAATTTACAATTTTAAATATAATATCCAAAACATCTTTTGTGTTTAATCTTTTAATACACAGTACTTGTTGGTGAATAATACAGTGGTATGTTAAAAAATCTGGATATTTGTCATCGTTTTGACATAATGAAATGAAGCCTGATTTATTATCTATCATTGCAGGAGCACAATCAGTAGTAATAGACACAAGTTTAAAAAGCGAAAGTTTGTGTGGTTTCAAAAATTCATCAAAGGCTGAAAAAATATCTTCTCCCCTAGTCCTTCCCAATAATTTACTCTATACTATAAATTGATAAGCTGAAATTGGAAATGGATTGACGTCAGCTTGAAACGGATGTAGGCTGTAACGTTTTTGTCAAGTTATTTGAAACTCAGAGGCTACCCTGAGTGTCGAGTCTTCAAAATTCGAGTCATCGGAATTCAAGGAGAACTGGCCTACCAGTCCAGAACACGGGGAGTTGGGCGGCGTGGGCGTCAGGGGGCAGAACCCCCTTTGTAATGGTATAATTTTCAAAAGTTCTTCTTTACTTGAATAATCTCGAAATACCATGCGAATAATTACCATTAACTGAGTAATATCAGTGAAGTTGATATGAAGTGAAGAATATCAGTGAAGTTTTTCATTACAATTCGATTCATCAAATTGTAATGAAAACGCAACACACTGGTGAATGTCTGACATTAACCTGTCCTGGAAACTTTTCTCTGGCAATTGGAACTCTTCCTTTTGGTAATTTGAAACCTTGTCTGAGGCCTAGAAGTAGTCTCTCTCTAGCGAAGTCGCGAACCTCCTTTCTGGAAGCGGGAAACTCCTCTCTCAAGCAACGTGGATCTGGGCAGTCTCTCTGACGGTGACTCTGGACCGGGCAGCCTCCTATCTGACAGCAATTCTGGAACCGGAACCCCTTCTGCTTGCTTCAGTCCCTTTTTATTAGGCTTCCTCTGAGACCTCGCATGAAGTTTGCCAATCCCTAAAGAATCGGTATGAGTCTTTCATCTTAAGTTTTAAGTTCGGCACACCTTTTGTTCTCCTCCGCTTTCTTTTGATTGTAAGTTGCTAGCCACCGGAAAGTTGTTTGAACCCTTCCTGACTGACTTCGGAGATGTTTACACTTAGAGCCTGTAAGCCTTTCTCATACATACAAGTTTCAATAACAATCTTTCTAATGCCACCATGTTCAGCTTCGGCGACAAAAACATCGCCTTTGTTTTTAACACTCTAACATATTCTTATTAAAGCAGTATATACAGTTAGCTTCAAAAGTTATTTACAAAAACATCTAATACAAACTATACCGAGACAAACAAAGTTTATTTTTTTACAATATTCACATGGGACTTAACCTAAGTAAAAAATCGATGTAATATGCTTTGGAATATTTAATATTTAAGCTACAATCGAGTTTTTACACTTTGCTTATAATCGTATTCACTCGGCTCGCTGTTTGACTTCCACTGATCCAAATTAATTCATTTACCCGGACTTATAAGAAAATTACTGATTTGACAATTTTAACGGAAAAATAAATAAATAAGAGCAATACACTGAAAGCAAATTAAAAATAATACAAAATAATCATAAATAAAATATTATGTTTTCAGTTTTAATTAAATTTGCAAGTAAGGAGGAATACACAAGAGATCGACCAAAAAATCGACGGCTTGAACACCCCTGTCATACAGTATCCTATCTTTATTCAACCATTCTTGAATTCTCTTTTTGACCAATTTTTCCAGTACTTTTACTACCATACTTGAGATACTGATTGGTCTATAATTTGTTACTGCATTCTTAGAATCTCTCTTACGCAAGAGAATTATTTTTTCCTTCTTTCCACTCCTTTGGCACTCTACCAGGGTTAAGACTTAAAGATCCTAGTCAGAAGATGCCAGTTACCTTGCAAATTCTTGCAAAATCCATGCTAATATCTAATCTAATCCTTCAGGTGTATTTACATTGAGATTGTGCAATATCCTAAAAACCTCCAATTCTCCCTCTGTTCTCACATCAACCTTGCAAATTCTTGCAAAATCCATGCTAATATCTAATCTAATCCTTCAGGTGTATTTACATTGAGATTGTGCAATATCCTAAAAACCTCCAATTCTCCCTCTGTTCTCACATCAGTCTCTGTCACATGTTACAGCAGTATCCTCACTTGGATGATATACCCTTGTGAAGTTGTCACTCGGTAACTCAACTTTTTTATATGCTTCTGTCCTCATCAGCATTCATTAATGTTAATCTTCCATAATCATTCTTCTCATACTTGTCACATAACAAAAGAATGCTTGGATTTCCTTTGGCTTGCTTGACTAGATTCTTCTGATAATCTAACTTTCCTTTCTTATCATGCTGGTCACCTTTCATCCTCCACAGCATTTTCTTCTTTTGTAGCTCATGCTTAATGATATTACTCTGCCTATGATGAAGTTGTTCAATCTAAGTCTCAGCTTTAGAAGGTTCCAGCAGAAAGAGGGTGAGACGTTTCATTACATAAAGGTGGCTCCAAGATAGAGGAAGCAAACTACAGATCAATTAATATATCAGGAGTGATGTTAAATTCTTGTAAAAGTTGGTTAAAGGTAAAATCCAACAGTGTGGGGATAGAGATGCGATACTCTATAATAGACAGCATGGCTTTGTAAAGGTATGTCCTGTCTTAGTAGTTTATTCACATTTTATAAGAAAGAGACAGCGAAATTGCACGAAGGAAATGGTTACACTATGACATTGCTAGGCTAGACTTTGCAAGGTATTTGACAGAATACTGCATGGAAAACTATTACAAAAGTTAGAGCAAATGGGAATGGATATGAAGCTAGTACCATGGATGGAGGGGAGGGTGGCTGACAGACACCAGAGGGTAGTATACGGAGTGGAATCTAGGGAATGAGGGTGACTAGCAGAGCACCTCAGGTTATGCACTAGGGCCACTACTCTAATTTGTATATCAATGACACAGAGAAAGATTTAAGGAGGGATATTCAGTTGTTCGCTGAATGATGATGCAAAACCAGGGAAAGCAATAGTTGATAAACATGATGCAGATATTCTGCAGGACTATTTAAATAAACTGCCATTGTGGCAAAGGATAGTAATTGGCAATTTAATGTTGCAAAATGTAAGATTATGCACTTCAGGTTGAAAAGATTGCATACAGTGTATCATATTAATGGTATTGGATTGCAAGAAATTGATGATGCCAGGAAGTTGGGGATAATGATGGACATACTGCAAAAGTTGGTGAAATAACTTAAAAGGATTACTTGGATGTTGAAAACATGCTAACAAGTAAAGATAGTGAAATGATTATTCCTCTTTATAAGGCTATAATTTGGCTGCATTCTGACTACTGTGCACAGATTTGGTCACCTGGGTTCAGGAGGTGGAAGAGAGGATTCAGAGACGAGTGACTAAGCTGGTGATAGGTCTGTAGAATGCTCCCTATGAGAACAAGTTGAAAATGCATGTGGGTTACAAAATTTAGCTGATAAGTGGAAAATAGGGGGCACAATAGAAAATTTTAAGATGTTAAAGATTTTTATAAAATCGATGCAAAGAAAAATTTCAATATCTGACAAACAGTCAGAGAACTAGAGGTCATCTGTGGAAGTTGCATCAGAGGGGTTTGCGGACTAGATTTTTGGCATGGAGAGTGGAATGGATTTCCAGAATTCGTTGACAGTTCCCTGACAATAAATGACTTCAAGGAGAGGGATGATAGGTTTTGTGCATATAATAATTAGTTTGAGTCTCCAGAAGATGATGAAGAAGAAGGAGAAGCTTGGTTCAGGCCAAATAGAGGTTGTCAAGATAAGCTTTTTACTTTATGACAAGAAGTTGCAAAATCATGGGAATATGACAAAGTGCATAGAGAAGAGCTTTTCAGAACACTACAGTTATATGGGATAAATGAAACATTATCAAGAGCAATAGATAGTCTATATTTAAGTTGTAAGTCAGCCCGTTATAACTGAAAGAAATACAGGAAAATGGTATGATGTAAAATCAGGGTTAAGACAAAGATGCACATTATCTCCACTCTTATTCATCATCTATATGGATCGCATTATGAAGGAAAATGGCAATAAATTTAATATTAGAATTGGAGATACCAAACTTAGCCCTGCTTTATGCAGATGATGTTTACTCCTAAATACATCTGGTGCAAATCTACAGGGTCTCTATCTAATTGAATAACAAATTTGACATGAAAATCAGCAATAAAGATCAAAACTGTGAGAACAGGCAGTAACATAGAAAACTTCAGCTGCATTCTCAATGGAAACTTATAGAACAAGTAACATATTTTAGCTCTTTAGGCACAGTTGGTAAATTAAATTTGGAAACAGACAACAGAATAAGCAAGGCTTGCTGGTGGGCAGCCAAATGAATAAATCTTTATGGAATAAGAGAATTAGTCCAAACAAGCAGTGTGAAATTTGTTTTCCTATTCATTTCTGTTTTACTTAAGAAATCTGTTTATGGCATGCTGTAGTATAACCCTCCTGCTGTTGATTCTGCTGCTTACCTCAAAGATTTTGACAGTGTTCAAAGCAGTTTTAATTCATGAATCTGAAAGTGGGATCAACAATAAAGCACTTAATCAAAGACCACAGACATGAGCATTCTGAGAAAAATCAGAAGAGAGCTAATTTAAGGCAATATGGTGACTTAAATAGAATGGGTGAGGAAAGGTTAGCAAAACAGGTGTCTGATGCCAAGAAAGCCAGGAAAAAGAGACACAGAGAGGGGGGGGGGGGACCAGGCATTTGACATAGTGAAATGGGAAAATCTTATGGAAATGTTATGCAAAATAGGTTTAGATTGGAGAGATCGAAGGTTAATAGCTGAATTATATATGAACCAGAATGCCATAATAAAGACAAAAGTAGGAAAAACTAAAAACTGTGTGATTGGAAGGTGTAAGACAGAGATGCTGCCTGTCACTGACGCTCTTGAATATATTTGCAGAAGAAATGATGAAAGAAGCATTTGATGAAGAGAAAAGAGGAATCACTATTGGAGGAAGAACAATACAGAATATTAGTGATCAATGATGATCAATCAATTTTAGCTAATACTGAAGATGAACTACAGCACCTAATGCACAAATTTGAAAGTATATGCAAGAAATATGGTATGAAAATGAACATAAAGAAAACAAAAGTGATGAATCTCCAGGAACTGTCAAGGTGACGATGAATGGAAAAAGCGTAGAGCAAGTGAGACATACAAATACCCTGATAATATAATACAAGAAAATGGAAAATGTGACATGGAAATAAAAGAAAGAATTAACAAAGGAAAATATGCATTTTATAGCAAGAAAAATTTGTTTATTAATAAAATGAATAAAAATTTAAAGAAAAGACTTAAGTGTTATATTTGGAGTATTATGACCTTATATGGGTCAGAAAGATGGATAATTGGGAAGAAAGAAGTTAAAATATTGGAAGCATTTGAAATGTGGTTATGGAGAAGAATGGAGAAAATAAAGTGGACTGAAAAAATCACCAATGAAGAAGTATTACAAAGAGTTGAAGAAGAAAGGAATTTACTAAAGACCATAAGAAAAAGACAGAAAAAGTGGATAGGACAGGTATTAAGAGGAGAAAGCCTAATGAAAAGAATGATAGAAGAAAAAATTGAAGGAAAGCAGCCAAGAGGATATCAAGAAATGAAGGAGGAAGCAAGAAACAGAGGAAATTAGAGGAAGAGAATCTGCTGAGATATATACCATTGAACCTGTCAAGAGACAGAACACTAATGACGATGATGATATTTCAATTTTCTAAGGCACTTTTTACCATCTCAAACCACCCATATCTTGGTCTTCCTCTTGTTTTTTTTCCTGCCAACCTGGCAGAGAACACGTTTTTTGCTAATCTTTCCTCTCCCATTCTGTTTAAGTGACCATATCACCTGAGATTAGCTCAAACACATTCCTGGATGCTAATAATGTCAAGTTCTTTCCTAATATCCTCGTTTTTAATATGATATTGCCATTGATGCCATCTGTTCACACATCTAATCTTTCTCAGGACTCTCATATCTGTGGTCTCTAGTCTTTGGTCAAGTGTTTTACTTCTAACCCAGCTCTCATATCCATAAGTTAAAATTGGTTTGAACATTGTTTTGTATACAGGTAACTTAGTGTTTTGACTTATTTCTCTATTATTCCATATAAATTGATTCAGTTGATTTCCTACCATACCAGCTTTGTTGATTCTGTTGTCTATTTCCATATTTAATTTATCATCTTCACTAAAAATCATGCCTAAGTAGCTGAACTGTTTTACTTGTTCTATAGGTTCTCCATTCACAATGCAGTTGACATTTTCAATGCTTCTGCCTATTTTCATTGCCCTTGTTATTGCTGACCTTCATACCATATCTATTACAACAGTTATTCAATTTAGTCAGGGAATCTTGCAGACTTGTAGCGGATTTATTTAGAAGTATAACATCATCCGCATAAAGCAAAGAGCTGGCATTAACATCTCCAATTTTGATATCAGGTTTAATACCACTTTCCTTCATAATGCAATCCATATAGATAATGTACATTCTTGTCTGACACCAGACCTAACATTAAACCAACTTCTTGTATTTCCTTCAATTCTAACTGCTGACTTACAACTCAAATAAAGACTAAGTATTGCTTGATATAATGCCCCACTGACACCATACAACTGTAGTGTTTTGAATAGCCTCTCTCTTGGCACCTTGTCATATGCCTTTTCCAGATCTACAAAACTTAAATACAGATCTTTTTTAGATTCCCATGATTTCTCAACTATTTGTCATAAAGTGAAAATCTTTCTCAAGTATACTTGCATAAATCTTACCAGGAACACTCAGCAGAGAAATACCTCATGTAATTCTCACATTCAGTTTTCCCTTTTTATATATGGGTACTATGAGAGCTGTACTCCAATCATTTGGAATTCATCTGGAACAGTTAATTAGTAATCACCAATATGGATTCCGCCATTCTTGTTCTACAGCTGACCGCTTAGTTAACTTCACCCACATTTGGACACAGGCCATGGAAAGATTTGAAAAAAAACCTATGTTATTGCTCTTGATATTTCAAAGGCATCTGATCATATCTAGCAAAGATGCGGCCATCTTATGGCCTCTTTCCTGAGTTCTGTGATGGGATTGCCTGTTTCCTCAATGGTCATTCATTGTATGTTACGGTGGATGGCCTACTCCCATCAGATTTCCCCAAATATGCTCGCATTCTCCACGGGTCTGTGCTCTTCCTCCTTACATCAATGACTTCCTTTCTCTGACATCAAATCCTATTCATAGTTTTGTCAATGACAGCACTTTTCATTCTTCTTCTTTCTCATTAAGAAACCTTGTAGTACTCAAATGATAACCTCAAGATATTCCATTACCAGTGACTTAACCAATGACCACCTCAACATCCTCAAATGGGGCGACAATTTAGTAAATTTCAATGATGAAAAACTCAAGCCTGACTTATTACCTGTAAGAAAAATCCTATCTCATATCTCTTACTTTTGATAATGTTCCAGTTTCCTTTCAAGATCAGCTTCTCTTCTTGGGTTGACTGTCACATCTACTTTATCTTGGCACAAACATATTACACACATGCCTCCTTAGTCTCTAAATAGCTTGGTGTTCTTTTCATTCTAAACATTACTCCTCTTCCTTTGAACTTCTAACACTTTATAAGTCTCAGATCCAACCAACCTCGGAGTATTGTTCCAACATTTAGGATAGAACACCAAAGACCTCCCTAAGAATCCTTGATGGTATTCAAAAGAGGGCATTCTGCTTAATAGATGACCTTCCCTCACAGATTCCCTTCAGTCACTTTACCAAAGGTGCTCTGTTTCAGCCCTGATTTTTTCTATTGGTACTTCATGGGCATTGCTCTTCTGAATTGGCTGCTATTATTCCTCCACTTTTTTTCTAACCATGTAATAACTAGACAGCCACTGGCCAACATCCATACGCTGCCCAGCTTCAAACACCCCGAACTAACCTCTCATCATCTTCCTTCATTCCATCCACTTCTATTCTTTGGAACAATCTCCCCCATACTGTTTCTCCCACTCTTTAAGAAACACATCGATAGGCTACATTTTTTTCTCAATCATTTGCCCATACATGGCATGTCTTGTGATCATTATGTGTGGAGTCATCATAAAAAAACATTTCTTTAAATGAAATATAATAGAAAAATCTCATAGAAATATGCGTATCGTCTACATTTCATAGCTTTAACACATTCATGCCTGGCGGTGTCACATCCTGCATTTCCCTTCACGTGAAAACTTGCTTCAATGAATATTATATCAATTCTTTGTTGAATGGGCACATTTTTACAAGGTAAATATATATGTATGGCATGTTAGTCTGTATGTTTTCAGTTATATTCTAATTGTAAAATTAGTATTCTCTCAACAATAATATAGAGTAGTGATTTTCAACCTTTTTCATAATATGGTACACCTAGACTAATTATTAAAATTCTGAGGCACACTAAAAATATATTCTTTTAATTTTTTTGACGATCTGGCAAAAAATAGACATAATTTTGATTGGTAAATAATAATATTTGGTTAACCGATCAAGTGTTGATCAATTTTATTAATTAACTGAACCAACTAGTTTCGCCACACGTATCTGTTGGCTTCTTCAGGGCACTTACATATAGGTTTAAACACTCTCACAATTATGTGTAACTGCAAAACTGACAAGAATAAAAACTGACTAGAATAATTACAAATAAAATAGTATCGAACGTGAGTGAAACACGTATCGCGTGTACAAGATCAGCTAGCTGTTGCTGAGGAACCTTCTGTAGTTTGTATTAAAGTTCATTTCTTCCGTTTTTAAGGCTCTGATTAGGATTTTCCATATCTCTGGCAGTATTAGGCCTTGATTTCTGTTAAGGTTCACAGTAGAATGGGCGACTGTGGCTGCTTCTTTGAACATTCTTGAATGGTAATCTTCCTCTAAGTAAGGGGAACAGCTTTTGTCCCACTCGATGACATGGTTAGTTGTGGAGAAATGAGACGATAGGCCAGAAATGTCCTGTCTGTTGTTTTTGACATAGCCAATGTGCTCCTTTTGCCTGATTTCGAGGCTTCTCGAAGTCTGTCCGATGTAATTAGAGCCACATGAGCATGGAATATTATAGACTCCAGCATATTTGTAGAAAGGATGGTTGTCTTTTGGAGATCTTAGTAGTTTACGAATAGTATCTATAGGCTGAAATGCTACTATTATTTTGTGTTGTTTGAGGAGATTGGCGAGCTTGTTGGAGATGCCACTTACATACGGAATTGCAATCGTTTTTATATATTGAATCTCTTCTTGTTCTCTTTGTGGTGGTTCAGAGAAAAGGATTTTATTGACTAGTCTTCTTGGATAGCCGTTCAAGTACAGATTGTTGGAAATAAATTTTAACTCATCTTGAAGGGTCTTGTCCGTTGAGATGCAAATAGCTCTTTTCTTTAACATGTGTATAATGCTGAGTTTATGTGATATGTGGTGAGAGGAGTTAAAATGTAGGTAGCGACCTGTATTGGTCGGTTTTCTTGATTTTTTAATGTTGGATCTTTTGTTAAAAGATGGTAAACAGACAAGTCAGAAAGTAGATGGTTAACTTTGTCAAAAGATCCAACATTAAAAAATCACAATGATTCCAACGAATTACTACGCAATTTATCTAACTGGCCAACAGACTTGATTAAAAAACTAAAATCGATGCATCCTTTAACTCCGAGACTCTATGGAGTTCCAAAATTGCACAAAGAGGGTATTCCTTTACGCCCAATCGTTGATGCAATCAACTCGCCCACCTACTTATTGTCAAAACATCTCTCGAAAATCCTACAGCAATACATCCACAACTCAGAGTTACATCAAAAACTCTGGACATTTCGTAGAAAAGCTAAAAAAACATCAAGATATCGGATAATGATCTTCTAGCCAGCTTAGATGTCACCTCTCTCTCTTTACAATCATTCCCGTAGTAAAGGTCATTGACATCTTAAGTACCTTGTTCCCACAAGATATAACCGTATTGTTTGCTCACTGCCTAAACTCCAATTATTTTTCTTGGAAAAATAAAATCTATCAACAGTTAACAGGCTTGGCAATGGGAAGCCCACTCTCACCTTCATGTGCTGACCTCTTTATGGAAGACTTAGAAAACAAAATCCTATCACAAATTTTTCCTAGACCTAAAATTTGGTTTAGATATGTGGACGATATCTTCATCATATGGAACAATAACAAAGATGACATATATGATTTTCTCAAAAAGATCAACGCTTTCCATCATTCTATTAAATTCACTCTGGAACTTGAAAGAGAAAAACAAACTGATGGCAGTTTAAATCTATCGGTGTACAGAAAACCGACCAATACAGGTCGCTACCTACATTTTAACTCCTCTCACCACATATCAGATAAACTCAGCATTATACACATGTTAAAGAAAAGAGCTATTTGCATCTCAACGGACAACAAGACCCTTCAAGATGAGTTAAAATTTATTTCCAACAATCTGTACTTGAACGGCTATCCAAGAAGACTAGTCAATAAAATCCTTTTCTCTGAACCACCACAAAGAGAACAAGAAGAGATTCAATATATAAAAACGATTGCAATTCCGTATGTAAGTGGCATCTTCAACAAGCTCGCCAATCTCCTCAAACAACACAAAATAAGAGTAGCATTTCAGCCTAGATACTATTCGTAAACTACTAAGATCTCCAAAAGACAACCATCCTTTCTACAAATATGCTGGAGTCTATAATATTCCATGCTCATGTGGCTCTAATTACATCGGACAGACTTCGAGAAGCCTCGAAATCAGGCAAAAGGAGCACATTGGCTATGTCAAAAACAACAGACAGGACATTTCTGGCCTATCGTCTCATTTCTCCACAACTAACCATGTCATCGAGTGGGACAAAAGCTGTTCCCCTTACTTAGAGGAAGATTACCATTCAAGAATGTTCAAAGAAGCAGCCACAGTCACCCGTTCTACTGTGAACCTTAACAGAAATCAAGGCCTAATACTGCCAGAGATATGGAAAACCCTAATCAGAGCCTTAAAAACGGAAGAAATGAACTTTAATACAAACTACAGAAGGTTCCTCAGCAACAGCTAGCTGATCTTGTACACGCGATATGTGTTTCACTCACGTTCGATACTATTTTATTTGTAATTATTCTAGTCAGTTTTTATTCTTGTCAGTTTTGCAGTTACACATAATTGTGAGTGTTTAAACCTATATGTAAGTGCCCTGAAGAAGCCAACAGATACATGTGGCGAAACTAGTTGGTTCAGTTAATTAATAAAATTGATCAACACTTGATCGGTTAACCAAATATTATTATTTACTAATTTATGATCAAGAAAAAAACCTTCATGATAATTTTGATTGATTTACATACAGAAGATATTAATAATAGTAATTACTTATCCTTTTTGGGAGCTTCAAGGGAATAAATGCGCAAATTAAGACTATTTCTTTCAATTAATTTGATTTCACAAATCTCACGGCACATCGGTTGAAAATCACTGATATAGAGCATCTGTGGGATGGGAATTGTATATCAGTGTATAGTTAGGATGTTTTCATTCCAAATGTCTTCAATTTACAGTAATTGTCGTTATCATATAGTACCAAGACTCAAATTGTACTCCTTGCACTGTATTTAGTGATATGATAAAGATACTTGTTTTTCACAAATCAGCAGTATGGTGTGCAGGTGATATTTATCACTATACAGAGATATTTTCATTTGTCTTCTGTAAGAATAGGTATGGTGAACACAACTCTGTTTTTCCTGTGAATAAAAATATATTCTTCTGTTTTATGGTAAGTACACCATGGCATTAAGTGCAATATTTCCTAATTTAATAAAACTCATGTTTGATATTAACTTGGTTAGGTTTTGGATTTTACTTTGTTATTTGTAGTAAGGAGACATTTCATGAAACTTTTGTTTCACAAAAGTGTGGTGTGTGTTTTTCATTGCTCCTTGATTGATAAAGTTGATCCT
Organism: Typopeltis vanoorti; assembly: GCF_054136105.1. Classification (NCBI taxonomy): domain Eukaryota; kingdom Metazoa; phylum Arthropoda; class Arachnida; order Uropygi; family Thelyphonidae; genus Typopeltis; species Typopeltis vanoorti. The sequence continues at coordinate 4,802,583 of NC_143550.1, read as the reverse complement.
CGAGGTAGTACTGTACACAGTAAAGGTGGAGTAAGCTACAGGCACTGCACCACCTACCATTAATCAGTTTAATATCTTGAAGATGATGGGGCACCTATATCAGAATTTATACTAATAAAACATTCTGCATTTTCTGCTTCTCAGCCTTTTTGCTAAGATATGAATGTAGGATATGTTCTTATCAGCTTACTATTTGATATGAACCATAAGATATTAAACTAATTTTTGGAAGGTGGTGAATTTATTGGGTGTGCTCCACCTTGGCAGTGAGTTGCCTTGTATTGTACAACCTCAGATCCTTTTGGGGTATTGCCTCTCAATCATATACATATATAGCATGGGTGTGTAAAATGTATTCTTTATTGTGGATCACAGTCAGAAAAGTTTGAGAAACATTGGTCTAGACCATAGGTTCCCAAAGTGGGCGGTACTGCCCCCCCCAGTGGGCGATGAAGCCTTCTAGAGGGGCTAGAGTGGGATCAGAAGCATTTGGGGGCGTTCAGGCTGTCAAGGGGTTGGTGGCTCTTTATAGAAGAAATTAATAATATATATTTAAAAATTAATTATCTTTGTGATTTTGTGATTAGATAATCATTTGAAATTTAAATATTGCATTTTAATTCATCTTATGCCCATCTTACACGATCAATTTTTTTTCATCAATTTTCTATTTTAATTATTTAATCATTTGAAAATTTACCATGTCAGATAGAAATAGATGTCAATTTTCTATGTCAATGAGAAAACAGAGCATGTATATATGTGTGCATAATAGGGGGGGGTGCGTTACAAATTTTAATGGGGGGGGGATTACAAAATTTATGTCTTGCAAAGTAGGCAGTGGCCCGAAAAAGTTTGGGAACCTATGGTCTAGACTGTACAGTCATTTGAACTTGGGCAAACAGTGATGAAATTTTGTGGCTACACGGAGTTAGGCAAATTAATTTAGTGGAAGCAGTTTTACAGGCTACAGCTAGATGAAAAAAAAGGGAGCAACATTCTTATGGGAAATATTGCATTAGTCTACACATACTGTGATGGAAACTGGAAATTTGCACAAAATATTTTTCATGCGCACATGGTCTGGCAAAAATTAGAGGGAGCACTGCTTGTGTTCAAATCTTTCATATCAGCTTGTTTATTACCCTGCCTTCATTCTTCTATTGTTCCAACTATCTTTTGCATTTTCCACCACATTCACTGTTCCAAACTTTTGATATGCACAAATGATATAAACAATGTGCTATCATCAATTGCTTATTTTCACTAGCAAACTCACCTGCTTTTTCACAACTTTGTTACTAGTCACTTGCTGCTTTTTCTCAGTATCTCTCTTATTCCCCAGTCACCAATACATCAACTCCACATTCGAGTTGAACTTTACACACACACACACACACACACACACACACACACACACACACACACACACACACACACACACACACACACACACACACACACACACACACACACATCCTTCATCTGCCTTAAAAATCCATAACTTATCTGTATAAGTGTTTGGACTATTATTGTTCAATCGATGTATTAATTATACTAGAAGGAGCAAACAGGATATGTTCAATTGCTTGCTGATGATGTAATGAAAGGCAGAACAATAAGGAATAGACTGATATACAGCACTTACAGAATGATTTCAATAAGTCTGGACTGTGGTCAAATGATAATGACTGTCTTTGCAATGTTAATAATTATAAAATTATACATTTTGGCATTATGATATTAACAAAGCACATTATGCTGGCTACAAGAAACCGATGAAGCTAAGGAATTTGAAGTTCAAATTGCAAAAACTGCAATACAACTCAGAGAATAACTGCAATGATGGAACATTGAGATGTAAGAATACAGAAGTCATTTTGTCTCTTTACAAAGTCTTGATAAATTTCTGCTCAGGACATGGACTAGTTATTACTAACACCATGTTCCAACATAAAAATGCACAAATGCACATGGTGAGAAAATGCAAGGAATGAGAAAAGTCTTATTGACTATGTTATTGTTGACAGTGATGTTTTTCTGCTGGTTCAGAACACAAGTGTATACAGAGGATTTGAAATTGGAAGTGATCATGATTTAGTGCTGAGCAGGATAAAATTGAATTTTGTATTGAAAATAAGAGTGTGCAAGAAAGTTTTGAAATGAATCAAAGTTGAACAGTAGACTGAAATACACAAACATGATTCAAGAAAAAAATTAAAAAAATTTGAAATCAAGAACCAAAGAATGGAGATTCAGTGACAAATCCTGAAGAAAACATTGATTGATTCAGCCAGAGACACATGTTGTGAGGCAAGGATAGAAAAATCAGAACTCCATGGTGAACTCAGGAAGTTAAGAAGTAATGAAGGAAAAGAAGAAAACATATTGTAAGTTTTCCTGGAAAGTAAATCAGCTTGTGCTATTAGAAAATGCAGAGAAAAATATAAGAAAGTGAACCACTGTGTGAATCTGACTAAACAAAAGTCATGGGAAGACTTTAGTAAGAACATAAAAAGTAAATATCCAGAAGGTGGTAAAATATTCTGGAGGCTATTGAAAAAGCTCAGAAATGGAGGAAAGAGTATTGTAAAAGGAACCAGAGATGATAAAGGTGATATAAGAATTGAAGATAAATATATTCTAGATGTCGGAATAATTACTTTGAAAGACTGCTAAATGAAACAAGCAGTGACAAAATGGTGGTAGAAATAACTCAGCAGGAATGCTACCAGGAATATATATATATATCAATACACAAGTAAAAAAAGCTACAAAAACATGAAATGTGGAAAGGCAGCTGGAGTAGATGATATTTGACTAGGAATGCTCAAATATGGAGGTATAAAAGTTTTTCAGTAGCTACATTGCATAATTCAGAAGGCCCGGTGAGAGGATTGAATATCCTTTATAGGCTATGATATGTATAGTCTACAATAGATTTCAATCCTTGTGCTGACCATGTGAACGAATCTTCGAATATCTTTGTGTTTGAACATTGTATTCGTTATTCTTAGATTACTGTAGAAAGAGAAATCGATTAATCTTTGGCCATTTCTGTTTTTTTACTAATTCTCAAAAGTTCCACCATGATTCTGAATTTTCATATTCCCGATGTGATCATTTAAATTAAATTCTCCATTATGTTTTGGAATTGGTTATTATAGAAGTCCAAACTTTCTTCATCTCTCCACCTCCTCTGGAACATATAATCCAAGAACAGAGATTATTACTATTATTTCAGCCAACTCCAAGGAGTCAACAGACTCATCGAGGGAGGCCCTAACATCATGTCAAGAATAACTATTCGACATTCACACAGTATCTATCATACCTCACCTTGAACTCATTCACAGTCATAGCACCACAACAGACACTGGCAGCTTATTCCACTCATTCGCCACTCTCCAAGTAAAAAACCTAGCTCTAACACCTTTGCTAGCCACATTCTTGCCCAGCTTCCATGTATGGCCCCTAGTCCACCCACCATCAGTTCTATTCTCAAAAATATCTTCTGAATTAATCTTATAGAAACACTTCGGTAATTTGAATGTTTCAATCATATTACCCCTCTTCTGCCTATCAACCAATTTTTGCAACCCACAAATCTTCAACCTGTTCTCATAAGGTTCATTCTATAGACCTGCTATCATCTTGATCACTCGTCTCTGGATCCTCTCCACCTCCTCCCCATCAAGAAGAAACCCTGCCGCCCATATCTGGGCACAGTAGTCTAGACGGGGTCTTATCAAAGCTCGATACAGAGGAACAATTACTTGTAAAAGTATTTTTCAGCAACCAAGTGATTTGATGAGCTGATTTAGCCACTTTTGCGATGTGTCCCCCTAAACTTCAACTCCCTATCCACCAACACTCCAAAATCCCTGGCCTCATCAATCTCGCAGAGTATGGTTCCACCAATGTGATATATTGCTGCTAATCTTTTCACCCTAAAATGCATAACCTTACACTTTGTCACATTAAATCGACATCCATTTCCGTTAGCCCAGTCCTCCAAACTATCGAAATCATCTTGCAAAATTTTGACATCCTGTGCACTCACTATTGCTCTACCCAACTTTGCATCATCAGCAAACAAGTGAATACTTCCTCTCAGATGCTTTCCTAAATCGTTAATGAAACTAACTGAAAAGTAGTGGTCCAAGAACAGAACCCTGCGGCACACCACTAGTCACAAGCCGTCTTTTGGACTCTACACCTGAATAAACCACTCTCTGATATCTCTCCGTCCACCACCCTCCTATCCATCTCACCAACCCTATATCCATCCTCATATGCTGCAGTTTACTGATTAGAATTCCATGTGGTAGCCTGTCAAAGGCCTTAGCAAGGTCCAGTAGAATCACTGTAAACCCATTACCCTTATCCAGTTCAGCCATCACTGTATTATAAAACAGTCAGCAGGTTAGTGAGGCATGATCTACCCTTCACAAAACCATGCTGTCCCCCCATACAGTATCCCATTTTCATCTATCCAATCTTGTATTTTTCTCTTGACTAATTTCTCCCAAACCTTGACAACGATTCCTGATATGCTAATTGGTTGGTAATTTACAACAGCAGTCTTGGAACCTCCTTTATGCAGTGGAACTATTTTTCCCTTTTTCCACCCCCTTGGGAATAACCAAGACCTGAGACTCAAATTAAACAAAATGGTCAAGGACATGACAATTCTTTAGCTGCTTCACGTACGACACGAGCTGGTATACCATCCAATCCCACAGATGTATTGACATTGAGGTTTTGTAATAGACTACTCACCTCCACTTCATTCACCACAATTCCCGTATAATCTATTGGTTCATTCATTCCTGCAATATCACCACCTGGATGATATATTCTTGTGAAGTGCTCGCTCAGTAATTCAACTATAACAACTGATTTGGTTACCTCCCTACCGTTGGCATTCTTTAAAATCATTCTGCCATATACATTTTTTCTTTTACTTGCAACATATCGAAAAAACTGTTTGGGATTCTCTTTAGCCTGTATGGCTAATGTTCTTTCATAATCCGTTTTTGCTTTTCTTACCACACTCGTTACCCTGGCCTGCGCTTTATACCATTCATGTGCCTGCCGGTAACCTTTCTCCTTAAATTCCCTCCATAGTTGTTTCTTTTTTTGCAGCTCAAGCTTAATGGTATTATTCATACATTTAACCCCTACTTGATTTATTATTCGGACTCTAGGTATACAGTCAGCCATTGCTTCATGCAAACACTTCTTAACTGCCTCCCATGCACTATCAACATCTAGCCCTTGCAGTTTTACATGCCATGGCACTGAACCAATCAAACTCCTAAGATTGTCATACTTACCTGCACGATAATTCCACATGTACCCTGTCTTAATTGTAAATTCTACACCTTTAGCCACCTCCCAAGTCAAGACCCTATGATCACACTCACCAATTGGTGGGAACATGGTCATATTCGTTACAGCCAAATTCTCGGATGCAATTACTAGGTCAAGTACTCTCTGACCCCTAGTATTTTCCATTACATGCTGTCACAGATAGTTATCCCTTAATAATCACATAAAATTCAATTCCTTCCTCCCATGTGTCCTCTCCTCCTTCCAATCAATGTTATCATAGTTGAAATCTACCATAATAATTATTCACTCATTTCATCAATATGTTTATACATACCATCTCCACCATCCATTCCATTACCTGGTCTATAACAGCACCCAACTGTATATTTTGTTCTGCTAGTCTCAATCTCACACCAAATAGCCTCAAATGAGCTCTTTTCACTATCCTGCAATACAACTTCTATTCTCCTTGGCTGCAGTTCATCAGCTATCACCAATAACACTCCTCTGCCCATTTTATTCTCTCAGTACCTCCTAAACATACTATAACCTACACATTCTATCCCACTAACTATATCATCTTCTGTCAGCTATGTTTCACTAATGCCAATAACCTGTAGCCTGGAAGTGCCAACCAAGGCCAAAAATTCTTCCTCCTTGTTCCTAATACTTCTGGCAATTGTATACATGAATTGAAGAAGCCGATTTGTCCCATCCCTATTTTGATGCCTTATACTAACTATCCCATTCTGATTCATAGTCTTTCATACTCGCTTGGGCATATTACATACATTCATACACTCAACTGTCTCCTTAAAGTCTGCATATCTACCCCCCCCCCCATTAATAACTCTAGTTTCTCTGATTCTGCATATTCACTTCCAACTACATTCGAGAACACCTTTTCAAGTCTTCATACACCAAATCCATTCAAATGTAAAACATCCATCTTATATAAATCCTTTCGTCCATCGAACTCACTCCACACCACTCGTCCTACGTAATTCACACATAAATTCATTTGCAATTATGGCCCCCTCCTTCTATACTCTTCACTATCATACTGCGGCAACAGACTCACCATCCTAACTCTCTCACTTTTGCATTCTAATTGACTCGCTTACATTCCTTAACGTTTGCACCAGGTTGGTACGATTTTGTTAAACTCTCAACTAACACACCTCTTACTAAGGAATCTCCATACAACACTCAAAGATATCCTCTATTAAGTTTCGATCTGAGTTGCAATATTCTTTTGTTACATTATTTATAGTTATTGATGTTGTCTTCAATTATATATTTGATTTAATCCTTTATCCAAGTGTAAGCAAAACAGTTTGCACCTGAAGTATTTTCAGGACTTGGGCAACTCGTGGTAAACGTGGTATAAATGTGTGGAATTTTCAATTAAGACAGGGTATATGTGGAATTACTGGGCTGGTAAGTAAGTATGACAAGCTTAGGAGATTGCTTGGTTCTGTGCCATGGCATGTAAAACTGCAAGGGCTGGATGTTGATAGTGCGTGGGAAGTGGTTAAGGAGCATTTGCAGGAGGTAATGGCTGACTGCATACCTAGAGTCCACATAGTAAATCAAGTAAGAGTTAAATGGAGAAATAACACCATTAAGTTTGAACTGCAAAGAAAGAAACAACTGTGGAGGGAATTTAAGGAGAAAGGTGACCTGCAGGGACACGAAAAGTATACAATTCAGGCCAGAAGGGTAACTAGTGTGGTAAGAAAAGCAAAGTATGAAAAGAAATTAGCAATGCAAGCTAAAGAGAATCCCAAACAGTTTTTTCAATATGCTGCAAGTAAAAGAAAAAAATATATACGCAAGAATGATTCTAAGGAATGCCGACGGCAGGAAGGTAACTGAATCAGTTGAAATAGTGGAATTACTGAGTGAGCACTTTGCAAGAGTATATCATCCAGGTGGTGATATTGCAGGAGTGAAGGAACCAATAGCTTATACAGTAATTGAGGTGAATGAAATGGAAGTGAATAGTATATTATAAAACCTTAATGTGAATACATCTGTGAGATTGGATGGTATACCAGCTCGGGTCTCACATGAAGCGGCAAAAGAATTGTCAGTGCCCTTGACCATTTTGTTTAATTTGAGTCTCAGGTCTAGGTTAGTCATGAGGGAATGGAAGGATGGGAAATAGTTCCATTGCATAAAGGAGGCTCCAAGACTGCTGTTGCAAATTACTGACCGATCAGCATATCAGGAGTCGTTGTCAAGAGTAAAATACAGGAATGGATAGATGATAATGGGATACTGCATGGGGGGGGACAGCATGGTTTTGTGAAAGGTAGATCATGCCTCAGTAACTTGCTCACGTTTTATAACACAGTGACGGCTGAACAGGATAAGGTTAATGGGTTTACAGTGATACTGCTGGACTTTGCTAAGGCCTTTGACAGGATACCACATGGAATTTAATCAGTAAACTGCGGCAGATGGGGATGGATATAGGGTCAGAGAGATGGATAGGAGGGTGGTTGATGGAGGGATTTCTGAGAGTGGTTTATTCAGGAGTAGAGTCCAAAAGAAGGCCTGTGACTAGTGGTGTGCCGCAGGGTTCTGTTCTTGGACCACTGCTGTTTAATTTGTTCATTAACGATATAGGAAAGGATCTGAGAGGAACTGTTCATTTGTTTGCTGATGATGCAAAGTTGGGTAGAGCAATAGTGAATCCACATGATGTCAAAATTTTGCAGGATGATTTGGATAGATTGGAAGACTGGGCTAAGGAGAATGGATGCCAGTTTAATGTGGCAAAGTGTAAGGTTATGCATTTTGGGGTGAAAAGAATAGCAGCAGTATACCACATTGGTGGAACTGTACTCCAGGGATTTGAGAGTGTTGGTGGACAGGGAGTTGAAGTTTAGGGGGCACATTGCAAAAGTGGCTAAATCAGCTCATCAGATCAGTTGGTTACTGAAGAATATTATGACGAGCACAGACAAGCAAATTATTGTTCCTCTTTATCGAGCCTTGATAAGACCCCATATTGACTACTGTGCCCAGGTCTGGGCGCCAGGGTTTCTTCTTGATGGGGAGGTGGTAGAGAGGATCCAGAGGTAAGTGACCAAGATGATAGCAGGTCTATGGAATGAACCTTATTAGAACAGGTTGAAGATCTGTGGGTTGCAGAAATTGGCTGATAGGCAGAAGAGGGGTAATATGATTGAGACATTCAAATTACTGAAGGGTTTTTACAAGATTAATTCAGAGGAAATTTTTCAGAACAGGTCTGGTGGTGGAAGAACTAGGGGCCATCCATGGAAACTGGGCAAGAGGGTGGCTAGCAAGGGTGCTAGAACTAGGTTTTTTGCTTGGAGAGTGGTGAATGAGTGGAATAAGCTGCCAATGTCTGTTGTGGGTGCCATGGCTGTGAATGAGTTCAAGGCAAAGTATGATAGATACTGTGTGGATGCTGAATAGTTGTTCTGGACGTGATGTTTAGGGCCTCCCTTGATGAGTCTAAGGACTCCTTGGAGTTGCCCGTAATATAACAATAAGTTCTGATCACTTGCCTTAGTATCCCATAATGCAAAGCACATCTCCTTGCAGACATGTAAACTATGCATTAAGGTAAGGGTCACTACCCAGACTAGTTTAGGCCTCCATTGATGTTGTCTTTAAGAGATTTGTGAATCATGTGTGATACTCCTGCTCTGGCTCTCTTATACTCCAGTATAGATATGTATGTAGTCATCGGTTTTTCTTTGATTGTCTGATTTTTCTATTTTGTTTCAGTCATTACTGCAATTTTGATTTTCTTTTGATATAGAATTTAATCTATTTGGTTTTCTTTATGAGATAAACTTCTTACATTCCAGGTAGCAAAACGAGTGATAATCTTTTCCATTCGGTACCTTCAGCCAGTCTGTGGTCATTTCTATTTTAGCGATCCTTGAATTCTTTCTTTGAGACTTGAAAGTAATTACAATACTCGTGAATTAGTTACCAGCCAAAGCACAAGGTGTCCCTAGTGGTGGGACTGCCACCTCGAGGCAACCAGACTTGCCTTTTTTTTTTAGTAGGTAGTGGAAAATATAATTTGAGAGGAAAGAGTCATCCCCTCACCCTTGAATTGCTCTAATAGAACTGGGGGGGGGGGAGTAAAAAGTAAGAGAGAGCAGAGGAAAGAAGAATAGAAGACCAGTCTACAGTTATAATATACCAAGTGTATATTAAAAGAAGTAAGATCAGGTCTATCTCTGGTTTGCTGTGCCCATACTCACCAGTGTGAGCCCCTGAGGTTATATATATCTTTAACATATATATATGTTAAAGATACCAAGCAATTTTATAAGCTAGGTTTTTAATCCATTTTCCCAAGTAAGCAAACAGACAAGTAAGTCAAGTTTGCAGCTGCACGTAGTGCAACACAAGGCAACTCGTTGTAAAGGTGGAGTAAGATCTGATCACTTTCCTTATATTTTTATTTAATGAGCTCAAAGCACCTTATGGAAACTTGTTTAGGTAATTTATAAGACCCTTGGCATTTTTTTTAGGTCTGGCTCCCACTGATTTGGGTAGTGACCATTACCTTAATGCATAGCATCATATATCTCCACAAGGAAATGTGCTGTGCATTAGGGAAAATTGTAAGGAAAGTGATCAGAGCTTACTCCATCGTTACAACGAGTTGCATTATGTGCAGCTGCAAACTTCACTAAATTTAAAATTAGTTTAATCCTTTATCCAAGTGTGAGCAAACAAAGTTTGCACCTGAAAATATCTTCAGGACTGAATATGGTGTTGTACTACCTTATTGGGGTAAAGCAGTACAACACTGGGCAACTCGTAGCAAAGGTGGACCAAGCTAACACCACTCCTATCCCAGTATCTCCCATAATGCAAGACACATCTCCTTGCTGATATGTATAATGTTATGCATTAAGGGATTGGCCACTACCCAGACTAGTTTCAACCTTTATTGAGGTCTCTTCAGTGGGAGCCAGGCCCAGAGGTGGAGATACCAGGCAGAAGCAATAGCAAGGTCATCTTTACCTATAGGAGTTGCCAACACACTTGGATAAAGGATTAAAAACCTAGCTTATAAAATTGCTTGGTATCTTTAACATAATATATACTCAAGGTAAAAAACTTTCTATATATATATATATATATATATATACAGGGTGTTCGGGATAAATTTGACATATTTATAATTAATTATATTTTTCCGTAAGTTACATGTATTAACATACACTTCTCTTCATTTAAAAGTTTGGACCCTTCTTCATTCATATACAAGATGTCAGAAAGGATGGATAGCTGGAACCCACCTGAATCATGGAAGAGAATAACTTGTATCATGATGATTCGTGCCCACCATCAAAATAAGGATATTACGACTGCTGCCCAATGCTCCCTGAATACAGTAAAAACAATCAGGCATGAACTAGAGACTTGCAATGGTGACTACGAGGATGTAGCAAGAAGAAAGATTCCTAGCAGACGATCTGATTGCGTTCGTACAGCAGAATTCCTCGCAAATCTGCAGGAACAGGTGTTGAAGAACCCTGGCATTGGAATTCGGGCTTTGTTCGTGGAGTTGCTAACTGTAGTCAAGCCCTGGATAACAAGGGTAGCCAATGGTAGGCCGTATGTATGGCAGCAGGATTCGGCCCCTTGCCACACCTCTGGGAAAAGTCAAAAATGGTTGTCTGAAAATTTCTACGACTTCACCAGTCCAAATGTTTGGCCTCCAAACTCCCCAGACCTTAACCCCATGGATTATTTTGTATGGGACGCAGTTGAAAAAGACACCAATCGCACTTCCAGTAATACAAAAGCCCAGTTAATGGATAAAATTAAAACAGTTTTTGCGGCCCTTCCCAGGGAGACTGTAGCATCAGCTTGTTCGAGGTTCCGAAGCAGAATTGAAGCTGTGATCGATGCTAATGGTGGTTATTTTGAGTAAATCTTGTTGATAGTATTGTAATTAACTCTGCCTGTAATGTTTTTTTGTCAATTCATTAAATTTAATAGATACAAAGAAGATTTTCTTTTTCCTTACGAAACTGTCAAATTTATCCCGAACACCCTGTATATATATATATATATATATATTAGTGGCATTGCTTGCCCATTTCAGCTGGGTATACTGTCATGGCTTACGCACTACAAAATTCACATTAGTTTAACCGTATGATTGCATTTTTAGTCATGTATAAAAATTTTAAGCGTTTATAGCACATCAGTGCTCATCTTAATTAGTCTAATACAATTAATTGTAACCAAATCTGCACAGAGTGGGGGACAATGTGCTTGATTTAAGATACTGTATATTAGAAAACAATAATGATAGAAAATGCTATATTTGGTTTGTATATTTGAATTACTGAAAGGTAAAATTTGGAAGAGGAGGACGAAGTTTACTTCCTTTGACTACAATACTGTTTCCCATTGTAAATATAGGCAAAAAAGTTATACATTTATTGAATATTATATATTATATATAAAAACTTGTGTACCACATCAGTTCGCACTTCACACATGCAAAACAGATGAAACTCAGAAAACAAATGGCAACTCATGACAAATGACAACATTCAATTGAATTGGTTGACACAATAACCAATCATAGCCTCTAGGTGCTATTGTCTCAGAGCTCACCTTCTGAGTGGTTTAAAATTACAGGAATGCTAAGAATTTGACCCGCTGTGCCATCTATACATCTTTTCAAAATACTCAAAGGCATGTATTTTGAATGTACACCTGGGCTATTTACATGATGAAAAGTGCCCTCTTCATGAAGCATTAGTATACTGTGTTTACTTTTAGGAGTCACGCAAAGTCTGGAAACAACGAGGGGAGTCTAACATGAATAAATGGAAAAATGTAATATCGGTGATATTGCTATTCGGTGGATGAACACCCCACACCTTGAACACCTGGAATATTTGCTTCTGATATATCTATATATACATATATATTTCTTCTTTTCCTGCACTTCCTTTTAAATGTCACTGAAAGCCAGTGGCATTTATATCATTAAGTCTTGATGTAACTGCACCCGGTCAACTGCGCACAGATTTGGTGTGCTGGATTCCAATAGAATAAAGAAACTATGGAAATTGTGCAAAGAAAAGTAACAAAGAAGACATTGGGATAATAGAATGTAGATTACAAAGATAGATGGAGAGTATGTGGAATGCAGACACTGGTAAACAGAACAAAGAGGGATGATATAATTAGATGTCTATAAACTTCTGAAAATGTGCTGTGGGTTATTGGCTGATGAAAGTTTTCATTATATGGACGGTGGGGAGAGGCCAAGGGGGGGGGGGGGGGGGAAGCATCTATGGAAATTAAGTCTGTGTGAAGTTAAGAAAGGGGTGAGAGCAAGATTTTTCTATCACAGAGCAGTGAGTGAGTGAGTGATCTGGCCTCCTCGAGGAATCCTCGATTCCCTGAAGGCTTCAGATAATAATAACAATAATCATCCAACAAATACATGTAGCAACATCTCACATTTCACAAAATTCAAACAATTCATGAATAGACAAAGCAGAGCTATTTTGTTTTCAATGCCCATCAGTATAAATCGCTCTACGTTTAATGATTTTGTAAGAAAACAGACCAACTGCACAGATTCTATGACAACTTTGGCCTCTCCACAAATGCAGATGCAAAACGTGCCAACTTTCTTTATCCTTTTTCATGCCCACCTTTTTTTTTTTTTTTTTTTAGATAGCTTATACCACATCGTTAAATCCAGATTTTTCCTTATTTCAATGTCTTATATGATCCTCCTTGCTTATACTGCATAATGTTCTTTCTATTACCATTTGAGTTATTAAGCATGGTTCTTCCTTTTTTTTTTTTTTTTTTTGGTTCATGTCTTGCTGCTGTAATCACTGCTGGTAGAATGATACTGTTAAAAAAGTTAGATCTTATTTTGATATCTATTTTTGGCATTTTAATTGCTTGTCCACTCTGTCTATGATTTTATTTTGTAAGTTGATTTGGTGCTCATGACAGTATTTATTTTTCATCCACTTTGTCAGGGTGTATTTGTAATTGTGCTGTTCTATGGTATAAATCTATTTTATTCACCATTATTTCTAGTTCATACAGTTGGTTCTCATCTATATTTAAACCTCGATCCCAGTTTGTGTTTTAGATTGGGAGAGATCACATCTCCTGTCTTTCTCCTCTCCCTAGAGGTATTTCTAGGGGTTTATTAAAAACAGAGTAATCAGAGTTTTGCTATCTGTATATATATTCTGTGTAAACCTGATATATGATTGTTCAATGCCTTGATCTTCTAGTGCCTGGAAATGTGCATTATATTCTACTGTGCTGAATGCTTTTTTGAAATCGAAAAATAATAGACAAAGTCGAAGACAATAGTCTCTGCATTTTTCAGTTAGAATAGTTCCACCCCCCCTTATCCATGAGGGATATGTTCCAAGACCCCCAGTAGATGCCTGAAACAGCAAATAATACCAAACGATATATATATATATATACACACACACATATATATATATACACACACACACACACACACACATATATATATATATACACACACACACACACATATATACACACACACACACACACATATATATATACACACACACACACACATATATACATACACACACACACACACATATACACACACACACACACACACACACACACATATATACACACACACACACACACACATATATACACACACACACATATATATATATATACATACACGTTTTATTCCTACATATACATACCTATGATAAAGTTTAATAGGCTACTATTTGACCTTCTGACATATTGTCAGAAGGAGGATCATTGAGCCATGCTGACATTGATTATTGGATGTCAGGAACAGACAATATTGATGGTTGGAGATGCCAAAACCCTTTGGAAGAACAGTGGATGGGTAGCGTATACAGTACAGTGTGGATATGCTGGACAAAGAGATGATTCACATCCCGGGAGGGACAATGCGAGATTTCATCACACTACTCATAATGGCATGCAATTTAAAATGAATTGTTCATTTCTGGAATTTTTCATTTAATATTTTTGGACTGGTGTTGACTGCAGGTAACTGAAACCACAGAGAGCAAAACTATGGATAAGGAGAAATTACTCTAGTTGGTTTATTGTATATATATATGATCTATTGTGGAGAATCCTTTCTTAAATCCTGCTATTTTTATCATCATCATCATCAAATTCCTGCCATGTACCCTCAAGGGGTGTACAGGATATGACAGTACTACATGAAAAAATTACATCATTACTAACTTCCTATCTACAATTTTCCTCCAAATCAGTCTGTTACTTGTCAAGACTCCAACATTATCAGATCTTATATTTCTATTGTCTAAGGCACTTTGTACCGTATCAATCCACCTATATCTTGGTCTTCCTCTGGGTCGTTTTCCTGCCAACCTGGCAGAGAACACTTGTTTTGCTAATCTTTCCTCTCCCATTCTATTTAAGTGACCATACCATCTGAGATTAGCTCTGCTAACGCATTCCTGGATGCTGACAATGTCAAGTTCTTTCCTAATATCCTCATTTTTAATATGATATTGCCATTGATGCCATCTGTTCACGCCTCTAATCTTTCTCAGGACTCTCATATCTGTGGTCTCTAGTCTTTGGTCAAGTGTTTTACTTCTGACCCAGCTCTCAGATCCATAAGTTAAAATTGGTTTGAACACAGTCTTGTATACAGCTAATTTAGTGTTCCGACTAATTTCTTTCTTATTCCATATGAATTTATTCAATTGACTTCCCACGATACCAGCTTTGCTGATTCTGTTGTCTATTTCTATATTTAGTTTACCATCTTCAGTAAAAATTGTGCCTAAGTAGCTGAAATGTTTTACTTGTTCCACAGGTTCTCCATTCACAACACAGTTGACATTTTCAATGATTCTGCCTATTTTCATTGTCTTTGTCTTTTTATTGCTGACCTTCATACCATATCTATTACAACAGCTATTCAATTTAGTTAGAGAATCTTGCAGACTTGTAGCGGATTTATTTAGAAGTATAACATCATCCGCATAAAGCAAAGAGCTGACATTAACATCTCCAATTTTGATATCAGGTTTAATACCACATTCCTTCATAATGTGATCCATATAGATAATGAATAACAGAGGGGATAATGTACATCCTTGTCTCACACCAGATTTAACATTAAACCATCTTCCTGTACTTCCTTCAATTCTAACTGCTGACTCACAACTCAAATAAAGACTAAGTATTGCTTGATATAATGCCCCATTGACACCATATAACTGCAGCGTATTGAATAGCTTCTCTCTTGGCACCTTGTCATATGCCTTTTCCAAATCGACAAAACTTAAATACAGATCTTTGTTATATTCCCATGCTTTCTCGACTATTTGCCGTAAAGTGAAGATCTGATCCTGACAGCCTCTATTTGGCCTGAATCCAGCTTGTTCTTCACCAAGCTTTTCTTCCACAATTCTTCTCAACCGTTTCTCAAGTATACTTGCATAGATCTTGCCAGGAACACTCAGTAGGGAAATACCTCTGTAATTCTCACATTCAGTTTTATTTCCCTTTTTATATATGGGTACTATGAGAGCTCTACTCCAATCATCGGGAATTCGTCCCTCTGTCCAGGCTTTCTGAACTATGCAGTGCAGCCACTGTAAGACTCTTATACCACCATACTTCAGCATTTCTGGTCGAATATCATCTACTCCTGCTGCCTTTCCACATTTCAAGCCTTTGATGGCTTTTTCTACTTCAAGTATGGATATGTATTCCTGACTGCATGCCTGGTCAGTGTTTTTTATCACTGTGCTGTCATAACTGCTTGTTTCATTTAGCAGTTTTTCAAAGTAATTACTCCATACTTCAAGGATATCTTTTTCTCCTGTTTTCATTTCACCTTTATCATCTCTAATTCCTTTTACAGCACTCTTTCCTCCATTCCTAAGCTTCTTCAACAACCTCCAGAATATTTTGCCACCTTCTTGATATTTATTTTCTATATTCTTGCCAAAGTCCTCCCATGACTTTTGTTTAGCTAGTTTTACACACTGTTTAGCTTTCTTACATTTGTCTCTGTATTCTGTAAGAGTAAAAGCTGACTTATTTGCCAGGAACTTTTGATATGCTTTCTTCTTTTCCTTCACTGCCTCTTTAACTTCCTGTGTCCACCAGGGAGTTCTGATTTTTTTATCTTTGCACACAACCTCACCACATGCCTCTCTGGCAGAATCAATCAATGTTTCCTTCAGAGTTTGCCACTGAATGTCCAAGGTTTGATTCCTGTTCTCAAACTCTTTAATTTTCTTTTCAATAATATTTCTGTATTTTAGTCTACAGTTTACATCTGAGAGCTGCTCAACTTTTATTCGCTTTAAAACTTTCCTACATGTTATTCTTTTCAATATGAAATTCAATTTTATCCTGCTCAAGACTAAATAGTGATCACTTCCAATTTCAAATCCTCTGTACACTCTGGTGTCCTGCACTAGGGAGAAAACATCACTATCAACAATAACATAGTCAATGAGACTTTTCTTATTCCTAGCCTCTTCTCTCCATGTGAATTTGTGCACATTTTTATGTTGGAACATGGTGTTAGTAATAACCAGTCCATGTCCTGAGCAGAAATCCAACAGATATTTGCCATTATTATTAGCTTTGCTCTTTTCTCCAAATTTTCCCAAAATGTTTTTGTATGTCTCACAATCATTTCCTACTCTACTATTTAGATCCCCAACAAGGACCAACTTTTCCTTTTTCATTGTGTCAGTTGCTTTTTCTAAAGCCTCAAAAAATTCCTCCACTTCTACCTTAGTAGAACCTTCTGTGGGACCATAGGCACAAATAAGTCTCATTGTCCAGTTCCCCATTCTCATATTTGCCCACATTACTCTACTTGAGACTGACTGCCATTCAAGAAGATTAGCCTCGTATTTTGTGTTGAATACTATGGCTACTCCTTCTTTTCCTTGATTGTTATTGCCTGAATATAACATTTTGTATTTATTGCTCAGAAAGATCTCACCAGTTTTGGTTTTTTTTGTTTCAGTCACCCCTATTATGTCGATCTGGTACTTATCTAATTCCTCAGCTAGCTCCATTTCTTTGCCATTAAGGCTTCTTACGTTGATAGTACCGATCTTTAACTCTGGTGATGTTGAGTTGGGGTTTGTTTTCAGATTTGTTCCAGTAGCTGACTTTTCGCTGTTCGCCCTGGTTCCCTGGCAAAAACAACGGGGGCCTTGTTTAACCGGGCGACGCCCCAGCCGGCATGAAATTTTGTCATGTTGTACCATCATTTTTTTTTTTTTTTTTTTTTTATTTTGGTTTAACCAATAAGAATACAATTTGGTCGGCTAAATCCCAAATTGCCAGCCCATCCTCGTTCGTTCAGTATCAAAGTAGATACCCAACAGGGTGCACCACGAGAAGGTGAGGATTGGACATTAGGTCAGAAGCCCTGGTCGGTTCTCCGCATTCCTTTAAAGGCTATGTGGAGGTCTCCTCTCAGTTATACAGCTTTGACCCTTAAGCACCCCCTGCTGTTTTTAATTCTATTTAGTATGGTTCTTGTGAATATTTTATAGAGGTAGGGCAGGAGATATGCTGGTCTATAGTTGTCAAAGTTCTCTTTTTCTCATTTTTATGAATGAGGATGGTTTGAGACAATTTCCATTTCTTAGAGATTCTACCTTCATCGGGGTACCAGAGCTAAGGTACAGGTTGCCAAGGCACGGGAAAATATAAAGAATATTTTCCCGTGCCTTGGCAACATGTATTCTTATTTCATCTGTATCTGGTGCACTGTCTACCTTTATCTGAATGACTGCATATTGTACTTCTTTCAGAGTATTTTTGGTTCTTCTTTTATACTCAGTTAACTTTATTGGAGTGACATTTTTTTGTGAATGAGTAGAGCTTACTATAGTAATTCTGGAAAATCCCTCCCCCCCATTTCTCTTCTGTTTTTTTTCCTGATATTCTGTTCATATAGGAGAGCTGGTATTATTATTTGTTTCATCCTTAATTCCAATTATACCCATTTTAGGCTCCTTTGTTTTTTGCTGCCTCTTGTTGTTTATTTATTCTAAAAACACAGCTAATTCTCTTTTTACACAATTTTGAAATAACACAGTTTAGAAAACAAAAGCACTTCTACTTTTACACAGTTCAAATGGTGCTTATTTTTCAAATTTCTGTTTGAATTCATTTCTGTTAAAAAGAGTATTTCCATTATAATTATCATTTCCTAGAATGGTACATATGTACTTAAACATGAATTTTGGGGAACCTCCCCTTGATGTTTTAAATATTAGGGATTACTCTATGCTACAGAATGTAGACAACTGTGCAGACAAAAAAATGCCAAGTAGAACTTATATAGCGAAATCACAAAAAAGTTCTTGTGGCTTTAAAGCAGTTAAGGATTGTGCGACTATTATTTTGCAGCAATGTTTCAGGAGATCATATATTAAAACCATTACTCACTAATCGATCCCTAAGACCATGGACAATGAAAAGGTGTGGATTTTAACACGTTACCAGTGCACTGGAAGGCAAACAAAAAAGGTTGGGTTGAAAAGAAATTTTTAATGAATGGTTCCATCAGTGTTTTATTCCAGAAGTTAAACACTATTTGATGGAAAAAAAATCTGGACTTCAAAATTTTACTGATTATAGATAATGCACCTGGCCACACGGTTTTAGAACATCCAAATGTGGAATTTTGTTTTCTGCCACCTAATACAACCACTAGATCAGGATGCAATCGCTACCTTCAAAACTTACTACATAAGAACATTCCAATATATTTTGGATAAACTAGATAAGGATAATTTACTGACAGTTACTGATGTGTGGAAGAAATTTTCTATTTTGAATTGCATCAAACTTGCTAAGCTGGTGTAATCAGAATTAAAACCATCAACTTTAAATGCATATTGGAAAGCTACTTGGACAGAATGTGTGAAAAAGAAAAACTCCTTACCTTTGCATACAACTGAATATCCCAATATCATCAGATTAGCACATGCAGTTGACATAGAAGGATTTCATGATTTTTCATCTGCAGATATTAAAGAATTGATGGTTGACAAGGCTCTTAGTGATGATGAAATAACAGAAGCTGTCTTTGAGAATCTCGATGAAAAAGAAAAAAGTGATAATGATGAACAGATATTCTACTCACTGCAGGATTAATTAAAGAAGGGCTTCAAAATCAATTCAGAATTATTGGAAATTAGTGTTAATTTAGTTTGTTTTACTGAAGAAAACGTTTTGCCTTTGCAGTATGAACAGTGATGGAAGTGATTTAATTCCAGTCTCACACAAAAGAATGTGGCTACTGTCAGAAAGCGACAGTGAATAAAATATAACTAATACCCAAATGTACGGGTATATTTGAGCCTTTTCGAATTTGTTTTATTAGTGACACATTATTTTTTTTAAGAAAGATACATATGTATATACTTTAAATAAGTAATTAAAATAAACAATATTCCATTAAAATTAAATAGTTTTATTCAATGATTTTTGTATGTTTTGTTGGAAAATAACTTATTGTTCATATCGGTTCTGGAACCATTCTATTTTTTTCATATGCAATGTATTCTTTTTTACACGGTTTTGATTTATACTTTTATTCTGGAACCAATCTACCGTGTAAATGGAGAATTAAGTGCACAACACAAATGAGCATGAACTGATTCTTTTAACTCTCTTCTTTATATAGAAGTTCAAGTGTTTCTTAACTGAGAAACTCCCTGTGATTCTTTTCTTTCAGAAATTCTGGCTGTAAAACATAAGTAGAACTGCTTTATTTGTATGTTAAATTTGGCCTGTCTTCTTCAGAAATGCACATCATATCTGGAACAATAAAGACAACTCCGCCATTCTGAGCCACATACAACCGCACAAGTATTATTATTATTGTTCGGGGCAACTCCAAGGAGTCGACAGACTCATCGAGGGAGGCCCTAACATCATGTCAAGAACAACTATTCGACATTCACATAGTATCTATCATACCTTGCCTTGAACTCATTCACGGTCGTAGCACCCACAACAGACTCTGGAAGCTTATTCCACTCATTCACTACTCCCCAAGTAAAAAACCTAGCTCTAACACCCTTGTCAACCATGCTCTTGCCCAGCTTCCATTCATGGCCCCTAGTCCTCCCACCACCAGTCATATTTTCAAAAATATCTTCTGGATCAATCTTATAGAAACCCTTCAGTAATTTGAATGTCTCAATCATATCACCCCTCCTTCGCCTATCAACCAATTTCTGCAACCCACAAATCTTCAACCTATTCTCATAAGGTTCATTCCACAAACCTGCTATCATCTTGGTCACTCTTCTCTGGATCCTCTCCACTTCCACCCCATCACGAAGAAACCCTGGTGCCCATAACTGGGCACAGTAGTCCAGATGGGGTCTTATCAAGGCTCGATACAGAGGAACAACAACTTGTTTGTCTCTGCATGTTAAAGTATTTTTCAGAAGCCAAGTGATTTGGTGAGCAGTTTTAGTCACTTTTGCAATGTGCCCCCTAAACTTCAATTCCCTATCCACCAACACTCCCAAAATCCATGGCCTCATCAATCTCCTGGAGTACGGTTCCACCAATGCGATATTACTGCTGCTATTCTTTTCACCCCAAAGTGCATAACCTTACACTTTGGCACATTAAATTGACATCCATTTTTCTTAGCCCAGTCCTCCAAACTATCCAAATCATCCTGTAAAATTTTGACATCATGTGGATTCACTATTGCTCTACCCAACTTTGCATCATCAGCAAACAAGTGAACACTTCCTCTCAAATCCTTTCCTATATCATTGATGAACAAATTGAAAAGCAGTGGTCCAAGAACAGAGCCCTGTGGCACTCCACTAGTCACAAGCCGTCTTTTAGCCTCTCTCTGGTATCTCTCTTTCAACCACCCTCCTATCCATCTCACCAACCCTATATCTATCCCCATCTGCTCCAGTTTACTGATTAGGGTTCTATGTGGTATCCTATCAAAAGCTTTGGCAAAGTCCAGTAGTATTACTGTAGACCCATTTCCCCTGTCCAGTTCAGCCGTTACTGTGTTATAAAACGTGAGCAAGTTACTGAGGCATGATCTACCCTTCACAAAACCATGTTGTCCCCCATACAATATCCCATTTTCATCTATCCAATCCTGTATTCTTTTCTTGACTAATTTCTCTAAGACCTTGACAATAATTCCTGATATGCTAATCGGTCGGTAATTTACAACAGCAGTCTTGGAACCACCTTTATGCAGTGGAACTATTTTCCCCTCTTTCCACTCCCTTGGGACTAACCAAGACCCGAGACTCAAATTAAACAAAATGGTCAAGGGCACTGACAATTCTTTAGCTGCATCTTGTACAACATGAGCTGGTATACCATCCAATCCCACAGATGTATTGACATTGAGGTTATGCAATAGACTACTCACCTCCACTTCATTCACCACAATTCCCATATAATCTACTGGTACATTCGTTTCTGCAATGTCACTACTTGGATGATATAATTCTTGCAAAGTGCTCACTCAGTAATTCAACTATATCAACTGATTCAGTTACCTCTCTACCATCGGCATTCTTTAAAATCATTCTGCCATGTACATTTTCCCTTTTACTTGCTACATATCTAAAAAACTGTTTAGGATTCTCTTTAGCCTGCATGGTCAATGTTCTTTCGTAATCCTTTTTTGCTTTTCTTAACACACTCGTTACCCTTCTGGCCTGCGCTTTATACCGTTCGGGTGCCTGCTGGTCACCTTTCTCCTTAAATTCCCTCCATAGTTGTTTCTTTTTTTGCAGCTCAGGCTTAATGGTGTTATTCATCCATTTAACCCCTAGTTGATTTATTATTCGGACTCTAGGTATACGATCAGCCATTGCTTCATGCAAACACTTCTTAACTACCTCCCATGCACTATCGACTTCTAGTCCTTGCAGTTGTACATGCCATGACACTGAACCAATCAAACTCCTAAGCTTGTCATACTTTCCAGCCCGATAATTCCACATGTACCCTGTCTTAATTGAAAATTCTACACCTTTAGCCACCTCCCAAGTCAAGACCCTATGATCACTCTCACCGATTGGTGGCAATGTGGTCATATTTGTTACAGCCAAATCCTCAGATGTAATTACTAGGTCAAGCACTCTCTGACCCCTAGTATTTTCCATTACATGCTGTCGCAGATAGTTATCCCTTAATAACCGCATAAAATCCAATTCCTTCCTCCCGTCTGTCCTCTCCTCACTCCGATCAATGCGACCATAGTTGAAATCTCCCATAATAATCACCTTCTTTCCACTCATTTCTTCTATTTGCTTGTGCATACTGTCACCACCATCTTTTCCATCACCTGGTCTATAGCAGCACCCAATTGTATATTTAGTTCTGCTAGTCGCAATCTTACACCAAATGGCCTCAAATGTGCTCTTTTCTCTATCCTGCAATTCAACTTGGCTGCAGCTCATCAGCTATCATCAACAATACTCCTCCCCCATTTTATTCTCCCTGTCATTCCTGAACACACTATACCCATCACATTCAATCCCACTAGCTATATCATCTACAGTCAGCCATGTTTCACTAATACCAATAACCTGTGATCTGGAAGTGCCAACCATGGCCAAAAACTCTTACTTCTTGTTCCTAATACTCCTAGCATTAGTGTACATGAATTTAAGACCCCCCATTAGCCCCAACCCTACCATGATGCCTTATATTAACTATCCCACTCTGATTTGTTGTCCTTATTTGCTCGGGCATATTATATTCATTCTTACATTCAACTGCCTCCCTAAGGACTGTATATCTACTCCCCCCCCCCCCCTTAATAAATCTAGTTTCCCTGAATTTGCACATCCACCACATTCAGCAACACTTTCTCAAGTCTTCTTACACCGTAACCATTCAAATGCAAGCCATCCATCTTATATAGATCCTTTCGCCCATTGAACTCACTCCACACCACTCGTCATATATAACCCACGCATAAAGTCATTCACAATTATGGCCCTCCTTTTAAACATTTCACTGTCATATCGTGGCAAAAGACTAATCATTCTAACTCTCTCACTCTTTTCTTTTGCTACCTCAAACAATTCATTCAGGTCTTCTATCATTTCCATTTTGTCTCCTTTCAAATCATTCGTACCTGCCACAACAATCATTTCTTTCACTCTTTCCTTTTGCTCTCTAATAGACTCAGTTACATCCTTTATGGTCGCATCAGGTTGGTATGATTTTGTCAAATCCTCTACTGTCACACCTCGTACTAACGAGTCTCCAACTAAGATGTCAAGACAATTCGATTCACGAATATAAAAATATTTGCTAGATCCACTGCTTCCTATACACTCTGATATTGATAGCTTTACATCACAGAGGTTTAAGTCAAGGCACCTGCCTATCATTATGGCACAATGACTTGTCACCGAGGGCTGTTGTTGCATCATAGCCCTCGGGACAGCTATGATGCAACAACACTGTCCAAGCCCAGTAATTTGGCAGGCTGTCTTTAACACAAACAGCCCTCCATCAGCATTCGACCTACCTCAAAAAACAATAGGATCAGCACCAACCATGGTAGGTGTGGAACTTCCTTGTTTACTTGGAGGATAAGACCAAATTCATCTTGTGACTGTGGTGAGGATAACGAAACTATACAACATATCACGTTTGACTATCCTCACAGAACCTATAAACTTATCTGGGACCTGTAACTGAAACTTTATAACAGTTTCTACAGACGCTGTTGAACTTAGACATTCAATTTTAATTTTATGTTTACTTGTACATATGACTATAGTGTCACATCACACTGTTGTATCCTTTTATACGTCTCTTATATGCTTTGTTTTGTATGTTCTTTGTGTGTGTGTGTGTGTGTGTGTGTGTGTGTGGTGGTGGTGGTGGCATATGCATGTATTCTTCTTAGCCAAATGCTAAATAAATCTTTTTGCTTTATATACTGCCTATCAATTTGCCTATCTGTGGGGTTTCTATTCACAGTATGCCCAATATATTTACCACCAGATTCTGAATTAATCGAAGCAGAACTTGATAATCTCATAATGCAACTACCTCAGCCCATATTCCTAATGGGCACTTTAATGGACAATAATACTCTGTGGGGGGTAGTGCCCGCACAAACAGACGAGGTCATATCATTGAGCAAATGCTCAACAATCATGACCTCTCCCTTATTAATAACACAGTAAATATCTTCTTCAATGTGCCTACTCGCTCTTATTTTGCAATCGATTTTACAATCTGCTCCCTTGACATTTTTTACTGCTCACATGGGATGTTGATGAAAACATATATGGAAGTGATCAACTTCAAGGTGATCAAGGAAGTGATCAAGGAGTACCTCCTGTGATCACAATCACAAATAAGACTCATTGTTCAATTCTCCATTTTTGATGTTTTCCCACAGTGCTATACTACGTATCATCTGTCATTCAAGATTATCCTCATGTTTAGTGTTGAATAGTATGGCTACCCCTTACTTTTCCTGACCATTATTGCCTTATTATTATGTATTTGTTTATTAGAAGAATCTTAACTGCTTTTGCCTTTTTTCATTCAGTAACACCAATTATGTCAACCTGTTACTTCTCTAATTCTTTTCTTCCTTTTCTCTCTGCCATTTCCACTTGTTTTCCATTTATACTTCATATGCTGACGATACCAATCTGGAATTCTGTGGATGGTGAGTTTCTTTGCTTAACTGACTGATGCCCCAGTTGTCATGACATTTTCTCTCATGTCATGATTGTTTTTTGATTTAAGGTAGTACAGAATACAATTCAATGAGCTAAATCTCAAATCACTAGCCCATTTTTGTTCATTCAGTAACCCAACTAGATACCTACTAACAGGGTGAGCCAAGAGAAGTGAGGATTTGATATGAATCTGAAGCTAGGTTTGGTTCTTCATATTCCTTAGAAGGCCATATTGAGATATTTTCCACAAGTATCTAGCTAACCCTAAAGTGGCTCACGAAGAATACAAATCAATTTGATGGATGTTGCTCGTACATTAATTGGTGTGATATACCACTGAGCAATAACAGATCAAGAGGAAGGTGAAGGCTAATTATTCCAGAGATCATGCTGATTAGAATCTTCTACTTCATTTCATTCATCTACTTCTGTTTCCAACTTACAACCTCAGAAACTTATCTGCTACTAAATAATCTTCTGTTAGTTTTTTCAACTCGCTATAATTTAGCTGCTATATTTCAATTCCTGAAATTTTAAAGTAAATATCTATCTATCCCTCGTCACAGAAGAGAGCAGAAGTGTCCAAGGTCACTCCTGCATAAAGTTGGTATTGTGCAGTTTTATATTTCAACCAACTTCAAGTTATATACCGGCAAATTATAAACATCTGATCTATTGTGGTATAAAATTAGTTTTTTAATTTTGTGAAGTTATACCAAGTTATTTTTAATTTTTTAAAATTCTTCACTGTTCTTATTGTTATCACTACAACGGTTACTTTGAGTTTCGGGATATTGTTGTAGTTTACACTTTCCCTGAAATCACCTGAAGCAATGGCCAGCAAAAGTTCAACCAGCACTGATAATTCATGACCAGCAGCTGTCCAATGCCTGGGCTTAGCAGGAGTCAGTCAAAGGTCGCAGGATTCCGATAACCAAAGAAAAGATGCCAGCCAGAACCTTAGCCACAGCTACAGATAAAGAAAAGACATCAATCTCAGCCTTGCCGAACACAATGGACAAAGGTTAGCACACACTCTCTCTCTCTTATGCCAATATTGTATCTAATACCGTTGAGCGAATTACTACTACTGGGACAATTACTATTACCACGCATACAAATGTACAACTAACCAACCATATTTCGAGACAATGGAATAGTAATTTTTGCGATAGAAAATACCCCATTAGAGAAATACCTAGATGCAGTGATGCAGCATGTTCCACCAAAAAATATCACCCACATTTCAAGAGTTGCTGGAACCATGCAACTGAAACATTAATTGAAAAAGGAATAAACATTGGAGCATGCCATGTGAATGTCTCACCAATTATGCTAGCACCCACTATTTCCACTGGAAATAAGCCACAAATGCTTCATGGATTACTGTCAAAAAACAGCACAGCATACCTGCTTTCTAATCAACAGGCTGCAGGTTTGAATCCTAGCATGAGCATGGATGTTTGTGATCATCTTTAGATGGCAGATGAATTTCACTGCCCGGTGTGAGACTATGTCCCACTTACTGGATGCTTGAAGTACCTTGAAAAAGTTCCATGTTTGGAATGTAGAGCAGGGTTTCCAGACTATGTAAAAATTATATAAAATTAATAAAAATCGGGAAAGAAAATCCTTAGCCAACCTATGGTACAAAATATTACAGGTTTGCAAATAACCTTTCAAAATGGTTTGCTGAAATGTTATCAGTTTCATTTGAAGTAATTTTTCTTACTGATATGTTAATCTTGACAGCAGTAACCGATGCACGACTGAAATACTGGTTATTTTATTTCATTCCCTCCCTTGTATCAGAAAAAGTGTAAGAGTTTTAAAAGATTTTTTTCTAATGAACAGAAACTGTGAGTAGCAAAAAATGACTTACTACTTCTAAGAATTTTCATCTTTCTCTAAAATATTCTTGATGTCAGACAATCCTGATAGTTCATGCATATATCTGTATTCCTTTCGTTCAGGAGTTAGTCCTACAGATGAAAATAACTTAATTATAAAGAAATATTATAACAATGCATAATCGATGTCATAAAAAAAACTTATTTGAATTTACAAGAAACATCTAATTAAATTTGTTATGAATAAGAATGATTACTTGATTACTTAAATTAAGGGGATATTAATTCCCACATAGTTTTAAAACCGAATAAGAAACTCAAAGATTGGAATCAGAGAGTTTCTTGCCGAATCTAGTAAACTATAAAGTAACGGCGAACACTAGCGTTAGCCAATGCAAGTGATCCTAGTACGTGGTACAATAGCTCTTTATTATATAAAAATTAGCTCTTTATACTTAAGTTACTTGATTACTATTAAGAGATATCTCACTGGAAGAAACCCCATATGCAACCAATAGTATATGTGACATAACTTCACAAGAAGTTATAATAATGCTACTGAACCATTCTTACTCACTAATTTTTATACAATTTTATTATTACATGGAGTCAGGAGACTCATCATGGAAGGCCCACATTACTCACATAATACCTATCCACTCACAACTCTTAATCCAAAAAATCTAGTCTCCACATCCTCATTAACCACATGCTTACAAAAATTTCAGGAGTCACTACTAGTTCTCTTCTTACTCATCATGTACTGAAAAATTTCTTTTGTACCTAATCATATAGAATCTGTTTAGTAACTTACATTTCCATCATATTCCCTTTTCTCTGTCTTATTAACAAAACTTTCAACCTGCACACCTTCAATCTATCCTCATAGGGAGCATTGACAGACACGTTGATCATTTGTCTCTAGACCCTCTGCACCACCACGACCTCACTGCCAAGAAACCAAAGTGAACAAATCTGTGCCCAATAGTCCAGATTTAGCCACATCATAGCTTTATAATAACCTCTCTAACCAAGTTGTCAAAGTGTGCTCCTCCACATAATCCTTTGAACTATATTGCCAACCTTTGCAATATGTCCTCTGAACTTCAACTCTGTCAACCATCACCACCAAATCCTAGCCTCATCAACTCCCTGTAGTCCAGTATCACCAGTATAATGTATATGTTATAGTGGTGATAGTGCACAAGCTCACTTACACTTTACAACAATAAAATGACAAATATTATCCTCCTTCTACACCATCAATTTGTTTAAATCATCCTGCTGCATCTGTACATAATTTTTTATTAACTATTGCCCTTCCCAGTTTTGAATCATCAGTAAACAACTGAACACTACCCCCTCAAATCATATCTAAGTTAACTATGATCATTAGGTTATCATTAATATACAAATTGAACAATCTTGACCTTAGAAAGAAATCTTGAAGGCACTTCATCATATACTACTGTTTGGTGCATCTGTCAACTAGCTCATAACATCAGCTTCATATCCATTCCCATTTGCTTCACCTTATGTAATAGTTTTCCACGTGATAATCTGTTAAATACCAGTAGTATCATGATGTGGTGTTACACTTATTCAGCTGTCACTCTATTATAAAATGTGAGTAAATGACTACGGCAGGACCTTTCTTTCAGAAAAAGTAATGCTGCCCCATAGAATATCACATTCCTATCCACCCATTCCTGAATTCTACCTGTAATCATTGTTGTAAGTTTTCCCACTTGGTTATACTATAAATTAAAGATACCAAGAAATTATATACTTGGTTTAATCTTTTATCCAAGTATAAGCAAACAAGTTTGCACCTGAACTGTTTTCAGGATTAGGGCAACTCGTATAAAGAAGTAGAACACTAAGGCAAGTGATGTGAAGTCATTAGCTTCTTTATACGAGTTGCCCCAGTCCTGAAAATAGTTCAGGCACAAACTTGTTTGCTTACACTTGGATAAAGGATTAAACCAAGTATATAATTTCTTAGTATCTTTAATTTATTCTACCTATAATCAGCTTTTCCAATACCTTGACCACTATCTTGAGATACTAATTGGTCTCTAATTTGCCCCTTCTGCCTCCATTAGGTAATGGAACTGTCTTGTCCCCCTTTTCACTCTCTCAGAACCTTGCTTTAAGACTTAGATTAAACAGTCTGATCAAAGGCACCGGCAAGTTTCTTGCATATTCTCATAGTACACATGTTGACATTCTACCCAATCGGACTGCTGTGTTGATATTGATATTTATCAATATGCTGAGCACCTCCAGTTTTTCTACTTCAATTCTTGCATTAGCATCTCCACCTGGATGATGCATCCTTGCAAAATGATGACTTAGTATCTCACCAATTTTTTCTCGTTCTGTCACTTTCCCACCATTGGCAATGATTAAAGTTATTCTTCCATAATCATTCTTCCTCTCATTTGTATGTAGTAAAAAACTTTTTCTTTCCTTTGGTGTGCTTAGCTAATTTCCAACCAGTCTGATTTAGCCATTCTTACCATGCTTCCCGCCTGTTCTCTGTATTGTTCATGGGAATGCCAATCACTTTTTACTTCATATTCCCTCCACAATGTTTCTTTTCTTTCTTTCTTTTCTTTTTTTCCAGCTCCTGCTTTATGATCTTACTCATCCATTTAAATCTCACTTAGTTTATCCACATGATCCAAAGCATGAATCATGTGGATGATTCGTACTAAGGGTGTTCATCATTCATATGAATGATGAACACCCTTAAACAACTCCTGATCCTTTCTTATGTGCTAACTGACATTCTTCTCTTGCAGTTTCTTCTCATGCCATAACACTGCTCCAAGCTGCCTCCTAAGTTTGCCATTCATAATAATGCTTAATGGTATAAACAACACCTAGAAGAAAAAAAAATACATATACTAAACTTATTAATATTTCACTGGTTATCTACCCAGCATCATCAGACAACAATGATAATTGTGACAAGCACTAAAGTAAGTAAATATAGAAACAATTTAAATTGTAACTGACACCTCCAGGGAGTCCAAAGCCTCATCGAGGGAGGGCACTTACTATATAACTCTCTGTCTCCGCCACTTAATCCAACAACTACCACGAATCGCAACTACCTTCATTATCTACACCAATGCCATCTACTGCTGACCACCACCATGAGTATTTTCACAGACAATCACAAACATCCATGCCCACAGCAGGATTCGAATCTGCATCCTTCTGACTGGAGAGCAGATATGGTAACCACTTGGCCAACCAGGCAGGCAGGCATATATGGTATATTCTCGTAGACAAGCTTATACGTTGGTTATGCATTACTAAATCACTTAAGGAAAATTGACAACGTATATAAGAATATAAATTAAATTACACTTTAATAAATATTTCCAATATTTCGGCAACGTCACGTTGTCATCTTCAAAAGGAACTTACAAAAAAGGCACGTGCACGTAGGCACTACAACACAGTAGCTGAGAATGAAGTGATGAAGTTATTGTCTCCTAAAAGTCCTGATGGTGCCCCCTAGTGGGCTATGTAGGTGTTCTTGGCCGTTGGGCTGAAGGTCTGCTGATGTAAGCCTCCCAAATTTGGGGGCAGTCTCATACAACCAAATTTGTTGAGGTTTGGAGAGTTTCATAGGGCTGAGGCTGATTCCGTGAATTAGTAGTAACATATATAGTTATATTTATATTTGTATTATGTAGTTATCTGAGCCTCTATGGGTCGGCTAATTACAAAGTTAATTTAAAAAGTTTGGCTATTAGGTCTTAAAATTATAGTCTCCCAGATCTTTGGTAAATTAATGCAACTATACTTGTCAAGGTAGAGAGAGTGCTTTATAGCTGATGCTGATTCCAAGAATAGTCTCTCAAACCTGTAACAATTACTATGTAATAGAGAAGTTTTTTGCAATCTGATCCTATGTGAAGGAGTATCCAGAGCATTGATCTGCCAATTCCGACTTAGCATACAGATGATGGATATAATTTTTGTGTTCAAGACAGATATTAACTGATCTACCATTCTGTCCAAAGACAGAGAGACATCGCAGAATGCTTTCTTTTGTAGATGCATAGACTTAAAAACCCATAATCAAATTTCAATCTTATAAATGCACAATACAAACAGAGCGGGGTTAGTTAAGGGTCAAAGCCAAATAACTGGGAGATCTCCACATCATCTTTCAAGAATGTGGAGAACTAACTGGGGGCTTCTGACCTAATGTTCAATCCTCACCTTCATGTGGCACACCCTGTTAGTAGGTATCCACTTAGGCAAGAACAAATGAGGATGGGCTGGCATTTTGGAAGTTAGACAACCAAATTGTACTCTCTATTGGCTTAAAACCACAAATATATATGATGGTACAACATGATGAAATTTCATGCTGCCTGGAACATCGACCAGTTAAACAAGCCCCCCCACTGTTTTCATCAGGGAACCAGGATGAACACTGTAAAGTCAGCTACTGATACAAGCTCCAAATCAACATCTAGAAGAAGAAGAATAAACCCATCATCAGAAGAACTGAAGATAGGAACTATCAATATAAGGAGTATTAATGGGAAGGAAATCTTGCAGAATTGGAAAGTACCACATTGACATAATTGTCATTATTGAGACAAAGAATAACAAAAGCATGTGCGATATTACTAAATAATAAGTATAAGATGTTATTTTCATGCAATAATGATGAAGGAAAGAAGGAGTAATGATAGCATTCAACACCAAACACGAAGATAAACTTCTTGATTGGAAGTCAGTTTCAATTAGACATATGTGGGTAAACTTTGGACATGGACAATGAAACTTATTTGTGCCTATGGTCCCACAGAAGGTTCTTCCAAGGAAGAAGTGGAGGGATTTTTTTGAGTCATTAGAACAGGCAGCTGAGATAAAGAAAATGGGGGGAAAAAAAGTGGCCCTTGTTAGAGATCTGAACAGCAAAATAGGAAATGAATCCCACCAGGCAAATATTTACTGGACTTCTGCTCAGGACATGGACTAGTCATTACTAACACCGTGTTTCAACATAAAGATGTGCACAAGGTCATATGGAGAGAAGAACAAGAAATAAGAAAAGCCTCATTGACTATGTCATTGTTGGTAGTGATATATTCATGTTTGTTTAGGGTACGAGAGTGTACAGAGGATTTTAAATTGGAAGTGACCATTACTTAGTACTAAGCAGGATAAAAATAGATATCACAATGAAAAGATTGGTGGTCTGATCATGGGGTTATATAATGGAACCACCACCCTTATCTCTGCTGATGAACACTTCTCTCAATACTGAAACATGGATAATCTTCACAACCTTTGTAATAATAATAATATTATTATTATTATGTGACACCTCCAAGGAGCCCAAAGACTCATCGAGGGAGTGTACCTACTCTACAACTTTCCGTCTCCACCACTCAATCCACCAACTACAGTGAACCGCATCATCTACACCAATGCCATCTACTGCTCACAACCACCACTATATATAGCCTGAATTTTAAATTTGCCTAAAATCAACATAGTGACTGCTCCTAAGAATGGCTAATGCACCCTGGTAACAACTCTCTAGAATACCAATCCTGGAGAGGTTTTAACAAAAAAATCATAACAAGTGGGATACCTGTTTTAGAAATTGTGTTGTTGTTAGATGTTTTCTACATAAAGAGGGGAGGATCCGTGAATTGTTATTAGTACACTCTCCAGGATGTTTAAATGTTTTATTCTGAAATACTAAAATTCTTCAATACACATTTCACATACTTTCTCAACTGTACAGACAATTCAGCAGAATTCCTTGAATTCTGATATGCGCGGAAGTGTCAAAAGGTCTCGCATCTCTGGGAGTACAGTACTTACTTATTTTTTGGTTTGCTGATTGCAACAATTCATGAATCATCATGACAGGTACAGCATAAGAACTGTAACATGTAAAGCAATGCAAAAATAAGTGAAAGGTGATTAGAGTGAGAGCTTAAAGCCTTATGAGAAATGCTTTTTATGAACTATAAACAGTCTTGGTTGTTGAACAGATCTAAGAATTACAATTTTTCATATCTTGGAGTTACTCATAACCATATTTATTGAGAATGAGTTGGTTTTTATGATCTGCTGCTAATTCCAAAAAACACCTTTCATTTTTAAGTCAGGTCTGCTAGATCTGACTTACCATAACGTGGTAGCATATGGATTTCTTATGCTCATCCAAATGGATGTAGTCAAATTTGTCTATATTAAGACAAGTTACAAACACAAGAAACTTTATATGCACCTTAAATTAGAGAGAGAGAGAGGGAGAATTGGTCTTTAGATAAGGGCAGAGCCCTAGAAAATATTTTATTTATTTTATTTTTAATATGGGATTTGAAAGTATTACAGGGATTATCTGGCTTTAAAGTTCTGGCTATCCTGTGGCATCCTGGATATATGTAATATTAACAGTATTACTGTAATCTGTATACTGAGAGGATTGTGGGATGAAGAGAAGTGCAAGGATTTTATTAATTTAGTTAGAATTGTGGTAAGGTGAATAGATGATGTAGACAAATCCAGAAGAGCCACCCTAAGTATGAAGGCTACATCAATATATGAAGCCATCATCATAGGTGGTGATTTCTGATTACGTTAGCAGCTTGCTAGAGAACATTAAACCCAACTGTTCAGAGAAACCAAAGTTTGAAAAACCAAAATTCAATCAGAGACCAAAATTAAAAAGGCAAAGGTATAAAATAAACTGTAAACTATATATTAATATAAAATGGAGTAGAAAAACATGAAAGAGTATCTATTAGAAATGGAATGATATATAAGAATATAAAGGAACAGGCAGAACAATGCAATTATATATTGAGTAAAATATTACATTTAAAGCTAAAGAAAGGGAAACCAACACTAGAAACAGAAGAATTTTATGCAGATCTTCAAAACCTAACAGAAAAAATATATAAAAAAGAGAATATGCAGAAATCATTGGTGATTTAAATACAAGAATTGGCAACATGGCTATTTTGGATATGTGACAAAGATTTAATGAAATAATTAAGGAAAATGAGTAAACCTGCTATAGTTTTGTACGAATAATGAATTAAGAATAAATAATATATTCCTTGATCATAAAGTACAGCCTAACATGGGAGAATACAAAGGGGCAAAAATCTGTAACTGATTACATTATAACTAATGTCAGAAAAAGTATTAATGCAAGGGCTCTTACAACACCAGATCTAGGACTAGAATTTAGTTATTGGAAAAATAAAAAAACTGTTAAAGACATCAAAAATAAAATAAAACATAACATATAGAGAAGAACAAAATACAGAATAGTATTAGTCCAGGAATAAAGTGTAAGATACCTATATGAGAAAAGACTGTCAAACAATTTTGTCCATTGAAGTGAATCCAGGTGGTGTTTCGTTGGCAAGTTTGTGAAATGAAGACTCTTGGTTCAGATAATTTTTTTTACTAATTAATTGTGGATAACTGTGTAAGAGTTATGGTAGAAGTCATGCATCTGTAGGGTGTGTGTGAGCTTGTTTGTTTGAGTTGATAAAACAGCTGAACTTCAGCAGGGTATAATAACTGGCATCAGAAGGAACATAGTGGTAGTTATGTCTTTACAAGAGTTAAATTTGGATTTTAGCCATTTCACAAAACGTGAGGTGTGCTACATGCATTCATTAGATTGTCAATAAATTATTCATTTTTAAGGTGAATGGAAGCAGGGTGTGTGCAAAAGTGTGACTAGAATGTGGACTTGATGAGCGGTAATGTATCAGTGACTGATGGTGACAGTAGTGAGAATGCAACGAGAAGAATGAGTGCTCATCTAATATCAAAGAGAGCACTGTAAAAGAGCAGTGAATGAAACAATTGATTGTAGCAAAGAATGACGAAAGAGATACGAATATAGTGAAAGTCGGATTCCGAGCACATTTCCATTACCTTCCATGCCATGTGATCTACAGGGTGTCTCGTGATGTGTCTAAACCACCTAAGTCAGTGCTCACTTCGTTACACGCTTTATTCAGTATGGTAATGCCTCCAGCCCCCCCCAGCATCTTCATCTCAGCAGCAAGCATTTTTTGTTGTCGCTTAAGAGGTCAACATTCCACTCCATATATAATGATGGATCATACTGCTGTTTTATATATCCTCCCCTTTACTTGTACTGGCATCCTTCAGTCACATAATACTCCAAAGAGTACTCTCTATCTCATTCAGCTGATGTTCCATGCCAGCATTGATGTGAGGATTGAGCTCAAGTACTTAAAGCTCTCAACTTTCTTGAATGGGGCATCTTGAAGGCATATGATGTTATTCTTAGGGCTATTAGAAAAATCACAGCACATGCATTCAGTCTTCTTTCTGATAATTTGCAAGCCACCAATTTCCAGTGCTTTCCTCCAACATCTAGCATTAGCTGCAAGTCTTCTGAATCATCACTCATCAGGACAATGCCATCAGCATATAAAATATGCAAGTCATCTAATGTTTGCTGTAAGATAGTCCATGGCCCATTTAAAAACAGAAGTGGGCTTAGTGCTACTCCTTGATGTACTCCCACTCTGATCTCCAATTCTTTGCTGGTTCCAGCTAGGCATATTACTTTGGTTGTGTGTGATATTCCGACGATTAATAGATATAAGCTGAGATCTTGTGTGATCTCAGTGCTTGCCACATTAATCTCCATGGAACACGAGCAAAAGCCTTTTCAAGGTCAATAAATACTAGGTGCAGAGATTTTTTTTGTTATCTTTGTGCCTTTCTAGTAAATTTCTGATAGAGTGTATGGTCAATTGAGGATTTTCCAGAGCCAACCCCACACTGGCTTTCAGTGGCATTTAAAAAGAAGAGCAGGCTCCTCATAATATAAAACAGCAATACATCTCCTAGGAGCTGCATTTTACATTATGAGAAAATATTAAGGATAGGGATGGAGCTTGCTCCACCTTCGCTCCAAGTTGCCCTAGTGTTGAACCACCCAGGTGTTGACTTATGCTTGGACTCGCCGATAGTTCTTCGGCATGAAACTCTTAGATTTCGATCTCCGAGTTTCGTATCTGGCTTTAAAATAATGAGGGATTTATTATCCCCTTAATTTATGCCGCTGAAAAAAAAAAAAGCCTCTTGGCTCTTTTCTTTATCGTAGTAATAATAATATATGGGTACACTGGTCTGGCAATTCGTTAGTAGGGGTGTATATATATGTAAGTTCGGTTCACTTAAACCTTGGTATTCCAGGTCTACCTACTCACTGATGAGACCTCAATAAAGGTTGAAACTGGTCTGGATAGTGACCTCTCCTCATAATGTAAAACAGTAATGCATCTCCTAGGAGCTGCATTTTACATTATGAGAAAATATTCAGGATAGTGATGGAGCTTGCTCCACCTTTGCTCCAAGTTGCCCTAGTGTTGAACCACCCAGGTGTTGACTTATGCTTGGACTCGCCGATAGTTCTTCGGCATGAAACTCTTAGATTTCGATCTCCGAGTTTCGTATCTGGCTTTAAAATAATGAGGGATTTATTATCCCCTTAATTTATGCCGCTGAAAAAAAAAAAAAAGCCTCTTGGCTCTTTTCTTTATCGTAGTAATAATAATATACGGGTACACTGGTCTGGCAATTCGTTAGTAGGGGTGTATATATATATATGTAAGTTCGGTTCACTTAAACCTTGGTATTCCAGGTCTACCTACTCACTGATGAGACCTCAATAAAGGTTGAAACCGGTCTGGATAGTGACCTCTCCTCATAATGTAAAACAGTAATGCATCTCCTAGGAGCTGCATTTTACATTATGAGAAAATATTCAGGATAGTGATGGAGCTTGCTCCACCTTTGCTCTGAGTTGCCCTAGTGTTGTACCACCCAGATGTTGACTTACGCTTGGACGCCGACAGTTCTTCGGCATGAAACTCTTAGATTTCGATCTCAGAGTTTCATATCCAGCTTTAAAATAATGAGGGATTTATTATCCCCTTAACTTAATTTATGCCGCCAGAGAAAAAAAAAGCCTCTTGGCTCTTTATCGTAGTAATAATAATATATGGGTACACCGGTCTGGCAATTCGTTAGCAGGAGTATATGTAAGTTCAGTTCACTTAAACCTTGGTATTTCCAGGTCTACCTACTCCCTGATGAGACCTCAATAAAGATTGAAACTGGTCTGGGTAGTGACCTCTCCTCATAATGTAAAATAGTAATACAGCTCCTAGGAGCTGCGTTTTAATTATGAGAAAATATTAAGAATAGTGATGGAGATTGCTCCACCTTTGCTCCGAGTTGCCCTAGTGTCGTACCACCCAAGTGTTGACTTACGCTTGGACTCGCCGATAGTTCTTCGGCATAAAACTCTTAGATTTCGATCTCCGAGTTTCGTATGGCTTTAAAAATATTTTGAGGGATTTATTATCCCTTTAACTTAATTTACGCTGCCGGAAAAAAATAGCCTCTTGGCTCTTTATCGTATATATATATATACAGATATATCAGGAACGAATATTCCAGGTGTGCAAGGTGTGTGGTGCTCATCCACCGAATAGCAATATCACCGATATTGCATTTTTACATTTATTCCTGTTAAAGACACCCCTAATTGTTTCCAGACTTTGCATGACGCCTAAAAGTAAACACAGTATACTAGTGCTTCATGAAGAGGGAACTTTTCACCATGTAAATAGCCCAGGTATGCTCAAAATACATACCTTTGAGTATGTATTTTGAGTTACATGTTCCTACTGATATTCTTCGACCTAGACCCTCTGCCTAAGTCCAGGATGCATCCCTTTTTTATGCTGGGTGATGAATGAGCCAGTATGTAATTTTCCTACTTGATTCATCATTTACATTGTCCTCATGGCGGGGAGGGTATCTGGCCAGACAGGTTTTGCCTCACAATAGTGCATAAGACGAAATGACAGCAAAATAGGAAAGATTCACCTCTAGCCCATTAATACTCTACTAGCATTGGGGGAAGGAGCAAGAAGAGAAGAGCAGGGATGGTCCACAGATAATATAACAGATGTATATTACACAAAGTAAGGCATGGTCCAGCATCAGGTACCTTGGGTTTGTTACACTTGTACTCAAAGTGAGTCCCTGAGGAATTTGAATGTATACAGTCGTGTTCATGGATTAAAAACTACTGGACTGAAATTAACACTAGTTAATCATCATCATGCATATCAAGGATTTAGGCCTAGCATGACCTGTTCCAGCCTTAGAAGTCATCGGTGAATCGTTTAAGAGGACGTCCTGGTTTTCTTTTTCCTAATGGCTTGTACTTTAAGGCTTGCTTTGGTAATCCTTCTGTTTTCATTCTTTGAATGTGTTCCATCCATTTATGTTTATATTTTTTAATTTTTTCTATTACTAGTTCTTGGTTTAATTCTTTCATAATTTCTTTGTTTCTTTTGTGATCAAATAGGGTATACTTTGCAGTTTTTCTCATAAACTTCATTTCTGCTGTTATTAATCTTTGTTTGTCTTTTTGTTTTATTGTCCACATTTTGCTTCCATATATTAGTTAATTTAAATTTTTTATTATTCAGTTATACAAAATACTGAAATAATAGTTCCCGACAAGTTTCGTAAATCGTAGGATTCACATCTTCAGGGGGTAAACAGTATAACTTAAAGTTTAAACAAGAGAATTGATAAATACAAATCATAACCGTCTGGCTATTCATAAACTCAAATAACAGAATGCAGATAAAAAATGTTATTGATGTTGAACAATACTAGATGATGTCACGTGTTCTTGTTCTCGTTCATACAGTCCGAGCTGACCACACTTGATGGAGAATTAAACCTTGATTTTTATTGCATTTAGCAGCTTCTTTAAATTTTCTTATATAACTGTTGTTTTCTATATATCACATCGTCGTTTTTTGCCAAAGTACATCATGTCCAGTGGAAGTGGTACGGAAAGCAAGACCCGTTTTTTGTTCTGTTTCGTATTGTACGTCTTTTTGGTGTTCAGCCATGCATACTTCTCCAGATCTTCCTGTCTGCCCTACAAGCAAATCCCGCGAGAGCAATGGATTTTGTAGACTCCTGGTTTTTTATGAGGATGATGAGGTGGTTTTGGTGGATGTAGGAATCTTGAGATTTTTTCATAGGAAGGAAGGCTACTTTTATGTTGTGTTTGTTCATTGGTTAGCTTATCTGAAACATTTTTGATATAAGGCAGCGAGATTGCGTTTTTGTAATCCAGTTTCATTGTGTTATGACACAAAAACCATCAAGAGAATCCTTAAAATGCCTCCAACTAACAACACAATAAAACAGGATCACAAAAACGCAATCTCACTTCCTTATATCAAAAATGTTAGAGATAAGCTAGCCAAATTAATGAACAAACACAACATAAAAGTAGCCTTCCTTACTATGAAAAAATCTCAAGATTCCTACATCCACCAAAACCACCTCATCATCCTCTTAAAAAACCATTAGTCTACAAAATCCATTGCTCTCGCAGGATTTGCTACGTAGTACAGACAGGAAGATCTGGAGAAATACGCATGGCTGAATACCAAAAAGACGTACAATACAAAACAGAACAAAAAACGGGTCTTGCTTTTCATACCACTTCCACTGGACACGATGTACTCTGGCAAAAAACGATGATGTCATACATAGAAAACAACAGTTATATAAGAAAATTTAAAGAAGCTGCTAATATGCTAAAACACCCACCCCCAATGCAATAAAAATCAAGGTTTAATTCTCCATCAAGTGTGGTCAGCTCTAATAAAAAAATTTACCTCAATCTGAGCTTGGACTGTATGAACAAGAACACGTGACATCGTCCAGTATTGTTCAACATCAATAACGTTTTTTATCTGCATTCTGTTATTTGAGTTTATGAATAGCCACACGGTTATGATTTGTATTTATCAATTCTCTTGTTTAAACTTTAAGTTATACTATTTACCCCATGAAGATGTAAATCCTACGATTTACGAAACTTGTCGGGAACTATTATTTCAG
Source organism: Typopeltis vanoorti (assembly GCF_054136105.1). Lineage (NCBI taxonomy): Eukaryota > Metazoa > Arthropoda > Arachnida > Uropygi > Thelyphonidae > Typopeltis > Typopeltis vanoorti. The sequence goes on along the minus strand of NC_143550.1, from coordinate 4,762,601 downwards.
TATTTTGTATAACTGAATAATAAAAAATGTGGTGTAATCACTGAAATATATCTTTTGAACCAATTAGCCGCAGAAGTCTACGCCTGTAATGTTAATTAGTTAAATTAAATTAAAATATGATAGCAGATAAATTATTAAATACAATTGAGGATAGCAATTTCCCAAACTTTTCAATAGTGAGACAGTCATTCCGATTACAATTATACCTATGAAGTAAGGCTTCAGCGCTCTCTTTATATAAACCTTCACGTTTATATGTGGATCTTAGTAGCATGGTGATTTGCCATTGGATCCTGTGGTTAGCATTTTTGATTCCATGTTGTGCAAGGCCAGATTTGTGAGATTTGATGAGACGGATGCGATCTTGATATTCAGAAATATGTTCATTTATAGATCTTCCTATTAGTCCATAGTAAGATAACTTACAAGAACAAGGTACTTTGTATATGCCAGGGAGCATTGTTGGTGTAAGTTTGTCTTTTGGAGAAAGTAAAAAGTGAATTTGGTTGATGGATTTATAGGTTGCAACGAGTTTGTATTTTTTCATAATTTTTACCAAACATTCAGAGATGCCTTTAATATATAGTATATGAGCCCTGTGGGCTTCTTCTTGCCCGGGTTGATTTGTAGGCAAGTGGTTATTTATTTATTTATTTTTATTTTTTGGTTTTATTGGATTATATCCATTTAGAAAGGCCATTTCTTTGATAATTTCCAATTCTTGTTTTAGAGATTCTTCAGAAGAACAAATTTTGTGTGCTCTGGCTACTAAAGATTTTATGATATCAGCAAAGGTTAGTCGATTGGTAGAGCCTCTGCTACTAATGGCTTGCAAAATGTTAAGCAAGTTTTTTAGTGTGGTTAGTAGTTGGAAGGGGTTCAATCATTCGATGCTGTTGGCACACTCTCCCTCGAGTCTTTGGACTCCCTAAAGGTGTCACATAATAATAATAATAATATTTTTGAGAGGATGGTGAGCTGATTTATTATGGATATAACGATCTGAAAAAGTTGGTTTTTGGTAGACAGAAGTGGAAATGGATCCATCTTGTTTGCACTGGATGTGTACATCAAGAAAGGAAATACCTTTTGATGATTCCTTTTCTAGTGTGAACTTGATATGAGGATGTAGGATCTTGATTTTTTGTAGAAATGAGAAGAGTTCAGGATCTGTGTGACTCCAAACTGTAAAGATATCATCAACATAGCATACCCACATTGTTGGTTTTGGGTCAAGAGCAAAAATTCAATCTTCTAGGTGTTCCAGAAAAAAAAGTTGGCTAAGTTAGATGATAAGGGTGAACCCATTACTGTTCTTTCTTCCTGTTTATATATTTTAGCTTTCCATGAGAATCAACTTGATGTGATTGCAAATTTGAATAATTCTATTATGTCTGGTGGAAATTTTTGGGTTATCAATTCTACTGTTTTTTTGTGAGGGATATTAGTGAAGAGAGACAATGTCAAAGCTTACTAACATGTCTGCACCTGCCAGTTTAATGCCTATTATCATTGTATGAAGTTCTATGGATTTTTTTTTTTAATGAAGAGGTTGAGTGACTAGTGATGGGAAAGAGAAGGTTAGATAGGAATCTTGATATATTATATGTGGAACTGCTCATAGAATTCACAATAAGTCTGAGTGGACAATGGACATTGTGGATTCCATCTCATTGCTACCTTCTCCAAAAGACAAACTCTCACCAATTATGCTACCTGGCATATACCAAGTACCATGTTTGTGTAACTTGTCTTACTGGACAAATAGGAAGATCTATAAATAAATGTATCCCTGAACATCAAGACCATATCCACTTTATCAAACCTCACAAATCTGGCCTTGCACAACATGGAATCAAAAATGCTAACCACAGGATCCAATGGCAAATCACCAATGCTACTAAGATCCACATATAAACATGAAGGTTTATATAAAGAGAGAGCTGAAGCCTTACTTCATAGGTATAATCGTAATCAGAATGACTATCTCACTATTGAAAAGTTTGGGAAATTGCTATCCTCAATTGTATTTAATAATTTATCTGCTATCATATTTTAATTTAATTTAACCAATGTTAATTTCAGTCCAGTAGGTTTAATCCATGAACATGACTGTATACATTCAAATTCCTCAGGGGCTCACTTTGAGTACGGGTGTGGCAAACCGAGGTATCTGATGCTGGACCATGCCTTACTTCATGTAATATACGTCTGTTATATTATCTGTGGACCATCCCTGCTCTTCTCTTCTTGCTCCTTCCCCCAATGCTAGTAGAGTATTAATGGGCTAGGGGTGAATCTTTCCTATTTTGCTGTCATTTCATCCTACACTATTGTGAGGCAAAACCTGTCTGGCCAGCATGGTGCTATAAGTTCTTTCCTAATATCCTCGTATTTAATATGATATTGCCATTGATGCCATCTATTCACGCCTATAATCTTTCTCAGGACTCTCATATCTGCAGTCTCTAGTCTTTGGTCAAGTCTTTTACTTCTGACCCAGCTCTTCTGACCAAGTATTGCTTGATATAATGCCCCATTGACACCATATCCAAATCGACTTTTCCAAATCGACAAAACTTAAATACAGATCTTTGTTATATTCCCATGCTTTCTCGACTATTTGTTGTAAAGTGAAGATCTGATCCTGACAGCCTCTATCTGGCCTGAATCCAGCTTGTTCTTCACCAAGCTTTTCTTCCACAATTCTTCTCAACTGTTTCTCAAGTATACTTGCATAGATCTTGCCAGGAACACTCAGTAGGGAAATACCTCTGTAATTCTCACATTCAGTTTTATTTCCCTTTTTATATATGGGTTCTATGAGAGCTCTACTCCAATCATCGGGAATTCGTCCCTCTGGCCAGGCTTTCTGAACTATGCAGTGCAGCCACTGTAAGACTCTTATACCACCATACTTCAGCATTTCTGGTCAAATATCATCTACCGCTGCTGCCTTGCCACATTTCAAGCCTTTGATGGCTTTTTCTACTTCAAGTATGGTTATGTATTCCTGACTGCATGCCTGGTCAGTGTTTTTTACCACTGGGCTGTCATCACTGCTTGTTTCATTTAACAGTTTTTCAAAGTAATTACTCCATACTTCAAGGATATCTTTTACTCCCGTTTTCATGTCACCTTTATCATCTCTAACTTCTTTTACAGCACTCTTTCCTCTATTCCTAAGCTTCGTCAACAACCTCCAGAATATTTTGCCACGTTCTTGATATTTATTTTCTATATTCATGCCAAAGTCCTCCCATGACTTTTGTTTAGCTAGTTTTACACAGTGTTTAGCTTTGTTACATTTGTCTCTGTATTCTCTAAGAGCACAAGCTGACTTTTTTGACAGGAACTTTTGATACGCTTTCTTCTTTTCCTTCACTGACTCTTTAACTTCCTGTGTCCACCAGAGAGTTCTGATTTTTTTTATCCTTGCAGACAAACTCACCACATGCCTCTCTGGCTGAGTCAATCAATGTTTTCTTCAGAGGTTTGCCACTGAATCTCCAAGGTTTGGTTCCTGTTCTCAAACTCTTTCAATTTTTCTTCAATAATCTTTGTGTAGTTTAGTCTACTGTTCACATCTGAGAGCCTGCTCAACTTTTATTCGCTTTAAAACTTTCTTAAATGTTATTCTTTTCAATAAGAAATTCAATTTTATCCTGCTCAAGACTAAATAGTAATCACTTCCAATTTCAAATCCTCTGTACACTCTGGTGTCCTGCACCAGGGAAAAAACATTACTATCAACAAAAACATAGTCAATGAAACTTTTCTTATTCCTTGCTTCTTCTCTCCATGTGAATTTGTGCACATTTTTATGTTGGAACATGGTGTTAGTAATAACCAGTCCATGTCCTGAGCAGAAATCCAACAGATATTTGCCATTATTATTAGCTTTGCTCTTTTCTCCAAATTTTCCCAAAATATTTTTGTATGTCTCACAATCATTTCCTATTCTGCTATTTAGATCCCCAACAAGGACAAACTTTTCCTTTTTCATGGGGTCAGTTGCTTTTTCTAAAGCCTCAAAAAATTCCTCCACTTCTACCTTAGTAGAACCTTCTGTGGGACCATAGGCACAAATAAGTCTCATTGTCCAGTTCCCCATTCTCATATTTGCCCACATTACTCTACTTGAGACTGACTGCCATTCAAGAAGATTAGCCTTGTATTTTGTGTTGAATACTATGGCTACTCCTTCTTTTCCTTGATTGTTATTTCCTAAATATAACATTTTGTATTTATTGCTCAGAAAGATCTCACCAGTTTTTGTCTTTCTTGTTTCAGTCACCCCTATTATGTCGATCTGGTACTTATCTAATTCCTCAGCTAGCTCCATTTCTTTGCCATTCAGGCTTCTTATGTTTACCGATCTTTAGCTCTGGTGATGTTGAGTTGGGGTTTGTTTTCAGATTTATTCCAGTAGCTGACTTTTCGCCCTGGTTCCCTGGCAAAAACAACGGGGGCCTTGTTTAACTGGGCGACTCCCCAGCCGGCATGAAATTTTGTCATGTCGTACCTTCATTTTTTATTTTAGTTTAACCAATAAGAATACAATTTGGTTGGCTAAATCCCAAATTGCCAGCCCATCCTCGTTCGTTCAGTATCCAAGTAGATACCCAACAGGGTGCACCACGAGAAGGTGAGGATTGGACATTAGGTCAGAAGCCCTGATCGGTTCTCCGCATTCCTTTAAAGGCTATGTGAAGGTCTCCTCTCAGTTATACAGCTTTGACCCTTAAGCACCCCAGTGACATCCCTATGAGTCTAAAAAGGAAAGCTTTCAACCAGTGCATACTTCTTGTCCTAACATATGGGGGGGGGGGGGACATGGACTTTAACAGATGCCCTAAACAAAAAGCTGAGAACAACACAACATCGCATGGAGAGACGTATGCTAAAAATAACATTAAGAGATAGGAAGACAAATACCTGGATAAGATCTCACACAGGTGTCAGAGATATTGTAAAATACATTAAACAGGCTAAGTGAAGATGGGCTGGCCATATTGCCAGATGGGAGATGGACTAGAAAAACAATAGAGTGGAGAACAATGGATAGAGCAAGATAAAGAGGAAGACCGACAAGAAAGTGGAGGATGAACTGGAACAAATTGCAGGAGTGAGATGGATATGAGAAGCAGAAAACCGATTTCTCTGAAACACCATGGGGTAGACTTTCATCTCCAGCAGTGGACAGAAGAAGCTGTACTGATTATGTGTTATGATTCATAAGACAAAATATTTACATTAAACAAAGTTATTTATTGTGGCATATGTGTTATTCTATAGTTATGGATACTCGACAAGTTTCACTATATTAAAAAACACCCATGCCCATGGCAGGAATCGAACCCACAGCCTTTTGGCTGGAGAGCGGATACGCTAACCACTCGGCCAACACTGATTTGGTGTTCTGAGTTCTGTGGAATGGCTGCAAAGAATTACAAAGAAAGATTGAGAGTATGTAAACTGCAGACACTGGCAGAGAGAGAGAGAGAGAGAAGCAAGATAGATCATATGATACAAGTCTATATTTTTCTAAAAGGATGTTAGATATTAGTTGAAATGTGATTAAGGGTCAAAGCTGTATAACTGAGAGGAGACCTCCACATAACCTTTAAAGAAATGTGGAAAACTGACAAGGGCTTCTGACCTAATGTCCAATCCCCACCTTCTTGTGATGTACTGTCAGGTATTTATCTGGATACTGAACGAACAAGGATGGGCTGGAAATTTGGGATTTAGCAGACCAAATTGTATTCTTATTGGCTTAAACCACAATATAAAACGATGGTACAATGTTACAAAATTTCATGCTGGATGGGGCATCGCCCAATTAAACAAGGCCCCCATTGTTTTCGCACTGTATAGTTCCAAAGGCCTGGACAGAGTGATGAATTCCAGTTGATTGGAGTAGAGCTCTCATAGTACCCATATATAAAAAGGGAAATAAAACTGAATGTGGGAATTACAGAGGTATTTCTGTAATTCCCACATTCTTACTGAGCATTCCTGGTAAGATTTATGCAAGCATACTTGAGAAATGGTTCAGAAGGATTGTGGAAGGGAAGCTTGGTGAAGAACAAGCTGGATTCAGGCAAAATAGAGGTTGTCAGGATCAGATTTTCACTTTACGACAAATAGTTGAGGATCATGGGAATATAACAAAGATCTGTATTTAAGTTTTGTCGATTTGGAAAAGGCATATGACAAGGTGCCAAGAGAGAAGCTATTCAAAACGCTACAGTTGTATGGTGCCAATAGGATATTATATCAAGCAATACTTTGTCTTCATTTGAGTTGTAAGTCAGCAGTTAGAATTGAAGTACAGGAAGATTGTTTAATGTTAAATCTGGTGTGAGACAAGGATGTACATTATCCCCTCTGTTATTCATTATCTGGTATATAGCTAGTGTAAAGCCAAAAATGGAAGGCATTTATTTGTGGTTTCTCATAACCAATAAAAAAAAAAAAAACATCTGGTGATGCTAAAAAAAACTTATGCAATTGCTTCATAAAGATGGGCCCTTTCTATGGCATGTTCAGTTACTTATGCACCACCCTATATATATATATATATATATATATATATATATATATATATATATATATATGAAACGTACTATTAACTCGGGGTTGGGATATGTTCATTTTTCTAAATTAACTGACTTAAACCCAAGAATTATAACACAATGACATTTTTTGAAAAAACGCAACATGTTTCGTCAAAAATGACTTCTTCAGGCGATAAGAACACAGAAAGATAATAAAAGACACTTAAATTAACATTGACACACTCTAAAACTATACAATTATAAAGCCATAATATTTGACTGTAAATTACAGTTATTATGAGCTTGAACTACAGTCCGAGTTAAAGTTCTATTGTTGTACACCTGTGCATGTGTAGAGTCACACGATCTCCAGTATCTAATAGTAGAGTTGAAAGAGTCAGCCAAATTATAGCTAAGATTATTATTCAAATGAAAAGGGTCTAAGGTGATTTCCTTTGACTCGACAATGCGGCGCTCTATTTCATCATGGCAGACGTGTAGGTTTGAAGTCAATGTCCAATTTATTTCATGTTGGTGGCCTTCGTTGTTCGTGTTTATTGAAAGCAGGACATGGCCCGACAGAGCAGTTGCTCTGGTTCTCTTATAAGCAATGTCTCTCTGATGCTCTTCGAGACGTAGTAAGATAGATTTCTCTGTCTGCCCATAGTAAGGCTTTCCGCATTCAAAAGTGACCTTGTATACACCTGGGAATTGTAGAAGGTTGTGAGGTTGTTTATAGTTTTTGAAGCGTGATATTATTTTTGGCAGAGTTGAGAAGCACATTTTTATGTTAAACTTCTTGAGAATTCTGCTCAGCTTTTTGGATAGTGTGCTGATGTATGGCAAGACGATATGACCTTTGGAGTCGTCCTGTGTCTCTACGTTGTTACGTTGACGGCGGGATAATTGGTTGTTAATACTTTTTAGAGAGTAGCCATTGTTTTTAAAGGTCCATTTAAGATGTTGTAGTTCCTTTTTCAGTTCTTCTTCATCTGACAGTACAGATCTTGCACGATTCGCTAGAGTTGATATAATACCCAACTTTTGCGCTGGATGGTGATGGGAGGACGCATGCAAATATCTGTCTGTGTGTGTTGGCTTTCTAAAAATAGAGACTTTAATTGATTCAGGCGTCTTGGTGAGTTTAACATCTAGGAAGCAGATGGAACTATTTTCTTCAATCTCCATAGTCAATTTTATATCTTGATGGCGGTTGTTTAAGTGGTCGAGAAACTTGTGAAGATTCTCAGTACCATGCTCCCATATGAGGAATATATCGTCCACATATCTAAGCCAAATTTTTGGTTTTAAAGTATAAGAGGAGATCGCCTTTTCTTCAAAGTCCTCGAAAAAAATGTTGGCTAACACAGGAGAGAGAGGGCTTCCCATAGCTAATCCTTTGATCTGTTTGTATAGTTTACCTTCGAATTCAAAATAGGCAGAGTTTACACAGTGAGATAACAGAGAGAACATTTTATTTGAAATCTTGTTTTTTAAAATATGGAGAACGTCCTGTGTCGGAACGTTGGTAAAGAGTGCTACCACGTCAAAGCTCACCATGATATCAGAAGGTTTTAGTTTTAGGTCCTTTATTTTAGAGACAAAATCTGTTGAGTTTTTAATATAAGAAGAAGATTTTCCCGCATAAGCTTTTAACGATGACGCCAAATATTTGGATAACCTGTATGTGGGCGAGTCAATGCTGTCTACTATAGGTCTCAGTGGATAGTTTTCTTTGTGTACCTTCGGGAGGCCATATAACCTTGGAATGAGGGGGTGTAAAGAGCGGATGGAGAGCCGTGTATTCCGTGGAATTTCTGTGGTCTTTTGTGGGAGATTATTTGTTCTATTGTATATTTCTCTTGTTGGGTCTCTCTCAATTTCCAAATAACTATCTGAATTTAACAGTGCTAAGATTTTTTCTCGGTAGTCTATTTTATCTAGAACTACAGTTGCATTCCCCTTATCAGCCTTTAAGATGACAATGTCCTTGTTAATCCGTAGATTTTTAAATCCCTCACTAGGGGATATATTATCAGAAGGAGGTTTTGCGTCGTTGATTGCAAGAATTGCTTCGATGCGAAGTAAACTCGCGTTTGCGGTAGGAAGTAGCGAAGCTGCCTTCTCCAACTTAGTTAAAAGTAATTCTTTAGGGATGCATTTTGGTGCTAACACAAAGTTTAGGCCTTTTTCGAGAATTTGCTCTTCATCGGGACTTAGCACGTATGACGATTTGTTAATCACCAAATTCTTAAGACTGCCATGACAATTATTTAAGGTAGATCTTTCTTGTTTTGACTTGAGAAAGTTGAATTTTCTGATTAGCTTTTGTTTGTTTAAGTTTTGATAATGTAATGCAGGTTGTGTACTCAACTCTCTAATGTAAATCCTCTCTGTTAACAGTTCAAGTTTAGCTCTAGTGTAAATACGGTGCGCTCTTTCTGTAGTAATGATTTCTTTAAATTGTAGGAACTTTGGAATAATTGAGGAAAACTTACATTTCTTCAAGAAGATGAGTCTGTTGATATTAATTCCAATGCTCTTTAGTGTCTTCTGATATGCTTTCGTAAGTGCACAATTACCCTCGTCAGAAGGGAAATGATGAAACGTACTATTAACTCGTGGTTGGGATATGTTCATTTTTCTAAATTAACTGACTTAAACCCGAGAATTATAAAACAATGACATTTATTTGAAAAAACGCAACATGTTTCGTCAAGAATGACTTCTTCAGGCGATAAGAACATAGAAAGATAATAAAAGACACTTAAATTAACATTGATACACTCTAAAGCTATACAATTATAAAGCCATAATATTCGACTGTAAATTACAGTTATTATGAGCTTGAACTACAGTCCGAGTTAAAGTTCTATTGTTGTACACCTGTGCGTGTGTGGAGTCACGCGATCTCCAGTATCTAATAGTAGAGTTGAAAGAGTCAGCCAAATTATAGCTAAGATTATTATTCAAATGAAAAGGGTCTAAGGTGATTTCCTTTGACTCGACAATGCGGTGCTCTATTTCATCATGGCAGATGTGTAGGTTTGAAGTCAATGTCCAATTTATTTCATGTTGGTGGCCTTCGTTGTTCGTGTTTATTGAAAGCAGGACATGGCCCGACAGAGCAGTTGCTCTGGTTCTCTTATAAGCAATGTCTCTCTGATGCTCTTCGAGACGTAGAGTGGAATGCAACTGTAGTTCTAGATAAAATAGACTACCGAGAAAAAATCTTAGCACTGTTAAATTCAGATAGTTATTTGGAAATTGAGAGAGACCCAACAAGAATAATTTACATATTTACATAAACAAGAATATACAATAGAACAAATAATCTCCTACAAAAGACCACAGAAATTCCACGGAATACACGGCTCTCCATCCGCTCTTTACACCCCCTCATTCCAAGGTTATATGGCCTCCCGAAGGTACACAAAGAAAACTATCCACTGAGACCTATAGTAGACAGCATTGACTCACCCACATACAGGTTATCCAAATATTTGGCGTCATCGTTAAAAGCTTATGCGGGAAAATCTTCTTCTTATATTAAAAACTCAACAGATTTTGTCTCTAAAATAAAGGACCTAAAACTAAAATCTTCTGATATCATGGTGAGCTTTGACGTGGTAGCACTCTTTACCAACGTTCCGACACAGGACGTTCTCCATATTTTAAAAAACAAGATTTCAAATAAAATGTTCTCTCTGTTATCTCACTGTGTAAACTCTGGCTATTTTGAATTCGAAGGTAAACTATACAAACAGGTCAAAGGATTAGCTATGGGAAGCCCTCTCTCTCCTGTGTTAGCCATCATTTTTTTCGAGGACTTTGAAGAAAAGGCGATCTCCTCTTATACTTTAAAACCAAAAATTTGGCTTAGATATGTGGACGATATATTCCTCATATGGGAGCATGGTACTGAGAATCTTCACAAGTTTCTCGACCACTTAAACAACCGCCATCAAGATATAAAATTGACTATGGAGATTGAAGAAAATAGTTCCATCTGCTTCCTAGATGTTAAACTCACCAAGACGCCTGAATCAATTAAAGTCTCTATTTTTAGAAAGCCAACACACACAGACAGATATTTGCATGCGTCCTCCCATCACCATCCAGCGCAAAAGTTGGGTATTATATCAACTCTAGCGAATCGTGCAAGATCTGTACTGTCAGATGAAGAAGAACTGAAAAAGGAACTACAACATCTTAAATGGACCTTTAAAAACAATGGCTACTCTCTAAAAAGTATTAACAACCAATTATCCCGCCGTCAACGTAACAACGTAGAGACACAGGACGACTCCAAAGGTCATATCGTCTTGCCATACATCAGCACACTATCCAAAAAGCTGAGCAGAATTCTCAAGAAGTTTAACATAAAAATGTGCTTCTCAACTCTGCCAAAAATAATATCACGCTTCAAAAACTATAAACAACCTCACAACCTTCTACAATTCCCAGGTGTATACAAGGTCACTTTTGAATGCGGAAAGCCTTACTATGGGCAGACAGAGAAATCTATCTTACTACGTCTCGAAGAGCATCAGAGAGACATTGCTTATAAGAGAACCAGAGCAACTGCTCTGTCGGGCCATGTCCTGCTTTCAATAAACACGAACAACGAAGGCCACCAACATGAAATAAATTGGACATTGACTTCAAACCTACACATCTGCCATGATGAAATAGAGCGCCGCATTGTCGAGTCAAAGGAAATCACCTTAGTCCCTTTTCATTTGAATAATAATCTTAGCTATAATTTGGCTGACTCTTTCAACTCTACTATTAGATACTGGAGATCGCGTGACTCCACACATGCACAGGTGTACAACAATAGAACTTTAACTCGGACTGTAGTTCAAGCTCATAATAACTGTAATTTACAGTAAAATATTATGGCTTTATAATTGTATAGTTTTAGAGTGTGTCAATGTTAATTTAAGTGTCTTTTATTATCTTTCTATGTTCTTATCGCCTGAAGAAGTCATTCTTGACGAAACATGTTGCATTTTTTCAAAAAATGTCATTGTGTTATAATTCTTGGGTTTAAGTCAGTTAATTTAGAAAAATGAATATATATATATATATATATATATATATATATATATATACACACATATATATATATATATATATATAAAATTTTATAAATAGTTAATAATAATTACCTCCCAAAACTTGGAGATAGGCATATGATCTGTTTGATTAAGGTTAGGATGGTGGTGTAGGCCTTCACACTATTCAAGAAACAGATGAACAAATTTAAATCTATTGTAGTGCAGCATCTTGATTCAGTTCCAATGAACTCTGTGTCTAGTGTCAATGGTATGAGAAGTGGGCCTGAACCCTGATTCCAGAAATCTTATATATCTTCATGTTCTTTGATTCTAATCATAGCAGAATGGCCAATATATACAAAGTAGCAACAACAGAAACAAGAACAGGGTATTTGAATAACACCAAGCAAGGATTGAAGTGATGATATATCTTAGACAGGTGGTAAGAAAGAAGAAAACTTCCAGGCTGATTTGAAAGTGGTATACAGATATTCGTGAAGTGTTTGCTATTTGTTCAGGTCATTTAAGGTAGCGTATGCTGCTCCTATCAACATCAGATTGCAATCTGGATGAAGGATGATAATTATCAAATATGTTCTGTATCAAGGTTTTGCTGTATCCGTTAAGTACTAGAGTAAGTTTTATTCTATTTAATTCTTCTTATAGGAGAGACTCAGAAGAACACATTGTGTGCGCTCGGTGTACAAGGTTTTTGACAATACTTATATTTTGTGAAGGATGATATAAAGGTGGATGGATATATCTGCCTGTAAAGGATGGCTTTCTGTAAACTAAAAAAAATCAATATTAGCAGCAGAGGTAAGATGTATTAGAGTATTCAAAAAGAGAAGACTGTTGTCAGATTCATACTCAATAATGAACTTAATGTGAATGTACAAGAAGTTAATTTTGTCCAGAAATTGAAGCCAGAAATCTCACTCTTAAACTTAACTAGTTTAAGAGTGAGATTTCTGGCTTCAATTTCTGGACAAAATTAAATTCTTGTACATTCACATTAAGTTCACTATTGAGTATGAATCTGACAACAGTCTTCTCTTTAAAACTTAAACTTTAACTAGTTTAAGAGCGAGAACAAATTGCAAAGATATCATTCACAAAATATAGTCAAATAGGAAGTTGAGAAGAAATGGTGTTAGAAATCCAATCCTCTTAATGCTCCATAAAGCAATCAACTAAAGCAGGTGATATAGCACTGTCCATCACAGTACCCTCAATTTGTTGAAATAATTTACTATGCCAAGTAAAATAACCAGTACTGATAGTAAACTTAAATCCTTCTTTCTTCTATTCCTCTTGTCCACACATGCCACTAGTGTGCTATAGGTCTTGTGACCTTTCTGATGATGTCATACTAGGGAAACCTTGTAAAAGTTGTAGAGTTTATTGAAGTGGTATGTTTGTAAAAAGAGACACTACATCAAAAGAAACCATTATTTCAGACTCTTGAATTTTTTTCTTTGAAGTCAAAACTATTTTTTTATATAAGAGGTAATATTTCCACCTCTTAACATCCACAAAAGAGTGGACACGATAGAAACTTAAAGGGATTTTATAAGATTCACACAAAGGAAATTTTTCAATACATGACAAATAGAGAGAGAGAATATATTATATATACATATTATTATTGCAACTGCTGACAATAGGAAATGTAAATTATGATCTAGCAAGTTAAAAATTTCAGTTTGCTACGTTATATAGAAAATCTACAGAATACAAGTTTCGACTTCTTAAAGATCAAATTTAAGAAGATCCTCAATAGTTAAGTTCAACCTGCAGATCATTACTTTTCTCTTCCTTCCCCCATTACTATACACACAAGAATACCCCCCCCCCCCCGAGACATCACACAGTACTGACAAACTGAAGTATTGTGAAAACACAAAGGAACTACGAAAGTATTATATGTACTTCGGTATTAAAATGAATCACTTCTTCATTTGGAATTTGTAAAAGGGATATTTAATTTATTGTTTTTCAATGAAGAGATATTCTACATCAAGTGATAAATGCTATCAGCCATTAAAACTGTTGTTTATATCATCAGCAATTTTTCAGTGTTAGGTTAAGTAAATGAAATTAAGTACCATGTCTAATTTCACTACCGACTTAAATAGTGATGATTTATTGCAAGAAAAGGATTCTTATTAGTGCACATGTAGATATAATAATTCAAAACTTTCAAAATTGGCCAGTTTGACACATTAAACTGTTCTTCATGATTTATACAATGAACAAGAAATAGAAATAATAATCTGTGCAACTATATCAGAAGCAAATCTATCAGTTTCACAGGTAAAAGTTTTTCTATTTGTTTGGCTATTTCGTATATCTCAAGGTTACTGCAAGTTCATGATTAAGTCTTTGTATTATACCATACATATTCAAATCTACTTTTGAAAATATATACTCACCAGTAGGAAGCTCTTTTATTAATTCATTGGTAAAATAAGTGTCTATGTGTTGTTTTCTGAGTTGTAGTTCTTGGACTAAATTTTGGGATTGTGCTGTAATGTTATCCTTTAGCAAAAACATATCAGCTTTTTGGGAAGTCAATTCAGCTTCAAACTGTAATCTGTGTTCTTCCAGAATATCACCATGTTCTCTTGCAGTATTCTGAATAAAAGCATCCAGTTCCTGTGGGTGAAAAAGGAAGGTAAACATTTCAAAACTGCTGGTTTCTTATGATGGCAATTACATACACTGAGTAATCAGTTTACCAATTATACCCATTATCTATGGATTCCACACATATTTCAAACACACATTGTCAGAGCAGTCATGAGTGTCTAGGGAGACATAGTAAATAGCCACAATGTTTAGGCACAACACAACAGTAGTCAATACAGTAACCAAACCAACTATAAGTGTGGTATAATAGTTGGTGTGTTAGACATGCAGGTATCATAAAAATTAATAGGCTGCTGTGATGTTCATGTACAGTCATCCAAGAATGATCTAACTGTCAGAAAACATTCAACCAACAAGCTCGATGTTTGCAATTGGTCAGATCATATGATACACAATACTTGCAACCTGCCAAGCTGGTTACAAGAACATAATTGGTCAAATGCAAATATATACAACAGCAGTATGTAAAGGAATGTATCAGAATGCAAAACTGCTTTGTACCCTAATATGAATGAGATTAAACAGCAGATAATCTCACAGAATTCTGCTCCTGGAGTCTACAGTGGGCACAAGCATGTAAATGCCAAACACTTCAGGAGTGCAAAAAACATTATACAGTCTGCATGAATTTTGGTGGCAGTTGCGCAGTGCAGAACAGTGGGAACACAATAAGCTAAATTCCATAAGGCAGAATGACAACTGAATGCCAGTATCAATAAAAAAAAAATTCCTACAAGATGTATGTATCCTTCACACAATGTTCTTCTATTTTGTGTGCTTTTGGGGTTAACAGTACATCTACTGTCATGCCGTGACAAAATAAGTGTAATAAACAAGTGGCTTATATAGTTCTAAAAACTATAAAAGTTGAAATAATAATCCTAAATGAAACATTTCTAAAAATGTATATTATTTAATAAATAATAACACAGTATGAAATCAGTGTAGAAAAACAAATGTAACAGTATAAAAAAGTATTAAAATTCATGAAACATACATGAAACTGAAGTATATTTTAAATGCATATTTACAATAACTTAGACTAATAAATATATAATCTATATAAAGTGGTAAAGATTATACTCTTAGAAACTTAAATATCACAGTGACAATTGAGTCTGATAAAATTTGCCTAAGTGTGTAAGGCTCAGACCAATTATAAAAGGAGCTAAAATAATGACTGCACTTGTTGGCTAAACAAGGGCAGTCAATTAAAATAAGTGAGATGAATAGTTCTGAGTCCCAAAATGAACACATATGCTTGTTCACCTCTCTGTAGGAAGAAGTGCATAAGATGACTATGACCAATGTTCAGCTAAGCAGGAACAACCTTCTCTGTTTAAATCCTGCAGACTGACATAATTTAATTTCAGGCTTAATTTGGCAGAGCCTATTATCAATCTCCCTGTGCCAAGACAAATGCTAATGGGATAAGAATTTATATCAGATAACCTGTGTAAGATACAGACATATGGTGGATGTTTGGGAAATGAGCTTACCTTGTTACAGTATCAGCAGATGTACAGCGAAGTGTAGCTTCCATAACTGAAAGAGATGGTGTTGAATTTGAGAGAGCACTGGATGTTGCTGCAGCTCTAGACTTATTACCCGAAGAAAGCTTTAAAAGTTTGAATGTATTATGCACCTTTGGTAGCAAAAGAATCTAATGTATTTTAGTGCAAGCTCTATCACATACACTACTGATGTAATTGTTACATTGTTTTCTAGTGGGATTTGTGCATATATAATGTTGTCTAGAAAGATGGCAGAAAATCCCACTAGGTCCTCTGATTTTGAACCATCTGTGTAACAGATGGTTCAAAATCAGAGTAGTTCATTTATGAGTTTCAAAGAGCTGCTGGTAGATGATTGCAGGAGTGGAAAATTTCAATAGCCTGCTGAAAGAAAAGCTAAATGCTGGTATGTATGATTACAATGGTGGAAGTGGATTTGGTGGTATGTTGTCTACCACTATTTCTAGAGCATGTAGGAGAGCTTTTATCTGTAAACTAAAGGATTTTATGGCAGTCTTGTAGAGTTGAGTGTTGTAGAGATTCATTCTTGAATTGTGGCAGAAAAATGTTGGTAATGCGACTTTAAAAAAAAAAAAAAAAATCTGACCACACAAGAACACTCTAATGCTATTCATAAGAAGATGAGTATCCCCAGACAACGCGATGGCAGTGTTTGGCACTCTATGGCAACCAGTAACCAAATATTTAGGGGTACAACTAGATAAAAGGATTTGCTAATCGTTTTTTCTCAGAAGCAATTAGCAGAATATGATGTCTATATCCATTACTAACCTGGTGTAGTAGGCTAAGCACAGAACTTAATAACCTACTCCTATATAAGATGATGATCAGGCCAGTTCTCAAGTATGCCTCACGGGCCTGGAGTCACACAACAGATTCAAATGTTAAACTACAGCTCATCCAAAACAAATGTTCATGAAGTGAGTTCAATGCACCATGGTGCATATGACACATACAGCTTCAATGAGAAGCCAGTATCCACAATATCAAAACTTTCCTATGTGAAAGGGTGACAAAATTCTTCAAATCCAACCTAACCCATTAATCTTCCAAGGTGTACAAGTGAGAATTCTGCAAAATACAAATGTCCCAAAACCATACTGAAGAGAGAAGCTTTCAAAACTCACTGCAAAGTCTAACATGGGGAGACAGAGGCTCAATAGTATCTCAAGTCATTTGTGGTCTGCAACCTAGAAGTAGATAAACTAATAAACATCTAGTGACAAACATCCAAAAATCTCACTGAAAAGTATTCTTTTTTTAAATATATATATTAAAAACTTACTGTCATTAGTCCACAATGGGCAAGCCTCAATAATCACTCTTAATCCAACAGTTGTTAATAAACTTTGGTATCTTTGTTGGTCTGACTCTCAGTAATGAGACCTTAAATAAAGGTAGAAACCAATCTTCTTTACAATGCACAACAATATTTTCCCTTTCAAAAGGAATTGTGCTTTGCGTTATTATTATTGTATGGGTTTCTCCATGGAGTCCAAAGACTCATCGTGGGAGACCAAAACTATCCACACAATCTATCAAACCTCTCCATAAACCCATTCACAGATATATCCTCCACAGCATTTTCTTTTTCTACAGCTCATACTTAATGATATTACTCATTCATCTAACTCCTGCCTGATTAACCTTCCTCACCTTAGGTAGACAATTTCTTCTTGAATGGCAGTCAGTCTCAAGTAGAGTAATGTGGGCAAATATGAGAATGGGAAACTGGACAATGAGACTTATTTGTGCCTATGGTCCCACAGAAGGTTCTACTAAGGTAGAAGTGGAGGAATTTTTTGAGGCTTTAGAAAAAGCAACTGACACCATGAAAAAGGAAAAGTTGGTCCTTGTTGGGGATCTAAATAGCAGAGTAGGAAATGATTGTGAGACACAAAAATATTTTGGGAAAATTTGGAGAAAAGAGCAAAGCTAATAATAATGGCAAATATCTGTTGGATTTCTGCTCAGGACATGGACTGGTTATTACTAACACCATGTTCCAACATAAAAATGTGCACAAATTCACATGGAGAGAAGAGGCAAGGAATAAGAAAAGTCTCGTTGACTATGTTATTGTTGATAGTGATGTTTTCTCCTTGGTGCAGGACACAAGAGTGTACAGAGTATTTGAAATTGGAAGCGATCACTATTTAGTCTTGAGCAGGATAAAATTGAATTTCATATTGAAAAGAATAACACGTAAGAAAGTTTTAAAGCAAATAAAAGTCGAACAGCTCTCAGATGTGACCTGTAGACTAAAATACACAAAGTTATTGAAGAAAAAATGAAAGAGTTTGAGAACAGGAAACAAACCTTGGAGATTCAGTGGCAAACTCTGAAGAAAACATTGATTGATTCTGCCAGAGAGGCATGTGGTGAGGTTGTCTGCAAGGATAAAAAAATCAGAACTCCCTGGTGGACACAGGAAGTTAAAGAGTCAGTGAAGGAAAAGAAGAAAGCATATCAAAAGTTCCTGTCAAAAAAGTCAGCTTGTGCTCTTAGAGAAAACAGAGACAAATGCAAGAATGCTAAACACTGTGTAAAACTAGCTAAACAAAAGTCATGGGAGGACTTTGGCATGAATATAGAAAATAAATATCAAAAGGTGGCAAAATATTCTGGAGGTTGTTAACGAAGCTTAGGAATGGAGGAAAGAGTGCTGTAAAAGAAATTAGAGATGATAAAGGTGACATGAAAACGGGAGTAAAAGTTATCCTTAAAGTATGGAGTAATTACTTTGAAAAACTGTTAAATGAAACAAGCAGTGATGACAGCACAGTGGTAAAAAACACTGACCAGGCATGCAGTCAGGAATACATATTAATACTTGAAGTAGAAAACGCTATCAAAGGCTTGAAATGTGGAAAGGCAGCAGGAGTAGATGATATTCGAACAGAAATGCTGAAGTATGGTGGTATAAGAGTCTTACAGTGGCTGCACTGCATAGTTCAGAAAGCCTGGACAGAGGGACGAATTCCTGATGATTGGAGTAGAGCTCTCATAGAACCCATATATAAAAAGGGAAATAAAACTGAATGTGAGAATTACAGAGGTATTTCCCAACTGAGTGTTCCTGGCAAGATCTATGCAAGTATACTTGAGAAACGGTTGAGAAGAATTGTGGAAGAAAAGCTTGGTGAAGAACAAGCTGGATTCAGGCCAAATAAAGGCTGTCAGGATCAGATCTTCACTTTACAACAAATAGTCGAGAAAGCATGGGAATATAACAAAGATCTGTACTTAAGTTTTGTCGATTTGGAAAAGGCATATGACAAGGTGCCAAGAGAGAAGCTATTCAATACGCTACAGTTATATGGTGTCAATGGGGCATTACATCAAGCAATACTTAGTCTTTATTTGAGTTGAAATTCAGCAGTTAGAATTGAAGGAAGTACAGGAAGATGGTTTAATGTTAAATCTGGTGTGAGACAAGGATGTACATTATCCCCTCTGTTATTCATTATCTATATGGATCACATTATGAAGGAAAGTGGTATTAAACATGATATCAAAATTGAAGATGTTAATGTTAGCTCTTTGCTTTATGCGGACGATGTTATACTTATCAATAAATCCACTACGAGTCTGCAAGATTCCTTGACTAAATTGAATAACTGTTGTAATAGATATGGTATGAAGGTCAGCAATAAAAAGACAAAGACAATGAAAACAGGCAGAATCATTGAAAATGTCAACTGTGTTGTGAATGGAGAACCTGCGGAACAAGTAAAACATTTCAGCTACTTAGGCACGATTTTTACTGAAGATGGTAAATTAAATATAGAAATAGACAACAGAATCAGCAAAGCTGGTATGGTGGGAAGTCATTTGAATAAATTCATATGGAATAAGAGAGAAATTAGTCGGAACACTAAATTAGCTGTATACAAGACAGTGTTCAAACCGGTTTTAATTTATGTATCTGAGAGCTGGGTCAGAAGTAAAACACTTTACCAAAGACTATCTTGACTGCAGATATGAGAGTCCTGAGAAAGATTGTAGGCGTGAACAGATGGCATCAATGGCAATATCATATTAAAAACGAGGATATTAGGAAAGAACTTGACATTGTCAGCATTCAGGAATTTGTTAGCAGAGCTAATCTCAGGTGGTATGGTCACTTAAACAGAATGGGCGAGGAAAGATTAGCAAAACAAGTGTTCTCTGCCAGGTTGGCAGCATAACGACCCAGAGGAAGATCAAGATATAGGTGGATTGATACGGTACAAAGTGCCTTAGACGATAGAAATATAAGATCTGATAATGTTGGAGTCTTGACAAGTAACAGACTGATTTGGATGAAAATTGTAGATAGGAAGTTAGTAATGATGTAATTTTTTTACATCATAATTTGATGATGATGATGATGATACTCTAGATGACCCTTAACTATCTCCTATGCACTACTAACATCTTCCCTTTCAGGGTTTTATGCCGTGGCACAGATTCAAGCATTCTCCTAAGCTTGTGATAATCACCTGCCTAGTAGTTCCACATGTATCCCTTCTTGACAGAATATTCGCATGTTTTACAATCTCCCAGGTCAAGACTGCATGGTTAATATTTTACAATTGAAGGCAATGTGACCACCTTGGTTATGGATAGCTCTTGCAATCCTATGACCAGGTCCAATACTCTCACACCTCACCTTATGGGATACTGAGGCAACGGATGTGAGTCAACAGTGTCTACATAAAAATAACCTAGTTTGAAGGTACTTCACACACAAACTGTTTGCTTATGATTGGGTAATGGATTAAACAAGAATATAATTTTTTGGCAAGTATAATTTGCTAAGAAACGTATACTTGGAAAGTCAATCTGAAAGTGGGAGGTTTGCTTTTTTTTGCATGTAATTAACTTCTCTCTGTTTGACTTTTCATAGTAGTTGAGTTGGGTTGAAATTGGAAGGGATATGGAAATACAGTAAGATTCCTTACCAGCTGTATACACAAATAATTTCACAGAACTCTTCTGACCTTCACAGTGTTCTCATACTACAACTTGAACTTCTTTCTCAAGCACACCTGGCAATATAGTAGCAGCTGGTTTGTAGAATAACCATTTCTAAGCTGTATCCTGAAAAAGAAAAAATGTCAGGTCTCTCCACAATGCCTGACCTAATTCTGAACACACCATTCATATTGCACACTAGAAAAAATGGAGGGAAAAAAATAACTGGAACTATGCTCTGGAATCCAAACATGGTTTTCAGCCATTCAAGTTTCCAATAAGTCAAGTAGTGGTATTATTACACCAGTCAATGATGATCATTTAACGATGCTTAAATTAAACTTGCCAAGAAATTATATTCTTGTTTAATCCTTTACCCAAGTGTAAGCAAACAAAGTTTGCAAGTGAAGTATGTTCGAGACTAGGCTACCTGTGCATAACTTCTCATTAATTGTCTTAGAATCCCATAATACATAGCATATTATCCAGGACAGTTTTGAAGTTTATTGAGGTCTCATCATTAGGCACCAGACTCAGAAGAAACATCAAGGTTGGTTCAGAATTCATACGTATCAGTAGTAAACTGGTGTATCCCTTTAATATTAAAATACTCGGGAGCAGAGATATTTGTAGAAATTTTTCCACTTGGTTTAAAAATTAGATTCAACTTTCATGAAGGAATTGCTAAAAAAAATATAGAACATTATCTGCATTCTATGCTGCTGACTAATACTGTGAATTCATCATGGTAATATGAAATTAAGGCAGAAAATATAGCAGACCCTGCTTTATGAATTTCTGCTTTTACAACTATCAAAATTTTTCTATTATTACTATATGGAATGTAGATTGGATATGTATCCTTCTGCAAAGTTGATGACTGACTGAGAATAAAATATTTTAATTAGCATGAATGATTTCTGATAAGGGAATCAGCAAGATTTATTTTTTATCCAGTGTCTGAGTTTCATACAAAATATTCACAAACATATGCATTTTAAAAATAATCACTGTGAGTTGCTGTTCCTGATCACTTCACAGGTGCAGAGAGAAAGCCAAAAGTTCAAGTGAACTGTTGTAATTTGCATTGCCTTTCAGTTACTGTCAAATTTAATTTAAAAATTATTCACAGTGCAGTACATTTACTCATGTCCAAAATATGCCTGGAAAGAGGAAAAGTGGAAGGACAAATTCCATAAAGAAGTAGAAAGCAATAACATTAGAATGAAAGCCGTAACATTAAAATCCAGAATGAAATCGATAGAATATGTTCCGAGTTTCAGTTATCCTATAAATTAACGATGCCAAGAAATTTATTCGTGGTTTAATCCTTTATTCAAGTGTAAGCAAAGAATGTCTGTACTTGAAGTATCTTCATAACTGGGCTACTTGTATATAGAGCTAATGACTTCATATCAATTGCTTGGAATCCCATAATGCAAAACACACAACCTTTTGGATGCTATGCATTATGGGAAGAGCCACTACCCAGACAAGTTTTGACCTTTATTGAGGTATGTTAAAACACAGGGATACCTCTCCAAAAAACTCAAAGTGATCTACAAGATCACTCTTCATCTCATCCTAAAGGATCACTATTTAACTCATCACTCCTGATCTGAATCAGGATTGACAAGTAAAGTAGTGACAGGAAAAACTGTCACCAAGCAGAACCTCTCTGCTCCCCAGGAAGCATCAGCAGGAGCCATACCCAGAAAGGATACCAAGGTTGAAGTAATGCAATAGTCATATATTTCCCATATACAAGTAGATAAAAGTTGCCACACCTTATTATTAAAATACTCTGAATAAGAGTATTTTAATAATAATATTAAAATATTATTAATTTTAATATAGTAGTTGAAAGTTATTTCACTTGGAGGAAAAAAACTTTCCTCCAAGTGAAAGTTAGAGGTAGAGGTTGAAAGTTATTTCACTTGGAGGAAAAAAACTTTCAACATCTACCTCTAATGAAGAAATTAATTTCTTGGCATCTTTAATTTATAGCATAACCAAGTGAAAAAACTTTCAGTTATCCTGTTCCATGATAAACATCACCTTAAAGCATACACAAAGTATATTAGAGAGCTGAAACTATTTCCTTGAATGTAATCCAATTCATGACAGGAAATTAAGTTCAATTGATGACAGCTTGTTTAACGATGGTTTCCAGGGGAAATTACAGTTAGGTCACTGTACAAGTCAGGGTCTGGTTGATGACATCATTTCCTATAGAAAAGACAGAAGTAGAGCATCTATGGGAAAGTGACTGGACAATATCTGAGAGTGAGAGATCTGCTGAGTTGGCTATCCTCTTCTCTCTCTTCTGGACGTACATATGTGTGTGTGCGTGTTTTTCCTCAACCCAATGGTTTGAGGAGGTAGCATGCTACTATACTAGGGAATTATTATAAAGCAAGGCGGTTTCCCACTGTCTTCCTTTTTCAACAGTATCCTATGTCTGTCAATGTGTGTTCACAGGCCCAGTTTGCTTGTTTTGAGGTACAACAAGCAAACTGGGCCTGTGAACACACATTGACAGACATACGAGAGTAGCTAACTCACCTTTGATTGAAAAGTTCTGATAAAGGTTCCTTGAGTCATAGATGGATTAAAATCCAGGGCTTTTCAACCAAAGGGTTGAAAAGCTTTTTCAAAATACACTACTTTACTTGAAAACCACCTTACCAACCATCTACAACAGAGCTTTTTAAACCATGGGTAGCGACCCTAAATGGGGTCACGTAACAGAATGTGCAGGTAGTGAAAAATTTGGCAACAGTAAAAGGTTTCTGAACATGCAACGACCAAAAATTAATTCAAAATCAAACGCATAATGAATTCGAGGTGTTTCTGGCAGCGCTTGCCCGTGTTGCATCGTACTACTTTCACCGCAGCCTTGGTTCTGAACACACAATACGCGCACTTTGCACTGTCACGGCATGCGACGTCAACGAACACTGCCAGAAGCACCTTGGTTCAGATTCGAGACTACTGTATTGTAATTCTTTATGTCATGTCTTCTATTTCTATACTACTTATGAATTAGCGATCACTGCAGATGCTCAGTCATAGGTCGTATGCAATGCATAATCTTTATGTAAATGGTAAAATCATATGTATACCAAAGAATTGTTTTAAAATAAATTTGTTTATGATTTATTATCAGTAAATGTTTGATTTGATACCTGTTTTATATACCTATATACCCAGGATAACGTAAAAATTTCTCGGGCGAAATGGGGTTGTGAGTGGAAAAAGTTTAAGAAGCTCTGATCTACAAGACAGAGAGCCCACACAATACATGTGTACATGCACTTTTCTCAGCCTTGTTTTGTTTATTATTAAATGTGGATATGCTGTGAATTTGTATTCATACACTTTACTAATTTTTAGTTTGCATGCACTGAGGTAAAGAACAATCATAACTGGAAAAGAAACAAAAATGGAAAACTGAAACCCAGTTTTTGAGGTGGATAATGGTGGGACTGAGTGTGGAGATATCTGTTCGTGTGAGTAAGTTTCCTGTAAATTGAGATTTTTAATTTTTCAGAGAAGCAAGTGAGTTTAACATCTAAAAAAAGGAAGAGAACCATTATCTTCTAATTCAAACAGTAAACTTTATGTTTGGGTGTCGACTATTCAAGTGGTCAAGGAAGTTCTGAAGAGATTCATGGCCATGGCTCCAAATACACAAAGAGAACACTCCACTATGACCAATTGTAGAAGGAATCGACTCACCCACTTATAACCTTCCAAAATACTTAGCAAAATTACTTAAATGTTTTTCTGGCATGTCTTCATCGTTTATTAAAAATTCGGTTGATTTTGTCTCAAGTATAAAAGATATTTCTATTAAAGAAGAATAAATCATGGCCAGTTTTGATATAGTTTCATGTTTTATTTATTTCATGTGCGAACTACAGAAAATGTAAGATCATAAGTATAAATGATTAAAAGCATACATTTAAAGAATACGGATTAAAAGTATACATTAAGAGACAAAAATGCCACTTGCATAAAATATTACACAAAAACATAAAATGTCAAATTTCACTCAGCCAGTGATTAATATACTTTAAAGCTGTTTCATTACACTGCATTAAATCTTCTCAGGTACATATATTATTAATGTCTATTAAGGCAGCATTGCAGAAGATGATCCATGGTTTGTGTTTCACTACATGAGCAGCTGTCATTGTCTGTGTTTTTCATGCTGTAAATTTTGACTATAAACTTTCTAAGATTTAGTGTGTCATATGCTGCTGTCAAATCTATAAATACAGCTCCTGTTGCTAATTCCCTTTTAAAGCCATCCTCAATAAATTGTGTTTAATGGCACTGGACAAGTTTAATACTTGTCCAGTGCATGATCTTCCTGGTCTAAATTCTGCCTGTTCTTTTATCAGCACTTTATCTATTTCTGGGCTAAGTCTGTTCAAGATTAACCTCTCATACAGCTTCAGCATTGTGCATAGGAGAGCTATAGGCTTGTAGCTTTTTGGATCCTCAGCAGGTTTACCCGGTTCCAGGATAGGTATTACTTTTGTTTGCCTCTTATGCTGGGTATTTTAGTAAATTTCCAACAAAAGTTGAAAAAATTCTAACAACCACTCCTTTACCTTTTCTCTCAGATTTCTTAGTATCTCGTTTCTGATATCATCTATACCAGCAACTTTTCCTGGTTTTAAGAATTTTAGGGCATTTTTTAGGTCCTCTTTAGTAAATGGTTCTTCAAAGAGATTATTTTCTGAATCCCTAACTTTTTTAATGTAATCTTTAGGTATTTTAACTTTGGTACTCGGTTTATCATTCATAGATAGCTGAGTTGTAATTTGGTTTGCATTTTATTAACTTCAGTTGCTCTGTTGTGGGGTCACCAGATAATTTTTTGAGTAAAAGCCAGGCTTTCCTGCTACTGTGTTTCATATCTAAGCTTTTAATTTTCTCTGCCCATTGTTGACTTCTTTTTTCAGAGAGTGCTGCTATAAGTTCCTCTCCTGTGTCAATTGTTTCCGATGAAAACGGATCTTTATCATATAGGTCACAATATCTTTCATATATTTCCACGTTGTGTTCTGTAAAACCTGGAAAATAACATGTTCTACAACCTCTTGGGATATGCCTGGTAACAGACCGTCTAATAGCTTTGATGAACTTTCCATAATTTTCTGGTGTGGGTGAAATGTTGGACAAACTTATGTCTAATTCTCTGGAGAACTGTTCCCAGTTAACTTTTTTAAAATTAAAGCGTCTTCTAAGTGGGATCTCCTTAAGTCGGACTGGTGGGAAAACTTGAAGCATTATTGGTCTATGTTGTGAACTTGGGATTGGTGCAAGTACCTGTTTAGTGCACAGATTAGCTATTCTATTACTAACAAATCCAAAGTCTGGGTTATATCCTCTTTTCCATCTTCCACTGTTAAATGATGATGACTGTTTAGGATCGTGTATAAGACTCATTTGATTACTTTCAGCCCACGGTTCGACTAACTCTCCATCCTGATTTGTTTCCTTTGTGTCAAATACTGGGAAATTTCAAAAGCAAAGGTTATACTAGGTGGTTTTATACTGAGAAAACACTGATGTTATCCAGATGTATTCCAAGGATTTCTATGTTATTTTGGCTTGTGGTTACGCATCCTGTAACCTGAATCTCCTGCCGAGTGAAAATAGCACTTCCATATTTTTCTTGTGGTATTTCTTTAATGAGCCTCATTCCAGCAATTCTAGGTCTGGCTTGTTGAGGTCCTTTGTGTGTCTCCTGTAGACATAAAATATCACATTTTTGCAATAAGATCTTCTTTTACAGAGGAGAGGCCCTCTATATTGTGTGAGATGATTGTCAGGGCTGGTTCCCATAAGGGCCGTTGAGTTTTAGTCGTGTTTCTGATAAAGAGGATGCTGGTAGCACTATATAGAACTGTAGCAACCTATAGAAGACTGTACCGTAGATGGCAGCAGAATTTTAAGCTTGTAAACAAGCCGACAGGGGTCACGATGTGAACGCTTCTGCCATGACCCCCTTTAGTTCCTTACTACTGAAAGAAAAATTATCAAAAAATGTTATGTCCTTATTAACTCACTGTATTCGTTCAGGCTATTTCAAGTTTAAAGATATCATCTACAAACAAAATTCTGGTCTAGCCATGGGTAACCCATTATTGCCTATTCTAGCACACATTTATCTGAAATATTTTGAAGAAAAGGCTATCTCCTCTTGTCCTTTAAAACCGAGAATATGGAAAATATATACTGATGAAATTTTTTTACTTTGGAGCCACGGCCACGAATCTCTTCAGAACTTCCTTGACCACCTGAATAGTCAACACCCAAACATAGTTTACTGTTGAATCAGAAGTTAATGGTTCTCTTCCTTTTTTAGATGTTAAACTCACTCACTTCTCTGAAAAATTAACATGAACAGACTTGCATAAAATTTGTGTTATGTAAAAATTTGCAGAATATAACTCTCACATAAGTATAAATGAAACTGCAAGTCCTCATTCAAAACATTCCCATCATTAATTTAACAATGGCCAAAAACAGACTGGATCACATCACTAATGACATTCCTCTTCTGGGATACTTATCCCCCCCACTTGCTAATATCTGTCAAAATTGATCCATAGCATCCCTCACAACTGTATTCAACAGTAGTGAATAGAACTGTGAAAGATGCTGTCTCTATAAGACAGCTAATCTCCAATCCAATGCACTTAACTATTACCCAATTCCACCCATTTAATTACCAATTTCTCATGTGGCAACCTAGCAAAGATCATTGCAAAATCTAAATATACCACTGGTATTCATTCTATTGGATTAGGAGAGTTAGCTGGCCACTGAAGTAATTAAACGTTGTGATTTTTGAGGAACTCTTTCACTTTTTTGTAGTGAAAGATTGTGTTGGAAGATGATTTTTTTTTTGTCTTTCTGGATCTGTTGGACCACTATTTTCTCAAATATTTTTATGTATTGGTCACTTTTCATCATACCAACAACAGGCACAAGTGATCATGGACTGTTGTAAAATCTTGCATAGAAGGATTTTTTGATAAAAAATTCCTTATATACTGATTTTACTAGAGAACATAAATCCATACAATATACTTGTGGTTAGTTAGCAATTTTTTTATGTTTGTAATATGGAAGTAAATTTAAGTGAATTGTTAAATAATATAACCGCCAAAATCCTGTAAAGAACAAAGAAAGTTAAGTGTAAATTAAATTGTGACAAAGGAAAGTTCCAGACGGATTAACTTATGACCTAAGGCAATCACTATTGCAAAGATATGTCGGGGTTTTCCCGCCTTAACGCAACAACGAAAAAAGGTGGCCGGTGCAGATCTGCAAAATACCCAAGGGAATAAAATCATAGCAGGATCCAAGGTCAAATGAGCAAGATAAAGGGGGGGGGGACATTGGCCAAAAAAGGGTCATTACTCAGAGGTTAGGCAGACACAACAGAGTCTTGGTATTCGTCGTCAGAAGGTGGTTCGTAGTCATCAGTGGGTTTTTTGTACACCGCAGTTAGAGGTCAATTGTCTTCTGGCAGAGGGCCACTTAGAAGGGAGGCCATATCAATGTTCATGACAGAATAAGTTCGTCTTCGTTCTGTTCTGGCTCCAGGTTCGGGAAAGTTATGCCGATTCAAGGTCGAAAACCCAAGTTGAAGCCAACAGATGCCCGAAGTGCGAAATAACTCATCTGAGTTTTTTGGAGAAAGGCAGTTCCGGAATTCAAGCCACCACATTTCCAGACGATCTCAGAAATAAAAATTGACCTCATCATTCCCGGAAAAAGGTACCTGTGTGCGTAGCCAAGAAAGGGAAAGTAGCAGTGGATAGTACTTTCAAGAATCTATTAGTGCAGACAAGATGACTATATACAAAGCAAGGTTTAATATATTGTTTTTCATTAGAGGCGGAATTTATGATGGAGATTTCTTCAAAGTTTTTATGTTAAAAGTACTTGAGGACTGAAGGCATTTAGCTAATCATTGAATTTACTTGTTCAGATGTGTGAGATAGAATAACATAAAATTAAGGTGAAATTTAATATGCTTAACACTGCTTATTAGCTAAGCCTGCCATTTGTTTAGCATGCGTAAAATTGCTCTGTGTGCGTATAAATCAGGGTCGCCAAACTTCTTTGATCGTCGACCCCTTCAAGAGTTTCTCGACCCCCTATATTTTACTATTACGTAATTATAATACGACAAGCAAAAAAGATGCTTACGTGAGTTTTTAGATTATTTATTTTATAGTTACAGTATTTATTGTATGTATAATATAGGCGTCGTCATCGTCCGGTAGCATCCTCTAGCAAGAGGGTTGCAACAGATGAGCAGCTCTTCTCCATTTCTCTCTGTCTGTCGCTTCCATCATTCTTAAACCAGTCCATTCCACGATGTCATTAAACCACTCTCTAGTTGGTCTTCCACGTCTTCTCTTCCCCTCAACTTTCCCTTGTAATATAGTTCTTGTCAGGTGTCCCGAAGAACCTCTCAGAAGATGTCCTGCAAATCTAGTCTTTCTTTGCATAATATTCTTTAACAGTGTTCTTTCCATCCCAACTCGTCTTAAAACTTCTTGATTTGATATTCTTTCTGTATAGCTAATCTTTTCCATCTTTCTATAACACCACATTTCCAATGCATTAATTCTTTCCATATCTCTCTTTCTTAGTGTCCATGACTCACTTCCATAACTCGCAATACTCCAAACTGTTGCTTTAACTATTCCAATTCTAACGCCTATTTTAGTGTTCTTGTTTATTAAAATTCTCTTCATTTCCATAAATGCCGATTTAGCTTTACCTATTCTATTTCTAATGTCCAACTCTGAAGTTCCTTTCTCTGAGATCCAGCTACCTAAATATTGAAATCTTTCCACTTCTTCTAAAATCTTTCCTCTACATCTTATTTTTACATTATCTCCTATTTTTCTACCCATTATCATTATCTTGGTCTTTTTTGTGTTAATTCTTAGTCCATACTCTTTACAAGAGTTTTCAATTCTTTGAATAATTTGTTGTAACCCATTTTCACTTTCTGCCATCACTACTACATCATCCGTATATCTTAAGTTATTAATGATTCTTCCGTTTATTTTTATTCCTTCTTCTTCTACATCCTCAAGTGCCTCTCTAAACATTTGTTCACTATAAAAGTTAAACAATAATGGTGATAACTTGCATCCTTGCCTGACTCCTCTCTCCACCGGGAATTATCCTGTTTCCTCTCCATTTACACATACTGACGCTATTTGTGACCAATATAATCTCTTTAAAATTTCCAAGTCATAAGAGTCAATATCAGTATTTTCTAGAATGTCAAAAAGCCTTTCATGTTTCACTGTATCAAATGCCTTTTCAAAATCTAGAAATCCCAAAAACAACTTTCCACCATGGTTTAGTGTTTTCTCCCCAATTATTCTTAGACAAGTTATAGCCTCTCTAGTTCCTCTGTTGGTTCTGAATCCAAACTGTTCCTCATTCATTTCTTTTTCTATTTTATTCCTAATTCTCTCTAAAATTATTTGCACCAGAATTTTTGCTGTGTGAATTATAAGACTTATCGTTCTAAAATTGTTACAGTCTAAAACTCTCGTCTTTTTTTGGAATGGGGATAAAAATTGATCTTCTAAACTCCTCTGGTAATTCTTGTTCTTCATAAATTCCGTTAATAATTTGCCATAACACTTCCATACCTTTTTCACCTATATTCCTTATAAGTTCTATCTGTATACCATCTATTCCAGGGGATTTTCCTTCTTTCATCTTTTGAATTGCTAGATTCAATTCCTCCCTCATGATGCACAGTCTCTGCCCACTATGTTCTTTCCTTTGATTTTCTCCTCTATCCCTGTCTTCGTAAAGTTTACTTACATATTCTTCCCATCTCTGTAACATCTTCTCTTTTTCTATCAGAATTTCACCTCTTTCATTCTTGATTGCTCCAGTCCTTAGCATCTTTCTCCTTCCTGTCATCATATTAATGTTTTTATAAACACCTTTTATGTCCTTTCTTTCTGTCTTTGCTGTTGTATCTTTACTTATTTCATCTAACCACTCTTCCTTTTTCCTTCTTATCTCTCTTTGTATCTCCCTACTCAAGTCTTTATACTGCTTTTTTTTCTCCTCTGTTTTACTATTAACTAATGTTCTTCTTTGTGTTATTTTCCTCAAAATATTTTTCGTCATCCATGGTTTCTTTCTTTTCTCTCTTTCCTCCTCTTTTTTAGCTAAATGTAATTCTGTAGCAGTAATTATGCTTTCCTTCAGAATCTTCCATTTTTCACTTGCATCATCATTTTCTTGTATATTTCTCTCGTTCATTTCTTCCTCTACTTTCTAATATAGTATATATTATTATTATTATTATTATTATTATTCAGGCCTCCAAGGAGTCAAAAGACTCATCGAGGGAGGTCCTTTCTAAGACATAAAGTCTGTCAAGACTCATCGAGGGGAAGTCCCCCCCTGAGAAACACAAAGTTTATCATACCACTCCTTAAACCCACTGACCGTTCTCGCTCCCACCACTCCATCAGGCAATGCATTCCACGGCTCAACCACCCTCCACACAAAGAAACCACTCCTTACCCTCTTGCTCACAGTTTCCTTTCGTAACTTCCAGGGATGGCCTCTTGTCATCACTCCTTCCCGCTGATCAACCAAGCGAAAGAACTCCCCAGTGTCAACCCTGTAACCACCTCTCAACAGTTTAAAAGTCTCAATCATATCACCTCTCCTTCTTCTATCCACCAAACTCTGCAGTCCACATTCTCTAAGCCGATCCTCATAACTATCCTTGTACAGCCCTGAAACCATCTTTGTCATCCGTCTTTGTATCCTTTCCACGGTTAATTTATCCCCTTCAAATCCTGGGGACCAAATCTGAGAACAATAGTCCAAGTGTGGTCTGATCAGAGACTTATACAACGGAATGATAACCCTCTTATCTCTGCAGGTCAGTGTCCTTCTCATAATAGCAGCAATCCTCTGTGTTACCTTCACCACCTTTGCAATATGTCCCCTAAACTTCAGGTTTCTATCAATCATCAACCCCAGATCTCTTGTCTCCCCTACTTCCTCCAGTATAACTCCTCCCATAGAGTATGCAGCATCCCATCGATGTTTCCCAAACCTCAAGACCTTACATTTTGCTGCATTAAACTGACACCCCCATTCATTTGCCCATCTATCTAGCTTATTTAAATCCTCTTGCAGGGCTACCACATCTGCACTATTACTAATAATCCTTCCAAGCTTCGCATCATCCGCAAACAACTGAATATCCCCCTGCAATCCACTGGCTATGTCATTGATATAAAGGTTAAACAATATAGGTCCTAGTACTGAGCCCTGTGGGACCCCACTTGTAACCCTCTGCCTCCTGGAAACTGCTCCACCATACACAACTCTCTGATACCTATCAGACAGCCAATCCTGAATCCAGTTGACCAATCTGACATCCAGACCCATGTGCTGCAACTTAAATATCAGCTTATCATGTGGCACCCTGTCAAATGCCTTCGCCAAGTCTAAGAAAATTGCAGTATATGCCTTTCCCTCATCTAATGCTCT
Organism: Typopeltis vanoorti; assembly: GCF_054136105.1. Classification (NCBI taxonomy): domain Eukaryota; kingdom Metazoa; phylum Arthropoda; class Arachnida; order Uropygi; family Thelyphonidae; genus Typopeltis; species Typopeltis vanoorti. The sequence continues at coordinate 4,730,237 of NC_143550.1, read as the reverse complement.
TGTAACTTTATTATAAAAGGCTAGCATATTGCTAAAACAAGAGCGTCCTTTCACAAATCCATGTTGATTCTCACAGATAACATTACCCTCATCTGCCCAATGCTGTACACGGTCCCTCACTACTTTCTCCAAGATCTTAACAACTACTGATGACATTACTATTACTACTACTATTATTATCACTAGTAATATCACTGGTATTACTAGTGATATTAATATACTGGTATTAATAAACTACTTTACTACCAGCCCCGCTCAACTCTTCAATATAGAGAAGTTTAGTTCGTGAATGAATAACGATTGAATTATAATATGTATGTTGATGAATTTTAGAACATAAAAATGAGACTGGGATTGAATATGTGTAAGCATAAGTAAATAAGCAACCGCGCACGTGTTGCAATCTCATTCCCCCCATGCCGGCCAGGCGGTAACCACCGACATCCGTTTATTGGTAAATATGTCATTTCGGCCTACTTGATTGGCCTCAGTAACTATTTTCATGACTTTGCTCCATCTTACAGGTCCTATTCGTGTCACTGTTCCCACGATTCATTTTTAATTGCGTTGTCATTCAGGATGGAGGTAATGCAAATTAACCGAATTAAATATTACCCGTACAATGATGTCTTATATTTTTCTATCGACCCCCTAACAATGGTCGCTATCGGCCACTGGTCTAAGTGATAGCTAAAGTAGTTGCCATAGACTAGCTGTGTTAAGAGAGAAATGTTTACTTAAGAGGATTAATTATAATTCCCAATATATCTTGCTATAGAAGTATAGAGCCTGAGAAATATTTGTGTTTAGTATTAACCCTTTTGTAGATTCAATTTGCATGAACAAATTGTTTTGCTTGTTAAATAATTTGCCTGATTCCTGCTTACCAATGCACTGCTCATACAAATCGAATCTGTTTGACCTAGAGTGTTAAGTAGCCACGACTGAAAATTAGTAATTTTGCATTGCTAGATTTAGTAAATAAGTAAGAGAGGAAAATTCGTGCTTTGCTGAGAGTTTTTCTTTGGAAGGATATTCAACTCCTATCTATGAATTTTGATGGCAAAGTCGAAAAACAAATAAATTTTCAGAATTCAATTTAGAAAAATGCCAGTAGTTCAGACAAAGAGATTGGCTCCAGCCAGAGGCAATTTCTTAGTTCTAAAGTTTTGTACACATGAAGAATCATAATTACGGCCCTGAGACAAGGGGGGGGAATTAAAGTTGAATGTGAGGATTAAAAATAAGAGACTAAATCAGCCAATGTATTAAGAGTATGGCGTTACGACAAGAATTTAATAAATATAATTGAACAAGTAACTGATAAATATTGAATAGATATTTAGAATCAGGTATAAATAAAAATTGAGTAAAACAACCATAAAAATATTAATTTTTACACTGTCATGTGTAAAGCAACCACAAAACATCTTTTTAGCTGAGTGTTTAGGAGTTTGTTGAAGGTGGGTGGAGAAGTCCTCTCAGCAACTGATTTGCAAACATAAGGTACTCACTCTCCTTGGACAAGGAAATGGATCTCACTCGAGAATATGACTTTCTTCCACTTCTCAACGGTCCAATCTTTGTACACGTTTGCCCATTGGAGCAAACATGTACAAATACTACATAGCCTTCATCAACAGTTGTTTCTTTTTTGATTTATGGGCAGTCCTCCCTACTTCCAACAATCTTTGATGGACTATCATGTTAGAAACATTAATCCCTCTAGCTGCCAAGTCTTTCTTCAAGTCAACAGCCAACAATCTTGATTCATTTTGCTTTTCCTAACTAATAAACGGTCATGAAAATGTGGACAACAAAAGGGCAACTTTTTTTGCAAATGTCAACTTGTTTACACTATTAAAAACACACAACACTTAATGAACATTGTAGAGGTAGTTAAATCACATGGCAATCAACCAAAATAGTGAACTAAAACCAAAACTGAGAATAGTAAACCGAAACCAAACCAAACCACAAACTTGATGAAAATTCAATTAATTTTTTTTACTTATAAATAAAATGCAGCACATAGTTTGCCAAATGAAAAATAAAAGGTAAATGATGAATAGGATCTGTGGTAAGTGAGAGATCATTAATGTATAGGAGAACGAGTTTGGGCAAACATGGAACCCAGAAGTACACCAGCAATATAAAAACAAGGAAAGAAATGACCCAGTTGCAAAGAAGTGAAGGAAGACCATACACTGGCAACTTGGCTTGGCAAGATTTCTGTGCCTTATATGATCCAATGCTCTGGATATATCAAGGGTAATCACGAGTTTCTTAAAATCTTGTCATGGCTTGGGCTAAAGGTGGGAAAGGGTGTCTCGGATATCTGCTGTGGAATGGGAATGGCCAAATTTGAGCTGATCGCTAATAATTTGAGTCTATAGGTAGCAAAGAGCAGTTCACTGATGATGATCTTCTCCATTGTTTATGAGAGGATTTAAGTGAGGACAGTGGAATAATAGTTGGATGGCTTACTTCCTCTTTATAAATGGGATAGATACCAGATGGATAGAGCCTGAATAACCTATACAGGATGGATATTTTGAGCAAAATTGGGAAATGATACCATTTGGACCAGCAGACTTATTGATATCCAGACTAATGAGGATTTTGTGATTTTCTTAATAGGTGACTGTTCTTATTATCCATACAAGATATGGAGGAGAAGAACAATACTAAGTATTCAGCCTTAATCTCTGGGTTATGCTACCATGGTGCCACCTGGTAGAATGCAAATTTTTTGTTATTTTTTAAAATTTATTTATTTTTAGACAGTCCAGAAACTCTGCTCTAGAGAACAATCATGGAAATTTTTCAAGCCACTTCAGGCTTCCGATAAGTGGGGCAGTAGTATCGCAATAGGTGATGAAATGCATTTCCCACTTAAAGACAATCACAACTATCCATGCCCACGGTGGGATTTGAACCCGAGACCTGTTGATTGGAGAGTGGAACGTTAAGCACTCAGCCAACAAAGCTTGTTCCTTTCCAAAGCAAAACAAAGTCGCTTCTTAAATTCTTCCTTCCTTCCTTGCTTTTTTCCATTTTGTCTCAATCAAACTCAAAACATCTAATTTCCTCTCCATCATAATATTCCTCCTCTTTACTAAATATACTCTTATAGTATGTAAGTGTCAACATGTTGAGTATTCCTATTCTCAGTTTCCTTACCTGTCCAGGTTGTTTGCAATTTAAATCTGTCTGGCTCTGATTCCTTACTGTTGCAGCTTCCTACTAGATAAGGCAGACTCCCACTGCAAGAGATTTAAAAGAGAGAGAGAGAGAGAAAAAGATTCACTCCATAACCTTCAAAATATATGCTTAAAGCACTGGGTCATGAAGGAGCAAGAAGAAAAGAAAGAAAGAAATGAAGAGGACTAATCTATAGATAATATGATTGACTCTCTTCCGTTAAGATGGGTTGAGTACTTCATGAGTACTCAGTCCATCTTCTCCACTCTTCTCTTAATAAAATCTTTCTTGAAAGATCCTGAAGGCTGTTGGATCTTAGCAGCTTTCTTAATATTAGTGATCCAGCTTATCCTTGATAGATAATATAGCAGATACATATTACATGAAGTAAGGCATGGTCCAGCATCAGGTACCTCTGGTTTACCACTCACTAAAGTGAGTTATTGAGGTAAGTTTGTAATAGCTTGCATTCACAAAAACAAGATATAGTGTGAGTTCATTACATTCTGTTAGTTGTAACATTAACCAAAACATTCTTGTTTTGGCTCTGCTTATGCTAATTTTCCATGTCAAAATATTTCTGATTAAGTACTGTTAAGAGGCTGGTGAAAATAACATCACTGGATAAAAAGTACTCCACCAGATGAAATTTACTTTTTTTTTTTTTTTTTTAAACAGAAGGATCATAACCTGGTATTATTAGTAGTACATTTAAGCAATAATTATTAAAAAAATCTAATCTTTTCAACTTTTCAGAGTTTATATTCCCTCACTCTACACAGACACAACAATATATACCTGAATATCCAACTGATTTGTTTGTAGATCACACAGTTCAGTTTCAGCAGTGCTTCTTGTCAGTGACTTAACTGCCTCATAATTCTTGTCCCATAACTGTAAAAGTTATTTGGAATAATATTTAATTTTAATTATCTTATTTTTTTTAGATCTCTTTACAACATATTAGTTAAGATATAAGAACACACCTGAAATATAGTAATGATTTACTGACAAAGAGATGTATGATACATTTTTTTTTTTTAATTTGTTGATTATGTAAATATCAACACCCTACCCTGCATAATCTGACAGAATTAGACTTTTTTTTTTTTTGAAAGTTAATGTATACATAAATTCATACAAATGTGCTGGGTAGAGTATTGTGTTATAATGTTGTTTGTGTCGGGTCTGCGCTATTGTTACGTTTCTACCCTTGCTCATTGTTATATCTTTTATCTTTATCTCTTATATTATTGCTTGCGTGACTTACTTTCTTATATATACTTTGGCTTCTATCTGCTATCTTTAACTTCATGTATCCCTAAGTCATCTATCTTACTTGAATATGCGATCTTATAGCTTATTTAGCAAACTTCTCAATTTTTGGGCCCCCAGAAATACCTGTTCTCTGATTACAATAAGCTATCCTTATTGTAAGCTTGGGCCTTAAGGGTAGAGTTAAACTCAGCCTAAGGATAGTTATAGGGTATCAGGTGCTACTAATATCATTTACTATAATTCAGAAGCCTTAGGTTTTCTAGTTTATTTGCAGTTGTGCCCCTTTTCTTTCTTAATTGGGATATCCCCGCGCACATATATGATCACAGGTTTGAAATTTTATGAAGGGTCAGGGTCAGTCAGCATGGTCAGAAATACAGGCATGAAAGGTATCAAACAATTTTAATGAATTCATCATTTAATATAATACAGGAACAAAACAATTATATACTAAGTTAAACTCTTATTTCCCTCTCACTCTCTCGTTCTTAAAATAAACATTGCTTTCTAAATCAATGTTTATTTTAAGCTTTTGAAAGCTTTTCTCCTTGTCATATTCCCATGCTTTTGCAACTATTTGTCATAAAGTGAGAATCCGATTTTCACAACTTCTATTTGGCCTGAACCCATCTGCTTCTTCTATATACTTGCATAAATTTTAATTGGAACACTCAGTAGAGAAATTCTTCTGTAATTCTCATACTCAGCTTTCTTCCCTTTATTTTTATAGAGAGATACTAACCATGAGCTCTACTCCAATCATTGGGAATTTGACCTTCTATCCAAGCTCTGCATTATGCAGTGTAGTCATTGCAAAACTTTTATACCTCCATACTTAAGCATTTCTAGTTGAATTTGATCTACTCCAGCTGCCTTTCCACATTTAAAGTTTTTGATAGGTTTTACTACCTGAAGTATTGATATGTACTCCTCTTTGCATTCCTATTGAAAATGGTCCAGTTTGGGTCACTGCTTGTTTCATTTAACAACCTTTCAAAATAATTACTCCAGACATCTAGGATATACTTATCTTCAGTTTTCATGTCACCTTTATCATCTGATTCCTTTTACAGTACTCTTTCCTCCATTTCTAAGCTTTTTCAATAGTCTACAGAACATTTTGCCACATTCTTCATATTTATTTTCAAATTCTTACCAAAGTCTTCCCATGACTTTGGTAAGAATTTCTCTACTTTTTCACATAGCTTAACTCTCTTACAATTTTCTCTGTATTCTTTTACAGCATCGGGCAAGTTATTTGCTATGCTTTCTTCTTTAATTTCTTGTGCATCATGGGGTTTTTAATTTTCTATCTTTACAGACACTTCACCACATACCCCTCTAGATGAATTAATTAATCAGTCTTCTTCAGTGTTTGCCACTGAGACTCCAGGGTTTGGTTCTTGTTTTCTAATTGCTTCAAGTTTTTTTTTTTTTCAATAATGTTTGTATAGTTGAGCTTAAAGCTCTTCAACTTAAATTATTTTAAAAACTTTCTTACATATTGTTCTTTTCAATGTAATATCCATTTTTATCCTGCTTAGCACTAAGTAATGGTCTTCCAATTTCAAATCCACTGAATACTCTTGTACCTTGAACGAGAATGAGGATATCACTATCAATAGCAACATGGTCAATGAGGCTTTTCTTATTTTTTGTGTCGTCTCTCTCTATGTAAATGTGCACACACATCTTTATTTTGGAACATGGTGTAGTAATGACTAGTCTGTGTACAGAGCAGAAATCCAGAAATATATACCATTATTATTAGCTTTGCCTTTTATCAAAATTTTCTAAAAATGTTCCTATATGCCTGTTGGGATATATTTTCTACTCTGCTGTTGAGATCTCCAGCAAGAACCACTTTTTCCATTTTCTTTATATCAGCTGCCTGGTCTAATGACTCGAAAATTTCTTCCACTTTTTCCTTAGAAGATGTGTAAAAATAATCATAATTAAAATTCTGAATATTTTTACTAATTGTTTATGTTAAAATGTTTATTAGTTTTGTTTTCATAACATGCATTGTCGGCACTTGCGATGTGCCCGTTATGGAAATTGTTTTGTTAAAAGTGATATATAAAGCAGTTAAAAATTTAATGTACTTACCAGATTTGATATTTGTATTACTTAAAATAATTTTTATTGTAATTTAAAATTATCAAAGGTTGTGTTTTATGAAGACATTCTCTTGTCGCTAACGGAGACAACGTGTCAGCCATTATTTATACCTAACTTCTTGCTTACCAGTTTCATGGAGTGCACATGCTCGTGGAGAAGTTTGATGAATGATTGACAGCTGACAAGGAAAGCATTCGGTATCTGAGTAACGGCTGTAAACAATAGAACGTTAGGGAGGAATTTAGAACACAGGCCGGCAGACATTTAGGTTCAGAAGGAACTTAAGTTTTTTAAGTGACAGTCGGAAGAAAATTAATAGTATATTCCGAAAAAGGAATCGTGGAACTATTAAGTTTCAAAGTGGAATAAGTATTGATGAATAAAAGGAAAATATTGCTATATGCGTTTTAAACGGAATATTGGAGGAAACACTAATTGTAAGATTAATAGTAGATTCCGAAAAGGGAATCGTAAAACTGTAAGTTTTTTTTTTATTGGAAGAGTTAAGACTGTCAATAAGCATTTAGTGAATAAAAGAAGAATTTGCTATTTACGTTCTAAAGGAATATTCGAGAAAACTCTGATTAGGAAGTTTCATCTGTATTAAGGACGCCGGATCTGAATATTATTTCTACTGAAGAAAAGAGAAAGAATTAAGTCAGGAAGAATTAATGTGTGTTACATAAGTGATGAGAAAGGATCCTGTAAAAATGAAGAATAGAGTCATATATCTATTGAAAAGGGCCTTGACAGAGAAAGAAACTGCTATGAACATTTTGTGATTGTGCAAACAAAGTGTTTACAGCCAGTTTCTTTCTCTGTTTATTTTTAAAAGGCCTTTATTTTTCTAAATTTATTTTTAAAAGGCCTTGGATCCAATTAATTTGTAGTTATGTAATATTTGTTTGAAGTGTATATATATTGTTTTAGTTTTATTAGATGTGTTTATTTTGTATTTGGTCTTGAGTCAGTGATTAACTGGATTCTGAAAGAAAGAGTTCAGATCATTGCACCAATTGGAGTGAACCCTTGTGCACATAATAAAATATAGGTACACTCAGAATAAAAAAATAATTGTTAGAAACAGAGATCATCTCTATGGTAGGATTAAATATTAAGATAAATATGAATATCCTCAATATAAAAATCCACCAATTATTAACAGATGTTTATGTTAAGTCTATGTGGCTGGTATGTCCATTCACTGCAGGCATCTTTCTGGCTGGTTTGCAACCACAGAAACCTAAACCTTTAAAAGAAGGCATTGCATTAGGTTTTTAATGACACACAGAAAGAGTACTACATTAAATCGAATATAACTTGCACTTTTATCCCCAAAATTAAAGTTTAAAAAATTGTGGTTGGAGTATGAGAGGATTTTCAGAAACTAAAGCTTTTCAGGAAAAAATGAAATTGACATTTATTATTAATCCTCAGTATTCATTATAATTGCTTACATTTTAAAATGAATGCATTTAAATTTTAATTATCAATGTTATTTAAGCAATCAGTTGATCACATTCATCACACAATATATTCAAATTTTTAGCGACAATGCTTCTGTAATTAAAGTAATTATTTCTGGCAAAATCATGTCCCACGCTCTGAAAATCCAGTTACAGAAAAGTTCTAATGATGGTCTCTTAATCTTAATTGAGATGGAAGGAACCTCTACTGGTTCATTCCATCTCTATGCATATGATTGGTGTGGTATTAACAAAAGATTGTGTGACTCAACGAAAAAGGCAAACTGATGAGTGTCGAGTTGAAATGCTGATTCTCTTCAATCGAATTCTAAAATATCTGAAACTGTCATAACAACATTCACTATCTATTTCTTAAGTTTTAAACTTTTTTCATGTGCGAGGCATATGTGAAACTTTTTAATTTCTTTTTTTGTAAAGTAAAATCAGGGGATGTGATATACAGGGTGTTCGGGATAAATTTGACATATTTATAATTAATTATATTTTTCCGTAAGTTACATGTATTAACACACACTTCTCTTCATTTAAAAGTTTGGACCCTTCTTCATTCATATACAAGATGTCAGAAAGGATGGATAGCTGGAACCCACCTGAATCATGGAAGAGAATAACTTGTATCATGATGATTCGTGCCCGCCATCAAAATAAGGATATTACGACTGCTGCCCAATGCTCCCTGAATACAGTAAAAACAATCAGGCATGAACTAGAGACTTGCAATGGTGACTACGAGGATGTAGCAAGAAGAAAGATCCCTAGCAGACGATCTGATTGCGTTCGTACAGCAGAATTCCTCGCAAATCTGCAGGAACAGGTGTTGAAGAACCCTGGCATTGGAATTCGGGCTTTGTTCGTGGAGTTGCTAACTGTAGTCAAGCCCTGGATAACAAGGATAGCCAATGGTAGGCCGTATGTATGGCAGCAGGATTCGGCCCCTTGCCACACCTCTGGAAAAAGTCAAAAATGGTTGTCTGAAAATTTCTACGACTTCACCAGTCCAAATGTTTGGCCTCCAAACTCCCCAGACCTTAACCCCATGGATTATTTTGTATGGGGCGCAGTTGAAAAAGACACCAATCGCACTTCCAGTAATACAAAAGCCCAGTTAATGGATAAAATTAATACAGTTTTTGCGGCCCTTCCCAGGGAGACTGTAGCATCAGCTTGTTCGAGGTTCCGAAGCAGAATTGAAGCTGTGATCGATGCTAATGGTGGTTATTTTGAGTAAATCTTGTTGATAGTATTGTAATTAACTCTGCCTGTAATGTTTTTTTGTCAATTCATTAAATTTAATAGATACAAAGAAGATTTTCTTTTTCCTTACGAAACTGTCAAATTTATCCCGAACACCCTGTATATGTAAGATTGAGTTATATTCAAGTAAATATGGTAGAAAGGATTTCATTTACTTGTTCTCTGAAATCGAAGCAATTTGAAATGCAAGGTCTTTGCAGTTTTGTTACACTTGGACAAAAGGTTAAACAAGAATACAATTTCTTGACAAGTTTAATTTTTGAAAAAAAATTTCTATAACTGTCTCTATTTGAGAGTATTTTAATAATAAGGTGATGTACTTTCTTTGCTACTTATATATGGGAAATAAATTCAATCTTGGTATCTCTTCTGAGTCTGGCTCCTACTGATGACATTTAATAATGTTCATCTTTGGGATGGCTTGTTTCCCGGGGAATAGAGCAGTACTGTTCAGTGGTGAGTTTTTGCCTGTTAGTGAGTGGAGCCACCATTGAGTTTCATGTAATGGAGTGGTTTAGGTCAGGGGTGAAGAGTTTAGTAGTCATCCTTTAGTAGTCACTCTTAGTATTTGGAATGGTACTCCCGCACTTCTTTAACAGTACCTTAATAAAGGTCGAAGTTGGTCTGGATAGTGATCCTTCTTATTATGCATAACAACATACATCTCTGAAAAGAAGTGTACATTACATTACGGGATATTGATGCAATTGATGCGAAGTCCTCAGCCTCTATATACAACTAGCCTAGTTGTGAAGATACTTCATGCACAAACTTTGTTGACTTTGACAAAGGATTAAACAGGAATATAATTAATTTAAAGGGCATCTAAATTACTATATCCTCCTACATAAAAGAGAAATACACATTTAAGAACATATCAATGTCGAGAAAAAAAAATCAGGTTTAGCCTTTCAGAGAACAAATGAAGGTCATCAAGTGTACCTAGCAACTAGCCTAGATGTATATTGCCTACAATGGTTATATGAAAAATCGTGGTTTGGTCAGGCTCACCCAAGGGTCATAAGTGGAAGTATGACCCTTGGGTGAGCATAGTCCGTGCGGTTAGCCTAGTGGCTTTGTGCTTCGCAACCATATGCCTGGGGAAGGAGTGTCCTGGGTTCGATTCCCGTCGCCGACATGTGGAGCTTAAGGATCTTCCTAAGCCATAGCCAAGTTAGCCGGTCTTGGGTGTGGACAGCAGGCCCCCCCCCCCCCCCCCCACAGTTTATCTGGGGTTTTTCGTCCCGCAAGCAGGCAAACCGGCCCTGTGCACACACACAAATCTACAGCCATAAATATTTAACTTTCCATGAGGGGGCTCAACTCGCCCCAATAGGGATGGGGGAGAAAAGGGAAGGAAACTCCATATGGATAAATAAATAAAGTGGAAGTAGACCTCCAAGGTGTTTTAAAGAATGAAAGAAACTGACTGGGGCTTTTATTTATTTATGAATTTATTTTATTATTATTTTTAACAACTCCCAACACCAGTGTTTCAGAACCTATAGCAAACTAATGCCATATGTGGACAGGGGATAGAGGAAAAAATAAAACTTATATTCATTTATTCTGAAGAGAGCTGAACGTTTTTTTTTTTTTTTTGGGGGGGGGGGGGGGGATATTCATGAGAATATTAAATACCAATAAGAATTTAAATTTTAAATTCTTCAATTAAAAATACCAATTAAGAGACTTCTGTTGGTGAAGAGAGAAAATAAGTAGCAAGTAATTCATACCTTTTCTGCATTTTTTCCATACTGAAGGACATTCAATTTCAAGTTGCTTTGTTTTTCTCTAATGCAATTTGTAAATTCCTGTATCTATTTAAAAAAGAAAAAAAAAGAATAAAAAAACACATTTATTTATTTTTAAAGGTGCAATTATATTATTCAACATAATGGATTAATTACAAATTAGGTTCTAGTTCAACTCATGAATTCTAAGTAAGCATTATTAAATATGCAGTATCTACATATAAGATTCCTACAATAAGTTAACAACAAATATTACAGTAAAACATAGAGTTAAAGAGAAATTATAATACCTTATGTATGCATAAAAATTAAGTTTAGCAGTGTTACTTTTTGTGGGAATATTTTTTGTTTATATCCAAAGTGAGTAGCATTTATTAGCTTATTTTTCATGGGTGACTTAGTGCACTAAGTCATCATTTCTTGAAGTTTCTTTCCTACACGAAACTTCAAATGGTTTAGTACCAATTACCCCCCCCCCCCAAAAAAAAGTTGTTTTTGAGAGTCGAGCTGGATGATGGAAAAAACTATTTCACAATGCTATATTAATTAGAAAATAAATAATATTTGTACAGTGGAAAGGGATATTATTATTATTTTACATGTTCTGGCCTTTCAGAAACAACCTGGCATAAAAATCCAATGAAAAATGCGAGGAATGGAAGTGCCTATACTGCACGGAGAACAAAGAAACACTGCCACCCATGATGCAGCCGATTATACTGGAGGCAAAAAAATACAGGTGAGTCCTGTAATTTAAATTCATTAAATATACTATTAGAAAATGGCTTAGGGCAGTGATTCTCAACCAATGCCCCCCCCCCCCCCAAAAGGGGCACGAAGAAAGTGAAAATCGAAGGAAAAACTTAAAAACTACTTTATTGAAACAAAGCATTTAATGGAACTATTTATTGACACAAAAAGAATATACTTCGGTCTTTGTAAAATCAAAATCTAAATATTCTGCTGAACACTTTCTTGATTTTACTTTTGGAATTGATATTTGAATTGAGCTTGATATTCTGTGAACCTGAATTTTTTGATTTCAACGCTTACGTCCAACTAAAAATTTATCCATTTTTCTACACTAGAAAATATTGTTTTTATACTGTATATCACAGTCATTGCGAATAGGAGTAAAACAATGCCAACCATCGACTTCTCATTGTTGGTCACTGTTACAGTGTTACTGCCATCTTACCATTTCAAGTCTTATTTATACTCGAAGAAACATTTCCAGAACATTCGAGACTTCCCATGATGAAAGCGCATTTTCCGAAGGGCCGACACTATTCAACGGTACGTACAGTGATGCCAGATCAATACAATTTTCGAAAGAATTGATGTATTTAAATTTGTATGAATATTTAAAAATTTTAATTAATTCCTAGTTTTTTTTTTTGTTTTGCTAACTTTTGTGTGTGTGTGTGGGGGGGGGACCCAAAAACTGATATTAAAAAATGGGGTACAGATGAAAAAAGGTTGAGAAAGAATGGTTTAGAGACTATAAAAGCCAGCTTATTAGATATTGTCCAAGAACTCTTTGATAAGCAGAATGAACAAATAACAAAAAAATTTAACAAACATGAGAATTTTGTTAAATATAATAATTCAGCAGTAAAAGAAGTCTTGCAAACGGTAAAATACATCAAAATTAGTGTTAATGTACTAACTGACAGGCAACATAATTTGATGAAAGAGATCTCCAAACTCCATCAAGAACTTAATTCCCTAAAACTACAATATGAACTTTTAAATCAGCAACAATACAAAGATCTTGTCATAAATGGTCTTCCTGAAACTGCATCTACAGAAAATCTCAGAGACACAGTTTTAAAGTTAGGCCATTCAACTAACATCCCCATACAGCCTAATGACATACAGACCATCAATCGGATTCCCACGAAAAGCAAAAAATAGGGCTTGCCACGACCAGCTTCAGTCATAGTTCGTCTTAAAAGCAAGTCCACAAGAGACATTCTCATCAAAGCCAGCACCCCCCAAAAAAAAAAAAAAAAAAATAGTTGCCAAGGATTTGGACTCATTGCAAGACAATACACCAATCATCCAATCTGAGTATTGAAACACCATTCAACCATAATCTGTTGTACCAAGCAAGAAAAGCAAAAAATTTGGATCAAAGATGCTAAGAAATTCTTGAGGAAGTCACAAACTTCAAAGTCGATACAAATCCAAAGCTTGGAAAACATAGACAGGCTGCCACACTGAAAACAAAAGACTCCTAATCAGATCAAAAAGAAGACCTCAACACAACAAATAATGAATGTGAACCATCAGACAGATGTAAAAACACCAGAATACAGCAACAATTGTACTTTTAACTCACTTGATGCAATGCATGGAAACAACACACAATTCAAACAAGAGGACTCTCAATCCTGCACATTAATATCAGAAGCATTTCAAACCTTTGGCTAATGTTAGAGGCTTATCTGAAGAATTACACCAGTGTTATTGATATAATGGTCCTAATGGAAGTATCCATTATTAATGATGAAGCAACTGCCTTCCGAATTCCATGCTTTCAACAACATAGATCCTGCAGCCAAAGAAAAAGAGGGGATAGAATATTAATATTTATTGATCATAAATGAATAGCAAAAGAAACTGTTTATCAGTTTGAGCATTCTCGTGGAAAGGCTTAGACGTTGGTTATGCATTTTTACCAAATAGCTTAAGGAAATTACAACGTATACTAGGATATACATTAAAATAAATTTTAATACACTTCCAATATTTCGGCAACGTCACGTTGCCATTTTCACAGGAACTTAAAAACAAGACGTGCACGCAAGCACAACAGTAAATGAGGACGAAGCAGGAAGCTATTCTTTCTCCTAAAAGTCCTGATGGTGCCCCCTAGCGGACAAGGTTGGTATTCTTGGGCAACTGGGCTGAAGGTCTTTTGATGTAGGTTTCCCAAATTTGGGGCAGTCTCATGCAACCAAATTTGTTGAGTTTTGGATTGTTTCTTAAGGCTGAGGCTGATTCCATGAAAAGCCTTTCGTATTTGAATTTACTACGGTGTATTATCGTGGCCTTCTTCCACCGTATTCTATGGCGGGTATCCAGCACATGGTCTGCAAGACCAGAGTGGCTGTATTGGTGAAATTGGATGTAGTTCTTGTGTTCTGAAATTCTGATATTAGCTGTCCTGCCTGTTTGGCCAAAGTAGGACAGCTTACAACTGCAAGGGACCTGGTATACACCAGGTAGGTCTGGGGGGGGGGAGAGGTTGGTCTTTAGTAGAGCGGATAAGGGATGCCAATTTTTTATATGGTCTGTAACAAGAAGTTAAGTAATGTTTTTTTAGGATTTTTGTAATTTTTTCCGAGGTACCTCGGATATAGGGTATGGTGATGGATATAGAGTAATCCTTGTTGGGGGGGGGGGGGGTTGTGGTTTATTGGTTTCAATATTTTTTGGGGGGTAGCCATTAGCTGAGAAAGTGTTGAGAATGTGGTTTAGTTCTGTGGTTAGGGCATTATCATTTGAGCAGATAAGTTTAGCCCTGTTGTGTAGTGTCTTAATGACTCCATATTGTTGTGTGTGTGTGTGTGGGGGGGGGGAATTGTTGGTGAATGTATCTGCCTGTATGGGTGGGTTTTCTATAGACTGAGAAAACCAAGGTTCCATCAGGCTGGTGGGTGACTAGTGCATCTAAGAAAGGAAGGCAGTTGTTTTTTTCTTCTTCCAGGGTGAATTTGATTCTGGGATGTTGGTTGTTTAAGTGTGTTAGGAAGGAGAGGAGTGCATCGGAGCCATGTGGCCAAACAGCAAACACATCATCAACACAGCGAAGCCACATGGTTGGTTTTTGTGGGGCAGAGTTTAAGGCTCTCTTCAAAAGTCTCCATATAAAAGTTGGCCAAGGGCGGGGCTCCCATGGCTGTCCCCCCTCTATTTGTTTGTAGAATTTTCCTTGCCAAACAAAATAGCCCGAGTTCATTGTGAACTGAAATAGGGCTGTGATATTGGGAGGAAATTTAGCTTGGATTAGCTCTATGGATTCTTTGAGTGGGACATTTGTGAATAAAGAGGAGACATCAAAACAGACCATTATGTCAGTGTGTTTGAGTGTAAGGTTTTCTATGCTGGCTTTGAAGTGGGCCGAGTTTTTATGTGTGAAGGTGTGTTGCCAGTATAGTGTGCGAGCACTTTGGCCAAATGTTTAGCTAGTTTGTATGTGGGGGAATCAATGCCATCCACTATGGGACATAATGGAACATTTTCCTTATGTATTTTTGGGAGTCCATAAATACGGGGGGGGGGGGGGGGTATGGAGTTAAATGGTTTTAATTTGTTAGTGACTTCTACAGGCCAAGAAGTGACCTTCTTAAGGAGCCTGTGGAGTTTTCTAATTTGTGAGTTGGTGGGATTGTACTCGATAGGGAGATAAGTAGCCCGATCTAACAATAGAGCATTCAGCTTACCTGTGTAATTTTGTAATTACCAGTTTGAGCATGCTGAAATCCTTTGTATCGAAATCATTAATACCAGCAATCGACAGCACCCCCCATTGGCAATATTTATATATAAACATAAATATTGCCAATGAAAACCATAACAACACTATACAATACCTAGATACACTATCTATGTATAACCTAACACCAACCATAACATCATGTATAATAAATTTAGTTTAATCTTTTATCCAAGTATAAGCAAACAGAGTTTGTGCCTGAAGTATCTTCAGGACTGAGGCAACTCATGGTAAAGGTGGAACAAGCTCTCATCACTACATGTCTTAGTATCTCCCATAATGCAAAGCACATCTCCTTGCAGACATGTATCATGCTATGCATTATGGGAAGGGCCGCTACCCAGACCAGTTGACCTTTATTGAATGTTCAAGTACAGGTCAAATTCCAAAAACTCAGCGTTGTTCCCTTCAGTAACAGGCTCACCATGCTACTGAGAAGAACTCTCAGAACCGGTTGGTTCTACACCGTGGCAGGCTCACCCCACCACTGAGCAGAGCTGCTCATTTGCTCCTATCTCATCTGAGGGGTAACAGCAACAGCCATGCCTCAGTTAATTTCATGGGCTACAGCATTGCCATTCATCACCCAAGCTTCCAACTGGTTTCGACCTTTGTTGAAGTCTCGTCAGTGGGAGCCAGACCCAGAGGTGGCGATACTAAGGTGGAAGTAATGGAGAAGTCATATTTACCTATATGAGTTGCTGAAAAGTGTCTCACCTTATTATTAAATTACTTTAATAATAAGATTTAGAGAAAGATGTTGGAAGTTTTTTTTTTTTTTCACTTGGTTAGACTATATTTGGTACAAATAGCCCCACAAATGAAGACAGATACACTACTGTTGGAAGTCCCCCCCCCCCCCCCTTGGTTAGACTATAATAAATTTAGTTTTTTCCAAGTGGAAAAAACTTCCAACATTTTTCTCTGATCCAGAATAATTTAATAATAAGGTGAGACACCTTTTTGCAACTCGTATAGGTAAATATGACTTCTCCATTACTTCCACCCTAGTATCACCACCTCTGGGTCTGGCTCCCACTGATGAGACCTCAATAAAGGTCAAAACCAGTCTGGGTAGTGGCCCCCTCCCTTAATGCATAGCATTATACATGTCCGCAAGGAGATGTGCTTTGCATTATGGGAGATACTAAGACAAAGAGTGATGAGAGTTTGGTCCATCTTCACCACGAGTTGCCTCGGTCCTGAAGATACTGCAGGTGTGAACTTTGTTTGCTTACACTTGGATAAAGGATTAAACTAAATTTATTATAGTCTAACCAAGTGGGAAAAAACTTCCAACATGTACTAGAGAAGAAATAGTTGGAAATATCATCACTTCTTCTTGCTTAGATCATATAAATATTCGGGCACCACAAAAAGTTACACTACAGCAATCATGAAGTGCAAAGTAGCAGACCATTACTTCATGGCACTTAACCTGCACATTAAGACAATATTCACACAATGCTCCACATATGAAAAGCAATACAAAACAATAATAGATGAAGAAATAGTCAATCACAAAATAAGAAATAATCTTCTGGAAACGCAGGGCACCACCAGATTCAATATCTTATACAACATTAAACTCACAAAGGAGGAAATATATAAGAAAGATGAAAAGAAAGTCAGAATTCGTTCAAAAACAAGCCAAAATCCTTGGATAATGCAACACACAATCCTAGATATACACAGAAAGGACATCCTATGGAAACAATTAAAGTAATATCCAAATAACACAGTTTTAAAAACTGAATATAAGATAACAAGGAATCGCCTTACAATGCAAAAAGAAACTACTACAGAGACAAATTAATCTCTGCAGAAAATAACATGAAACAAACCTGGCATCTGATCAACGAGCTGCTAGACTGTGTTCCCAATACCACCACTTCATAAAACACAGCTTCATGAAAGACACTAAATCCATCCAACTAGCAAATGACTTTAACCAACATTTTGTAGACTCCATCCAAGAATTACAGAGAAATATCCCCAATCTCAAAACGTGATCCCCCACTTGGACCACAAGCAAAACAGACATTATGGTTCCTTCCCAACCATAAAAGAAGCAGACCTCCTCTCCAGAATATATCAAATCAAACCAAACAAAGACACAGAAAGCAATGGTAAAAGACCTACCAGCCTAGGCCCTATCCTACTAGAATTAATAAATAAAATATTTAGAACTGGACAAAATACCAGTATGTTAACCATATACAAACATGGAAAAAGAAATTTAATCAATAATTACAGACCACATAGCAACACTAATAATTATCAAATTATGGAACAGATTGTACTAAGGAAACTCGCATCATATACAGAGAACTTTCATATTATCCCCAAAGCACAATATGGTTTTCAGAAAAATAAGGGAACAACATCTCTCTTGGAAGATTTTATGGATGTAATTAATACCGCTGTAGATAAAAACAAAATTGTCATGGTAGTCTTTATTGATTTGGCTAAAGCATTTGACACACTCACACACCTTATTAGAAAAGCTAAGACATGTTGGAATAGATGGGTCTCTGCACACGTGGTTTAGAAACTACCTTCAAAATAGAAAACACATAACATGCATCGGGTCAATCTGCAATATTTTGTGCACACTAGAAACTAAACAGATTAATATTACAGTACAGAATGATAAAACTGATCTTTTGGGAACAAAGAGACAATACCAGCTTTATATACACTGCAATGTCAGAACACAAAATACTAACAGCAAAACACTCATGTCATTATGCAGCTATACTAAAATATTATTTCGATGACAAATACAGGACAGCCATAAATACATACCATATAACAAGACCTCAGACAACTAATTATATCATATATAAATATAAGGGGCCTTTCCGTAGTGATTACACTACGGAAAGGCCCCTCAAAGGTTCTACATCCCAGTGTTACACCTGATATCTTGAGAATATAGAATTCTCAGCTATCATGGTGTAACATGAAGAATAAATAAAATAAATTAAAAACCGGCATGAAAGATAATAGTTGAATTAATTAAAAGAAAAAGAAAGATTCTTGCATCCAATAAAATATATTTAATATAAAGGTTTTGTTAAACTAACTAACTAACAAAAGAAAGAATGTATTAATATTGTGATATGATTTAAATAAGAAGAGTTAAATAAATAAGACAGAAAAGGATTAGTCATAAAAGATGGTATGTGAGAGGCTAGAGATTAAGTTAAGAAAATTCATAGAAAAATTTTGGATAGGGGATTAAATTAGAGGCTAGCAAAGGAAAACAACAGACTATCGCTCAGGGCCGATTCCCGGATTGAGACATCGTTACGGGCTCGCCGATCAAATGACGTTTGGCAGAAAAACGCCACCCTAAATGGTCAGTGGAGTAAACACAAGTAGGGGGAGGAGAAAAGAAGTTAGAAAATGTGCCGTTAGGAGAACAGGTATAAAAGGGTTGGAATCCCCCCCCCCCACGAGGGCTTTTTTGGTTTTGGTTTTGATTCTGTTCCAGGAGAGTCCTTCGCGAGCTCTTTCGTAGGAATTTCACGGTGTTTTCCTGAGTGGCGACATAGGGGTTATATCTCCACGCCACAACACGGAAACGAAAGTGAGCAGGATTTCGATTCCGTATTTCCTATGTGAGAAGTGAAGAATGCCATATAGTCGAGGAAAAGAAAGCATATTCTTTGTGTTTCGACTTCAGTGACAACTACGAGAGGGGGAAAGAAGTAAAGAAATCGATGTCCACGTGGCGAGTTGCACAGCCGATATATAGATGATTCAGAGTGTGTCTAAGCATAGTTCAACTCAAAAGGGAACATAGGAGTAGCAGATTATCGGAGAAGTTACACCAAGCTAGTTCAATCAGAAGAAGGTAAAGGCCCATATAAAAAAAAACCCAAGAAAGAAAGTTACTGTAAAATATATCTAATGTTAACTAAAATTTGTCTGTGATAAGTATCATTATTCTAATACGGAACTGTTGAAGTGACCAAGGAAAATTTATACTAGGACTTTAGTATCTGACAGAATATATTAAAAGTAGGCTGGCTAGTGT
This sequence comes from Typopeltis vanoorti, assembly GCF_054136105.1. Classification (NCBI taxonomy): domain Eukaryota; kingdom Metazoa; phylum Arthropoda; class Arachnida; order Uropygi; family Thelyphonidae; genus Typopeltis; species Typopeltis vanoorti. The sequence continues at coordinate 4,710,590 of NC_143550.1, read as the reverse complement.
TAATGTTATGTGAAAAATTAAGTGTCCTGAGAATTTTGCATGTCTATTGTAATGTATTGGAAAGTTAAAATGTCATAGTTGTGTGTTAGTGCAGAAAAGGGTTTAGTTAATCTACTTAAGTTTGAATAGTTAAATAGTGTGAATTAATCTTATTTGTCCATGTCAAGTGAATTTATGTGTTGAATTGTTATGGCGGCATGATCGTAATACTCATTATAGGATCATAGCCTAATTACTTGTAATAAGCTAATGTTAGTTTGTAAGTATTTAGTTTAGCATTAAATTGAGTAATCACAAAAAAATTGAAATTGTACCATGTTAGGGAATTTAATAAACCTTTGTTCAAATGATAAAAGAGTTGTCTGAAATTGCTGTCCAATGCACCACTTGAAAAATTACGAACCTAATCACGCGGGAAATTAATGTTAAGAAACGAGATAAAGTGTCACGACTGCAACATAGTTACACTTTCACACATATTTGAGTTCTTTCTCCTTGTTTTTGTATATAATATCTTAAACTAAATATCCCAAAAGGCACAGTATAAATACAAATATTAGGGGTACTAAGGGGAGAAATAACTTAAGTATTAGTAAAATTTTGGTGATATCTCGAGCATAGATAATAGTAGAACATAGATAAGCGGGAATTGTTAGATAGAAGAAAAATCGTAAAATGGGACACAACATAAATGGCGCAGTCGGCAGGATATAAAGTATAAGAAACTTAATAGAAGAGAATAAGAAGAAAAGGTCACAACACCAGATATGCTAAATAAACTACCTTTTGAATACAGGAAACCTTACAAGCTACAATAGCCTGAAGGACATACTATGAAGAAGAAATATGCACCCTACACACTGTACAAACTTAATGAAACACAATATATTAGTTCAGGCTTTCCAGCTGAGTGATGCATCATGACATTACAAATTATTGTGTGTGCAAGCACAAGTGTGCATGTGAATGAATTTCTCATCCTATGGCTGTAGTGAATATCACAGCTATCAAACATCAGCCTACTTCCAATACTGCAATCAAACCAATAAACAATAACTAACTGGTGTCATTCTCAGATAAACTTCGAGGATGCAAGCTGAGGCATTACATCTCAACTGAGACCAACACAAAGAGAGAGAGAGGGAAAAAAAAAAGAAAAAAATTCACATATATAATTAAGTGCTGTAGTTACAGCACTTAAATACATTAAAGCAAAAATTGTAAATATATATAATTTATTATTGTATGAATACTGTAAAAAATGTAATCTTATTCAACCGAAATTATCAATTACAACTACAGTAACTGTTATTAATATATTATACAGAAAAAAACAAACAAAAGAAAATTTGTATGAATTTCATTGTTAAAAAAACCAGAAAATGTGTTGTAAATGCATAATATACAATCATAATTTTAATAATAAAAATTGATTTTTTTTTTATAGAAATCTAGTAATCTACAGTACTTAGTTGCTGTACTTTGTCAAATAATATGTTGGAATGTCTCTTGAGACGATTATTGTACGTAAATATTTTTGAGCTAAATATATATATATATATATATTTTATCATCATCATCAGCCATTCTCGATCCATGCTGGATGAAGGCCTTTCCAAAATTACTCCAAAACTGTCTGTCCATGGCAGTCCTTTCCCATGTCACTCCTGCAAATCTGATATCATCGATCCATTGTAATTTAGATCGGCATTGTGGTCGTTTTTCCTCTCATGGAATCCAATCCAGTACTTCTTTTGTCCATCACTGATCTTGTCTTCATGAAATATGCCCAGCCCATTCCCACTACAGATGTTTCACTCTTCCTATGAAGTCAGAGAGTTTGGTTTGATTTCTTATCCATGTATTCCTTTTCTGATCAAGTTTTATGGTACCAAGACTACTAAATTGTGTTGTTCTTAATTTTTGAATTTCCTTTGCATTTAGTGTCCATGTTTCACAGCCATAAGTCAATCTGGTGATTGGATCTAGTGTCGAGGCTAGCAGGTGAAAAGACGTACTATCAGAGGGCTCCTAAAAGATTTGCAATTTTTGTTGATTTATTAAGTGTTTTCTTAGATTTAATTGCGTATTTTGAGTATATTATTGTAGTTTTATTAGTGCAGTTATTGTATTAAAGTGTTTTATAACATAATTTCAGAGAAATTATTAGTTTTTACTACTCTCGAAAATGCACCAAAAACTCGTCGTAAAAAGGCAGTGCCTAAAGCTAAAGTTGCTACTGAGGAAAGCGTTTGTCTTGAACAAAAACACTGCTGCAGTGATGATAATAATTCATTCTGAGGATACGCTGACATTAGAAATAGCTCAGTTAAAAGAAATTATTAGGAAATCGACCAGAGAATTGGAAAAGGTGGAAAAAAGTTTATTTAAACTTTGATAGGATAAGAAAAAGGATGAGAACAACAACAGGCAGGAAAATACTGAACTTTGTAATCAAAATATTAATAACAACAAGGTAAGTCAGTTAATATCTAAGAAAAAAGAGGTAATATGGTATGGTGACTCAATTTTAAAATTTGCGCTTGCCGAGGGAGTCACCACTTCTAGTTTCCTGGGAGTGAAAATTAAAAATATGACAAACATAATTGAAAACCAAAAAAGAAATGTAAAAGAAATGGTAGTACTGATAGGTACAAATAATTTAAGTGGTGACAAACATAGCATGAGAGAAGATATGAAAGGTCTGTTGGAAGAAGCGAGAAAGAAATGTGAAAGAGTAAAAATTGTAGGATTACTACCTAGATATGATAGTACTGAGTTAAGAAGGAGGGCAATGATAGCAAATGATTTCACATGCAGGCTATGTAGAAGATATGGATGTGAGTTTTTAGACGTGTGGAGTATGTTTGATGGCAGAAAAGATGTGTATAAGAATGATGCTTGCAAGTGAATTCATTTCATCAGAAACCTGGAGAAATTACTTCTTGGCATGAGACAATGCAGAGAGTCAGGGAAACTAGATCATCAAGGGAGGAATGGGGGAAATGTGTGTGAAAGTTCACCTATGGTATACAAATGTGATAAAGATATAAATGCCTTTGAACATGGTTATGGATGTGGTGAAGGAGTGGAAAAATATGCTTTGGGTTCAGACCTTTTAAGTATGTCTGGGGAGGGAAAAGAGAAAATTCTAGAACAAGACCAAATACATTACATATCCAATTATAAGAATAGGCTAGGTAGTAATTTATTATGTCTATACACAAATGCCAGGAGCATTAGAAACAATGGGGTTGAGTTTGTTGCTTTATTGAATATGATGTGGCCTAAGATTGTTGGCATTAGTGAAACCTGGCTAACAGAATCAGATATGGTAAATGGGATCGAGTGTAACAGATATACTATTTTTAGGATTAAAGAAGAGATAGGAGAGGAGGAGGAGGAGTGCTACTAATGATATCAGATGACTTAAGTCCAGTTAGGGTAGAAATACAAGAAAACAATGATGGTAACAATGTCCCATGTAGCGATGAGTTTGAGTCTATTTGGTGTGAAGTGGAGGTTAACAGAATAAAATATGTGGTGGGGTGTTGCGACAGACCTGGCAGCTCAGTTGTAGGGGACGAAGAAATGCATCACCAATTTAGCCTTATGGGTACCAAGCGAATGATCATTATGGGTGACTTTAATTTTCTAAACATTGATTGGGTAGAAGAGAAATCTCATGATCAGAAAGAACAGGAATTTATTGAATTGTTGCAAGATAAATTTCTCAAGCAGCATGTGAAAGAAGGAACTCGAGGTCAAAGAGTGTTGGATATGCTCATAGCATCAGAAGGGATTCCTGTCAGGAATATGGCTATTATACCACCAATTGGTGACAGTGATCATGCTGTTCTTTTTTGGGAAGTATCTACTTTTGAAGCTCTGATTAAATCAGGCTACATGCTGAATTACAAAGCTGGAAATTATGATCAACTTAGAAGAATACTATCTTTGGTCCCATGGTATCAGCTACTGAATGGAAAAGATGCCAGCAATGCATGGGAATCTTTGAAAAAGTGCTTGAATGAGGCGGTATCTGAATGTATCCCTAGTGTTCAAAGAATAAATAGGTTGGGAGTGAAATGGATGTGCATCCTTATTAAGCTAGAGATCCACAAGAAGATGATGATGTGGAAAGAATATCGTGAGAGGAGTTATGAAATATATAAAGCTCAGGCCAGAAAAGTAATGAGTATTGTGAGTAAAGCTAAAACGGAGTATGAAAATAAATTATCCATGCAAGTTAAAGGCAATTCAAAAGAATTTTATCGTTATGCCGCAAGGAAAAGAAAGAATGAATTTGGAAGAATAACTTTATTGAATGCAGATGGTACACGAGTGTTGGAAGCTAAGGAGATTGTTCAGTTAATGAGTGCTCACTTTGCTAAGATATATCAATCAGGTGTATGTAGCATGGTGCTACTGCTACGTTGGATGAAGAGTTAGAGGTTCATGAAAATGAGGTTGAAGAGCTCTTGCATAACCTGGATAAGAATTTGTCAATAGGGACAGATTGAATATCTGCCCGTCTGTTAAAGGAATGTTCGGCTGAATTGGCTAGGCCTTTCACACATTTGTATAACTTGAGTCTCAGCTCAGGAATGATACCACAGGAATGGAAGGAATGTATGATAGTTCCATTGCACAAGGGTGGTGCAAAAACTGATGTGTTTAACTACCGACCTATTAGTATCTCTGGTGTGGTAGAGAAGATTTTAGAGAAGTTGGTAAGAACTCACATACAGAAATGGTTAGATAAGCATTCTATACTCTGCAGGGAACAGCATGGATTTACTAAAGGAAGGTCATGTTTTAGAAATTTGCTCATATTTTATAACAATGTTATGGCCAAGTTGGATAAAGGGAATGGATACACTATGATAATGTTGGATTTTTCTAAGGCATTTGATAGGATACCACACTATAGGCTGCTGTGTAAAGTGGAGAATATGGGATTGGAACATAATCTATTAACTTGGATCAGGGGATGGTTGACAGATGGATATCAAAAAGTGGTATACAGTGGGTGTGAATCTGCCAGATTTAAGGTGACCAGTGGTGTACCTCAGGGTTCAGTCATTGGGCCATTATTGTTCAATCTATACATTAACCACCTTACCGGCCGTTATGGATCAAATACGCATCCGCATACGCTTCGTATCCATCATATATTTCATTGTTATAACAATGGTATTACAATTTTAATAAGCACTTCGCATCCATGATAAAGTGAACGTCTATAGACGTCTTGGCCGGTAGCGTGGTTAATGACATCAAGAAGAGTCTATCATCAGATTTGCAATTGTTTGCTGATGATGCAAAGATAGGCAGGGTAATCAGGGATGCTACTGATATTCAGCAATTACAAAATGATTTGAATACACTGGAAATCTGGGCAAACAAAAATGGCTGTCAGTTTAATGTTAAAGTGTAAAGTTATGCATTCTGGCATGATCAGAGTTCCAGCAGCATATTATATTAGCTGGGTTATGCTACAAGAAACTGAAGAGGCAAGGGATCTTCGTGAATTGGTGGATAAGAATTTAAAGTTCAAAGGTCACATAGCAAAAGTTGCAAATACAATTCAGAGGATAATTGCTATGTTGAAGCAAACCTTGACATGTAAGGATAAGGAAGTAATTTTCCCTCTTTATAAGGCTTTGATAAGACCACACTTGGATTACTGTGCGCAGATTTGGTCTCCCCGGGTTCCAAGGGCATAAAGAAGCTGTGGAAAGGGTGCAAATAAGTTACAAAGATTATATCCGGATTATGGGATTTAGATTGTGAGGACAGATTGCAAGTATGTGGATTAGAGACTTGGGTTAACAGGAGAAAAAGGGGTGATATGACAGAGGTCTATAAACTTTTGAATGGGTGTTATAGCATTTCAACTGATGAAATTTTTCGTTATATGGAAGGTAGGGAGAGAACACGGGGGCATCCATGGAAGTTAAATTTATTTGCAGTCAAGGGAGGGTAAAGAGCTAGGTTTTTCTCCCAGAGAGCAGAGAGTGAGTGGAATAATTTGCCCTTATGGGTAGTGAGTGCATCTAGTGTGAATGAATTCAAGGGTAGGTATGATAGCTGGGTTGGGTAATTTACAGCCTCCCTCGACGAGTCCTTGATTCCCTTTAGGTCTCAGATAATAATAATAATATAGAAAGAGTACATTGGTTAAAAACTTTTATTTTCAGGCATAATGGTAGTTGGATTTTGAATATTGAATGTAGTTTTCCAAGTACTTTCCACCCAAGCATCATGCATCTTTTAATTTTGTCCATGATATTTGCTTCCATTGATATCTGTTGTCCTAAGTATATGTAATGATCTACCTGTTTATTTTCATCATTATTGATTTTTATTATTTCTGGTTGGACAGAGCTATTGAACATAACTTGAGTCTTCTTTAGGTTTATCTTTAGTCCAGCTGTTTTGCTAGAAATTTGGAGTTCTTGGATATGAGTCTATAATTCATGAGCAGTTGAAGTAAAGATAAGTATGTCATCTGCAAAGTGTAAATGGCTTAAATATCTTCCATTTATCTTCAGACCTTCCCTTTCCCAATCAAGGTTTGAATACTTCTTCTAGGCATGCTGTGAATAATTTTGGAGATATTGTGTAACCCTGTCTTATACCTCTCTGTATTTCCACAGTAGAGATGTTTCCATTGAAATGAATTGCTGCTGTGGCATTGGTGTATGGTGATTTGATGGTCTTAATGTAAGGCTTCTCCACTTGTTGGTTTCGTAATGCTTTATGTATTGCACAAATCTTTACTGAATCAAAGGCTTTCTCATAATCAATAAAACCAAGACATAATGATAACTGATATTCATTACACCGTTCAATAATCTGTTGTACAACTTGAATATGGTCCATTGTACTAAAGCCACTTTTTGAATGCCCACCTGTTCTTTTGGTTGTGCTAGGTCCAGAGTCATATAAAGCCCATGAGTTAAGACTTTGTAAACAACCGATAGTAGACTGATGGGTCGGTAGTTCGCTAAGTCTTCTATCTCACCTTTTTTATGTAGCAGAATTAGGGTAGCCTTCCTCCATGTACTTGGTACATCATTTTTCTTCAAGTATAAAGTAAATAGTTTTGCTAAAAGTTTGTAGATCATTTCTCCATCTGCTTTTAGAAGTTCAGCTATAACTCCATCACCTGCAACTTTTCCATTTTGCAAGCTTTGGATGCTCCACATAACTTCTGGTAGAATCTGTGGTACTTCAGCTATTTCATAGTTGTCTTCTTCATTTAATTCATCGTCCTGATATAATACTAAGTAAAATTCTTCAATTCTTTTTGCTATAGTATATCTATCTCTGGTTATGGTCCCATCTTGTAGTTTGACTGCAATCATCTGTTTATTGCTGTTCATCAATTGCTGTTTGGCTTTTTTTTGAGACTACAGTTGTTTGTTGTATGAATTTACAATTGAATTTTCTTAATTCTTCTGTGATACGTTTTCTGATCATTTTGCACAATTCAGTGTATTCAATTTTATCTTGTAGGTTTTTTGATTGTTTCATTTCTCTTTGTTTATTCAGATAGTTTGTCTCGTTTATGTTCTGTGGTACTCAAGTGAGCATTGTAAAAGGTTTTGGGTAATAATGTCTTACTTTCTGATGGATCAGAAACCACTGGTCCATGGCTCTTTACTCAATATATTCAGAGCTGCTCTTATATATATATATATATACACAAATATACAGGTATCTCCATGGAGTCAGAAGGCTCATCGTGGAAGATCCATTATTCCATGCCTATCGTGCTTCTCCTTAAACTCATTCACTGATGAAGCACTCAATACCTCTGGAAACTTATTTGTCACTCTCCCTCTAAGCAAAAAAAAAAAAAAAAAAAAAAAAAAAAAAAAAAAAAAAAAAACACCCTTGCTAACCACACTATTATACAACTTCCACTGGTGACCTCTTGTTCTCTTCTTTCTTGCCATATATACTAAAAAAAATCTTCAATGTCAATCCTATAAAACCCCTTTTAACAACTTAAATGCTTCTCTCATGTCTCCTCTTTTTTACCTATCAGCTAGTGTTTGAAGGCCACAGACCATCAATCAATTCTCATAGGGAGCATTCCATAGCCTGCCACAATCTTTGTCACTCACCTCTTGATCCTCTCCACTGCTTCTTGATTCCCAAGAAATCCAGGAGTCCAGATCAATGCACAGTAGTCTGGATGTGACCATATTAAAGCCTTATATAAGGGAACAATAACCTCTCTATCACTCCTTGTTAGAGTGATCTTCAACAACCATGTAATATGATGTTTTGATTACTTCTGCAATATGCTTTCTAAACTTCAACTCCTGTCCACAATCACCCCAAATCCATGGCCTCCCCAGTTTCCTGTAGTTGATTTCCATTAATATAGTACATAGCTTGTAATCTCTTCCCAAAGTGCATCACCTTACACTTGGCCACATTAAGTTAGCAGCCATTTATCTTGCACATATTGATAGTCTATTTTTAAATAATTTAAAAATTTAAGTCTTCCTGCAGGATCTCTAATTCACTTTCATTTAAAATTATGAACCATTTGTCTTCCCCTCATCAAACAATTGAATATTACCTGTCAAATCATTTCCTACATCATTCATATACAAATTAAACAACAGAGGACCAAGTACTGAGCCACCGGTCACTTGCCTTCTACTGAACACAACTTCCCCATAAACCACTCTTTGATAATCTGATCATCAACCACCCTCTAATCCAAATCACCAGATTCATATCCATCCCAACTTATGCAATAGGGTTCTATGTGGAATCTTGTCAAATGCTTTTGCAAAGTCAAGCAATATCACTGAGAAGCCATTTTCCTTATCCAATTTCATTGTTACTTTATTATAAGAAGCAAGCAAATTACTAAGGCATAATCTACCCTCCATAAAATAATTTGTCCATTATAGAGTATATCATATTTCTCTCCACCCAGTTCTGAATTGTGTCTTTCACCAATTTTTCCAATACTTTAACCATGACCATGAGATGCTGATTGGCCTATAATTTGCTACTTCTGTCTTGGAGCCTCCTTTATGCAATGGGACTATTTTGGAATACTGGCACCTTCCCAGGCTGAGGCTCAAATTAAACTGCTTGTTGAGAGGAGCTGATAATTCCTTTGCACATTCTCGTAACACATGGGCCAGTATGCCATGTAATCCCATGGCTGTGTTTATATTGATGTTGTTAAAATCTATGTTTTTATTGTTAAATCTAATTCTTATTAATTAATTCTTGTTCGGCTGCACCTTTGTAAAATATTTACGTTCTCTCGTTCGAAACTTATCTTCTTAACCTTTACTATACTTCCGACTCATCAACAGTTACGTTACCTCTATCTTGTGGCCGCAATTAGTAAGGCTCACGTGTGCAAGATGTCGAGAACAAAGAAAGTGCCTCGGGCTGGAGCCAATCTCTTTGTCTGATTTACTGGTGTTTATTCTAAATTAAATTTTGGAAAATTTGTTTGTTAGTCGGCTGCACCACCAAAATTCTAGGATAAGAGGAGAATCTCCCTCCAAAGAATAGAACACCCAGTATGACACACAGCTCCTTCCTTTCCAATGTATTGCTATACCAAATTACAAATATTTCTTACTCTGCAGTCGCAGTAATATCTACTTTAAGACACATAGGTTCGATTTTATGAGTAGTACATTGGACTTAGAGATCAGGCAAGTTATTTTGACAAGAAAACAATTTATTCATCACTAAGCAACAAATACACAAACGACATAAATTAATTGACTTAAATTTAATATGTACGCTATATCTAACAACTCAATATAAGTTATACGATCATTTCTCACAATCATCTGAATCTTAGCAGGACTACTTGTCTAGAATTTTTCCTCCTTTCTTAACTTTACATATAATCAGATCGTCAGCGTATAAAAGTTCAGCCTTACGGAATGACTACAACAATTAAATACAAATATATTCACAATTCAATTCAGCTAGGCTTTTTCTTACATAGAGTAAATTAATTCAATTGTTATCTCAAGGCCTAAAGTCTTGCAACTCTAATTTTAAAACAATTCCATAAATTCAAACCACCGCCACAATCTAAGTTTCTTTCTGACTAAATAACGGAAAGTTCTTACTTTTCATGAAGTCTGGTCCTCTATAGCTGATTATCTCTTCTTGTTTCCGTTAGACCTCGTCACTGTACCTGGACATTTTTATGCCAAATTTGCAAGACTTCTTTCTTGTTATCGGCGGACAATTTAATTCCTACGGCTTGGAAGTTCGGGATCTGGTTTCTCCTAATACGATGTGCCTTAGTTGTATCATTCTTCTGGCATTGCTTCGTGAATACAGGTCTCCGAATAGGATAACGATTCTAGTGAAGCTCAGCTGCCGTCAACAATCATCGTACTTTCTTCTAAACTCCTCGGCTATACCATCACGAGTCCAACTTTCTCGTCGGAACTCCACGTGACTTCCTGTCCCACGAACAGAAACTCCATTCTAGAATGTACTCAAACTCCCAGGAACAGACTAAACCAAACAAGTAAGCCTCGATGCAGCAAACTCCTATTTATATGGTTCCAATGACCTTCGCTTTACTTACGTCACAGTCCCCTGGGTACCCGGATGCTCTGCACCCACCACCCTCGTCGATCGGTGCATTTAGATGGGAAACCCCGTGTAATGTCGACCATCGCATTTGCAGTGGCCTCAGGTCATGACTTAATCCCTTAATCTGTCTGCAATTTTTGTTGCCTAGAGGTATACTTAGACACAATTTACTTTATATGTAATTTCCTTTGTTCTTACACAAAACATTTGATATTACAAATAATTCAAAAAAAAAAAAAAAAACATTATTTCCATTTCAATTAACACCAAATTTTTCTATTAATACACAAGTATTTTAGTGGGACTTAGCATACTTGTAAAATCTGCATAAAAGGTATTTTATTACAAAAACTCCTTTTATTCAAGATTTTACAATGGTCTGCAATATTTTAAGCACTTCTATTCTCCTATCAGTCAATGCCACCACCTAGATGGTACACCCTTGCAAAATGCTCCCTCAGTAATCCAACTATTTGGTTTTGTTCTGTTACCTCCTCCCACCATCAGCATTTCATAAAGTCACTGCTCCTTTTACTTGCCACATAGTAAAAGAACTCTTTAGGATTTGTTTTGGCCTCATCAACTAGTTTTCTCTGATAATTAGCTTGGAATAACCATACAGTTCTTACAATTCAAGGTGACCCTTCTTGCTTGTGTTGTTCATGGGGATGCAGTTTTTCTTTTTCTTTATAATCCCACTACAACCTTTTCTTTGTACACAACTCCTGCTTAATGAAGCTATTAATCTAACTCCTACCTAATTTATCCTTCTGACTCTGGGTATACATTATGATACTGCTTTCTTCACATATCCCTTGACCACCTCCCATATCTCTCCCCTCCAAATGCTCATGCTATGGCACTGCTGAAAGCTCATTCCTCAGCTTGTCATAATCACATACTTTGGTGACATATGGAAAACACTCATAAGATCACTCAACACACTGGAGTTCAACTTTGCAGCCAATTATAGAATGCACCTGTATAACAATGACCACTAACACATGCCCCATTTGTTTGGTGTAACGTTTCATTTGAATTTTGATAATATTTAGCATTCGGTTATGTTTTAACCTGATACTTTAGCTTGTTTCTGTTCTGTTTTAAGCTATTTTGTTGCATTTTGTGTGCCCAGATGAAGCTAACAGTCAAGTCGGCAAAACTAGTAGGCTACACTCTGTACAAATCTCCGACCAATTAAAAACTTAGTTTTATATGTTTCCTTGTTAATATTCAGTGGTCAAAAATAACATTATCACAATTAGCTTTGATCTTATAAACCGTCCGTAGTGTATATAGTACTGTCAAACAGTGTGTGGAGAAAGTCTGAGATCATCTAGAAGCTGCAGTCTCATTTCCCTTAATTCCAATGTGACTGGGAATGCAGCACAACCAAATATCAAAATTAAGGATCTTGATTTTGTACAATAGTTGTAAAACCTCACAAGACACTGGATGTGGATTACACACAGGAGACGAGAAAAAATGGCCTTTAACCTCCCTACTGGCCAAGGTGGATGAAATAGTGAGACCAAATTGCACTTCTTATCCATGTTATTCAACTGGTGTTACAGAATCATATCCAGATTTAGCTGGGTGTCTATAGAAGTCATGGCCGGTTGGGGAGTTAAAGAACTCACTGAGTCTGTAAAAATAACACCCTATTGGAAGTGGTTTTCTTTTAAATGCCCAGGTGCAATCTGAATAACATACAATTTGCAGAATAATTACTGCAGTCAAGTGGGATCCGGTTTGGATATAGTAATGACAAAAACACAGCAGCACAGCCGACAGAGGTTCTTCGATCTTGAACCATCAGTATAGATGGGCAAGGAATCAGAGTGGGCAGTTCTGTGTGCATTAAAAGATAGCAGGTAAATGAATGAGCACGAGACTTCTATAATTGACAAAGTGAGATGTTGCAGGATGGAGGGAAAACCTGTTATGGAGTAATACTGTTATTTTTGGTATAGGTAATGTTGTCACTATTCATTCCAGCAGCTTCCATAATCTCTAACACAAGCACACATATGAAAAGGACATATGGCAGTCTGACTTGTGTGATGTTGAGATTTCCAATGTAGAGAAAAGAGACCAGTCCATGTAGGATGCTCTGGAATAGATTTTATTTCTTCATGGCACAGTTAAGAGCTAACTGTTTCTGTTTGCTTCAGCATAAAGTCTTTGAGCGAGGAATGCAAAAGAAAGCAGTAGCTATCCACATACTCTGCTGATGGATGGGGTCTAACTATCTAAGCGTGCACTCCCTTGTAGTGCTGTAAACCTGAGAAGTGCACAAAACAGAGCAAGGAATCAATCAGCCCCCCCCCCCCCCCCCACTCTGTAGAGGATAGAATGTGAAGGAGATTCAATGCTTTTTTGCATTTGTTAATAAGTTGATGAATGTGTATAAAGAATGCAAATTTTCTATCAAAGATGAGTCCCAAGAACTTGTCCTCTCATGCTACTGTAATAATACTTTGTTCCATTCTTAAATCTGCATCTGGGTAAAGAATACATTTTCAGCAGAAGTGTACACAGACACTTTTTTCTGCTGAAAATCTGAACCCATTACTAAGAGCTCATGAAGAGACAGTATTAATTGTTTGTTGAAGTTGTCTTTCAATTATTCTCATGTTGCAGGAGTGACAGTAAATTGTGAAGTCAACATAAAAAGCACTGCTTGCTGTAGCAGGAAGCTTTTCAGTGATTTAATTAACTCTGATAGCAAAAAGTGTCACACTTAAAAACAGAACCTTGAGAATACCTTCTTCTTGATATGACTGAGATAAAGTTCATCACAATCAGACTTGAAAGATTCAGCTAAAAGAAACTTTTTAATAAAAACAGGAAGGTGTTCCCTCAAACTGAAGAGGTCTTTTAATATGCCATATTCCTAGGCTGTGTCATATGCTTTTTCCACATAAAAGAAGAAACAAGATGTTCTAATTTCAGGAAAGTATCTCTTATGCATGTTTCTAAACAGACCAAATGGCCCAATGCATACTGAATACAAGAGAGGTCTGGCATTAACTGTTTTCTCCAACATTGATAGCTGGTTAGAGTAATATGTCAATAATTATTTCCTTGTGATGGATCCCCTTCTGGTTTTCAGATGGATTTATGCCAAGCATCTGAAAACTCTTCTCCTATAAGTATTCTGTTGTATAGTAAGAGAAGGAGATTCATGGAAGATATTTTATCTCATAATGGATGTCATCAGGACCTACTGCAGTGGCATGAAAGAGTAGAAGAGCTCCTTTTAGTTAATATTTAATGAAAGACTGATTTATACAGTTCTAGTGCAGTGGTAGAAAAGTTTAGTCACTGTTTCTCTTGTTTCTGTTTCAATTTTAAAAATTTAGGAGTATAGAAAGCTGTTGCTGAGATTCTAGCAAAGTGTTTGCAATAGTTTTAGGATTAACTACAACATTTCATGTTCCAAGATAGAAAAATGGTGCATTTTACGAGAGAGTAGTCTGAAAAGTTCTTGGCCTCGACCATAGATGGCAACACTATCGGCAAGATTTTTTTTTTCTTTCTAAGTTGGTACATCTGTCATAAGCATTCATGTGAAATTGCAAGTCATTCTATCAAGTAGTTTATTTAATACAGCTGTCTGAAGCAAAATTGTTGCCTGTATCCCTTAAATGGATAAAATTGAGTATCATGCAGTTATAAAATTCTTTGTAAAAGAAGGTTTAACGCCAAAAGAAATTCATTCGAAGTTCATAAAAGTTTATGGGCACTCTTCGTCTTCATTTTCGAAAATTAAGAAATGGGCTGCCGAGTTTAAACATGGCCGTACTAGCCTTGAAGATGATCCACGTGAAGGAAGTCCAAAACGTGTAACAACACCAGAAATCATTGATCAAGTGCACAATATGGTACTGGATGACCGCCGAGTCAAACTGCATGAAATTGCTGAGACTATAGGCATTTCAAAAGAACGTGTAAGATATATTTTGCATGAAGAATTGGAAATGAAAAAGCCTTGAGAAAGATGGGTGCTGTGCTTGCTCACAGTAGATCAAAAATGAACTCGCAAGAAAATATCTGAACAGTGCTTGGAGCGTTTCACAAAGAATAAAACTGATTTTGTGCATCGATTTATTACTATGGATGAGACTTGTATTCACCATTACCCACCACAATCCAAACAGTAGACAGAAGCCAGTTGTTCAGCACCAAAGAAGATAAATCGGTTCCATCAGCAGGAAAGGTCAAGGCATCAGTGTTTTGCGATGATAAAGGCATTTTGTTTATTATCTTGAAAAGGATAAAACAATAACTGGGGAATGTTATTCCGATCTTTTAACCAGACTAGACGAAAAAAATTCGTGAAAAAAGACCGGGTTTGCAAAAGAAAAAAATCATCTTTCATCAGGACAATGCACCTGTCTACAAAGGTGTTTTGGCAATGGGAAAATTATGGGATCTGCACTATGAATTGTTGGCACATCCACCCTATTCCCCAGATTGGGCTCCCTCTGACTTCTATCTCTTCCCAAAACTAAAACTTTTCCTTGCTGGTCAGCGTTTTTCATCAAATCAAGAGGTGATTGCAGCTGTAGAGGGGGTATTTTGCAGATCTTACTGAGAACCACTACAGGGATGGGATAATGGCAATGGAGCATCACTGGAATAAATGTATTAGTCTTAAGGGAGATTATGTTGAAAAATAAAAATAATTTTGAAATCATAAATTCTTTTTTCATTGTTAGGCCAAGAACTTTTCAGACTAACCTCGTACATCCACATTTCATTTTCTGGCTTTTATCCCATACAGTTTTTGCACTGGTTGTTTGATTAATCAATGCTGTAAATTGGATCCAAGATTGATTTTGACTCTGATGTATGTTTTTAGAATTGTGTTTGTTGCTGCCTCGACAATACAATTTGTTACATACTTCACTGCTTTTGTGATAGATGTTTGATTGTGTGCTTCATCATTAAATTTTGCAAGATAGGAAAACACATTCCAGTTAGCCTGGTCCATTTTCCACATGGTATCCAGATCATCTATAGGAAAATGAAAGTTTCTATAGATGATTTCTTCAACATCCCAAATGAGCAGTGGAAAGATGACATGGGAGCAGATTGTAAGATCAATTACAGAACATGAGCAGGTTGGCATATTGCAAAAGGTATTCATTTCTATTATTAAGAAGGGAGAGATCATGATTGTCGAGCATTTGCTCAATGATATGACCTTGAACATTCGTGTTAGCACTAACCCCAAACAGTGTTATCTCCATTATGAAGAACACTAATAAAATTCCTTAAGTTTGGATCCTCACTGGGTTTTAAATATGCTTTCTGCATACAAAAAACAGAAAGGTTCATGTTTCTACAGCACAACCTTGATATCATAAGAATATACAACCTTGATGTCACCTTTTCAGCATAAGAAGATTACAGGATAAATGTAATGGTGGTGGTGGTTGCTAGCTTCCTCTTTGCACCTTGATATATTTTGTTCCTTTTTTTATCTTTTGTATTTCTTTTTCATCCTTTCACCTCTGGTATGCATGGTAGTGGGCTTGATGATGCAGAGCAAGATTTATTAACATCATTTATTCCTTTATTACCACAGGTGGCAGTAATAGAAATCTGCTTCAGAGTACAAAAGTAGATGGAATAAATGAGGAAGAGGAAAAGCAGGTTGATGTGCTTGCAATTGTACTGAAAAGGGATGTTGGGCAGCTGTTGCTCTTGTTTTAACAGGCCCAACAGTAAGAGGAGGAATGTGTGCCAATTCACTGGAGCAGTGACAATGGAAGTACCTGTCTACGGATGGGTGGATTTGGAATTTATATAAGGTTAATAATTGGGTGGGTGTGGGTGTAAAATACCTTCTTTAACAGAAAAGAATGCAGAGTTATTTAGAGGTAAATGTCAGTCCAAGGAGAGAAAGAGATCCAATCCTGTCTAGTGATGTGTGTATTACTGAGGATGAGGAAAGGTCAGCTGAGATCCCTCTTGCGAGAGAAAAAAGGCAGAAAGTGAATGATCCTGACAAGGATTACCTAGTCCACCAAAGGATGGTGTGGAGATCAGTGTTTAAGGCACTGCCTGCAGTCATGATGCTTGGGATGGCCAAGTTTTACATTGTTTACTGAAAGAGTAGGATGAATGGAGTGTTCTATCATCAGCAAAGCTGTGGATAGGATTGATGGGAATTGAGATTATATACAAGAGAAAGAGGGTAGATGATAGAACGGAGCCCTAAGGCACTCCAGCACTGATGGCAAATCTCGAAGTGTGGATGCCATCTACCATGACATGTAGGGAACGACCAGAAAGAAAGCTGGCTATCCAGTTACAGAGTGGTAGGTAGCTGAACGAAGGCAGTTTGCAAAACAGGCCTCAACAAACATGATCGAAATCCTGGAAATGTCAAAGGAAACAGCCCATGTTTATTCAAACCTTTTCATGGCATATGTGCAGCAGTGGGTGATATAAGCTAAGATATCAGCTATGGATCTGGATTGGTAAAATCCATAATTGTGGTTGCTGATTAACTGGTGGGCTTCTAAGTAGTGAAAAAATTGACTGTTGATAACTTTCTCCATTATTCTGGAGAGGACTGAGGTGATGGCAATTGGTTTGTAGTTGCTGATTGGTAATCTCCCTGTTTTTAAAATGTGTTGGATATATATAGCATGCCTTATACAAACAATATTCAGAATTCATTTTCATTTTCATTCATCTTCAAGGCCCACTTTTCCTAACTGGGTTGTGGGAGCAGCAGCTGCAAGAGGAACTTCTAATGGTCACAATCCTCTGCCACCAAGCTCAGGTGTTCTGGTGGAGCTCCCAAACATGTCCACCCAAGATTTTGGATATAATTTATCCAGCGAGTCCTTGGTTTTCCACCCTCTGGCTTGGCAAAGAGGGCCTGCTGGGGGAGCCTCTCTTGTGGCATTCTGACTAGGTGCCTGTACCAACGTAACTGTGATCTCTCAACACGGAGAAGCAATGGTTGAATATTGAGGGTTTCCCAAATTTCAGAGCTTCTGACTCTGTTGAGTCTTGTCAGCCCTGCAACCCCTCGAAGGAACCTCATTTCAGGTGCATGGATTCTTGATATTCACTATACGAATGCCATAAAGGTGTGCTTGTATTATGTAATGACAGTATTACATCTCCTAGGAGCTGTGTCTTACATTATGAGAGAATATCAAGAATAGTGAGGGAGCTTGCTCCACCTTTGCTTCGAATTGCCTTCGCCGATAGTTTTTCGGCATTGAAACTCATAGATCGTAGTTATCGATCTTGAGTTTCACTTACTGGCTATATAAAAATATAGGATTCTTATCCATTTAATAGCTAAATGGACCTCTTCTATTGTGAGACTAGTCATCGCCCTGATCTGCACCTCTTGGATGTCCACAACTG
The DNA here is from genome assembly GCF_054136105.1 of Typopeltis vanoorti. Taxonomy (NCBI): domain Eukaryota; kingdom Metazoa; phylum Arthropoda; class Arachnida; order Uropygi; family Thelyphonidae; genus Typopeltis; species Typopeltis vanoorti. The sequence goes on along the minus strand of NC_143550.1, from coordinate 4,692,572 downwards.
CTGGGCCACCCGGGTTAAGAAGGCTCTCAAAGTATTCCCTCCATCTGTGGAGGATATCCTTCTTGGTTGTTAAAAGTGCACCATCAGAGGCCTTAATTGCCCTTGCTGTGATAATTTCATCCCTCGAAGGAGGCGGATTATTATGCCTCCTTCAAGGTATTCAATTTATAATTTGTATATTTATATCTTTCTCCAAAGCCTTCTGCTTTGCTGTCTTTACTGCCTCAGCAGCAGCAGCAATTCGTGCCTCAGTGTACCAGAAACGCATCTCAGGTGACCTGACCCTAAGCCATGTTAGTTAGGCCTCCTTTTTTGCCCGGACAGCTTTTTGGGCCTCTTGGTTCCACTAAGGTGTCCTTTTTTCAATACCTGTTGCCACGCCTAGCCGCTTTCTGCCACAGCATGAGAGTGCAGAGGCAGTGACAGCAGTTCTGAACAGCTCCCACTCCTCCTCAACATTTGCAGTATGCTTGAGGATCTCTTTCAGAATTCATTTTGGAAACAAAAAAAAATTGATATTTTGGAACTCACTAATGAAATCATTTGTGGAAAATAGGAAGCCTGTATGGGGGTGGCTGTAAAGTTCTGATAAACACCTAGAAACAAAAATGATATTAAAGCAACTCTTCTTATATATCCTAAAAGAAAAAGAGCAAATTATTACAATTTGATGAAACATGAGATTAAAAGGATTTAAGATATGATCTTTCTTGTGGTTATATCAGTTGCTTTAATATCATTTTTGTTCTAGGTGTTTATCAAAACATTTCAGTCCCCCCGCCCCCCATATAATAATTGGTGGTTTTACAAAGGTTCAGCTGACTGATGACAGCTCTGGTTTGATTAGAATACATTCTTTGTTATGAGCATGATTCTTCCACAATGGGAATAAATATAAATTATCAAATCTATTGAAATTAAGGTGACATAATAATGCCAGAAGTCACTCTTCTGCAGGACTTTAGAAGTCTTTTTCCAATGGACCTTGAACTTAAATTTGGTATTATGTTTTGCAAGATTAGATTGTTTTTGGTTGATTGTGCTTGATACAATTTGGATGTTTCTCACAATGAACAGCTGCAGATTTACTGGAATGTCAAAGGAGGACAAGCCACAGGTGCAAGAATCTTATACATGGCATGGTAACTGGAAAATTAATATAATGTAATAAAAAGAAATCAGCATGTTTTTAAATTTATTAAGTTTCATTCAAAACAGCTTCCTCTAGAGTTCAAACACTGAGCACAACAGTAACAAATGACCTGGAATACTTTCGGAAGGCATCTTTTGGTATACTATTCAAAGTTCTCATCATGCCTCCTGAATGGTGTCTATTTCATCAAAACAGCATCCTTTCAGTGATGCCTTGAGTTTTAGGAACAAGAGCTGTTGCTTCTTTTTTTTTGGTGTTTAAGCAGCACAACCAATTCTCTGCAGCAAACATTTCACATCTAAATTATAGACAGCATTAATAGTATGTTTACTTGGAACAGACTCTCAGCATACATTAATATCGTATAAAGTGATCAGCATTATTTTGATTTTTCTTCACAAAATGGTTTTGTTCTGGGAGAGTTTGATTTCCATTTGGCACTCTGCCAGTGTTAGTTTCAAGCTCATACTGAAAATACCATATCTGGTCATTTGTAATGACTGAATTCATTAAGTTTTAGTTTCTTTCAGTGATTTCAATGATTTTTCTACAGCATTCAATTTGTCATCTTTTTGTAAATTTGATTAATTTACCATATATGGAATTAACTGCGTGCACTTTTACTCCTTTCATATGTAGTAATTATCTGATAAACTGTTTTCTTATTAACATTTTCAGAAATCATTCTGAGCTTTACACATGTTCAGAATGATTTCAGACAAACAAACATGACACTTGGTTCTTTAGATGAACTTTTTTTCAAGTAATTCTCATGTGCACTAATGGCTCAGGATTTTGATTTCCAGTGATTCACTGTCATGATGGAAATATTTCTGACATGTCTGAGACATTTATCTGCCATAAACTTGTGGCACAGAAACATTTATAATGTTTCTGTGGCATTTATAACCAGCTTAACACAAAACTTAATATTTATACCATTTTAATTTCATGTAACAAACACAAGGCAAATATTGGATGGGAGATAGTTTGATTTCTAAATTATGTCAGTAAACATGGGAACGCAGAGCTGAAACAAAGTTCTGAGATCTTGTTTTTGAAATAGCATTGTTTATAAAGAGATCAGATTTATTAATGAAGGCAGATAATAAAATGACAGGCTTGTTGTTAAAACAATCAGTGCAATCAACCAGAGGTCTGGACAAGAACACCCCCACTTATAAATCTTGGGAATACTATACAAACTACAATCTATGATGGTCCATAATATGACTTAATTTCTAGGTTAGAGAAATCATATGCTCCCTCCTTTCTTCAATGGCTTTCCCTGTTTTTAAAATAGTATTGTTTATATAAGGACCAGATTTACTGATGAAGGTAGATAATAAGATAGCAGGCGTGTTACTAGAACACCTTATTTTATAAATCTTGGGAAGACAATACAAACTACAATCAGTGATGGTTCATAACATGACTTAATTTTCAGGTTAAGGAAAGCATATGCTCCCTCCTTTTTCCAATGGCTTTTCTTGATGTTCATGAGATTCGTTGTACCTGTGGTTTATTTTGGCTAATCCAGTAGATCTGTTGCTTGCCACGTCATGAGGAAATCAAAATTACATCAAGCACAATAAACTGAAACAGTTTAGTCTTGCAGAACATGCAAATCACCTTTAGGCAGAAGGTCCTTTAGTAAAGACTGAAATACAACATAAAAGCAATTTCTCATGGAGAGATTATATAAGAGCTGCAAAACAATGCTACTTTGCTATAATTTCATAGTTCTGATGGGTTATGCTTATCCACATTATGGGAGAAGATACACCTTGTTGCTTCTTGAACTGTTTTTTTTTTTTTTAATCGCATCATTAGGACTTGAGTACAATCAAACCATGCAGCTTTCTTCAAGCTCAATATTTCATGAGTTTAAAGAGAAGTGATTAATTTTTCGGTTATGTTTGCTTCCTCTAGTATTCTATTTAAGTTCATACTAAGGATGCCCTTGATATCTGGAAAAAAATATATATATAAAAATTATTTAACAAATAATTCTTACTGCCTACACCAGTCATCAGCTGTTCATCCAATTTGAAAGAGAGAGACAGGAAAAAAAAAAAAAAATTGTGTCTGTTATGTGCAAGCATTTTCTGGCCCATTTAGCTTGATCTGGGGACAAGAAACTCATGCTTCCATGAGAAAATACTGATATCTTGGTATGAAACCAGCTAACTCACCTTTCTCACGTTTCTGAATAGAGTGCAAATGTGTCATCCTCATGACATTACTACCGAGACACTATAGCAAACACCTCTATAACAAACTCACTCATTATAATAAACTAACAGAAAATCTTGACCAAAGTAACACAGGCTATTCTAAAGGAAATTCATGATGCCAGCTTTCCATTAAAACAAACTATTACTACAGTTTTTAAGTTTACTGCAGCTTTCTTCAAACTAAATATTTCACAAGTTTAAAGAGAAGTGTTTACTTTTTCTCTGCAGTAAAGGCAAACTTGGTTCACTGTACAAAGAGAAGTGATTTCATTAATGTGTGTGTGTGTGTGTTTTAAAATAAGGGGTTTTTTTGGTGAAAAACACTAAATGTTTTTAAGTGATGTGCATAAAAGGCTAGCTATACCTTTGATATTTAATGAAAGTCTTGCAGTAGGAAAGTTACCTAAGGAGTGGCAAGAAAACAGAACTGCACCACTTCAAAAGCATGGTTCTAGAATAGAAGTTACCAATTATAGATGAGTCTCTACAATAACAGGTGTGGTCATTGTATTGGAGTAGTTTGTTAGAAAAGAATTCAGGATTAGGGATATAGGATTCTTTATCATGGTCAGCACAGGTTTGTAAAGGGCAGGTCTTGTTTTAGCAAGCTACTTGCATTTTAAGATAAGACGATGAATGCACTGGATACAAGAGATTCATATACAGCTACATTCTTGGACTTTGCAAAAGCATTTAATAGATTATTGCATGATAGGTTGATTTACAAGATGCATATGATGGGGATGAATGGATAACAAGATGAGCAGAAAGAATGGAGATTGGTTCCGAACAAAGCTAGCAAGTTGTGTATGGTGGAGCAATGTCTATAAAAAAAGGAAGGTAAGCCGCGATGTGTTCAAGGGATCTTTTTATGTGCCCTGCTGTTTTACTTATTTGTTAATGATATTTTATGTGGAGGAATGATGAGTATCCTCAGTTGTTTGTTGATGATGCAATTTTAGAGAGAATAATGAGTACTGCTGTTGTTAGTTTGCTTCAGACTTTTAGCTTGGTCAAATGAGCCTTATATCATCTGAAGTTTAACATCTAATAAGAGCAAGGTGTTAAACTTTAGAAAACAGTAAGGCTGTATAATGTATTAATGGCAATGCACTTCAAGAAGGGGACAAGATTTGAAATCTGGGAGTGATGAATGACAGTGGACTGAAGTTTAGAGGGTACATTGAAAGTGTTGCAAAGACTACACATTGCATTGCAGCTATAAGGAGTCCATTGACATATAGGGTTGTACTACTGCATAAAGCATCGATCAGACCACACTCGGATGTTTGGTCAGCTAGTTTTTATTCTGATGTAGAAACATTGGAGAAGGTCTGAAGATGAGTAACCGAAGCAGTATCAGGATTCTGGAGTGTGTTATGGAGAGAGAGAGAGAGGTTAAAGGAATATAAATTGCAGAGTTTGGTGGGTAGACAGAAAAGAGAAGATATAATTACAAAAAAGAGTAGAAGGTGAGAGAGAAGAACAAGGGGCCATCTTGGAAGCTGTGGTGAAGAAGAAGAAGAAGAGGAGCAGATTTTTTATATAGAGACCTGTTGGTAAGTGGAATGCATAACCAGAATGAATTGTAAATGCTCGAAGTGTTAAGGATTTTAAGGTTTAATATGATAAATATGTTGTTCATTGAGTGAACCTCCTGCAACGAGTTTACTGACTATCTTGGTTGATGTGATAAAAATAACAATAATGAAAATAGAAATATTGAAAACATCTAAATTAAGTGGATATTAAATCCAACACCATTTCAAAGCCAAATACAGAAACTATAAAAGTTTTGTGCAAAAAATGACCAGAGAGCTAGCAGAAATACACTGCAGCCAAACTATGAGTTGCCCTAGCTGAACCGTATAGGTGACGCTGAATGCTGTGAGCATCCATATATTTGACTCCTATTGATTCATTATAAGGTTTCACTAGCCTGATAGCTGTTTAAAACTCATTGGTTTTCATCAGAGACTAGGCAGAAACCTAGAGGGCAAAAACTCTCAGTACTATGGAACTCAACACATTGGACAGGTGTATTTTCCCGTAAGCGAGAGTTCACTTATGGCAAGTCATAATATGACAGCAGTGTATTCCCACTAGCTCTCTGTTCTCACACCAAACATTTATAGTTTCTGTACTAAGCTTTGAAATTATGTTGGATTTAATATCCACTTAATTTAGATATTTGTTTTTTTAGGGGGGTGCTTAAGGGTCAAAGCTGTATAACTGAGAGGAGACCTCCACATAGCCTTTAAAGGAATGCGGACAACCGACCAGGGCTTCTGACCTAATGTCCAATCCTCACCTTCTCGTGGTGCACCCTGTTGGGTATCTATTTGGGATTCAGCTGACCAAACTGTATTCTTATTGGGTAAACCAAAATAAAAAATGATGGTACAACATGACAAAATTTCATGCCGGCTGGGGCGTCGCCCGGTTAAACAAGGCCCCCGTTGTTTTCGCCAGGGAACCAGGGCGAACAGCGAAAAGTCAGCTACTGGAACAAATCTGAAAAAAAAACCCCAACTCAACATCAGAGTTAAAGATCGGTACTATCAACATAAGAAGCCTGAATGGCAAAGAAATGGAGCTAGCTGAGGAATTAGATAAGTACCAGATCGACATAATAGGGGTGACGGAAACCAAAAAGACAAAAACTGGCGAGATCTTTCCAATAAATACAAAATGTTATATTCAGGCAATGACAATCAAGGAAAAGAAGGGGCAGCCATAGTATTCCACACAAAATACGAGGCTAATCTTCTTGAATGGCAGCCAGTCTCAAGTAGAGTAATGTGGGCAAATATGAGAACAGAGAACCGGACAATGAGACTTATTTGTGCCTATGGTTCCACAGAAGGTTCTGCTAAGGTAGAAGTGGAGGAATTTTTTGAGGCTTTAGAAAAAGCAACTGACACAATGAAAAAGGAAAAGTTGGTCCTTGTTGGGGATCTAAATAGCAGAGTAGGAAATCATTATGAGACATACAAAATTATTTTGGGAAAATTTGGAGAAAAGAGCAAAGCTAATAATAATGGCAAATATCTGTTGGATTTCTGCTCAGGACATGGACTGGTTATTATTAACACCATGTTCCAACATAAAAATGTGCACAAATTCACATGGCGAGAAGAGGCTAGGAATAAGAAAAGTCTCATTGACTATGTTATTGTTGATAGGGATGTTTTCTCCCCGGTGTAGGACACCACAGTGTACAGAGGATTTGAAATTGGAAGTGATCACTATTTAGTCTTGACCAAGATAAAATTGAATTTCATATTGAAAAGAATAACATCTAAGAAAATTTTAAAGTGAATAAAAGTTGAGCAGCTCTCAGATGTGAACTGTAGAGTAAAATACACAAAGATTATTGAAGAAAAAATGAAAGAGTTTGAGAACAGGAATCAAACCTTGGAGATTTAGTGGCAAACTCTGAAGAAAACATTGATTGATTCTGCCAGAGAGTCATCTGGTTAGGTTGTCTGTAAGGATAAAAAAATCAGAACTCCCTGGTGGACACAGGAAGTTAAACTGGCAGTGAAGGAAAAGAAGAAAGTATATCAAAAGTTCCTGCCATATCAATAAGTCAGCTTGTGCTCTTAGAGAATATAGAGACAAATGTAAGAAAGCTAAACACTGTGTAAAACTAGCTAAACAAAAGTCATGGGAGGACTTTGGCAAGAATATAGAAAATAAATATCAAGAAGGTGGCAAAATATTCTGGAGGTTGTTGAAGAAGCTTAGGAATGTAGGAAAGAGTGCTGTAAAAGGAGTTAGAGATGATAAAGGTGACATGGAAACGGGAGAAAAAGATATCCTTGAAGTATGGAGTAATTACTTTGAAAAACTGCTAAACGAAACAAGCAGTGATGACAGCACAGTGGTAAAAAACACTGACCAGGCATGCAGTCAGGAATACATATCCATACTTCAGGTAGAAAAAGCCATCAAAGGCTTGAAATGTGGAAAGGCAGCAGGAGTAGATGATATTCGACCAGAAATGCTGAAGTATGGTGGTATAAGAATCTTACAGTGGCTGCACTGTATAGTTCAGAAAGCCTGGACAGAGGGACGAATTCCCAATGATTGGAGTAGAGCTCTCATTGTACCCATATATGAAAAGGGAAATAAAACTACATGTGAATATTAAAGAGGTATTTCCCTACTGAGTGTTCCTGGCAAGATCTATGCAAGTATACTTGAGAAATGGTTGAGAAGAATTGTGGAAGAAAAGCTTGGTGAAGAACAAGTTGGATTCAGGCCAAATAGAGGCTGTCATGATCAGATCTTCACTTTACGACAATTAGTCGCGAAAGCATGGGAATATAACAAAGATCTGTATTTAAGTTTTGTCGATTTGGAAAAGGCATATGACAAGGTGCCAAGAGAGAAGCTATTCAATACGCTGCAGTTATATGGTGTCAATGGGGCATTATATCAAGCAATACTTAGTCTTTATTTGAGTTGTAAGTCATCATCATCAAATTACTGACATGTACCCTCAAGTACAGGATATGACAGTACTACAAGAAAAAAATTACATCATTACTAACTTCCTATCTACAATTTTCCTCCAAATCAGTCTGTTACTTGTCAAGACTCCAATATTATCAGATCTTATATTTCTATCGTCTAAGGCACTTTGTGCCGTATCAATCCACCTATATCTTGGTCTTCCTCTGGGTCGTTTTGCTGCCAACCTGGCAGAGAACACTTGTTTTGCTAATCTTTCTTCGCCTATTCTGTTTAAGTGACCATACCACCTGAGATTAGCTCTGCTAACGCATTCCTGGATGTTGACAATGTCAAGTTCTTTCCTAATATCCTCGTTTTTAATATGATATTGCCATTGATGCCATCTGTTCATGCCTATAATCTTTCTCAGGACTCTCATATCTGTGGTCTCTAGTCTTTGGTGAAGTGTTTTACTTCTTACCCAGCTCTCAGATCCATAAGTTAAAACTGGTTTGAACACTGTCTTGTATACAGCTAATTTAGTGTTCTGACTAATTTCTCTCATATTCCATATGATTTTATTCAATTGACTTCCTACCATACCAGCTTTGCTGATTCTGTTGTCTATTTCTATATTTAATTTACCATCTTCAGTAAAAATCGTGCATAAGTAGCTGAAATGTTTCACTTGTTCCACTGGTTCTCCGTTCACAACACAGTTGACATTTTCAATGATTTTGCCTATTTTCATTGTCTTTGTCTTTTTATTGCTGACCTTCATACCATATCTATTACAACAGCTATTCAATTTAGTCAGAGAATCTTGAAGACTAGTAGCAGATTTATTTAGAAGTATAACATCATACGCATAAAGGAAACAGCTGACATTAACATCTCCAATTTTGGTGTCATGTTTAATACCACTTTCTTTCATAATGTGATCCATATAGATAATGAATAACAGAGGGGATAATGTACATCCTTGTCTCACACCAGATTTAACATTAAACCATCTTCCTGTACTTCCTTCAATTCTAACTGCTGACTTACGACCCAAATAAAGACTAAGTATTGCTTGATATAATGCCCCATTGACACCATATAACTGTAGCGTATTGAATAGCTTCTCTCTTGGTGCCTTTTCCAAATTGACAAAACTCAAATACAGATCTCTGTTATATTCCCATGCTTTCTCGACTATTTGTCGTAAAGTGAGGATCCGATCCTGACTGCCTCTATTTGGCCTGAATCCAGCTTTTTCTTCACCATGCTTTTCTTCCACAATTCTTCTCAACCGTTTCTCAAGTATATTTGCATAGATCTTCCCAGGAACACTCAGTAGAGAAATACCTCTGTAATTCTCACATTCAGTTTTATTTCCATTTTTACATATGGGTACTATGAGAGCTCTACACCAGTCATCGGGAATTCGTCCCTCTGTCCATGATTTCTGAACTATGCAGTGCAGCCACTGTAAGACTCTCACACCACCATACTTCAGCATTTCTGGTCGAATATCATCTACCCCTGCTGCCTTTCCACATTTCAAGCCTTTGATGGTTTTTTCTACTTCAAATACGGATATGTATTCCTGACTGCATGCCTGGTCAGTGTTTTTTACCACTGTGCTCTCATCACTGCTTGTTTCATTTAGCAGTTTTTCAAAGAAATTACTCCATACTTCAAGGATATCTTTTTCTCCTGATTTCATGTCACCTTTATCATCTCTAACTCCTTTTACAGCATTCTTTCCTCCATTCCTAAACTTCTACAACAACCTCCAGAATATTTTGCCAGCTTCTTGATATTTATTTTCTATATTCTTGCCAAACTCCTCCCATGACTTTTGTTTAGCTAGTTTTACACAGTGTTTAGCATTCTTGCATTTGTCTCTGTATTCTCTAAGAGTACAAGCTGACTTATTTGACAGGGACTTTTGATATGCTTTCTTCTTTTCCTTCACTGCCTCTTTAACTTCCTGCGTCCACCAAGGAGTTCTGATTTTTTTATCATTGCAGATAACCTCACCACATGCCTCTCTGGCAGAATCAATCAATGTTTTCTTCAGAGTTTGCCACTGAATCTCCAAGGTTTGATTCCTGTTCTCAAACTCTTTCATTTTTTCTTCAATAATCTTTGTGTATTTTAGTCTACAGTTCACATCTGAGAGCTGCTCAACTTTTATTCGCTTTAAAACTTTCTTACATGTTATTCTTTTGAATATGAAATTCAATTTTATCCTGCTCAAGCCAAAATAGTGATCACTTCCAATTTCAAATCCTCTGTACACTCTGGTGTCCTGCACCAGGGAGAAAACATCACTATCAACAATAACATAGTCAATGAGACTTTTCTTATTCCTTGCCTCTTCTCTCCATGTGAATTTGTGCACATTTTTATGTTGGAACATGGTGTTAGTAATAACCAGTCCATGTCCTGAGCAGAAATCCAACAGATATTTGCCATTATTATTAGCTTTGCTCTTTTCTCCAAATTTTCCCAAAATATTTTTGTATGTCTCACAATCATTTCCTACTCTGCTATTTAGATCTCCAACAAGGACCAACTTTTCCTTTTTCATTGTGTCAGTTGATGAAGTGCCTTAGAAGACAGAAATATAATAACTGAAATAAGAGCCAACAGGCTTCACTTTGGCAAAGTAAAATTCAAAATGAAGTGGATATCAGTACCACAGTAAAGATATAAGTTCTGACATTGAAACCTTAGTATTACATCTAGGTCTACCTACTCACTGATGAGACCTCAAAAAAGGTCGAAACCGGTCGTAGTGCCCTTCTCTCATAATGTAGAACAGTAATACATCTCCTAGGAGCTGTGTTTTACATTATGGGGAAATACTAAGAACAGTGATCGGAGCATACTCCATCTTTACTACGAGTTGCCGTAGCATTGCACTACCAAGTGTTGGCTTACGCTTGGACTCGCCGATCTTTATATAGTTTTCTATATTCGGCATGAAACTCTTAGATTAGATTTCCTATCTTTATGTTTCTTATTCGGCTAAGAAATAATGTGGTATTCAATATCCACTTAATTTTGAATAGAAATATAATATCTGATAATATTGGAATGCTGACAGATAACAAGCTTATCTGGGTGATTATTGTGTTGATAGGAAGTGTGCAATGATGTAACTTTTAAGGTTGTACGGTTATAGTATTCAAACACAGATCATAGTGGTTCACAAAGGCAGTAATTAATAAATAAATAAAGGAACAGTATAAACAGATATACAAATGAGTGTACAAATAAACAAGTGTAAAGTTCATAAAAAACAACCAGGTAATAAAAGCCAATATACAATAACTATATTCCATAAATAAAAATAAACAAATCAGGTATTAAAAGTCAATATATAATAACTACATTCCATAAATAAAAAATAATATACACAATTTACATACAGGGATAAATAACGACTTCTTTAAAAAATACACTTCATAAATCTGATAAAATCAGCCTCAGTGTACAGCGCTCAAGTGGATTATGAATGAGATTAAAATAGTGATTATGCTTGTTGAGAAATAAAGAGCAGTCAATTGAAATGTGAATGATGGTCAGTTCAGTACCATTGACCTCACAGACAGGCATGTCATTAAACTTAAGTAGGAAGGAGTGTGTAAGATGACTATGACTTATGTAGAGTCAAACAAGAACCACTTCGTCTTTACAGTACCTGTGAATGCTAGACTGCAACAGTTTGATTTCAGGCTTCATGGAGTTTATTGTTGTCAGTTTCTATTCCATGATAACTGCCACAGGGATAAAAGTTAGTCATGATGTACTTATAATCAATGTATAGGAAGATGGTGAAAGCTTAAAATGTATTGGTCTACCTGCAGTATCTGCATCCTGATTTGGGGATGTGATTTTGTGGCTTGGGCTCCAAAAGAAGTGCATGGCGAAATATAGTTTCTGTAATAACTGAGAAAGGATGTTGGATACTAGAGAATCCCAGATGTTTCTGCAGTTCTAGATTTACTGCTTGTGGAGAGCTTCATGAAACAAATTTAGATATAACACACTTTTGGTAGCATTCAATCTTACATAGTTTATGACAAACTCTACTCAGTAGTAATTTTAGTGCAATATGCCCAACTAGAGCCTGTGGTTTTGAAGCATCTGTGTAAACAGGCAGAAAATCAGAATATTCCCTTCTACAGGCTTAAAAGAGTTACAGTAGACAACTGGAGGTGTGGAATATTTGGGTGGCCTGCAGAAAGAAAAGCTGCATGGTATATATGAATGTTATAGAGGTAGTGTATTTGATAGCATCTGTGAAATATTGCCTAACCTAATATCTAGCTTCTAAGAATGCTTTTGTTTGCAAAAGAAAGGGATATATGGTAGCCTAAGGAGTATGTACAGATTCTTCCACCATGGGCGAAAAAAGTTGGCCATGTGAGATGGTCAGCAAGCGATTTTGGTAGCATATATCAGAGATAGCTGTTGACATGGAGGTAACAAAGGTAGTTTATTTATCTTAATGAAGAAATTAGGGACTGGTAAAGTTGAAAATGCTCCACTTGCAATTCTAATGGTTTCATGGTGGATAGGATCCAACCATTGCACTGTGTTCTCTCTCTCTCTCTCTCTCTCTCTGGCACAAAGATAAACTTGGGACCCCACAATCAAGTCTGGGGGATTTCAACTATGGTAACATTGATTGGAAGGAGGAGAGAACATATGGGAGGGAAGGAATTGGATTTTATGCAGTCATTAAGGGATAACTACCTGAGATAGCATGTAATGGAATACACTAGTGGTTCGAGAGTGCTTGACCTAGTAATTGCATCTGAGAATTTGACTGTATTGAATATGACCACATTGCAACCAATTGGTGAGAGTAATCATAAGGTGCTTGGTATAATAAGGTCCACACATTTAGCCACCTTCCAAGTGGCTAAATGTGTGGAATTTTCAATTAAGACAGGGTGCATGTGGAATTATTCCTGGGCTGGTAAGTATGACAAGCTTAGGAGATTGCTTGGTTCAGTGCCATGGCATGTAAAACTGCAAGCACTGGAGGTTGATAGTGCATGGGAAGCGGTAAAGGAGCGTTTGAAGGAGGTAATGGCTGACTGTATACCTAGAGTCCGGATAGTAAATCAAGTAGGAGTTAAATGGATGAATAACACCATTAAGCTTGAGTTGCAAAAAAAGAAACAACTGTGGAGGGAATTTAAGGAGAAAGGTCACTTGCAGGCACACAAATGGTATAAAGCACAGGCCAGAAGGGTAACGAGTGTGGTAAAAAAAGCAAAAGCGGATAATGAAAGGAAATTAGCCACGCAAGCTAAAGAGAATCCCAAACAGTTTTTTCGATATGCTGCAAGTAAAAGAAAAAATGTATATGGCAGAATGATTTTAAGGAATGCCGATGGTAGGGAAGAAACTGAATCAGTTGATATAGTGGAATTACTGAGCGAGCACTTTGCAAGAGTATATCATCCAGGTGGTGATATTGCAGTGATAAGGCACCAATAGCTTATACAGGAATTGAGGTGAATAGTATATTATAAAACCTTAATGTGAATACATCTGTGGGATTGGATGGTATACCAGCGCAGGTCTTATGTGAAGCAGCTAAAGAATTGTCAGTGCCCTTAACCATTTTGTTTAATTTGAAAAAAGGGGAAAATAGTTCTACTGCATAAAGGAGGATCCAAGACTGCTGTTGCAAATTACTGACTGATCAGTATATCAGGAGTCGTTATCAAGGTTTTGGAGAAAGTAGTCAAGAGAAAAACACAGGAATGGATAGATGAAAATGAGATACTCTATGGGGGAACAGAATGGTTTTGTGAAGAGCAGATCATCCCTTAGTAACTTGCTCACATTTTATAACACAGTGACGGCTGAAATGGATAAGGGTAATGGGTTTACAGTGATACTGCTGGACCACGCTAAAGCCTCTGACAGGATACCACATGGAATTCTAATCAGTAAACTGCAGCATATGGGGATGTATATAGGTTGGTGAAATGGATAGGAGGGTGGTTGATGGAGATATCAGAGAGTAGTTTATTCAGGAGTAGGGTCCAAAAGACGGCTTGTGACAAGTGGTGTGCAGCAGGGTTCTGTTCTTGGACCACTGCTGTTGAATTTGTTCATTAACGATATAGGGAAGGATCTGAGAGGAACGGTTCATTTGTTCGCTGATGATGCAAAGTAGGGTAGGGCAATAGTGAATGCAGAAGATGTCAAAATTTTGCAGGATGATTTGGATAGACTGGAGGACTGGGCTAAGGAGAATGGATGTCAATTTAATGTGGCAAAATGTAAGGTTATGCATTTTGGGGTGAAAAGATTAGCAGCAGTATATCACATTGGTGGAACTGTACTCCAGGAGATTGATGAGGCCACGGATTTGGGAGTGTTGGTGGATAGGGAGTTGAAGTTTAGGGGGGCACATTCCAAAAGTGGCTAAATCAGCTCATCGAATCGCTTGGTTACTGAGGAATACTTTGACGACAGAGACAAGCAAGCTATTGTTCCTCTATATCGAGTCTTGATAAAATCCCATATTAACTACTGTGCCCAGATCTCGGCGGCAGTATTTCTTCTTGATGGGGAGGAGGTGAAGAGGATACAGAGACGAGTGACTAAGATGATAGCAGGTCAATGGAATGAACCTTATGAGAACAGGTTGAAGATTTGTGGGTTGCAGAAATTGGTTGATAGGTGGAAAAGGGATGATATGATTGAGACATTCAAATTACTGAAGGGTTTCTATAAGATTAATCCAGAAGATATTTTTGAGAATACGACTGGTGGTGGGAGGACTAGGGGCCATACATGGAAGCTGGGAAAGAATGTGGTTAGCAGGGGTGTTAGAGCTAGGTTTTTTACTTGGGGTGAATGAGTAGAATAAGCTGCCAGAGTCTGTTGTGGGTGCTATCCCACAACAGATAGGTGGGTGACTGTGAATGAGTTCAAGGCGAGGTATGATAGATACTGTGTGAATGTTGAATAATTGTTCTTGACATGATGTTAGGGCCTCCCTCGATGAGTCTGTCGACTCCTTGGAATTGCCCGAAATAATAATAATAATAATAATAAAAATACCAGGTGGTCTAACTTCCATTTTGCAGCCGCTTGATGTCAGTTTGAATAAGCCATTTAAAGATCACTTACATGAAAAATGGAGAGAATGAATGTCATCTGGTTTGGTGAAGATGACAAAGGATGGGAATTTTCAGAAGCCTGAGATCACCCTAGTCACCAGCTAGGTTAAAGAAGCATGGGATTCGATACCATCGGAAATGATTCAACGCTCATTTCTTAAATGTGGAATAAGTAATTCAATGGATGGATCCAAAGATTACGTCATATACGAAAGCGAGGATGACGCACAACAAAATGAAGAGCATGAAGACGATGACGAAAACTGTTACACTGATGATGCAATCCCTATAGATTAATTTATAAATGAAATGTTTGATGACTCAAAAGATGAAGAAGAATTTGAAGGATTTTGACATTTTGTTTTAAAATAAATATTTCTTTCGTTAATTCGTATTGTATTATTTATAATGTTACGGAACAAGATTAACAGATCGCATTATACTTGGACATGACATTTTAGGGCTAGTTTTCAAACAAAATTTCTAATTCGCATTATATGTGGATCGTATTATATGCGATAATATATGGTAAGTTTTTACTTGGAGAGTGATGAATGAGTGGAATAAGCTGCCAGTCTATTGTGGGTGCCATGACTGTGAATACTATGTGGATGTTGAATAGTTGTTCTTGACATGATGTTTAGGGCCTTCCCTAGATGAGTCTAACGACTCCTTAGAGTTGCCTGTAATAATAATAATAATAAGTTTCAATCTAATCAGTGCATGGTACAAATAGAGCAAAGAACATCCATCAGAACCAAAGAGGCAGAAGACAGAAAGTAAAGGACATTGATTACTTCAGAGCACTAATCTTGCAACTGGCATATATGAGAGATGAAACTAAGTTTCCTGTCAGATACGTGCCCCAAGAACTGTGCTTATGATGCAACTGGGATTACAGTTTCTATAGTTTAAGTTCTAAATCAGTATAAAGACCATATCTGCAGGAAAATACACACAAACTGTCTTCATCTGGGAAAACCTGAACCCATTCATAAGCATCCCATTTATCATTTACAGGAGGTAATGGCTGATTGTATACCTAGGGTCCGAATAGTAAAACAAGTAGGGGTTAAATGGATGAATAACACCATTAAGCTTGAGCTGCAAAGAAAGAAACAACTGTGGAGGGAATTTAAAGAAAGGGGTGACCTGCAGGCACACGAACGGTATAAAGTGCAGGCCAGAAAGGTAACGAGTGTGGTAAAAAAAGCAAAAGCGGATTATGAAAGGAAACTAGCTTTGCAAGCAAAAGAGAATCCAAAACAGTTCTTTCAATATGCTGCAAGCAAGAAAAAAACTGTGCACGGCAAAATGATTTTAAGGAATGACGATGGTAAAGAGGTCACTGAATCAGTCGACATAGTGGAGTTACTGAGCGTGCACTTTGCAAAAGCATATCATCCAGGTGGTGACATTGAAAAAATGAAGGAACCATTAGTTTATACGGGAATAGTGATGAATGAAGTGGAGGTGACTAAGTCTATTACAGAACCTTAATGTGAACACATCTGTGGGATTGGATGGTATACCGGCACGGGTCTTGCGTGAAGCGGCTAAAGAATTATCAGTGCCCTTGACCATGTTGTTTAATCTGAGTCTCAGGTCTGGCTTAGTCCCAAAGGTGTGGAAAGAGGGGAAAACAGTTTCACTACTGCATAAAGGAGGATCCAAGACTACGGTTGCAAATTACCGACCGATCAGCATATCAGGAGTCGTTGTCAAGGTCTTAGAGAAAGTAGTCAAGGGAAAAATACAGCAATGGATTGATGAAAACAAGATACTGTACAGGGGACAGCATGGCTTTGTGAAGGGTAGATCATGCTTCAGTAACTTGCTCAAGTTTTATAACAAGGTGACGGCTGAACTGGACCTGGCAAAGGTGTTTGACAGTATACCACATGGAATTCTAATCCGTAAACTACAACATATGGGAATGGATATAGGGTTGGTGGGATGGATAGGTGGGTGGTTGATGGAGAGATATCAAAGAGTGGTTTATTCAGGAGTGGAGTCCAAAAGACGGCCTGTGACTAGTGGGGTGCCGCAGGGTTCTGTTCTTGGACCACTGCTGTTTAATCTGTTCATTAACGATATAGGGAAGGATCTAAGTGGAACAATTCATTTGTTCGCTGATGATGCAAAGTTGGGTAGGGCAATAGTGAAAGCAGAAGATGTCAAAGTCTTGCAGGATGACTTAGATAGATTGGAGTTCTGGGCTAAGGAGAATGGATGTCAATTTAATGTAACAAAATGTAAGGTTATGTATTTTGGGGTGAAAAGATTAGCAGCAGTATACCACATTGGTGGAACTGTACTCCAAGAGATTGATGAGGCCAGGGACTTGGGAGTGTTGGTGGATAAGGAGATGAAGTTTAGGGGGCACACTGCAAAAGCAGCTAAATCAGCTCATCAACTCACTTGGTTGTTGAAAAATACCTTGACGAGCAGAGACAAGCAAGTTATTGTACTTCTGTACCGAGCCTTGATAAGACCTCCTCTCGATTACTGTGCCCAGATTTGGTCACCTCGGTTCCTTCTTGATGGGGAGGAGGTGGAGAGGATCCAGAGGCGAGTGACTAAGATGATAACAGGTCTATGGAATGAACCATATGAGAACAGGTTGAAGATTTGTGGGTTGCAGAAACTAGTTGATAGGCGGAGGAGGGGAGATATGATTGAGACATTCAAATTGCTAAAGGGATTCTATAGGATTAATTCAGAGGATATTTTTGAGATCAGCTATGGAAGCTGGGCAAGAGTGTGGTTAGCAGGGGTGTTAGAGCTGGGTTCTTTACTTTTAGAGTGGTAAATGAGTGGAATAAGCTGCCAGAGTCTGTTGTGGGTGCTATGACGGTGAACGAGTTCAAGACAAGGTATGATAGATACTGTGAGAATGTAATCACATAGTTGTGTGGACATGATGTTTAGGACCTCCCTCGATGAGTCCAAGGACCCCTGGAGTCGCCCGTAATAATAATAATAATAATAATCCATTTTGAAAGATGTTCAACAGCTGGCTGTAGCTGTCTTTCTATTACTCTCATATTACATGAATTTCACAAAATGGTGAAGTCATATAAAGCACATTACTTACAGATGGAGGAAGTTGGTCTGTTATCGAATTAACACTGATTCTAAAAAGCATGACAATCAAAACCTGAACCTTGCGATATTCCCTCCTCTTGGGAAAACAGTATGGAATGAGCAGCTCCTGATCATACTTGAAAGATGTGGTTAGTTAAAAAAATTATTGATACAATAAGGTTCCCTCTGTGATAAAAGTTGTGCAGGTCTTTCAGCATTCCAAAACTTCAGGCAGCATAATATACTCTTCGATATCAAAAAAAAAAAAACTGATACTAAGTGCTCATGTTTAGGAAGGCATCTCAAATGGATGCTTCATTCAGACCAGTTGATCAATTTTGAGTGTTGTTTGCAGGAGCAAGATTATATGTTCTGGGAAAAGCTTGTTTCTCTCAAGAAATCATAAAAGACTATTTCTTCCAGAATCTGCCAGAAGCAGCTGATCAGAGCAATTCGCCGAAAATTTGAGTATTTGGATCTTTCTTGGGCTTAGGAAAGGCAACAATAATTGTCTTTTGCTAGGTATCTGACATTCTCAGAGAAAATTCTGTTAAATAAGTAAAGCAGTTGATCCATGGCTGATATCAACACAAGTCTGATCTCATAACAGATGTTATAAGGTCCAGTAGAAGTTGGGTGACATTTACGCAAAGCAACTTTCATGTTTTATTGACTGCCTGTTGTAATCTTCCATACCACTGAAACAGAACAGAATTGGTTGAAATTATGCTTTATACATTTTATGAAAATTATGGATACAACTATACAAATATACACTTGATGTTTAACCTTCACATTAAGGTCATCTTCTGGAGTATATGTATATATACAAAGAAACAAACTGCACTACAATCTACATGGCATGCTGAAGTTACTGATAAAATTTTAAAACTATTTGCCTGATCTCTGGTGTAAAAAAAAAAAAACTTACATCAAAGCTAGTCCTGTTATCTATTAGGTTACAAAGTTAACTTAAGCTGGAGAGTAACATATTCATATAGAAAAATAATAAATAAATAAAAATAAAATTACCCATATAAGTATGCACATAAATTGCAACAACTGGTATGGACGGTGGCCAATAAAAGATGAAAATTGCTTAGAGTCCTAAAGTCAGAGTTTGTTGGAAACTAAGTGGGCTGAATGTGTGCATCCAAATTCTTGGATGCATACATTGGGATTTTTAAATCACCATTATTATTAAGATTAGGGTGGTTGATCAAAATTTCATAGGCTTCTTTAAATTCCCATTTATACCAAGTTTTTGTATGGATGTAAAGAACAAGTACTTTTCCAATCAATTAGATGTAGGGTTAAGAGTGTGATCTGAGAGGCCTGTTTCACTAAAATTATTATATTTAACGTGTCGTTTTTTTATTTAATGGATAGGGATTGTACGTCCAATTTCCACAATAAGGTAAGTTACAGG
This sequence comes from Typopeltis vanoorti, assembly GCF_054136105.1. Classification (NCBI taxonomy): domain Eukaryota; kingdom Metazoa; phylum Arthropoda; class Arachnida; order Uropygi; family Thelyphonidae; genus Typopeltis; species Typopeltis vanoorti. The sequence goes on along the minus strand of NC_143550.1, from coordinate 4,673,057 downwards.
TGAAATAGATGCAATAAACTCCAGGGTGTGCCAATGGGGAGAGAGGATCCTTAGAGGAGTTGAATATGTTTTTTAATTTTATATTAAACTAAAGTTTTACTCTAACACGGTAGATGTATCCATAATATCACCCCCCCCCCCCCATGTCCACAGTTTTGCACTGCATGGCAAACACAGTAAGGCACTGGGATCCCAGTAATGGTGGTCAAGGAGTAGGATAGTAAAAAAAAAAAAAAAAAACTCAGAAGATGTAGAGTGAGGATTATGGGAAGAAAAGCACAGAAACAGAATAAGAATTAAAAGGACCAGTACCATCACTGGGTATAATAAATTTAGTTTAATCCTTTATCCAAGTGTGTGCAAACAAAATTTGTGTCTGAAAGTATCTTCAGGAGTGGGGTAAGATGGTACAACACTGGGCAACCGTTGCAAAGGTGGAGCAAGCTAACAATCACTCCTATCTCAGTATCTCCCATAATGCAAAACACATCTCCTTGCGGATATGTATAATGTTATGCATTAAGGGAAGGGCCACTACCCAGACTAGTTTCGACCTTTATTGAGGCCTCTTCAGTGGGAGCCAGGCCCAAGTGGAGATACCAGGCAGAAGGTCATCTTCTCCTATATACTGATAGGATAATGATAATGGGAATTATAATGAGAAATATAATAATGAAAATAGGATAATGAGCCAGGCCCAAGTGGAGATACCAGGCAGAAGCATTAGCAAGGTCATCTCCTCCTATATACTCCTAGATACTGAGATAGGAGTGTTGGTAGCGTGCTCCACCTTTGCAAGGAGTTGCCCGGTGTTGTACCACTTTACCCCAGTCCTGAATATACTTTCAGGCACAAACTTTGTTTGCACACACTCGGATAAAGGATTAAGCTAAATTTATTATAGTCTGACCAAGTGAAAAATAAACTTTCAACATTTTTCACCATCACTGGGTAGTTTCCTCCACCATGAACACGTGCTTCACAGGGTGGGGGGTTAGTTATAGAAAGTTGAAAGGGAAAATAAGGAATAAATGAAGTAGCATTATTTCTATAAAGGAACTATAATTATTAAATAAAGCTAAAGTAGTGCCCACATAAAAACAGAAGCACAGTGGGCATTCAGGACAGGCAGTAGTATGTAGATAAAAGGGAAAATAAGGGATAATATTTTATTCCTTACAAAAATATTGGTAATGTTAATTACTAATATCTACTTAACATTGGTACGTAATAGTACCAGTACTTCTGTAAAGGAAGCATCAATAAATATAGGTAATACAGTGAGTCCTTGAAGTAGTGATACTACTAAGTGCATAAGAAAGTTTAATGAACTAATCTGATGAGTACATCATACAATTACACTAGTAAGACACTGCTAATAACAACTGCAGTTATTATTAGCAGTGTCTATATAATAACAGTTATTATTAGCATTCTATTGCGGTGAACTGTAAATATAACACAATCATTATTGTATACTTATAACAGAAGTTAAAATATGAGTGCAGTTTATAAATTTTGCTATAACTATATAAGTAAACTATCAATCATATAACTATAAAACATGGAATGAAAGCATTGCTTTTGTAGCACTCACTTGTCATGCTACAGAAGTTAATAACAGAGTGAGTACCATATATATATCCCCCCTCCCATCGTTTATTCAGAAATTTTCAGAACGTGAAAGTTTGAATATGTGATTATAGTATACTAACAAGTGATATTAATAAAAATAACAACCTGTTTTATATCTTGAATAGATTTGCTGATGGTATCTACTTCATCAGAAGAAATGGACTGACATCCTAAGATTAGAGACTTCATTTCATGCATCTGTCTATAATGAATAAAATTAGTTCAGTACAAATTCAAACTGTATCATCATTTTAAATTTTGAATGAGCATAATCATTATCACTACTTGGTATGAAAATATTTTTATGTTACTGTTGACTGTCACTATAACAAACTGCCTAAAAGTTCCAAAAGATCTCAGGCACAATGCAATCATTAATGAAATTCACCGCATCTAACTATTCCTGTGGTCCTACATGTTTGCTACAGTGAGAGTCAACTGTATATTTCTTTAAACTTATATGTCAGTTGATTAAAAACAAAGAGACCAGTGTTCATTAAAAGATTCCCTTGACATTTTTAACCTCAGTTTCTCACAAGCACAATTAACAAACATGGTTAAAGGAAAACAGATCATGAAAGGGTAAAGAAATTAGAGCTTCTGTAGAAGAGTGACATTTGGATGGAAAGACCTGCATTTGAATCCCAAACAGAAATTTACAAAGAACTTTTATCAGGGCTATTCAAACATCAAATACTACTTTATTCATTTGTAATCATTAACAGTAAAAGTTACTACAGCAGTAAGAAGAGAAATTAAAAACTGATTGTGGACATTAAATTTAAGCATATATTTCTTTCAAGTGGCTTTTTTCACCATCTTTTACGGGGTGGTTAAGGGTCAAAGTTGGATGACTGGGAGACCTTCAAGTCAGAAGACCTGGAGAACTGATCAAGTCTTTTGACTTAATGTTCAATCTCATATTCTTATGGTGCAACCTGTTAGTAGGTATCAAACTGGACACTGAATGATGAACTGGAAGTTTGGCATGTAGCCAATCAAATTGTTTCTAATTGGCTTAAACCATAATGCAAAGTGATGTCACAACATGATAGAATTTCATGTTAGCTAGGTGTCACCAAAAACAAGGGCATTGTTAAACAAGGCCCTTGTTGATTTTGTCAGGGAAAGGATGAACAGTGAAAAGTCAGCTACCAGAACAAATCCCAACTCACCATCAGCAGAGTTCAAGTTTGGCACCATCAACATAAGAAGTATCAATGAAAAGGAAATGGAACTAGTAGAAGAATTGGATAAGTACTAGATTGACATAATAGGTGTTATCAAAATAAAGAAGACAAAAAACAGATGAGATCTTTCCAAGCAACACATACAAGATGTTACATTCAGGCAATAACAACCAGGGAAAAGAAGGAGTAGCTATAGTATTCAACAATTAATAAAATGACGATACTATTCTTCAATGGCAGGCAGTATCAAGTAGGGTGATATGGGCCAATATGTGAATGAGGAACTGGACAATCAGACTTATCTGTGCCTATGGTCCCATAGAAGATTCTGCCAAGGAAGAAGTGGAGGAATTTTTCAACATATCAGAGAAGGCAGCTGGCATGATGAAAATGAAAAAGTTGATCCTTGCTGGAGATCTAAATAGCAGAGTAGGAAATTATTTCCTGACATAGAGCAATGTTTTGGAAAATTTTGGTAAAAAGAGCAAAGCTAATAATAACAGTGAGTGCCTACTCAATTTCTAGCCAGGACATGGACTAATTATTACTAACATCATGTTCCAACATACAGATGCGCATAAATTCACCTGGAGAGAAGATGTAAGAAATATGAGCTTTGCTATATATATTGACTATGCTAATGTTGATAGTAATATTTTCACACTGGTTTAGAGACAAGAGTATGCAGAGGATCTGAAATTGGAAGTGATCTACATTTAGTTTTAAGCAGTATGAAACGAAATATCATACTGAAAAAAAAAAAAAGCGTGTAAGAAAGTTTTAAAATGAATAAAAGTTGAGTGGCTTTCAGAAATGAACTGTAGACAAACATTATTCAGGAAAAAAACAAAAATTCAAAATATGAACCAAAACCTGGAGCTTCAGTGGCAAACCTGAAGAAACTATTGATTAATTTAGCCAGAGGGGCATGTGGTGAGGATGCCTGCAAGGATAGAAAAATCAGAACTGTATGGTGGACTCAGGAATTAAAGAGGTAGTGAAGGTAAAGAAGAAAAGAATATGAAAAGCTGCTTGCAAGAAGGTCAGCTTCTGCTCTGAGAGAATGCAGTGAGAAATGTAGGAAAGAGAGGCACTATGTAAAACTTGCTAAACAAAAGTCATGGGAAGACATCGGAAGAACATAGAAAAAGCAATATCAGCAAGGTGGTAAAATATTCTAAAAAGATAACAGATATTCTATTATATTTTATCAGAAAGGAAGAAAAGAGTACTTTAAAAGGAATCAAAGACAATAAGGCGACATGAAAACTGAAGTTAAAGAATACTACATGTCTGGAGTGATTACTTTGAAAGATTGCGCACTGGTTTCTATAAATTAAGAAACAAAGAAAGAAATTACAGTAACACAAAACCTATGTGATGAATTTGCATGCAATTCGGTGAAAACCAGTATCAGATCTGAAAGAAACATTCACAAAAAATGTAAATAAACAGTTTAATTCAGTAGCGATGAATACAATGCTCACTAATGATGTTCCATATTATAAATTAAAGATGCAAAGAAATTATATTATTATTATTATGGGCAAAGACAGTGTGATATGGAGTTTGTGGACGTGTGGAGTGAGTTTGATGGGCAAAAGGATTTGTAAAAGATGGATGGCTTGCATTTGAATGGATTTGGTGTGTGAAGACTGGAAAAAGTGTTGCTGAATGAAGTGAAAGTAGATGTGCAAAATCAGGGAAACTAGAACTATTAAGAAGAGGGGAAGTGGATATGCAGACATCAGTGAGAAAGTTGAATGTAAGAATGTATATAATGTGTCCGAGCTAGTACGAAGGAGAAGAAATCGGAATGGGATAGTTAGTATTGTTGGATTCTGATTATGTAGAAATTAGAATAAATGTTATTTGATTCAGAATCCAACATGATTTTCCGTCACAAGAACTATATTTGTAAATATTATTTAATGTAAATAACATAAATTATAATTGATATCATATAACTGCCTTAATTATATCAAGTTTTTAATTATTTAATCAAAAGAAAGTGTTAATGATAAAGAGGTTCTGTATTAAATATTATTAAGTTATTTTATTTATTGTTATGTCAATATTATAAGAACTTGTATTTGTAATTTAACTACGCACTTATTGAAATGCAAATATTCTATTTATTCTTTTTTGTGAAAGTTTAACGTTATGTAATAACTGAATGTAGTTGTATAGCCTAATGTAACATTCGCGAGAATGTTTACGTTTATCGGTTGTCATAGAGACGCATGAAATAAACGAGCGCGAGTGAAGGGAGCGTGGGCAAAATGAGAAGAGAAAATATATACGCAGTAGGAGAGTCGGAATGGAATTTTGGAAGTAAAAAGTAGCAAGGGGATAAACTAGAGAAGTAGAAGTAAATAAAAGGTTCTTAGGGTAGGAGTTAAGTGGATAATTTTTATAAGTGAGCAAGGAAGAAACGAATTTTATAGTTAGCTGAAAGTGAAATCAGCAGTAATAATAAAAGGGAAATTGATGCTGTAATCGGATAATATAAAAGGCTGGACGTTCAAGGAAGAATTCTGAATAAACCCAGTTGGTCTAGAATTGCGGCTTATTTCCAATTTGCCCTAAGGAGAACCGCCCAGTGTTTTAATTAGTTTATGAGTGGTAACAAGGATAGTTGAAGTACCCTGCAGTCGATGTCTGGATTTCTGAAGCGCGATTGATAGTTTTTTTTAATTATAACTGTGGATAAGTCTTGTAGATGTGTTCTTAAGTGAAATAAAAATAATTTAAAAGTTTGCTCACAACGTATTTGATGTACTAGGAACTATTTCCGGTAAGGACTATGTTAGTGTATTATTTCAATGCTTGAAGAATTGAGTGTTAATTACGCTACGCTTAACCTAACCTCAACTGTGGAAACTCTTCGTGATTGAGAGTTGAAGTTAAGAATTGTTAGAGAGATATTTTCAACTATTAGTGCCTGCGATATTTTGAACTTATAGCATGACTGAGAAGTGTGTGAAACTGATTAAATAAGAAATTCTATTGTAATAAATTGAGTAAAGAAACTTTGTGATTCTGAAACTGTGAATTTGTATGTGAAAGTTTGGAAGATTGAATTAATATGAATGACTTGACCTGATGTACTAACTTGACTGAGTTGTCATATTTAGAAGTGGAATTCATGTATTTGTTATATAACCATATATTAAATGTTTTGTTTGTTAATTTAAATATTGTGTTTGCCTGAATTTCTTTTTACTGCACCGTTCACAAAAATTAGAATCTAGCGGGAATCCCAGAAAGAAAATAAATACTTCGGCCTGAATGAATGAAAAGACTACTAACTAATTTTGAATTGATCCTACTAATTCATATAGACTTATCTAAGGATAGAGTGGCGCAGTATAATAGAAATTTCTCTACCCTTAGATCAGTGATTAATTTGCAATTAGTTTTCCTTTATTTATATGAAAGTGACTTTTAGCAAGATGGCGGATTCGAACGTCAAGACAGTATAACGCATCAAGATGGGGTGGGACAAATTGACCTCTGCATTTCGTGTATACTAATACCAGGAGTATTAGGAACAAGGGGGAGGAATTTTTGGCCTTGGTCGGCTCTTCCTGGTCAGAGGTTATTGGCATTAGTGAAATATGGCTGACAGAAGATGACATACAGGGTGTTCGGGATAAATTTGACAGTTTCGTAAGGAAAAAGAAAATCTTCTTTGTATCTATTAAATTTAATGAATTGACAAAAAAACATTACAGGCAGAGTTAATTACAATACTATCAACAAGATTTACTCAAAATAACCACCATTAGCATCGATCACAGCTTCAATTCTGCTTCGGAACCTCGAACAAGCTGATGCTACAGTCTCCCTGGGAAGGGCCGCAAAAACTGTTTTAATTTTATCCATTAACTGGGCTTTTGTATTACTGGAAGTGCGATTGGTGTCTTTTTCAACTGCGCCCCATACAAAATAATCCATGGGGTTAAGGTCTGGGGAGTTTGGAGGCCAAACATTTGGACTGGTGAAGTCGTAGAAATTTTCAGACAACCATTTTTGACTTTTCCCAGAGGTGTGGCAAGGGGCCGAATCCTGCTGCCATACATACGGCCTACCATTGGCTACCCTTGTTATCCAGGGCTTGACTACAGTTAGCAACTCCACGAACAAAGCCCGAATTCCAATGCCAGGGTTCTTCAACACCTGTTCCTGCAGATTTGCGAGGAATTCTGCTGTACGAACGCAATCAGATCGTCTGCTAGGGATCTTTCTTCTTGCTACATCCTCGTAGTCACCATTGCAAGTCTCTAGTTCATGCCTGATTGTTTTTACTGTATTCAGGGAGCATTGGGCAGCAGTCGTAATATCCTTATTTTGATGGCGGGCACGAATCATCATGATACAAGTTATTCTCTTCCATGATTCAGGTGGGTTCCAGCTATCCATCCTTTCTGACATCTTGTATATGAATGAAGAAGGGTCCAAACTTTTAAATGAAGAGAAGTGTGTGTTAATACATGTAACTTTACGGGAAAATATAATTAATTATAAATATGTCAAATTTATCCCGAACACCCTGTAGTTAGTGGGATAGAATGTGTAGGGTATAGCGTGTTCAGGAGGGACAGAGAGAATAAAATGGGGGTAGGAGTGTTATTGATGATAGCTGATGAACTGCAGCCAAGGAGAATAGAAGTTGAATTGCAGGATAGTGAAAAGAGCTCATCTGAGGCTATTTGGTGTGAGATTGAGACTAGCAGAACAAAATATACAGTTGGGTGCTGCTATAGACCAGGTGATGGAATAGATGTTGGAGATAGTATGCATAAACAAATTGATTTCATCAATTTGTTAAAGCATACAAATAGGAAGGAGGGTAATTATTATGGGGGATTTCAACTATGGTAACATTGATTGGAAGGAAGATAGGACACGTGAGGAAGAAACTGGATTTTATCCAGTTATTAAGAGATAACTATCTGAGACAGCATGTAATTGAAAATACTAGGGGTTCGAGAGTGCTTGACCTAGTAATAACATCTGAGAATTTGACTGTAATGAATATGACCATGTTGCCACCTATTGGTGAGAGTGATCATAAGGTCTTGACTTGGGAGGTGGCTAATCGTGTGAAATTTTCGATTAAGACAGGATACATGTGGAATTACCGAGCTGGCAAGTATGACAAGCTCTAGGAGATTGCTTGGTTCAGTGCCATGGCATGTACAACTGCAAGGGCTGGATGTTGATAGTGCATGGGAAGTGGTCAAGGAGCATTTGCAGGAGGTTATGGCTGACTGTATATCTAGAGTCCGAATAGTAAATCAAGTAGGGGTTAAATGGATGAATAACACCATTAAGCTTGAGTTGCAAAAAAAGAAACAACTGTGGAGGGAATTTAAGGAGAAAGGTGACTTGCAGGCACACGAACGGTATAAAGCACAGGCCAGAAGAGTAACAAGTGTGGTAAGAAAAGCAAAAGCAGATTATGAAAGGAAATTAGCCACGCAAGCTAAAGAGAATCTCAAAGTTCTTTCAGTATGCTACAAGTAAAAGAAAACTGCACATGGCAGAATTGTTTTAAGGATGCCGATGGTAGGGAGGTCACTGAATCAGTTGATATAGTGGTATTACTGAGGCACTTTGCAAGAGTATATCATCCAGGTGGTGACATTGAAGGAACCATTAGTTTATACGGGAATTGTGGTGAATGAAGTGGAGGTGAATAGGTTGTTACAGAACTTTAATGTGAATACATCTGTGGGATTGGATGGTATACCAGCTCGTGTCGTATGTGAAGCGGCTAAAGAATTGTCATGTCCTTGACCATTTTGTTTAATTTGAGTCTCAGGTCTTGGTTATCCCAAGGGGGTGGAAAGAGGGAAAAATAGTTCCACTGCATAAAGAAGTTTCCAAGACTGCTGTTGTAAATTACCAACCAATTAGCATATCAGGAATCGTTGTCAAGGTTTTGGAGAAATTAGTCAAGAGAAAAATACAGGATTGGATAGATGAAAATGGGATACTGTATGGGGGACAGCATGGTTTTGTGAAGGGTAGATCATGCCTCACTAACTTGCTGACATTTTATAATACAGTGACGGCTGAACTGGATAAGGGTAATGGGTTTAAAGAGATACTGCTGAACATGGCTAAGGCCTTTGACAGGATACCACATGGAATTTTAATCAGTAAACTGCAACACATGGGAATGGATATAGGGTTGGTGAGATGGATTGGGTGGTTGATGGAGAGATATCAGAGAGTAGTTTACTAAGGAGTAGAGTCCAAAAGACGGCCTGTGACTAGTGGTGTGCTGCAGGGTTCTGTTCTAGGACCATTGCTTGTTTAATTTGTTCATTAACGATATAGGGAAGGATCTGAGAGGAACGGTTCATTTGTTCGCTGATGATGCAAAGTTGGGTAGGGCAATAGTGAATGCAGATGTCAAAATTTTGCAGGATGATTTCGATAGACTGGAGGTCTGGGCTAAGGAGAATGAATGTCAATTTAATGTGGCAAAATGTAAGGTTATGCATTTTGGGGAGAAAAGATTAGCAGCAGTATATCACATCGGTGGAACTGTACTCCAGGAGATTGATGAGGCCAGGGATTTGGGAGTGTTGGTGGAAACCAACACTCCCAAATCCCTGGCCTCATCCCTGGGAGTTGAAGTTTAGGGGGCACATTGCAAAAGTGGCTAAATCAGTTCATCAAATCACTTGGATGCCGAAGAATATTTTACGAGCAAAGACAAGCAAGTTATTGTTTCTCTGTATCGAGCCTTGATAAGACCCCACTTCTCGATTACTGTGCCCAGATTTGGGCAGAGTAATCAAGATGGGGATTAGTCAAGATGTTAATCTTAGCCCAGACCTCTAATCTATCCAAATCATCATGCAAAATTTTGACATCTTCTGCATCCAGAGGCGAGTGACCAAGATGATAGCAGGTCTATGGAATGAACCTTATGAGAACAGGTTGAAGATTTGTGGGTTGCAAAAATTGGTTGATAGGCAGAAAAGGAGAGATATGATTGAGACATTCAATTGCTTAAGAGTTTCTACAGGATTAATTCAGAGGATATTTTTAAGAACAGGACTGGTGGTGGGAGGACTAGGGGCCATCCATGGAAGCTGGGCAAGAGTGTGGTTAGTAAGGGTGTTAGAGCTAGGTTTATTTTACTTTTAGAGTGGTGAATGAGTGGAATAAGCTGGCAGAGTCTGTTTTGGGTGTTATGACAGTGAATGAGTTCAAGGCAAAGTATGATAGATACTGTGTGAATGTCTAATAGTTGTGATGGATATGATGTTTAGGGCCTCCCCGATGAGTATAATAATAATAATACACTCCAAGGAGTCCTTAGACTCATTGAGGGAGGCCCTAAACATCATGTCAAGAACTATTCAGTAGTCACACAGTATCTATGTTACTTTGCTATGAACTCATTCACAGTCATGGTATCCACAACAGACTCTGGCAGCTTATTCCAATCATTCACCACTCTCCAAAAAAAAAAAAAAAAAAAAAAAACATAGTTCTAACACCCTTGCTAACTACACTTTTGTTCAGTTTCCATGGATGGCCTCTAGTTCTCCCACCACCAGACCTGTTATGAAAAATTTCCTCTGAATGGACCTTGTAAAAAAACCCCTCAGTAATTTGAATGTCTCAATCATATCACCCCTTTTCCAGCTATCAACCAATTTCTGTACCCCCACAGATCTTCGACCTGTTCTCGTAAGATTCATTCCATAGACCGGCTATCATCTTGGTCATTTGCTTCTGGATACTCATAGTTGGCCGCTAGAGGGATTCGTAGTCGTATGTGTGTGCGTGTGTTGAAAGTTTCTGATAAGATAAGTGTTATTTTAAGTTATCGTTGATAAAATTACTTGAATATTACGTAGTTTTGTTTACCTTGCATATCTTAGTGCATCTGTTTGTGTGTTTTTGGTGTTTCATTTTATAATTTGATAAAATACGTTAGAAGCAAGTATGGCTCCCGTACGAAGGAAAATGGCGGCCAGTAATGATGGTTCGCCATCTTTATTCAAGAACAGTAATATAAAGGAGATGATTCAGTGTACTATTCTGCGAGATGAATGCTTTGCGGAGTGTGGTTAGATGATAATAAAGGAGTGAATGTGTGTAGAAAATGTAGGGAGAATGAGGAATAAAAGTGTAATTCAGGTCGTGAGTGAGATATTTTTGTCAAACTTCAGAATGAAGAAAATAGCGATATGACAAGAAATGGCGAGGTTGTACCAGAGAACTGTGAGGGTGTGAATGATAGTATTAATTCAGAGCATATTAATGGTTTGACAGAGAATAAAAAAGATGAGATAGATGCAATGAGTGAGATCGCGTTATTGAGTGGTGCGATACAAAGGGCAAAACAGCAGCTAGAGCGTATGAGCAAAAGTCGAAATGAACCAGCCAATAATAAAAAGTATGATAAGAAAAATAAGCGTATGAGTGTGAACATGAACAAAATGAAGGATAGAGTGCTGTATGGAGACTCGTTAGTACGAGTCTCCATAGAGTGTGTTAGTAGAGGATTTGACAAAATCGTACCAACCTGGTGCAACCATAAAGGATGTAACTGAGTCTATTAGGGAGCAAAAGGAAAGGGTGAAAGAAATGATTGTTGTGGCAGGTACGAATGATTTGAAAGGAGATAAAATGGAAATGATAGAAGACTGAATTGTTTGAGGTAGCAAAAGAAAAGAGTGAGAGAGTTAGAATGATTAGTCTTTTGCCACGGTATGACAGTGAAATGTTTAAAAGGAGGGCTATAATTGCAAATGACTTTAGGCGTGGGTTATGTATGACGAGTGGTGTGGAATTTGTGGACATGTGGAGTGAGTTCGATGGGCAAAAGAATCTATATAAGATGGATGGCTTGCATTTGAATGGGTGCGGGGTAAGGAGACTTGAAAAAGTGTTGCTGAATGTAGTGGATGTGCAAAATCAGGGAAACAAGATTTATTAAGGGGGGGAGAGGTAGATATACAGTCCTTAGGGAGGCAGCTGAATGTATGAATGAGTATAATATGCCCGAGTGAATAAGGACAACAAATCAGAATGGGATAGTTAATATAAGGCATCAAGGTAGGGTTGGGGCTAATGGGGGGGGGGATCTTAAATTCATGTACACTAATGCTAGGAGTATTAGGAACAAGAAGGAAGAGTTTTGTTCATGGTTGGCACTTCCAGACTACAGGTTATTGGTATTAGTGAAACATGGCTGACTGTAGATGATATAGCTAGCGAGATTGAATGTGATGAGTATAGTGTGTTCAGGAATAACAGGGAGAATAAAATGGGGGGAGAAGTATTGTTGATGATAGCTGATGAGCTGCAGCCAAGGAAAATAGAAGTTCAATTGCAGGATAGAGAAAAGAGCACATTTGAGGCCATTTGGTGTGAGATTGTGGCTAGCAGAACAAAATATACAATTGGGTGCTGCTATAGACTAGGTGATGAAAAAGATGGTGGTGACAGTATGCACAAGCAAATAGAAGAAATGAGTGGAAGGAGGGTAATTATTATGGGAGAGATAACACGGGAGGAAGGAATTGGATTTTATGTGGTTATTAAGAATAACTATCTGCGGCAGCATGTAATGGAAAATACTAAGGGTCAGTAAGTGCTTGACCTAGTAATTACATCTGAGGATTTGGCTGTAACGAATATGACCACATTGCCACCAATTGGTGAGAGTGATCATAGGGTCTTGACTTGGGAGGTGGCTAAAGGTGTGGAATTTACAATTAAGACAGGGTACATGTGGAATTATCAGGCTGGAAAGTATGATAAGCTTAGGAGTTAGATTGGTTCGTGCCATGGCATGTACAACTGCAAGGACTAGAAGTTGATAGTGCATGGGAGGCAGTTAAGAAGTGTTTGCATGAAGCAATGGCTGACTGTATACCTAGAGTCCGAATAATAAATCAAGTAGGGATTAAATGGATGAATAACACCATTAAGCTTGAGCTGCAAAAAAAAGAAACAACTATGGAGGGAATTTAGGAGAAAGGTGACTGGCAGGCACATGAATGGCATAAAGCGCAGGCCAGAAGGGTAACGAGTGTGGTAAGAAAAGCAAAAAGGGATTAAGAAAGAACATTGGCCAGGCAGGCTAAAGAGAATCCTAAACAGTTTTTTAGATAAGTAGCAAGTAAAAGGAAAAATGTACATGGCAGAATGATTTTAAAGAATGCCGATGGTAGGGAGGTAACCGATTCAGTTGATATAGTGGAATTACTGAGTGAGCACTTTGCAAGAGTATATGATCTAGGTGGTGACATTGCAGGAATGAATGAACCAATAGCTTATAGAGAAATTGAGGTGAATAGTATATTATAAAACCTTAATGTGAATACATCTGTGGGATTGGATGGTATACCAGCGCAGGTCTTATGTGAAGCAGCTAAAGAATTGTCAGTGCCCTTAACCATTTTGTTTAATTTGAGTCTTTGGTCTGGTTTAAGCATGAAGGGGTGAAAAAAGGGGAAAATAGTTCTACTGAATAAAGGAGGAACCAAGACTGCTGTTGTAAATTACCGACCGATTAGCATATCAGGAATCATTGTCAGGGTCTTAGAGAAATTAGTCAAGGAAAGAATACAGGATTGGATAGATGAAAATGGGATATTGTATGGGGGGACAACATAGTTTTGTGAAGGGTAGATCATGCCTCAGTAACTTGCTCACATTTTATAATACAGTGACAACTGAACTGGATAAGGATAATGGGTTTACAGTGATTCTACTGGACCTTGCCAAGGCCTTTGACAGGATACCACATGGAACCCTAATCAGTAAACTGGAGCAGATGGGGATGGATAGGAGGGTGGTTGATAGAGAGATACCAGAGAGTGGTTTATTCAGGAGTGGAGTCCAAAAGATGGCTTGTGACTAGTGGTGTGCCGCAGGGCTCTGTTCTTGGACCACCGCTTTTCAATTTGTTCATCAATGATATAGGTAAGGATCTGAGAGGAAGTTTTCACTTGTTTGCTGATGATGCAAAGTTGGGTAGAGCAATTGTGAGTGCACGGGATGTCAAAATTTTACAGGATGATTTGGATAGTTTGGAGGACTGGGCTAGGAAAAATGGATGTCAATTTAATGTTGCAAAGTGTAAGGTTATGCACTTTGGGATGAAAAGAATAGCAGCAGTATATCACATTGGTGGAACCATACTCCAGGAGATTGATGAGGCCAGGGATTTGGGAGTATTGGTGGATAGAGAATTGAAGTTTAGGGGGCACATTGCAAAAGTGGCTAAATCAGCTCATCAAATCACTTGGCTTCTGAAAAATACTTTAACATTCAGAGACAAACAAGTTGTTGTTCCTCTGTATTGAGCCTTGATAAGACCCCATCTGGACTACTGTGCCCAGTTATGGGCACCAGAGTTCCTTCGTGATGGGGAGGAAGTGGAGAGGATCCAGAGACGAGTGACGAAGATGATAGCAGGTCTGTGAAATGAACCTTATGAGAATAGGTTGAAGATTTGTGGGTTACAGATATTGGTTGATACGCAGAAGAGGGGTGATATGATTGAGACATTCAAATTACTGAAGGGTTTCTAGGACTGGTGGTGGGAGGACTACGGTCCATGCATGGAAGCTGGGCAAGAATGTGGTTGACAAGGGTATTAGAGCTAGGTTTTTTACTTGGAGATTGGTGAATGAGTGGAATAAGCTGCCAGAGTCTGTTGTGGGTGCTACGACCGTGAATGAATTCAAGGCAAGGTATGATAGATACTGTGTGAATGTCGAATAGTTGTTCTTGACATGATTTTTGGGCCTCCCTCGATGATCTGTCGACTACTTGGAGTTGCCTGGAATAATAATAATAATACTCTCTACCTCCTCCCCCGTCAAAGGGAAAAGATGGCACTCAGATCTGGGCACAGTAGTCAAGATGGGGTCTTATCTAAGGCTAGATAAAGAGGAACAATAACCTGCTTGTCAAACTATTCTTGGAGGTCTGAAGTGTGCTGATTGATGAAATTCATTTCCCATCTAAAGACAATCACAAACACCCATGCCTACTGCACAATTCGAACCTGTGGTCTGTTGGTTGGAGATTAGATAAACTAACCATTTGGCCAACCATCCTGGTTGGCCAAATGGTTAGTCAGTATTTCTGTATGGAATAATTCAGAAATACTGTGTGAGAGAATGGAATAGTTTCAAAGATTTATAGCTGAAATGTGAAAGTATATCAATCAGTTGGTCACAACAGTCATCATTACCATGTGTTTTTATTGGCTCTGGAGAAAGTGAAAGCATGACAGATGCCAGTGGAACATCACACAAAGAAGAGATAGTAATTTGGATACAGAAAGAGCACAGAGACTATATTAGATGGGTGCTAGTTCTGGAGCACAAGTTATGAGTATAGTTGTGGAAATATCATTAGAACTGGTAGGGTTTTTGATATTCAGATTTTTTTGTCTTTAGACAAGAGAAAGCATGCAATGCGCTAATTTTTCCTCAAAGACTGACTCCACTAAAGCAAACTTACGTTCCATTATGGAAAACTATTTCTTTAGTCCCCACAAGTTAAAATGAGAGTCAACTATTTCGCATATGTATGCAGGAGTTGAAGAAAAATAAAGAGGACAACTTTATAATTAAGGGGATACAAATTCCTTGTTGTTCAACTGCCAGCAAGCAAAACTCTAAGATCGAGAACTATGAATCTTTGAGTTTCATATATATCAAAAAAACTATTGGCGAATCCAAGTGTAAATGACCACCTGGTAGTACAACACCAAGGCAACTTGAAGCAAAGGTGGAGCAAGCTCCTTCACTATCCTTGATATTTTCTCATAATGTAAAAACACGGTCCCTAGGGGATGTAATATTGTAATTACATTATGAGGAGAGGTCACTACGCAGACCGGTTTCAACCTTTTTTGAGGTCTCATCAGTGAGTAGGGAGACCTTTTAGATATTTAGATATTTTAGATATTTTTTCGGTATATATGAAAATCATTGATTCGTAGTTCCCGATCTTAGAGTTTTGCTTACTGGCAGTTGAACAACAAGGGATTTGTATCCCCTCAATTATTATTAAGGATGCCAGAAAAATAGCCATTTGGCTTTCAATTTAGGACAACTTTATCTTTATGTAATACTGCAATGACAATCTGGATGCAGGAGTCAGAAGCACAGAGTTTGCAACCAACTTTGGAATGAGGAAGAAGAGAAAAGTTTCTGTATGATGTATACTTTTCATCATAGGTAGCAACCTGTTTGAGGAAGGATTCGTCTCAAATTATTAATATATTTTCCTGGCCTAGTAGATCATGTGTACAGTCACTTTTACTTCCCAATTTACAGAATGGCAATCACTGGATGTTTATGATTTGTGCAGAGCACTAGTATAGGTTTGTAACCTATCATGAATACAATAGGAATAAAAACAGAGTGCAAGAGATATCCTACATAAATCTGATGTTACAAATTACACTGAAAATACAGAAAATGAAATAGGGAACATCCAAAGTGAATTTATGACAAACAGAGCAAGAGAGGCACCATCGATATCAGAATGATACCAGTTTTGTTTTTTCTCTGGATCTTTTCCCTGCTATCTTGGCATCAAAAATCTGCTTTGCTAGCTTTCCTCTCTTTCTGTTTGAGTGAACCATACCATCTGAGATGACCTCTGCCCACACATTCCAAAATGCTAAAAATAAGTTCCATCCTAATATTTCATTTTTAATGAGATTCTTTCATTTGGTGACATCTGTTCACTCCACTCTCATAACTCTGTTCACCAGAACTATGCTATCTGTGGTGTCTAGTCCATCAAATGTTTTATTTTTAAATGAGCTTTCAGATGCATAAGTTAAAACTGGTTTGAACACTGTCATGTATACAGCTACTTAAGTGTTTCACTAATTTCTCTAATTTCATATAAATATATTTAGCAGACTCCCTATCATACTAACTTTGCTAATTTTGTTGTCTATTCCCATTCATTCTGCCATCTCCATTAAAGACTATGTTTAAACAGCAGAATGTTTTACTTTTGAAATATTTTTTTTTTTATTAATCACATCACTACATATTTCATTATATATATATATTTGAAAACATCACCATGTGAGTTGAAACATGCATTACAATGGAACCAAAGATACATTTCCCAAACATTTGGAATAGAAAGGCAATCACTACATTTTCAGTCAGGTGACTGTATTCAGCAGTTTCTTTGAAAAGTGAAAAAAATATCTGCTAATGCCTTTTATTTCCAAAATGGAATAAACAAAGCCATTTTAGCCCTATCTAACTTTTAATGGAGACTTGAGAGGTAGTCAATCTCCATACTTAACCAATCAGAGATAGCCATATAATATCAATGATATTATATGGCATCAGTTGAATAGAATACCTGCTGCCATTTTGTGGTCACTAACACGTTATTTGAAATAGTGTTGGATTCTACAGTTAATTTTCTTAAGCTTACAGGATAAAAATCCCACTTGCCTATTCTAGAGATTAATTTCATATTTATAATTAGATATGAAGGAGTTTTGGTATTATTCCACTAGATTCTATGACTAGTGTTGTCAATTTCATGATGACACAGACCAGATTTAAGATATTTGATAACTGCATATGACTCTATTATAGTAAAAGTAAAACATTTCAGCTACTTAGGCACAATTTTAGTGAAGATGGTAAATTAAAAATAGAAATAGGCAACAGAATCAACAAAGCTGGTATGGTAGGTAGTCAACTGAATAAATTCATATGGAATAAGAGAGAAATTAGTTCAAACACTAAATTAGCTGTATACAAGGCAGTGTTCAAACCAGTTTTAACTTATGGATCTGAGAGCTGGGTCAGAAGTAAAACACTTCACCAAAGACTAGAGACCACAGATATGAGCGTCCTGAGAAAGATTATAGGCGTGAACAGATGGCATCAATGTCAATATCATATTAAAAACGAGGATATTAGGAAAGAACTTGACATTGTCAGTATCCATGAATGTGTTAGCACAGCTAATCTCAGGTGGTATGGTCACTTAAACAGAATGGGCGAGGAAAGATTAGCAAAACAAGTGTTCTCTGCCAGGTTGGCAGCAAAACGACCCAAAGGAAGACCAAGATATAGGTGGATTGATACGGTACAAGGGCCTTAGACGATAGAAATATAAGATCTGATAATGTCTTGACAAGTAACAAACTGATTTGGAGGAAAATTGTAGATAGGAAGTTAGTAATGATGTAAATTTTTCATGTAGTACACCCCTTGAGGATACACAGGAATTTGATGATGACGACTCTACAGTTCTGAAATATGTGTAATCTTCCCAAATAATCAAAGAAGACATGTTGCAGGAATCAGTGGTGCACTCAGGATTAATCTTGTGTGTGTGTGTGGAAGGGGGAGGGACAGAGTTGAATGGAGAAAAATATTTTTAATGCAAATTCAATAAAATTCATTAGGTGATTATAAAAATTTATTTAAAGAATAAAATCCAGTTTTTTTCCCCTTTTTCTTTGGGGGTGCCAGGGTCCCTTGTCCCCCCCCCCCCAACTAATTCTATTTCATGAATAAATTCTTTTAAATCATAGCAAAGCATTTCTTGATTTTGTTCAAAAAATTTTAATAAATATCGGAGGTGTTTAAATTCGCAGTCATTTATATTTTCCTTTAATACAAGTAAGTATTGTTGGAAAGTTTTTATTGAACTTAACAAGTCAATTAAATTTTTATCTCTACCTTGTAACTCTAAATTTAAATTGCTTAATTTCGCAGAGAAATCTACTAAAAATGATAAGTGTAACAATCATCTTTTATCACTCAATTGTGGATAAATATCCCCTTTTTCATTAAGAAAATTTTTTATATCATTAATTAATACAAGAAATCTTTCTAAAAATTGACTTCTGCTGAGCCAGCGAACATTATTGTACAACAGAAGTTCCCTATCATCATCATCTGCATGTAATTTAAATAACCGCCTTTGCAGGGCTTTTCCTAGAACAGAATTTACAATTTTAAATGTAATATCCAAAACAACTTTTGTGTTTAATCTTTTACTACACAGTACTTGTTGGTGAATAATACAGTGGTATGTTAAAAATTTGGATATTTGTCATCATTTTTACATAATGAAATGAAGCCTGATTTATTACCTATCATTGCAGGAGCATCATCAGTAGTAACAGACACAAGTTTAAAAAGTGGAAGTTTGTGTTGTTTCACAAATTCATCAAATGCCGAAAAAATGTCTTCTCCCCTAGTCCTTCCCAATAATGGTATAATTTTCAAAAGTTCTTTACTTGAATAATCTTGAAATACCATGCAAATAAATACCATTAACTGAGCAATATCAGTGAAGTCATTTGATTCATCAAATTGTAATGAAAACGCAACACACTGGTGAATGTCTGACATTAACCTGGCCTGGAAACTTTTCTCTGGCAATTGGAACTTTTCCTTTCGGCAATTTGAAATCTTGTCTGCGGTCTAGAAGTAGTCTCTCTCTAGCGAAGTCAATAAATACCATTAACTGAGCAATATCAGTGAAGTCATTTGATTCATCAAATTGTAATGAAAACGCAACACACTGGTGAATGTCTGACATTAACCTGGCCTGGAAACTTTTCTCTGGCAATTGGAACTTTTCCTTTCGGCAATTTGAAATCTTGTCTGCGGTCTAGAAGTAGTCTCTCTCTAGTGAAGTCTCGAACTGAGAAGCTCCTTTCTGGGAGCAGGAAACTCCTCTCTCAAGCAACGTGGATCTGGGCAGTCTCCTATCTGACAGCAATTCTGGAACCGGAACCCCTTCTGCTTGCTTCAGTCCCTTTTTATTAGGCTTCCTCTGAGACCTCGCATGAAGTTTGGCAATCCCTAAAGAATCGGTATGAGTCTTTCATCTTAAGTTTCAAGTTCGGCACACCTTTTGTTCTCCTCCGCTTTCTTTTGATTGTAAGTTGCTAGCCACCGGAAAGTTGTTTGAACCCTTCCTGACTGACTTCGGAGATGTTTACACTTAGAGCCTGTAAGCCTTTCTCATACATACAAGTTTCAATAACAATCTTTCTAATGCCACCATGTTCAGCTTCAGTGACAAAAACATTGCCTTTGTTTTTAACACTCTAACATATTCATATTAAAGCAATATATACAGTTAGCTTCAAAAGAGTTATTTACAAAAACATCTAATACAAACTATACCGAGAAAAACAAAGTTTTTTTTTTACAATATTCACATGGGACTTAACTAAGTAAAAAATCGATGTAACATGCTTTGGAATATTTAATATTTAAGCTACAATCGAGTTTTTACACTTTGCTTATAATCGTATTCACTCGGCTCGCTGTTTGTCTTCCACTGATCCAAATTAATTCATTTACACGGACTTATAAGAAAATTACTGATTTGACAATTTTAACGAAAAAATAAATAAATAAGAGCAATACACTGAAAGCAAATTAAAAATAATACGAAATAATCATGAATAAAAAATTATGTTTTCAGTTTTAATTAAATTTGTAAGTAAGGAGGAATACACAAGAGATTGACCAAAAATCACTCTGCGATCGTCAGGTTGAACACCCCTGCTATATACTGACCAAAACAGAATATATTACAGAAGCACACGAAAATTAGCTTGAGAGATATATGCTGTTGGATTGTGATAGAGTGGATTTTAGGAACTCCTATCTTATCACATTCTAACATGCGCTTCCAAACAAGAAAGGGAGATAAATAGAGGTGATTGCCTCTGAGTATAAAATAATTGCTATGTATATAAATATCAAGCATGTTTTGTTATGAAAGATTAAATAAGTGTGTATTTTGTACCATTCACAAGTGAGTTAAAATTAATAATAAAAGTGTAAAACGTTAGCAGAGTTTTATAAAATAATATGTATCAATAGATATAGAATGTTAGCACAAATTCAACATGGGGGGGAGTGAAGTCTGAAGGTCACGGAGCAGTGACGCGAGGGTGCGGCTTGCCCCAAGCAAACAGCGTGACGTCAGCACACGTACAATAACGGAGAAGGCCGTGACACCATGACGTAAGACCACGTGAGCGTTAGCTGGACATCGCGAAATGCATGAAACGCTGGGGAAAAAAAAAAGAGGGAAATATAAGGGTCATGCACCCCTGAAAAAAGGCTTTTTGTTCCTGGATCTCCTAGTGTTCGTCCTGCGGTGGTGAAGGGTGGCAGTGCCTCCATACCGGAGGATTCCAATTAAGGCAGTAGCGGGACTCGGCGGTCGTATCTCCGTGGAAGAAGTCAGTCCGGCAGCCCATAGAAGGACTGATTCCTGTAGACCATAGATGCAATATAGAACCAAAGGAGAAGATAAGTAGATTTTATTTGTGTTTCGCTGAATATGAGTGAGAGATTTGTGCCTCGTAGATAAATCAGAAAAGGGAACATTAATGATATAGAATAAGATTGTGTTGCTATTGTTTAGAGAGGGTTGCATTTAATCTTACTGCCAATCGCTGTGATAAAGTTCGTTAATATGTTGTAAGAAGTTACGAATATGTTTAGAGTAAGGAATTGATAAATTATAAAGAGATTGTAAAGGATATGAATGTTATCTTGTGTGGTCTGACAGAACTACTGAGTTTTAGAAAGATTGTGATAATCATACATGACTAAAGCATTTAAGAGTATAAATATGATTCTTACTTTAGAAAGCTACCGCAGGGGTGCTTAAGGGTCAAAGCTGTATAACTGAGAGGAGACCTCCACATAGCCTTTAAAGGAATGCGGAGAACCGACCAGGGCTTCTGACCTAATGTCCAATCCTCACCTTCTCGTGGTGCACCTTGTTGGGTATCTACTTGGATAGTGAACGGACGAGGATGGGCTGGCAATTTGGGATTTAGCCGACCAAATTGTATTCTTATTGGTTAAACCAAAATATAGAATGATGGTACAACATGACAAAATTTCATGCCGGCTGGGGCGTCGCCCGGTTAAACAAGGCCCCCGTTGTTTTCGCCAGGGAACCAGGGCGAACAGCGAAAAGTCAGCTACTGGAACAAATCTGAAAATAAACCCCAACTCAACATCACCAGAGTTAAAGATCGGTACTATCAACGTAAGAAGCCTGAATGGCAAAGAAATGGAGCTAGCTGAGGAATTAGATAAGTACCAGATCGACATAATAGGGGTGACTGAAACAAAAAAGACCAAAACTGGCGAGATCTTTCTGAGCAATAAATACAAAATGTTATATTCAGGCAATGACTATCAAGGAAAAGAAGGAGTAGCCATAGTATTCGACACAAGATACGAGGCTAATCTTCTTGAATGGCAGTCAGTCTCAAGTAGAGTAATGTGGGCAAATATGAGAATGGGGAACTGGACAATGAGACTTATTTGTGCCTATGGTCCCACAGAAGGTTCTACTAAGGTAGAAGTGGAGGAATTTTTTGAGGCTTTAGAAAAAGCAACTGACACAATGAAAAAGGAAAAGTTGTTCCTTGTTGGGGATCTAAATAGCAGAGTAGGAAATGATTGTGAGACATACAAAAACATTTTTGGAAAATTTGGAGAAAAGAGCAAAGCTAATAATAATGGCAAATATCTGTTGGATTTCTGCTCAGGATATCGACTGGTTATTACTAACACCATGTTCCAACATAAAAATGTGCACAAATTCACATGGAGAGAAGAGGCAAGGAATAAGAAAAGTCTCATTGACTATGTTATTGTTGATAGTGATGTTTTCTCCTTGGTGCAGGACATCAGAGTGTACAGAGGATTTGAAATTGGAAGTGATCACCATTTAGTCTTGAGCAGGATAAAATTGAATTTCATATTGAAAAGAATAACATTTAAGAAAGTTTTAAAGTGAATAAAAGTTGAGCAGCTCTCAGATGTGAGCTGTAGACTAAAATACACAAAGATTATTGAAGAAAAAATGAAAGAGTTTGAGAACAGGAATCAAACCTTGGAGATTCAGTGGCAAACTCTGAAGAAAACATTGATTGATTCTGCTGTGAGGTTGTCTGTAAGGATAAAAAAATCAGAACTCCCTGGTGGACACAGGAAGTTAAAGAGGCAGTCAAGGAAAAGAAGAAAGCATACCAAACGTTCCTGTCAAATAAGTCAGCTTGTGCTCTTAGAGAATATAGAGACAAATGCAAGAATGCTAAACACTGTGTAAAACTAGCTACACAAAAGTCATGGGAGGACTTCGGCTAGAATATAGAAAATAAATATCAAGAAGGTGGCAAAATATTCTGGAGGTTGTTGAAGAAGCTTAAGAATGGAGGAAAGAGTGCTATAAAAGGAATTAGAGATGATAAAGGTGACATGAAAACGGGAGAAAAAGATATCCTTGAAGTATGGAGTAATTACTTTGAAAAACTGCTAAATGAAACAAGCAGTGATGACAGCACAGTGGTAAAAAACTCTGACCAGGCATGCAGTCAGGAATACATATCCATACTTGAAGTAGAAAAAGCCAGCAAAGGCTTGAAATGTGGAAAGGCAGCAGGAGTAGATGATATTCGACCAGAAATGGTGAAGTATGTGGTATAAGAGTCTTACAGTGGCTGCACTGCATAGTTCAGAAAACCTGGACAGAGGGACGAATTCCCGATGATTGGAGTAGAGCTCTCATAGTACCCATATATAAAAAGGGAAATAAAACTGCATGTGAGAATTACAGAGGTATTTCCCTACTGAGTGTTCCTGGCAAGATCTATGCAAGTATACTTGAAAAACGGCTGAGAAGAATTGTGGAAGAAAAGCTTGGTGAAGAAAAAGCTGGATTCAGGCCAAATAGAGGCTGTCAGGATCAGATCTTCACTTTACGACAAATAGTCGAGAAAGCATGGGAATATAACAAAGATCTGTATTTAAGTTTTGTCGATCTGGAAAAGGCATATGACAAGGTGCCAAGAGAGAAGCTATTCAATACGCTGCAGTTATATGGTGTCAATGGGGCATTATATCAAGCAATACTTAGTCTTTATCTGAGTTGTAAGTCAGCAGTTAGAATTGAAGGAAGTACAGGAAGATGGTTTAATGTTAAATCTGGTGTGAGACAAGGATGTACATTATCCCCTCTGTTATTCATTATCCATATGGATCACATTATGAAGGAAAGTGGTATTAAACATGATATCAAAATTGGAGATGTTAATGTCAGCTCTTTGCTTTATGCGGATGATGTTATACTTCTAAATAAATCTGCTACAAGTCTGCAAGATTCTCTGACTAAATTGAATAGCTGTTGTAATAGATATGGTATGACAGTCAGCAATAAAAAGACAAAGACAATGAAAATAGGCAGAATCATTGAAAATATCAACTGTGTTGTGAATGGAGAACCTGTGGAACAAGTAAAACATTTCAGCTATTTAGGCACGATTTTTACTGAAGATGGTAATTTAAATATAGAAATAGACAACAGAATCAGCAAAGCTGGTATGGTGGGAAGTCAATTGAATAAATTCGTATGGAATAAGAGAGAAATTAGTCGGAACACTAAATTAGCTGTATACAAGACAGTGTTCAAACCAGTTTTAACTTATGGATCTGAGAGCTGGGTCAGAAGTAAAACACTTCACCAAAGACTAGAGACCACAGATATGAGAGTCCTGAGAAAGATTATAGGCGTGAACAGATGGCATCAATGGCAGTATCATATTAAAAACGAGGATATTAGGAAAGAACTTGAAATTGTCAGCATCCAGGAATGCATTAGCAGAGCTAATCTCAGGTGGTATGGTCACTTAAACAGAATGGGTGAAGAAAGATTAGCAAAACAAGTGTTCTCTGCCAGGTTGGCAGCAAAACGACCCAGAGGAAGACCAAGATATAGGTGGATTGATACAGTACAAAGTGCTTTAGACGATAGAAATATAAGATCTGATAATGTTGGAGTGTTGACAAGTAACAGATTGATTTGGAGGAAAATTGTAGATAGGAAATTAATAATGATGTAATTTTTTTCATGTAGTACTATCCTATCCTATACACCCCTTGAGGGTACATGGCAGGAATTTGATGATGATGATGAAAGCTACTGCATAATCTGTTATAAGTATATTTGTAGTATTGTAATATTTTAACTCTGTCCTGGCTGTCAGGAACGCCCTTAAGATGGGAATTAAGCTAATAACATTGAGTGTACCTACTTTTGATATATAATAAACCTTGCTTTTGTTTCTAACAAAGACTTTCTGTGATTTCTGGAATCCGATGCACCTCTTATAAAATATTACGAACCTATGCGGGAGACTAGAGAAAGGTAGAGTTTGGCCACATCTGCAAAATTGCTAGGTATCATTTAAGTACTGTCCTGAGATTACCTCTTGATTGTTAATATTACTAATCTAATAGCGCTAAGTGGCACAGCAAAATATAAATTTTCTTGGCGTTTTATGAGAGGTAAATCTCAGACACTCTGGTGTTGCCTCGATCTCGAGGAAATTCCATTGTCCTTCAGAGGTACCACGTGATACCTGATTGAGAGTATAACGGAGATCTGATACAAAGACAAAGGAATAGATATAATAGAAAAAAAGCGACACAACAATGCCAAAATGCAAAAACAGATTGGCTGAATAATAAAGACAAATGCACAGAAGCCGAGTTACATGACAACTCCAGATTTCTATACTCTACAGTTAAAGAGATCACCAAAGACTACATTCTTTCATTTCTCACCATGACAGATTCTTAAAACAAGGTAACTGGAAATATTAGAGAAATGGAACACATCTGGTACAATTACTTCTCTAATATCTTTAAACATAAACGGTTTCATCCACATATACTAACCAGTGAATAAGATGTAAGACCCATAATCCTAGAGAAAGAAGTAATCCTGTTACCTTATCAAATGAAATCTTCAAATGCACCTGGAATTGATGAAATACCTAGAGCTCTATAACAAAATAGGCAAAATCTTGCCTATACATTTTTTTTAAAATGTGGTTCCCACCCATCAAAGGTTATTAGAAAACCTATAGTACATATGTACTGTGGGTGAGCTAAGGACCCGCCTCCCTCATCTTTATCAATTTTTATATATTTTTTTACAGTCTGGAAATCTGGTTTGGTGACACTGTGTGAATGGAACCAGACAGACCTGGTATTTGAGGGCACTATGGAGGGTACAAGATCCAGGAGAAGGCAGAGTTTAACATGGCATAAAGCCCTTAGAACTACATAGGACTTTCAAAGCTGCTGGCACATGAAAGAGCTTGCTTTGGATGGAGCTTATCCATGTGGGACTCGACCCATCTCGAGGATGGAAGAATCTAAGGCAACATTTGGACTGCTGTACACAGATTTGGTGACCTGGTTTTCAAAAAGATGAAGATATATCGGAAAGGATCAATTGACAAAGGTGGTTTCTGGTCTCTGTAATGTTGAGTATATGATATGAAGAAAAGTTGAGCAAATGCAATTTGCAGAGTCCAGTGGAGGAGGAGAGTTTGTATGGGGGGAGAGAAAGCACTGATAGATTATAAGCTGGTCAAGTTTTTTTTTTTTTTTTAATCAGATTAATATTGAAGAGGCTTTTCATAGAATAGTGAGAGAACAAAACATTGTCTCTAGAAGCAGTATAAGGAGTGTATAAAAGCTGATTTTTTTTGCATGGAGAGAGTGGTGAATAATTGCAATGTAATGTAGGCACAGTATGATGAGCTGTGTGTGTGTAACAGACGACTTCCCACGATGAGTTCAACTCCATAGTCCAAAGATAACAGCAATAACAATACAATAGCTCTTAAAATGCTATTTGGTATTTGTGTTTCTTGTAATATGTTAAAGAGAATATTTCTTTTTACCTTATCGAATACTTTTTCAAAATCAATAAACATGGTGTATATTTCTAGATTGTACTCTCTTTCTTCTATATTAATTTTAGAGGGAAAGCTTGATTTATACAAGCACACCCTCTTTCTAAATCTATTCTGGGCTTTCAGAATATTTTGTAAGATTTTTATTTAATACTCTCTCTCTCTATATATATATCGCATAAAGTACAATGGCATTATTGGAGGATTTCAAAATTTCTTCAGATGCCTGCTTTTCACCTTCATGAAGCTTATCTCTTACCTCCAGCATCTTACCTCTTCCAAATGGGGTGCAGACCCTAGCACACTGAGATCTTCTGCCTTGGCTCTTTGCTATTCTTCTGCTGAATATGCCTGCCCAGTATGGTCCAGATCCTGTCATGCTGAAAAACTTGATCCAGCATTGAATGAAAGCTGCCACTTAATTACAGGATGCCTGAAACCAACACCACTAAAAGACGTGTATACTTTGGCTGGTATTGCACTCCCTTCAATTCGAATATCTGCATTTTCAGCTGATGAAAGAAGCAGACAAATGAATGATGAACGCCACCCACTATTTGGCCAGATCGCAGTGCCCCAAAGACTAACATCCCGACATAGCTTCCTGGCAACTGTTGAACCACCTAAAAACTTCCCAGAGACAAGACTTCAACAATGGCTTGCACTATATCCTGAAAATAATACTGGTATTCCAACAGCCAAACACCTTCAATGTGGTGCCCACTTGAACTGGAATACTTGGAAAAGCCTCAACAGACTTTGAATGATGGACGCTGCAAACAAAACCTCATCAAATAGGGCTACCTCATTGGCCCAGACAATTGTGAGCGTGGGACAACCCAGTCCATGGAACACCATCTTTCTTGTCCCTTTCTTCCATCACCTTGCACAAAAGAGGACTTTATATCCTGCCCAGAAAGAGCAGTTGATTGTGTAAGATACTGGAGAAACATCTGACAATATTTATTGTATATAAGTTATGTATAGTTTCCTTTTTTTCATATTTAATTATTATTCCCTGTATAATTCACCTACCAAATCTAAGCTGATCTCATTGTAATGTATCCTAATTTGTTGTAAATCATGTTGTACCACTTACTTACTACTGTACCACTTGTGTTTGGATACGAAATAAATAAACCTTCATGAAGTCTTTTTTTAGGTGACACTTTGTGATTATGTGAAGTCCACGGTTCAGGATTCAAAACATTAAATAGTGCTTCATGCAGAGTCATTATAGTATTGTTTACTTTGGTGAGCTTTAAGCAAACAGCAGCAATTTGCTCACATGGGAACTAAACTTCCCTGTCTGTAAAATGCCAACAATGGCAGTGTAATATGCTTTGACCAAAACCTCGTAGAAATTGCAATGCTACGTGGGCTGTTCAATAAGTAATAAGACTAATTTTATTGTGGCGAAACCACTCATCACAATATTAATTTCTGTGGAATAAAGAAATGTTGCTGTATGTATTAACAAAAGAGGTTGACAGATGGCGTATACGGGCTGATGTGCAAGAATGTCACGTGACTAAACGCAAGTGCTCATCGGCACGCCTACAAGGTGCAATCAGTTTTCAAAATGGAAGCGTCCTTGGAACAGCGTTATGCGATTAAATTTTGTGTGCGTTTGCAAAAATCGACATCAGACACTTTTAACATGATACGCGAATCTTTCCACAATGAAGCAATGTTGAGGGCAAGTGTTTTTCGCTGGCATAAAACTTTAAGGAAGGAAGGCAAAATGTGGAAGATCTTGAATGTGAGGGAAGACCTCCAACGTCCATCACAGAGACAATGATCAACACAGCAGCGATTAT
This sequence comes from Typopeltis vanoorti, assembly GCF_054136105.1. Lineage (NCBI taxonomy): Eukaryota > Metazoa > Arthropoda > Arachnida > Uropygi > Thelyphonidae > Typopeltis > Typopeltis vanoorti. The sequence goes on along the minus strand of NC_143550.1, from coordinate 4,644,594 downwards.
CATCAAGCACATCAAAAGGAAGCGTCCATTGCTGAAGACTGGCTTCTTATTGCACCACGATAATGCACATATTGCTGGTTGTGTAGTGGACGTTTTGCAGAAGAACAACACAGATATCCTATCACACCCTCCATACAGTTCTGATCTCGCACCGTGCGATTTCTGGCTGTTTTCTCAGCTCAAGAAACCACTAAGAGGTCACCAATTCGAAAGCAACAAAGCATGTGTAAAAGCTGCGAAGGCGGTTTTGAAAGAACTCTCAAAAGACGGACTCTCACATGTGTTTAAGAAGTGGACGCATCGTTGGGACAAATGCATCGCGTCTCACAGTAGTTACTTCGAAAAAGACCATGTAAATGATGACGATTAAAGGTAATCTGTTTTTTGTATAAATATAGTCTTATTACTTATTGAACAGCCTACATATAAATTTAGCTCCACAGGTACTCACCGAAAAATATGCTATTGCTCTCCAGTTGAGGTTATAATTTTACTACTGAACTGAAAGAGTTCCAAAACTAGAAATTATGATGAACAGGATATCTACAATCTTTCAACTTCAATATCCGATAATGTTCGTTTAAACATAAGCACACTAACCATTTCCCATATCTAAACCACCTAAAAGCAATTATACCATGAAAAGAAACAGCTGCCTTAGAAAAAGTTATGTAAGAATAAAAAACATTGATTAGTAAAGCTGATAAGGGTAATTAAGGGCAATGCAACTGTTATCATGAATCAAGAGGATCACAAAAAAAAAAAAAAAAAAAAAACACCTCACTATGTTTTGGCTAAAAAGATAAAAATTAATAAATTAAAACCTGTTCATAACTACTCTACATGGTGAACCTAAGCCATAAATCCAATACCTCCCCATAGTTGATGCTATAGTCAGTCCAACTTAAAAACTTGCTCAACAATTAGCTAAGTCTTTCTTTTTTTTTCTTCTTTCTTTCTTTTTCTCTAATATCTGAGATATTTGATATCTAATATTTGAGATGCTTCAAAATTTTATACACATTTGGTCTTACTTTATATACATAATGTTCTAAATAACAAAAAAAAAAAAAAAAAGTGTTTCATCATTTTTTTTTCCTGACTTCTCTTTTACACATGGCTGTTATTCTTCTGTATTGTATTTCATCTTCTAATCTGTTAATGCTTAATCATTTGTGGAACATTCCTCCCCCATTATCAGAAGAGGAAAGTTGTCAGTGGTGTCTGTTTTGGGGATCACTGTTGTTTAATTCGTATGTAAATGCCATTGGAAAGGGATTAAATGGTGATATACAGTTGTTTGCAGATGCAAAGTTAGGGAGAGATATAAGAAGTAGATCAAATATAGTAGCCTTGCAAAAGGACTTGAATAGACTGTCAGAATGAGCAAGTGTATGTGGATATCAGTTTAATGTTGCAAAGTGTAACGTTTTAAAATTTGGAAAGCAAAGATGGAATGCAGCATTTAGGATTGATGGGAGATATTTTAGAGGAGGCAGAGGAGATGAAAGATCTTCAAATTTCATGAACTCTGATAAAAATTGTGAGGACAACACAGCAGATTATAGGAATAATGCAGAGAACACTGATGTGTAGAAGTAAGGATTGTTATGGTCCATTGTACAAGGCTTTGATCAGGCCACATATGGATTATTTTGCAGAAATTTAGCCAGATGGTTTTTAAAAGGATGATGAGATGTTAGAGAGAGTTCAGAGGTGATTGACTAAGTCGGTCTCTGGAATATGAAGACAGATTGAAAGAATGCAAATTACAGAGCCTAGTGGATTGAGATGTATAAGTTGATAAGGAGTAATTACCAGATTAATGTGGATGAGATTTTTCACAGAAGATCTGGAGATAGGGAGAATGAGAGGCCATCCCTGGAAGCTGTATAAGGTGAGTGTGAACAAGGGGGTGAGGAGTAGATTTTTTGCATGGAGTGTGGTGAGTGCAGGAATAGCGAATACATTTTAAGTTGAGATATGATGAGCTGTGCATGTGAGAGTGAATCTCATGAGTCTCGACTCCATGGAGATCTGTTGATAATAATAATAATGTTCATTTACTGGAGTCTGAAATACAGTTTCTTTAATTACAAATTGCACCAAGAAACTCTTCAGTTTTTACAAGATGATTTTCCTGAGAATGTTGTTGAATAGTTTAAATTTACCACCAATATAGATACTTTACATCACAAAATAAATTTTATAAGAATAGAAGGCACAGCCATAGGCAGTCCCGTCTCAACTACTTTGGGTGGTTATTTCATAAAGCATTTGGAAAACCAACTTTTAACACTATTTTTCCTCAACCTTGTATCTGACACATTTTGTTTACAATATTTTTGCAGTCTGGTTCCACTCCAAAACAGGATTTCTTCAATTTTCTTTTAACACAAACAAGAAGGAATACCCGAGCATTCCTCCTTATTCATGCTAGCTGAAGGTAACAAATAAGTCACAAAAGATAAGTTCAAGCCAGGCTCATAAATGTGGTTGAGAAGTACTAACTTTGAGATTGTTCACATATGCTATTAGTTTTGATATACTTGCTGGTTAGTCAGGTTACTTTCACCATTCACAGGAAGTTAATCTCATCTTTTTTTTCATAGGTTCGAAGTGGTGGCATCAGGTGATCTGTCTGTAATCGAAACCAACTTTGTGTTGGTTTCGATTACATCACCGAACAAATTTTCATTAGTTCGGTGATGCCTTCCTTTTGCATATCATCACTTTCAGTGTGGAAGTTTAGGATAATAATGTCGTGTTTTTTGTTTTTGACCTTGGTTGAATCATGCACAGTCGACATCATGGAGCTATGGAGCTGGTTGATTTCAGTGGTGGGTGAATTTTGTCAAAGCATTGATCGTGGATCTGCTCTAACTTGGCTTCAGTTGATTTGATTTTGCAGGAGACAATTTCATCAGCAGCAAAGCATCATTCTACATGTTGCTCAAGAACTGACAGGAAGCACAGCAGGAAGAACAAAGGCTTCAAATGTGCAAGAAGTTTATATGCCCATTCATTGAATTTATGCAGTGAACATACAACCATTGGCAACAAAAAATCACGTGCTTTTTTTTTTTTTTTTTTTTAAATGCCTGTAAAGTCTAGTCTACAGATGTGACACTTGACAGTATCATTGGATTTATCACTGCTGGTGGATCATCATTGGGCTTTGTTGTCACCATCTTTGCTTTTAGTGGTAGGCTATAGCAGGCACTTGCACGTGACTGATGTTATACATAAAAGACCATTATGGGACAATTAAGTTTTTCAGTGACATTAATCCTTTTAAGAACTACTGCTGCACTTTCAGTTGGTGAAATTTATGTAGAAAATGACGTAAAACAATAAAATCAAAGAGCATATATTTAGGTTAACTTATTCCAAAGTACCACCAAGTGAGGGGTAGCATGAGAATGTTTTCTAACTAGCATCTTCATCAGGAAAATAACTGTACTAGAGAACATACAAAATAATCTGAACACTTCTAATAGCTACTGTTTTGAAATGTATAACATTAACATAGTCATGCGTGTCATTTGACATAAATATGAAATGTTCACTGTTGTGCAAAGTCTTTTTATGGTTATTGGCATAATGGAGACCTGATAGGTTATAATAAATGTGTAAGAGAGCACTTACAGTGTAGAGTAAGGAAACTATCTTTATAGTGAGAAATTATCACAATCCTAAAGAACTGTGCTACAATAATAATCAAAAATGATAAAATGAATGAAGTGTTTAAATTTGAAGGAAGGCAGCAGCCCTACCATTGAACTACCAACTGTCAGGCTCATGAAGTGTATTTCTAAGTTACTTTTGAGCAACTAAAGAAGAACATTCAGGTGAACTCTGGAACACATTCCTGGAACGAAAACATCGAAACAAAAAATGGAAGCGACAAAATAAACTGAGTACTGGGACTTGGAATTTAAGAGGAACAGCTTACAAAGAAATATAATTAACTATTATAATATATACAGGAGAACCGAAAATTGCAATAATTACTGAAATGAAGAAATTAAAAGAGACCATGGAAACCGAAAAGGTCACAATATAATATACGAGGGTTGTCTGAAAAGTTTGGTAAATTTCCAATAGACAGCGACACCATTCATTCATTAATAGTGTTGGCAAGTATCTTTTTCATGACCCCTGGCAAAAGTTTAGCCATGTGACACACAGTTTTTGTTTGGCAAATATTTAAAATGACTGTTTGCATTTTTCATAAAAATGGAGAAAAACGAGTTTCGTGCAGTGATAAAACACTTTTACTCGAAGAAGTGGATGGCCGTCGTGCATCAAAGTTGAGTTAGATGCAGTTCATGGGGACTCTGCACCAGCATTAAGGACTATTATTTTTGGATAAATGAGTTTAAACATGGTCGTAAGTTCATCGAAGATGAAGCGCGCTCCAGACGCCTGAGTGAGGTCACTACGAAGGAAATGATTGACAAAATCCATGGTATTGTTATGGAAGACTGCTGAGATTGTAAGCATCTCAAATGAACAGGAGTATAACATCCTGCACAAAATATTTCACATGAAAAAGCTGTGTGTGATGGGTGCCACGATTGTTGACTGTCGATCAAAAATGTGTGAAAAGACATTTCAACGCAGTGTTTGGTGATGTTTAATCGCAATTTGTAGGATTTTTTGCATCAATTCGTGACTATAGGCGAAACTTGGAACCACACACCTGAGTCCAAGCAGCAGACAAAACAGTGGACAATGCCTGGTGAAAGAGCACCGAAAAAAGCGAAGGTAGTTTTGTCAGCTGGGAAGGTGATGACCATTGTTTTTTGGGATTCCCAAGGAATTATCATGATAGACTATCGGGAAAAGGGTAAGACAATAACAGGAGTCTATTATGTGTCATTGTTGGACCTTTTAAAAGAAGAATTAAATTAAAAACGGCCAGCTTTGGTGCACAAAAAAGTGCTCTTTCATCAAGACAATGCATCGTCACAATGGCAAAATTGCACAAATTGAGGTTCGAATTTGTTCCACATCCACAGTATTCTCCGGACTTGGTCCCATGCGACTTCTTGTTCCCAAACTTAAAAATTTGGCTTGGTGGGAAAAAATTTTCTTTGAACAAGGATGTCATCAAGTTGTCAATGAAAAAATTGGAAACTCGATTGAGACTTGAGAAATAAAGGTGATTTTTTCCAAAACAAAAAGTGTTTACCTTATTTTTTTTACCAAACTTTTCAAACCAACCTCGTATAATGGAGTTGGTAGTGACCAAAGAGAAAAGATGCCTGCAATTATGATTTGATCATAAATCTATTATAAAAAATAATAATAATAAAAATAAACTAATATCATTTATTTCCTTATAGGGAGTAGGCAAGGCCATTCAGCCTATCTAACTTTTGGACAGTTCAATCTCCACTGGTAGCAAATCAGAGATAGCTGACCCGAGACTATCACTAGTTATAAGTGGCAACTGATGAAGAGACCAGCAAACAAGTGATGCCATCTCATGGTCCCTAACAGGATACATTGTCTGAAATAGTATGAGTTCTATGGTTGACTTTCTTGAGTTTACAGGACAAAAAAATGAATTTTCAGGAGAAAAAAACTGATTTCCCATGGCAGAGATCGACTAACTCGGGAACCAGTCGAATAAAGGTTTAGAAAAAAGTTCCCTTAGTTGGCGACAGAAGATAAAAAAAACAACAACAAAATTCTGCCACCAAGGGACATTTGGCACTATAAGCACCTGGTTTGAAATTAATTAAACAGTAATGGCTAGAAGAGACACAAGAAATCAATTTTGGTGCTTACAGATGTGGTTCAATATGTACCCCTTTCAGATGTTCTAAGAACTGCATTCTGTGAATGACATTTACTAGAGCAAAACAACAAATCTGCACTGATTTTCCTCACATGCTGTGTTACTGTCTTTCAGGGTTGCTAAATCAGGAACATGTCCTTCATACACCATGCATTTCAGATGGCCCACAACGAAAAGTCACAAGGGTTGAGATCAGGCAAATGATGTGGCCATGCTGTGGGAAATTAACAACTAATCACTGTACTGCCAATCCAATGTGAGGTTTCAATTAATCAATCCGTACTTTTCGAAAAACTTCACCTGAAATGACTGGTGATGTGCTGTCTCTGCTGTTAGGTGTTAAGAGATGCTGCACAACTTTGTTGTTCTCCAACTGAAGTGGCAAAGATGCCTTTACTATATCATATTCATGCAGGATGTAGCAAGAATATGATATAGTAAAGGCATCTTTGCTACTTCAGTTGGGGAACAACAAAGTTGTGCAGCATCTCTCAACACCTAACAGCAGAGACAGCACATCACCAGTCATTTCAGGTGAAGTTTTTCGAAAAAGTACAGATTGATAATAAGCAATGCAGTGAAATCACACCACACAATGTGACTGTCAGTGAGTGTAAAGGGATCTGGATGGAACACAAGGGTATTTGCAGCCCAAATGTGGCAACTGTGTGTTAACACTACCATTCAGATAAAAAGTGCCTCATCACTCCACAAGATCTTCCACGGCCATGCATCATCCAACTCCATTCGAGCTAGTCAAGGTAAGCTGCAGTTGAGTTTCCACATCATCATGAAGCAAAGTTTGAGTACGGGAGATCTTTTAGGGAAAAAAATTCAGCATTTGATGCAGGATTTTCCACACAGTGGAGTATAGCAGCATGGCAGTGGAGTATGACCCTGATACAGAAAGAAGCAGAAAAATTAAATAAACATAGGAACATGGAATGTGAAAACCCTATTGGAAATAGGAAAACTTGAAAATATTAAAAAGGAAATGACGAGGCTTAATATAGACATATTGGGAATATGTGAAACAAGATGGCAAGATCAAGGTGATTTCTGGAGCAATGACTACAGGAAGGAAAAGCAGGGGTAGCAATAATACTCAAGAAACACTTCGGCAAAAAAGTAACCACAACAATCAAACACAGTGACAGAATCATGGCAATTAGCATCCAATCTGAACCAGTAAACCTGAACATTATAATGGTCTATATGCCTACAACTGGATGCAAAGATGAAGAAATAGCTGAAATGTATGAGGAAATTGAAGATGTATGGAACACATTCAAACAAAGAGAAACACAATAATAATGGGAGATTGGAATGCAATCATAGGTGAAGGAAAGGAGGATAATACTATAGGAAAATTTGGCTTAGGACAGAGAAATGACAGAGGAAAAAAAAATGTAAACATCAAAAGACAATTTCAGGAAACCCACCAAAAAAACTAACACAAGAAAATGCAAAGGAAAATACAAACAATAATGATAAGTGGAATCAAATAAAAGATAATATCCTAAAAGCTAGTAACAAAATATAAGAAAACCATGGATAACTGAAGAAATATTAGATTTAATGGAGGAAAGGAAGCTATACAAGAATACAGAAAAAGTAGAACACAAAGAAAAATACAAGAAATTAAAAAATCTGATAACATGGAAATTGTAAGCAAGCAAAAGAAGAATACTTCCATGAAGAATGTAAGAAAACGGAAGAACTGTTTAATAAAGGAAATCTAGAAACAGCTTATAATCAAATAACAAAAATCAGCAACAAACTGAAAAAGGCCACACATAGTAATGCCTTAATAGATGAGAATGGTAAACTAATTATTTATTCTGAAGAAATATTACAAGAATGGCAACAATATCTTGAACACCTGTACCAAGGAAAAGAACAGGAAGAAAATGACAGAAGTTGAAGACAATAGTGGACCATCAATAATAAAAGAAGAGTTTGAAAAAGCACTTTAAGACTTAAGCCAGAAGAAAAGCCCAGGAATCGATAACATCCCAAGTGAAGCCCTTCAAAATCTGGATGAGAAAACAAAAAATTACATATTTGAACTAATAGCTAAAATATATGAAAATGGAGATCTCCCAGAAGACTTCACAAAATCCTTGCTAATACCAATCTTCAAGAAAGCAAACACTCTTCAATGTAACCAACACAGAACAACAGCCCTAATTACACACATTAGCAATAAAAATAATACAAAAATAATTAAAAATAATACAAACCCGAATATATAAAAGAATAGATTCACAACTAGAGGAAGACCAATATGGATTCAAGAAAGGAAAGGAAACAAAAGAAGCAATACTAAGCCTGAGAACTATAATTGAAAAAAGAATGGAGCTGAACCAAAAAACAAACATATATATATGTTTCATGGATTAAGGAAAAAGCATTTGACAAAGTTAATTGGAAGATGATGTGGAATATTATGAAGAAAAGTCACATTGACCATAATGATAGAAGACTGACCAAATATATATATGTAAGACAAATGGGATACATAAGAACAAATAATAAGGAAGAAACTGTACATACTAGATATGGAGTAAGACACGGATGCATATTATCACCCTTGCTCTTCAACATGTACATTGAAAATGCCTTCAGAGAAGTTAAAGAAAAAACAAGCAGTTGCATAAAGATTGGTGAAGAGGAGATATTTTGCCTCAGATTTGCAGATGATATTGCATTCATAGCAAACAGCAGAGGAAGATTAAAAAAGTTAATCAAAACAACAAATGAAATATTTAACAAATACCACATGAAAATAAATGCTGAAAAAACCAAAATCCTACTGGCAAGCAAGAAACCAAAGATCATAAAGAAAATTAAATTAAATGGGAAAGAGATAAAACAAGTAAAGAATTACAAATACCTAGGGAGTACAATAAATGAGGAAAGAAGATCAAAAGAAGATATAAAGATAAGAATAGGCATAGCAAAAAACCGATTCAATACAATGGAAATTTAAGTCTACAACTAAGGAAAAAAACTTCTAAAAACTTATATATGGAGTAAACATGGACAATGGGAACAGGAGATATTAGAAAACTGGAGGCATTTGAAATGTGGTATTGGAGATGAATGTAAAAGATAAAATGGACAGACAAAAAATCTAATGAAGAAGTGCTTAAGGAAGTAAGTGAACCCAGAACATTGATAAAGACATTAATAACAAGAAGAGACAGATGAATTGGACATATCTTACGACGTAAAAGTCTGACAAGAAGGATAATGGAAGGCAAAATCAAAGGAAAAAGAGGAAGACCAAGGAAAAGATACTTTGATCAAATAAAACAAAGCACTGAACTAAAAACATACTACGAAATAAAGAGGAAAGCAAACAGAAGAGAAGAATGGAAGGAAATGCTGCTGAGCTACCGGTTGTAAGACTGATGCAACAGAAGAAGGAGTATGGCAGGTTCAGATGCCTTGATATTGCCTGAGCACTGCTGAATCCTTGTGCGTTATTCATTTCGTGTTCCATGGCAGCAAGTGCAACTTCGTCAACTTGTTGAGGAATATTCCATTTGTGCCCTCGTCCTGGTCTCACTGCTAAAGATCCACTATTTTCAAATCACAAAAAATTTTTTTTAAGATTTGCTATTGTCATTGGACCTTTTCTCCTATCCTTCAAATGCCAGAATTCTTGATGCGCAGCATTAGCGTTACTGCGTTGTCGTTAGTAAAGCTTGACTAGCAACGCATGTTCCGGTAAGGTGAGATGAATAGCAACCAGTATCAGAATAACACGAATCTGTTTTGATCTTCCCTATACTCACCAACTCATGAGTAGAAACAGTGAGATTGTGCAAATATCACATGCTTATGGTGCCAAATGTTCCCTAGTGACAGAATTTTGTACTATTTTTTATCTTCTGTAAATAAAAACCTCATGTTCCATATTGTACTTACACCAAAGTTAGTTGAATTTTGTCCAATACATTTTTCATTACAGGGCTCTGAACACGTCCTCTTTAATTATGGTCACCCAGTACTTTGAAAAAATGATTTACCACACTGTATAAAGGAAATTACATTTTTTTTAAAAAAAATGTCTATGTATTAATAAATTAAAGACTTAATTCTGTATGTTAGTCAAGTAAATAATAGTTTAATATCCGATGTTTCATTGACTAATATCTGTCAGCATTTTCAAAGGATACACTGGTAAGCTGAAAATGCTGACAGATATTAGTCGGTGAAACGTCGGATATTAAACTATTATTTATTTGACTAACATACAGAATTAAGTCTTTAATTTAATTTATTAATACTAGTGGTCAAGAAAAAGGTCATAATATGAAACGTCTATGTATTTTGCTCATCGTAACATCATTCACGGAGAGAGAGCGAGAGCAAAAGAATTGGTTACAACATGTAAAATATGAACACATGCTTGAGCATACTTCCACATGTCTCGGCAGTAGCTGAGTGAACAAATGCTATTGGTTCCAGGAAACTAAGCATAGTTGCGTAATTAAAAAAAAACAACAACTACATGAACAAATTTCTGAACAAGTTACAACAATTAATTTGCTGTAAATTATTCCCAAATATACTGTGAAGGTTGTATCTCCCTTAGGTAATTCAGAACCACAACCTTGTGATTATCTCTTTTCTTACCAATCAACACCCAGCCATTCTCAACCAAGATTCACCTAGCATTATAAGAACAACAAGGGTTAACCTCCAAGGTTTTTATGCTTCATTCCCTTGCTTGGATTATTGTTTTTGGTTTTCCAACCCAAATATATGCACTGAATGGATCATTAAAGTAATTCTCTCCAGAATGGAAGCAAACATTCCCCATTCACGCCCAATTTCCCTAAGTAAACCGTGGTTTTTCCAAAACTGCCCTAAGACTGTACAAAGGAAGAACTGAGCATACAAACTCCATATACCAAAGTCCAAAGCAGCACATATATATGTGCTGCTTTGGACTTTGGTATAAGCAGTGTGTACACAGACGCACACATTTTTTTAGTTAGGAAATTATTGATCATTTTAGTAATCTTATATTAACCACTAAGGTGATGCTTTTTAGAATTGTCTGTTATTGTTAGCCATTCTGTAATTCTTTACTGAAGATGCCTGTAACATTTAGGCAAAAATTCTACAAATAAATAAGTTTTAAAGTTAGTTTTCCTGCATTTTTATAGTTTTTTTAATATTAATATATAGGTTGACCAACCACCCTCTTGTAAATGGGCCAAATATAAAACACAGTGAAACATGCAGAAGTTATTATTTTTTTACAATAAATTTACACGTAAATCCCACAATAGTAGCAATCCTACTAGATATCAGCTAAATCAAGTAAACAAGATATTAGATAAGATAACATCCAATAATCAAGCAAACTATTAAGAAAAATGACAAAGAATGTACCATGTGAGGCCTCCTTGAATTTTATGGCACTCCTAAACTAGGAGTGTGCCATAACTGTGTGACAAAAATAACTGTTCTCCTCAATCAACTGTTGATTACAAAAGCAGTTCCATCTACAAAATTTTGTTTAACCTTCTTGGTTGTCTAATTGTTCGCTATATTCAATAAGAAATTTGCACAGAATTTCTCTTAAATTTTTTTTCTCCAGATGTTATTGTTAGCTTGAATATTGTATTTCTTTTTGCAAATATTCCTCATAGTGAGACATTAGAGTTGTTACCTCAAGAATTTGCATCTGAATTATAAACCTATTGAAATTTATGATCACTTATGGATTTTTCACCTGGAAAGACAAACTTTAGAGAGGTCGAAGAAAATGTGATAAGCTCCTCTCTCTCGAAATTTGGCCAATTCTTCTTCTTCTTCTTCCTTTCCAGGTTTATAGGCCAAGTGGCCTGTTCAGGATTCAATTCCATCTTTTTAAGGGTCTTCCTCTGCATCGAGTACCTTTTGGGTGGTAATTTAGAATTTGTTTAGGTATTCTGCTTCTATTCATTCTTAGTATATGTTCTTTCCATTTTTCTCTATAGCAAATAACTGTTTCATTTAGGGAGGTTGTAATTCCAAGTTTTTTTCTGATTTCGCTGCTTTTAATTTTGTCCATTATTGTGACTCCTTCAGTTCTGCGCAGAAATTTCATTTCGGATGATTCGATTCTTCTTTCATCTGCTTTTTTTAATTGTCCATATCTCACTGCCATAAAGTAAGGTTGGTTTAGCTACTGTATTGTAGATTCTTATTCGGGTGTGTTTTTGTACATAATTGGGTTTAAAAATTTTATTTATAATGTCTGTTACTTTTAAAAAGTTTGATATCTTTGGTTCTATATCTGCTTCATTTTCATGACATTGTGCAACCTAAATATTTGAATGTATTTACTTACTCTATTATTTTGTTGTTTATTACTATTTTGCTTCTTATTGGATTAGCACCTTGGAAGACCATGACTATTGTTTTGTCTGTTGATATTTCCATACTATATGTTTTTATCAGATTATTTAGACTGTAGAATGATTTTTGTAGTTCATTGTTTCCAAGGATTATTTGGTCATCAGCAAAAAGAAGAGTAACTAATCTGGTGTTATGGTTTATCTTGAATCCTCCTTCATTAGTTATCTTCCATTCTTTTATGATTTTATCTATGTATATATTAAATAAAATTGGTAAGAGAGGGCAACCCTGACGTACTCCTTGATTTATTGGTTTCCAGCTTGATGTTGAATTATTGTACTTCACAGATATTTTATTATCTTGATATATATTATATAAGGCTCTAAAGAGTTGGTTTGGTATTTCATATTCTTCTAGGATTTCCCATAGTTTTTCTCTGATAATTTTATCAAATGCTTTGGTGTAATCTATAAAAGCTATGCTTGTTTCTATGTTCATTTCTCTGTGTTTTTCAATTAATAATTTTAACATAAATGCAGAGTCTATGCAAGACCTGCCTTTTCTGAATCCATTTTGTTCTTCTATTAATTTTGGGTCTACTATACGTTTAAGTTTATATGCTAAGATTTTTGCATATACTTTATAACAGGTACTAAGTAAGCTGATTCCATGATAATTGTTACAATCAGATTTGTGTCCTTTTTTGTAGATGGGAATAACTATTGCTTTGGTCCAATCTTGTGGGCATTTTCCTTCTTTCCAGATCATATTATAAAAGTTAAGTAACCTGAGTGAGAATTCAAGTCCTGCATATTTGATAAGTTCCAAGTTTATATTGTCTTCTCCTGGAGCCTTTCCTGTTTTGCTTTGGGTTAATGCTTCTGTTAATTCTTCTAGAGTGATGTTTTCCATTTTCATCATACCATAGATCTTGGTAGTAATTTTGCCATGTTTCTATTTTAATGGTATTAATATCTGCTTTTTCTCTAGTTTCATTGCTTAGATCTTTGAGGATTTTATATGCATTAGGTCTTTTGAGCATACAGTCTCTCTCTAATTTTGTTACAAAATTGTTCCATCTGTTTCAGTTTATTCTCTTGCATGCTGCTTTTGCTTTTTTTCTGCTGCATTCGATTTTTGATTCTATTGTTTTTAGGTTGAGCCAATTTTTATATGCTTTTTTCTTTTCTTCAATAATGCATTTAATTTCATCATCCCAGTCCCTAAGGCCTCTTTTTCTTTTCCACTTTTTCTTTGTTCCTAAACTTTCTTTTGCAGCTTTTGTCATTATGGTTTTTAAGTTTGACCATTCTTCTTCTATGTTCTGATTTCCTTTTATACTTGTCATCCAGTTCTTTATTCTTTTTTGGTACAAGTCTTTAATACTACTATCGTCCAAAAGGTCTAACTTTGAAAGATTCAAAATTTCTATTTTCCTCATGCTTTTTTGTTCTTTTCCATTTTGGTTCCCATTTTATTTTTCCAATTAAAAGGTAGTGATCTGATTCTATTTCAGATCCCCCTGTACATACTCTTATATCTATTATCATTTCTGAAATTTTGATATTGCTGATTATGTAATCAATAATGCTTCTTGTGTCTCTTGCTTCCCAGGTGTATCTGTGGATGTCTTTATGTTTGAAGAAGGTGTTCATTATTTTAAAGTTATTGCTTATAGTAAAATCGCTTAATCTATTTCCATTACAGTTAAGTTCTCCGATAGGTCCTATGTTTGGTTTATATGGTTTATTGCGAATTCTTGCGTTGAGATCTCCTATTACCAAAATGTGATCCTTAGGATTGGTCTTATTTAATATGTTCTGCAGTTGGATGTAGAAGTTTTCAGGTGCATAAGCTCCAATTACTGTCATATAGCCTCTGTCTATTTTAATTTTCATTTCTATTATTCTATCGCTTGATAGCAAAGGAAAGCCACTTCCCTTGCTATCAAGATGATAGCCCCCTGTGGCCCACGAGTCCTTATTCAACATATTCGGACCACCCCTGTGGGCTCCCCTATCCGCCACCCAGGGGACGCGCTCTCTAGAGGTTAGGGTCTTCCGAGAGTTTGGCCAATTTTTATTTAAAATGTCCTGAAGAAAGAGTGATAAGTCTCTATCCTAAAACTAGACCCTCTGGATATGCTATGTAGATGATGTTTTTGCTATTTGGGATGGAACTGAACCAGAGCTTCTATCCTTTCTGCATAAAATCACTAATTTTCATCTTAGAATCAAATTTATTTGGAGAAATATTATCAGAAGCAACATCTTTTTTATACTTTCAAACATGAATCTCAGCTTCTTTCAACTTATGTCTATTACAAACCAACTTTTACAGGTTGCAATATTCCTCTCTCACAATCTTTTATTATTATTCGGGCACCTCCATGGAGTACAAAGACTCATTGTGAAAGATGCAATTATCTTACCTCTCCTTGAACCCATTAACAGACAAAGCAGTCACAACTGCCTCTGGCAACCTATTCCACTCATTCACAACTCTCAAAGCAAAATATCTACTCCCTACACCTTTATTCAACTTCCAGGGATGACCCCTTGTTCTGATCCTTCCAGCCGAGTGCCATATTTATGCATCAACCATCTCAAAAATATGGAACTGTAAACTATTTGATACTTAGCACACAAACTATGCCCCAAAATAATCTCTTTGACATGAATTAGAAACTATTAAGCAAATTGCTCTACTAAATGGTTACAGCCTAAGAAGTATAAAGATAATCAGTGATGACAGTTTCTCTCAACATCCTCCAAGATCTGCAGAAACTCTATTTCTAATCAAGGGCATTTCTGAGTGTGTGTATGAAAGATTCTGAAGAAATTCCTACTCAGTGCCATCTAATACTTCAACAAATCCTCAATCTTTTTTTTTTTTTTACTTTCTCCAAAAGACAAAATGTCACCATTTGTTGCTACTGTTTACCAAGTTCTGTGTTCTTGCAAACTTGTCTTTCATTTTGGTCAAATGAGACCACCACTTGAAAGTTTATTTTTCACTTGGTTAGAGTATAATAAAATTAGTTTAATCCTTTATCCAAGTGTGCCATTTCTGAGTGTGTGTATGAAAGATTCTGAAGAAATTCCTACTCAGTGCCATCTAATACTTCAACAAATCCTCAATCTTTTTTTTTTTTTACTTTCTCCAAAAGACAAAATGTCACCATTTGTTGCTACTGTTTACCAAGTTCTGTGTTCTTGCAAACTTGTCTTTCATTTTGGTCA
Source organism: Typopeltis vanoorti (assembly GCF_054136105.1). Lineage (NCBI taxonomy): Eukaryota > Metazoa > Arthropoda > Arachnida > Uropygi > Thelyphonidae > Typopeltis > Typopeltis vanoorti. The sequence continues at coordinate 4,629,180 of NC_143550.1, read as the reverse complement.
AATGAGACCACCACTTGAAAGTTTATTTTTCACTTGGTTAGAGTATAATAAAATTAGTTTAATCCTTTATCCAAGTGTGAGCAAACAAAGTTTGCACCTGAAAGTATCTTCAGGACTGGGGTAAGGTGGTACAACACCAGGGCAACTCGTTGCAAAGGTGGAGCAAGCTACCAACACTCCTATCTCAGTATCTCTCATAATGCAAAACACATCTCCTTGCAGATATGTCTAATGTTATGCATTAAGGGAAGGGCCACAACCCAGACTAGTTTCGACCTTTATTGAGGTCTCTTCAGTGGGACTAGGCCCAAGTGAAGATACCAGGCCGAAGCATTAGCAGGTCATCTCTACCTACAGGAGTTTCCAAATGGTGTGCCACCCTTTTTTAATAAATTACTCTGGATTTAGAGAAAGACGTTGAAAGTTTACTTTTCACTTGGTTAGAGTATAATAAAATTAGTTTAATCCTTTATCCAAGTGTGAGCAAACAAAGTTTGCGCCTGAAAGTATCTTCACACATATCCGCAAGGAGATGTGTTTTGCATTATGAGAGATACTGAGATAGGAGTGTTGGTAGCTTTCTCCATCTTTGCAACGAGTTGCCCTGGTGTTGTATCACCTTACCCCAGTCCTGAAGATACTTTCAGGCGCAAACTTTGTTTGCTCACACTTGGATAAAGGATTAAACTAATTTTATTAGAGACCACCACTATTATGCAAAAAGTTTACTGTTCTTTTGTATTCAAATTTCTATCAATGTTCTCCAAACCCACACTGATGATGTTTTTCAAGGCATAAAATGAAATATTTGTTAATGTTTTTTTTTTTATTTTATTTTATTATTTTTTTTGTTGAGCCCATATATGAGAGGGTGGTAAATCAACCTATATGTTAGTACCGTGTGTGGGTATGGATGATTAATAAGTTTTTATTTCACTGTGGCAAATATGCATTATCTAAATATGGAAGTTCCATAGATGTCTTTATGAAATGGAACCAAACTGTGAACACATGAATCAACAATGAACTGTCAGAAACTTGCAAAACAATGTGTGATGATTATCTGCTTTCTCCACTTCTGTTCAACTTCAATAGTGAATAAATTTTTAAAAGAAAGAAGAAATGATGAGAATAAAATTGGAAGGGGAAAAACAACAACAACATAAACTTTGTTATGCAGATGATACAGTGCGATTGCTGAGTAAGTGAGTGAGAGAGAGAGACTTGCTTAAGGACAATGGAAAAATTAGAAAAAACTGCAAAATCAATCTTAAACAGAATAAAAAGCATGCTGATATCAAGAGATATAAGCCAAAAATAGATTAAGAATGATTAATATTATATTATTATAATTACAGCTATTTTGCCTGCTTCAGTTTAGGAGTACCCCTGTTTAAATGTCATTGGCTATTTACTCATGGATTCTTAGGGCATTATGAGTGTAGATGTACTAAAAAGTATATGTAGCCTAAGGAATAGAAAATTGCACATACCTTTTTCTGGGTGTTGTGGCTTTTCCTCAGTCTGCGATGTCGAAAACTGCAGAGTGTGTGTGTGTGGGGGGGTAAGCAGTTTGGTAGAATAAGTTAGAAAAACCCGGGTTTTTTTCTTAATATATAGAAACATATACTTTTATATAGGGTGGGGAAAAAAGTGAAAGGGTTAATTTTTTAAAATAGGGAGGGGGAAGGGGAAAGGTGGTTGACGGGGTGTGGACCGTTTCGACTATTCGTGGTCGTCATCTGAACACATTGGGAAAGTGGAAGCTATGTCAGGTCGGGTGGGTGCTTCTGCTTTAGAGGTGTTTGTGTTGTCTCCTATTGGTCGGGGTTGTGACCTCAATTTTATGTTGTGAAGCTTCCAAACCTCGGAGATTATGTAGGGCCTGTGTACGTTGATAGAGTTCGTGTCACACTTTATAGCTATTGTTTCCGATATTCTGAGCATTGTTTCATTGTCTTGTCTGTCTATTATGATGGCCTTGTCTATCTGCGGGGTGTGTTTTTGTTCAAGGGTGTGAACAGCTATTTCCGTTTTTCCTGTGTTTTGTATACGATTTTTCTTTTTGATGTTGCGTTTTTTAGTGTTTAAATGTTCTGGAATAGGGATGTTACAGTCACGGAAGTGTTCTTGTAGTCTTGCCCATAAAGACCTGATGGTGGAACCTGTGTAGGTGATGTCACAGTCTTTTTGGCAGGGAAATTTATAGACTACATTGTGCTGTTCAAATATTTCTTTTTGTGTGTGAGGTTTGGTGGATTTTAGGAGGTTTGCCAGTTTTTGGCTTGTGGTGAATACCAGTTTGTAGTCAGTATGTTTGAAGATGTATTTATAGGCTTTATATGTGTTTTGGGTGTATGGTAGTTTGATAATTTTTTGTGTAGGGAAGTTCGTTTTGGTACTTGGGTTGTTTTGGCGGTTTTTTGCCGTCTTGTTTGCATAGTTAATAAATAAAAAAAACCGCCAAAACAACCCAAGTACCAAAACGAACTTCCCTACACAAAAAATTATCAAATTTTTTGTGTAGGGAAGTTCGGGTTTTTCTAACTTATTCTACCAAACTGCCTACCCCCCCCCCCCCCCACACACACACACTCTGCAGTTTTCGACATCGCAGACTGAGGAAAAGCCACAACACCCAGAAAAAAGGTATGTGCAATTTTCTATTCCTTAGGCTACATATACTTTTTAGTACATCTACACTCATAATGCCCTAAGAATCCATGAGTAAATAGCCAATGACATTTAAACAGGGGTACTCCTAAACTGAAGCAGGCAAAATAGCTGTAATTATAATAGTTTATAAAGAGGAGTAACATGGGAGTTTTCCCAGAAATAATATACATGATTAATATTATATTTGGTATTCCCTTCTCTATAGAGTAAAAACATGGCCAATAAACGAGGAAGATATTAGAAGGATTGACGACTTTGAGATATGGACAAACAGAAGTGCAACAAAGATCAAAGTCCAAATGAGGAAGTTTTGGACATATCTTCAAAAAGATTTATTAGAGGGAAGACTTGAAGAAATAAAAGGAAGACTGACACACCTGGTTTAAAACAAAGACTAGCTGGACTTAAACTATGTAGAAACACAAAGAATAATCCAAGACAGGAATATATGGAGATGATGGCATATTAGTTAAGTTTATTATGGATACATTTCACATAACTTCATTTTATAATAAAGAAGGATGATATGACTTTCAAATAAAAAGCAAACTTTGAAATATCAAAAACCCACCTATCTATAATTTTTCTGTATTTTGCACAAGTCATCATTGCTTGAATCTGTTCACTTTGGATCTAGAAAGGAATAACAAAAGTTTTCATTAATATCCAGTTAAACCTAATCAAAGACAATATCTCTTTCCTTCTCACTCAAACTTTGAAATAGTATTGAACTACTGTAAATCACCTCATAATTAAGTCTAATGGAATGAATAAAGCACAGAGAAATAATTAAGCATAAGATTAACAGCTCCTATATTTCAGCTCTCTCACCGAGATTGTATCAGGGATACAATCTTAAAATTGTAAAAGCATATACAAAAACACACAAGACTATAAGTGGAAAAAGTTAAACTGGCAGCCGAAATTCATACGAGGGCCCTTCCCCCTATTCTATGGCTGCTGTTGGGAATTACACTTTTCCAAATCTTGGGTTTTAAAATCTGCTGCTAATTCTAAAAAATAGTCTTTCAAGTTTGTTTCAAATTCAAATCATTCTAAAAAGGAAATACACTGCTCTTACTGCACTAAGAAATTCTTAATAAATTATTTTTTAGATGAATGTGACATTAGTATGTTTTCACGTATACCAACATATGACATTGTTTCATGGCAACAATAAGGTATTGTTTAAGGGGCTATAATCATACATATGCTGGTCTGGTTGACTATCAGCTCTCCAGCCAAGAGGCTGCAGATTTGAATCCCATGTAGGCATGGATGTTTGTGATTGTCCCCTCCCAATATGGACTGGGTCACCATGGGAGTAGTAGACCCAAAACCACCTGCAATGGGAAAGGCCTTTGTCCTGCAGTAGATAAAAAAAACAACAACAACATACATACATACATATAAGAAATGTTTGCAATAGAAACACCATTATAGCAACCTCACTCTCTCATTAAAACAATTTACTGTCAAGTCCTAACTAAAGCACCATTGCATTAAAGCAAGCTATTCTAAAAGTGCTATGGGAACCTTTGGTCTCTGAAGTTTGCTAGTGAATTGCAAAAACCTTTGGACCCTCACATTTTCTAACTCTGCACAACGGATATTTTTTGTCAGTCTGTACCCAAGTTCTATACTTTGCTATGTAATGGAGTTTCACAAATCAGTATCCAGAATGGTCACTATAATGTGTGTGAAGAATCAACTTCAAATTCCAAAATTACTCAAAAGGCCACTTGTATGCCCATCAATAACAGAGGATGTTACTGCATAACTGCTTCTAAGCATATTAAAAAAAAGCACTATTGAACACGTTGAGTGCATTCACTACAACAGCTGCAAGTAGTGAAATTTAATTTCACTAGTGGCAGCTAATTTTGACGATGTTTGATTATATTAAAGGGATAAAAATGCTATGTTGCTATACAGCCAGTAAGTGAAACTCAAGATCGAGAACTACGATCTATGAGTTTCAATGCCGAAAAACTATCGGCGAAGGCAATTCGAAGCCAAGGTGGAGCAAGCTCTCTCACTATTCTTGATATTCTCTCATAAAATGAAAAGCCGTTTGGCGTTTCATTTTAATTACAAGATGTTTGATTATATTTTCCTTCAATACTTGTCTAGAGTTTCCTTATAAAGCATTTAACCATATAATAATTATAATATAATTATATATGGTTATAAATAATTATAACCATAAAATACTTTTTCTTTTAAGGTTACACGGTGATCAGCATTCATATTTGTTAAATTAGGGACACAAAACACACGTGTTGAAAAGATTATTTTATTGATTAATAATAAAATAATAACTTTACGTTTCGACCCCTGTATTGAGATCATCTTCAGAAGGATACATTCAGAAGTATAAGAACAAGCTATATGTTGCTGTACTCTATACAAGTAAATTACATCTACGTTGTTAACTAATCTTTTTTTCTTAGTCTGCCGTCCAGTGGAAAAAAATAAATAAAAAATAAAATTAAATAAAAAAATAAAAATTAATTAAATAAATAAATAAAATTAAAAACTACAATAAACTCTGCTAAAGTCCTCACGTACTAGGATTCTTCTGGAATTATATAGTTATATTACTATTATCTTTTGGATTTGTACAGTACATGTTGCTATTGAATGTTCAAGGAAAAAAAAAACACTTCACTAGGTCTTGTATTGAGATTTTTCTTCATGGTTGCTATGAAGGTTGTAGATGGGTCCTCCACATTCTTGGAATTGTTAGACCATCATTTTTATTCAGATTCGGATCATGTTTGAGCATTTTACAAGCTTCCTTGAATTTCCACTCGAACCAGGTTTTGGTGCGGTGTAGGGACTTAGTACCTTTCCAGTCAATTCTGTGGTATGTTTGGAGTGCGTGGTCAGAAAGGCCAGTTTTTCCAAAATGGAGGTATTTTATGTGACGTTTGTGTTCATCTTTTCTGATTGGGATGGTTCGCCCTGTTTCCCTTATGTATGGTATGTTACATGTGCAATCTATTTTGTAAACCCCTGGGTGGACTAAGTGTGGCAGGGGATCCTTGGAAGAACTGAGTAGGTGTCTTAATTTTGTCGGGAGTTTAAAGGTGGTTTTGATGTTGTATTTGTGTAGTGTTCTGTCTATTTTTTCTGAAATGCCTCTAACATATGGTATAGCAATAGCATTTTTGAAATCTTTTTTGTTATTAGTGGTATCTTTGTGGAGGATCTTGTGAATGGTTTTTATATTGTATCCATTTTTTATAAAGGTATGTTTGATGGTCTCATATTCATGGTTAAGAGCTTGTTCATTTGAACAAATGGTTTGAGCTCTGTGTTTAAGGGTGCTTATGATCCCTAGTTTTTGTGTTGGGTGGTGATAAGTTTTGTGTATGTACTGGCCTGTGTGTGTAGGTTTGCGGTAAACTGAGAAGGAGAGACAGCCTGAAGGAAGACATGTGACAAGTGTGTCTAGGAACGGAAGAGAGTTGGTTTTTTTTTCAACTTCAATGGTGAATTGGATGCGTTTGTGTTGTTTGTTCAGGTGGCTAAGGAATGTATCTAGTGCTTGGCGGCCGTGGGGCCAAATGGCAAAAATATCGTCGACGTATCTGAGCCAAATTTTGGGCTTTAGACACGCCGATTCTAGAGCTCGTTGCTCAAAATCTTCCATGTAAAAGTTCGCTATTGGGGGAGAGGAGTGGAGAGCCCATGGCGGTACCCTCTTTTTGAAGGTAAAAATTGTTTTGCCACACGAAGTATCCGGAGCGGAGTACGTGGGCAAAGAGGGCCGTGATGTGATGCGGAAATATGTTCTGTAAGAGTAGGATAGTATCATTGATTGGGACATTGGTGAAAAGGGAAGTTATGTCAAAGCTGACTAATAGATCTTGGTCGTTGAGTGTAATATTTTAAATTTTGTTTATGAATTGTTGTGTATTTTTTATGTAGGAAGGGGAACGACCAACCAATTCCTTGAGTGTGGCTGCTAATTTTTTGGCTAAGTAGTAATTCGGACTCAATTCCTTCCACAATTGGACATAATGGCGTGTCTGTTTTGTGTACTTTTGGCAGGCCATAAATTCTGGGAGCGCGGGCATACTGCGGTATTAATTTTTTGATTGTTTCTTCCGGCCACGTGTTAACTGATTTAAGTAGTTCAGTAATTTTCTTTTTGTTATGTTGCGTGGGGTTGTAATTTACCATTTGGTAGGTGTTGTGATCCTACCAAATGCCAAAAGAGTCATCATAATCCATGGAGATGTGACCCACAAGCAGTGCAGCCTCTATGGTAAACTAAAGCCACATAGTTCCATGTTAATTAATCGACTGGCCTTTTTGAAACGATGTAGAGACAGCAACTTAATACCGAACTGCATTAAACTAAAGAAGAAATTTACATCAGCTATAGCGCTCCGTATCTACGCCAGGCTAGAAAAAGCTTTGTTAAGAGAACAAATTCACGAGACACGAAAGAACCTAGCATCGACCCAGGCCAAAGTGTTACAACTGAAATTTGATGTATCCAGTTACGTTAATCAGGAAATTTGGAATATTCTAGACAGGTTCACAGACGACTCGGCCAAGCACCTACTACTCAAAAACAAAGAACAATTAATAACAAAGTTTCAAGCATTAAAACTACAGGAAAGCACAAGATAATTCCGACGCCATAACGGAAGGAGCAGCCAATCACCCAACAACACAGTTAGGAGCAATCTACCACCATTGGACCGCTGTCTGGTTATCAACAATCGGATTACAACCTAACACAAGGTGAACTCTCGCTACTTGAGAAAGGTTTAAATTACACCATTGCTCCGAGGTCAGTAAATAAACTAGACATAATATATCATATCGAGAGAGGTTTAAGATCCCTCCCCGCCAATGTAGCTGACAAAATACGGAAACTGACTGTTTACTAAATTCAACCAAAAAATTAATACCGCAGTATGCCCTCGCTCCCAGAATTTATGGCCTGCCAAAAGTACACAAAACAGACACGCCATTACGTCCAATTGTGGAAGGAATTGACAGTCCGAATTACTACTTAGCCAAAAAATTAGCAGCCACACTCAAGGAATTGGTTGGTCATTCCCCTTCCTACATAAAAAATACACAACAATTCATAAACAAAATTTAAAATATTACACTCAACGACCAAGATCTATTAGTCAGCTTTGACATAACTTCCCTTTTCACCAATGTCCCAATCAATGATACTATCCTACTCTTACAGAACATATTTCCGCATCACATCACGGCCCTCTTTGCCCACGTACTCCGCTCCGGATACTTCGTGTGGCAAAAAAATTTTTACCTTCAAAAAGAGGGTACCGCCATGGGCTCTCCACTCCTCTCCCCCAATAGCGAACTTTTACATGGAAGATTTTGAGCAACGAGCTCTAGAATCGGCGTGTCTAAAGCCCAAAATTTGGCTCAGATACGTCGACGATATTTTCGCCATTTGGCTCCACGGCCACCAAGCACTAGATACATTCCTTAGCCACCTGAACAAACAACACAAACGCATCCAATTCGCCATTGAAATTGAAAAAAAAAAACAACTCTCTTCCGTTCCTAGACACACACTTGTCACACGTCTTCCTTCAGGCTGTCTCTCCTTCTCAGTTTACTGCAAACCTACACACACAGGCCAGTACATACACAAAACTTATCACCACCCAACACAAAAACTAGGGATCATAAGCACCCTTAAACACAGAGCTCAAACCATTTGTTCAAATGAACAAGCTCTTAACCATGAATATGAGACCATCAAACATACCTTTATAAAAAATGGATACAATATAAAAACCATTCACAAGATCCTCCACAAAGATACCACTAATAACAAAAAAGATTTCAAAAATGCTATTGCTATACCATATGTTAGAGGCATTTCAGAAAAAAAATAGACAGAACACTACACAAATACAACATCAAAACCACCTTTAAACCCCCGACAAAATTAAGACACCTACTCAGTTCTTCCAAGGATCTCCTGCCACACTTAGTCCACCCAGGGGTTTACAAAATAGATTGCACATGTAACATACCATACATAGGGGAAACAGGGTGAACCATCCCAATCAGAAAAGATGAACACAAACGTCACATAAAATACCTCCATTTTGGAAAAACTGGCCTTTCCGATCACGCACTCCAAACATACCACAGAATTGACTGGAAAGGTACTAAGTCCCTACACCGCACCAAAACCTGGTTCGAGTGGAAATTCAAGGAAGCTTGTGAAATGCTCAAACATGATCCGAATCTGAATAAAAAACGATGGTCTAACAATTCCAAGAATGTGGAGGACCCATCTACAACCTTCATAGCAACCATGAAGAAAAATCTCAATACAAGACCTAGTGAAGTGTTTTTTTTTTTCCTTGAACATTCAATAGCAACATGCACTGTACAAATCCAAGAGATAATCGTAATATAACTGTATAATTCCAGAAGAATCCTAGTACGTGAGGACTTTAGCAGAGTTTATTGTAGTTTTTAATTTTATTTATTTAATTTTTATTTTTTTATTTAATTTTATTTTTTATTTATTTTTTTCCACTGGAGGGCAGGCTAAGAAAAAAAGATTAGTTAACAACGTAGATGTAATTTACTTGTATAGAATGCAACAACATGTAGCTTGTTCTTATACTTCTGAATGTATCCTTCTGAAGATGACCTCAATACAGGGGTCGAAACGTAAAGTTATTTTATTATTAATCAGTAAAATAAGCTTTTCAACACGTGTTTTGTGTTGAAATCTTTTGTGTTGAAAGTGATTTAACAAATTCATATTTGTTAAATCACTAATTTAACAAATATGAATAACCATAAAATAATTTGTTATAATAATGACTTGGAAGTTTTTCCCCAAAATATGGAGGTAGCAGGGTTTTTTCTCCTGGGAACTGAGGTTTTTCATCCTGGGTACAGACAAATCGTCCATTAGAACACATGCAATTTACAGACAAAAAATACTGATGGTAGTGGTGATGGTACGATGTGTGTAGTGGAGTGCCCTGCTGTAATGAGTCCTTGCAAGTGTCACATAATAAAATCTAATCTATAGCAACCTTTCATTAATGTGGCATAGTCCTCTAGTAGCAAGCAATCCCTAAGAATTCGATATATAATTAACAATTCAACGAAATAAATTCCTTAAGGGCATTAAGCACTGCATATTTCTTCTTTTTCATCTTCTATGATTTTTAAACTACAAAATTAAATCATTTTCTTCTTAAGATATTCCCTTAGATTAATCTGGTTGGCCTTCTCTGACTTTTAACAAATTTTAAAAGATTTTCTTGGATAGAGACAGACATTTCTATCCATTTCTTGCCAGCCTGGCTGGCTGAGTGGTTAGCGTATCCGCTCTCCAGTCAAAAGGCTGTGGGCATGGATGATTGTGATTGTGAAAATAGCAGTGGTGGTAATGAGCGGAAGATGGCGTTTGCATCGTTGGAGAGAGAGAGTTGTAACAGTAGGTGCCCTCCCTCAATGAGCCCTTGGACTCTCTGGAGGTGTCACGTAATAATAATAATAATAATTTAATTTAAATTTTCTTTATAGAAGAAAAATTAAATTTTGTGTATCCACTCAAAAGTTTCTAAAAATCAATTAAAATATAATATTTGCAGTATTCTGGCCATCTAACTGTACTGGGAGAAAAAAATAAATAAATAAAAATATTTGATTGTGCTATTATTCCCAAGTCCTTTTCACATAGAGTATACCAAAACAGAGGAGTTTAAATTTTTTCTCTACTGAAAGGATAAAAGTGAATTTTCCTTTGTCTAAGAAAGGAAGACAGCATAAACATACAGCACAGCCAAACCTAATATTTGAGTATCTTCTTGTGATCACCACAAAAGGGCATAAACGTACAGTACAATAATACTGTGGATGAGCTAATGGTTAAATAATCCAGAAACTCCAATTTAGAAACCAATGATGGAATATTTCAAGTCTGATTCTGGGCAGAGATTTCACATCGTGATGAAATTCACCCATGAATTAAAGACATTGGCAAACATCTATGCAGCAGTGGGATATGAATCCATGATCTGGTGTACATCATGCATTCAAATGGTTTGGTTAGGTTAGGCTCTTCTGGGGGAATCAAGGCCTCAAAGAATGTCTTGGTTAATTTTCAAATGACTTTTCCATTATTTATTTGTTTATAGTTAATTTTAGTTTATTTGTTATTCAAAAGGCTACCATTTTGTCTTTATAATAATGTTTCACTTACTCTTCTCTTGCTATTATATGATATATAGTATTTTAAATGTAAACTTGTCCCAGATGGGAATGCAGGATCATTATTTAGATAGAAATAATTCTTATGTGGAAATGTTAAATTATTATATTTGAAAGTATAAATGTATAGCCTGTTGTTGATATCTTCTTTAAAGAATTTATTACCAACAATATAAGTTTGTATCAAATTTTTTTTGACATTCTGGCAAAGTAGCACTGAGGTCTGCACAAAAGAGGGCTTGTATTAATATTTTAAATTTGGGCCTTTTCTTTTCCTTTGTTAATTTAATATCTTTTGGGCTTGCAGTCTAGTTTACTGTTGGTTTCAAATAAGTGAATCTAATAGTAACCTTAGATTAAAATCATCATGCATAAATATGAGATCTAATCAAAATATTAAGACTGAAGTAGTGAAACCAAAATGTATTTACAGGGGTGTGTTTATCAGTTTCCCTCAGAATAGGCTCTTCTGCAGAGAAAGGTTTGTTTGATCGTGATTTAATTCTGGTTTAATTGAGAACCTTACAAATGCAGCTTTTGGTATTGCTGAAATCTCCTTCAGCAATACCAAAATTTGTATTTGCATTTGTATCATCTGATTAAATCCTTTGACCTGCAAGATTTCCTGAAGTTGAAAAAGAAGTTATACTGAGCCATAGTTACTCTAGTGAAATACTATGTTTGCCAAATAGCACAGGTTGGGTTAAGTGTACAAGGGCACTGTCAGTGAATTTTTAATTTATTAAACTCATTTTGTGGTCATACCATTTAAAGAAAGAAAGATATTTCATAATCCTTGTGAAATGTGAATGCTACTTTTTCAAGTATTATATTTGCTGTTAATATATTTCTTCACTAATGATTCTATGGCATCATCAGAGCTATTACTTTGAAAATGCACAATATTCACATTAATATACACAATGTTATAGTTATAAAAGAAAAGTAACTCACTGTTAAGACAAGTAATTAGATCATTATATTGCCGGCCTGGTTGGCCGAGTGTATCCACTCTCCAGCCAAAAGGTTGCAGGTTCGAATCCCGCCGTGGGCATGGATGTTTGTGATTGTCTGTGAAAATAGTGGTGGTGGTCGGCAGTAGATGATGAAGGTAGCTGCGGTTAATGGAGACAGAGAGTTGTAAAGCAAGTGCACTCCCTCAATGAGTCTTTGGACTCCCTGGAGGTGTTATGTAATACTACTACTACTAATAACATCAAAGTGTTAAACCTCTGATGCCTCTCAGTAAGCCATCTATACCTATATACCACAAGCCTGTTTTTCATATCCATCCCTTTCAATTTTGTATAATAATCTCCAGTGTCAAATGCCTTGCCAGAATTCAAAAGTATTGTGGTATATTCAAGAAACCCTTTCTGGTCTATGGAAGAACTCTCTTCAGCTGCCTTACAATCAACACATGATATATGGAGAGAACACTGGTCTAACAATCTCCCAACAAATGGTTTCATGGTTGAAGATCCCTGTGCTCTGCAGCCTGGTTTTGCCCTTCCTAGGAAGATTTGGTCATTTATCAACAGGATCAAAACTAACCAGGGCAGATGTGGCTACCTACTGCATATAATGGAGACTGTCAGACCACCCTTATTGTGACTGTTCTCCTGTGGCCAAGACAATCACTCATATTGTGAATGACTGCCCAAGGCACCAATTTTATGGTGGTGCCTCCAGGACATCCATGAGGTGATAGATCACACCCTGGGTTGGCTTTCTGATCTGGACAGTGACTTGTAGCTGCTTTTGCCATAAGAATAAATAAATAAAATTCAATCCTGCAGTCACTTTATTAAAATATATGAGCAAAGTGCTAAAGCAAGACCTATCTAATTTAAGAAAGCCATGCTGTCTATATATCTATATATGTGTGTGTGTGTAGAAAGTTTTTTACCTTTGGTATAATATATGTCAAAGATACCAAGCTATTTTAAACTTGGTTTTACTCCATTTCCCAAGCAAGCAAATAGACAAATAAGTCAAGCTTGCGCTTGCACGTAGTGTTGGTCTAACTGACCCACAAGGTAGTGCAAGTCTAGGCAACTCGTGGTAAAGGTGGAATAAGCTCTGATCACTATTCTTAATATTTACCCTTAATGCAAAGCCCATCTCCTTGAGGAGATATATGATGCTATGCATTAAAAGCAAGGGGTCACTACCCAGACCGGTTTATTTGTCTGTTTGCTTACTTGGGAAATGGAGTAAAACCAGCTTTAAAATAGCTTGGTATCTTTAACATATCTTCAACATATTAACACACACACACATATATGTATATATATACACATACATATTCAGTCAACATATATCAATGGATTTTGGATTAGACAAATGTGTTGTTGGAATAACAAGGGGAAAGTGTGAAGACTTGAACGAAATCAAGCTGCTCAATGGCAAAAAAATCAATAAAATTTGAAGATAGCTACAAATATTTGGGAATTTTAGAAGCAAATAATGCTTCTAAATTCTGCACAATAAGATCAACGAAAAAACTAGAGCAGAATACATAAGGCGGCTAAGAAAACTCCTTAAGTCAATGCTTAATGTCAAAAATTTGATAAAAGCAATTAACACCTGGGCCATACCTGTTCTGAGATATTCAGCAGGCATTGTTGAATGGACCCAGCTAGAATTGGAGAATTTAGATCGAAAAACTCGAAAATTAATGACAAGGCACCATGCTCTTAATCCTCGCAGTGACATTGATAAGCTTTCTTCCACCGTATTTTGTGGCGTGTATCCAGAGCATGGTCTGCAAGACCAGAATGGATGTACTTGTGAAAACGAGTGTAGTCCTTGTGTTCAGAAATTCTGATATTCACTGTCCTGCCTGTTTGGCCAAAGTAAGACAGCTTATAGCTGCAAGGGACCTGGTATACACCAGGTAGGTCTAGGGGAAGTGGTTGGTCTTTAGTGGAGCGGATAAGGGATGCCAATTTTCTGTATAGTCTGTAACAGGAGGTGAGGTCATGTTTTTTTAAAATTTTGGTAATTTTTTCCGAGGTGCCTCGGATGTAGGGAATGGTGATGGATTTAGAGTAATCCTTGTTGTGGTGGGGGTTGTGGTTTTGAAGGTTTCAATTTTTTTTGGATTTTTTTTGGGGGGGGGGGGCTATTGGCTGAGAAAGTGTTGAGGATGTGATTTAGTTCAGTGTTTAGAGCGATGTCATTAGAACAGATTAAAAAAACATGACCTGACCTCCTGTTACAAACCATACAGAAAATTGGCATCCCTTATCTGCTCCACTAAAAACCAACCACTTCCCCTAGACCTACCTGGTGTATACCAGGTCCCTTGTAAACTGTCTTACTTTGGCCAAACAGGCAGGACAGCGAATATCAGAATTTCTGAACACAAGGACTACATCTGTTTTCACAAGTACAGCCATTCTGGTCTTGCAGATCATGCTCTGAATACACGCCACAAAATATGGTGGAAGAAAGCTACAGTAATACACCGTAGTATATACAAATTCGAAATACTATTTATGGAATCAGCCTCAGCCCTAAGAAACTCTCCAAACTTCAACAAATTTGGTTGTATGAGACTGCCCCAAATTTGGGAGGCTTACATCAGCAGACATTCAGTCCAACGGCCAAGAACACCTACTTAGCTCGCTAGAGGGCACCATCAGAACTTTTAGGAGAACAATAACTTCATTACTTCATTCTCAGTTACTGTGTTGTAGGGCCAATGTGCAAGTGCCTTTTTTTGTAAGTTCTTTTTGAAGATGGCAACGTGATGTTGCCGAAATATCGGAAATATTTATTAAAGTGTAATTTAAGTTATATTCGTACCTACGTTGTCAATTCCTTAAGTGATTTAGTAATGCATAACCAATGTATAACCCTATATAACAGTGGTTGAAAAAGATGAAAACAAGAGTGTTCAGTTTATCAAAATATCAGTACCAGGAGATAACCAAATTCTGAAAAAGAAACTGAAAAAATTACAAAGTATCGAGTTGCAAATCAAAGTTGAACGAATTTGGCAAAAGAAAACGAAAGTTGTTTCCATAATAATAGGTACTTTAGGTCCCCTCCCCCAAACACTGAAAAAACATCTAGAAGCACTCGAGTTAGATGGAGTGAAAACCGGACAGTTGCAAAAGGATGATGTTTGGCACAGCATTCATATTCAGAAGGTATTTCCACAATTCATAGGAAGCAAATCAAGCTCGAATGAATAACACATGCGCGCACGTACACATTTAATTTTTCTAAGTATGTCACCTTACGTACCGATATTAAAGCAAGATATATATCTACTTTAATATCAGTACATAAAGTGACATACTTAGAAAAATTAAACACGGAAACTGAAACTTATGTAAAATAAATTTAAGTGGTAAAATTTATTTCACACAAGTTTTATTTTGTGTTTAATTTTTTTCTAAATATACATGTACAGTTCTGTAAAAAATATTATGATCACCACTCTAATAATTCATATGTTCATCTCTTGCTGCAACCAGATGTACTATATTATTATTATTGCACCCTCCATGGAGTCAGCAGTCTCATCGTGGGAGGTTCATTCAACTGACAACATATTTATCATACCAAATCTTAAAATCCTTAATACTCTGCATTAACAACACAGTCTGGTAATGTGCTTCATTCACTGACAATTCTCCATGTAAAAAAAACCCTCACACCCCTTTTCACTACACTCTAGTTTTTCCCCTCCCGCCTTCTACTCTTTTTACAATCTCACTGATTAATCCGATAAAATCCTCTAACTTAAATGTCTCTAGGTGTGACAAGGACTCTATTAAGACCTTTAAATGTTGCAGAAAGTATTGCTACCTATAGATCTGCAAGTGATGTTTCAGGTGGAGGACTCATTGGATTTTGCAATTGATGTAATCCCAGAGTTATTCTATGAGAATTAAACTTTATTGCTGTCATGTTTGGTGAACCACTCTCAGACAGTGGCAATGCAACATGGCTATTATCCTAGCAGATGACACCTGTACCATATGGGAAGAAGGTCAGCATGAAGGGATGTATCTTATCAGTCACAATGGTATAGCATTTGTAATATGGTCTACAGGTATCAAGGATCCAAGAGAGTCCCAGAAAAACTTTTCCATAACATAATACTGTCACCTCCCTGTTCCACCATGACAAGGAGAATGATTTCTCTTCTAACTCCTCCACCTTCCCTATCATCCACATGGCATAAGTATGGGTACCTTGATTGGATGCCCTCTAATGCAGAGACATACAGGGTGTTCGGGATAAATTTGACATATTTATAATTAATTATATTTTTCCGTAAGTTACATGTATTAACACACACTTCTCTTCATTTAAAAGGTTGGACCCTTCTTCATTCATATACAAGATGTCAGAAAGGATGGATAGCTGGAACCCACCTGAATCATGGAAGAGAATAACTTGTATCATGATGATTCGTGCTGGCCATCAAAATAAGGATATTTCGACTGCTGCCCAATGCTCCCTGAATACAGTAAAAACAATCAGGCATGAACTAGAGACTTGCAATGGTGACTACGAGGATGTAGCAAGAAGAAAGATCCCTAGCAGACGATCTGATTGCGTTCGTACAGCAGAATTCCTCGCAAATCTGCAGGAACAGGTGTTGAAGATCCCTGGCATTGGAATTCGGGCTTTGTCACGTGAAATGAATGTTGCAGCCTCTACTATGAAGCTTGCACTCAATGAAGACCTCCGCTACTACTCATACAAGCGCCGCAAAGGTCAGCTGCTTACAGAAAAGGCCCGTGAAAAACGTTTGATAAACGCGAAGAAACTTCTAAGCAAAGTGAAACATCCTGCGGAACCACAAACAATCTGGTTCTTTTCCGATGAGAAAAACTTTTGCCAGGATCAAAAACACAACACGCAGAATAACAGATGGCTTGCATACAGTACAAAGGACATTCCTCGTGTAATGCAGACTAAATTTCCCCAAACTGTGATGGTTTTCGGATGTGTATCCTCTGAAGGCAATGTGATGCCTCCGCATTTTTTCCAAGAGGGCCTCAGGTTGACTTCAGATGGCTACGTGGAGTTGCTAAACACTGTAGTCAAGCCCTGGATAACAAGGGTAGCCAATGGTAGGCCGTATGTATGGCAGCAGGATTCGGCCCCTTGCCACACCTCTGGGAAAAGTCAAAAATGGTTGTCTGAAAATTTCTACGACTTCACCAGTCCAAATGTTTGGCCTCCAAACTCCCCAGACCTTAACCCCATGGATTATTTTGTATGGGGCGCAGTTGAAAAAGACACCAATCGCACTTCCAGTAATACAAAAGCCCAGTTAATGGATAAAATTAAAACAGTTTTTGCGGCCCTTCCCAGGGAGACTGTAGCATCAGCTTGTTCGAGGTTCCGAAGCAGGATTGAAGCTGTGATCGATGCTAATGGTGGTTATTTTGAGTAAATCTTGTTGATAGTATTGTAATTAACTCTGCCTGTAATGTTTTTTGTCAATTCATTAAATTTAATAGATACAAAGAAGATTTTCTTTTTCCTTACGAAACTGTCAAATTTATCCCGAACACCCTGTATATGGAGGAGAGTATGTTGGATTGTGGTCTGGGAAACACCAACATTCATTCATTTACTGGTTAAATTTTGTACAAGCCATTCCACAGTTTTTTTTTTTTGTATGAGGATGCATCAGTTGGGACAATCTATATTCACCACAACTGCTGATGGGACATGGGCTTCTGCTATCCCCCCTTGCACTTGCTGATTGATCTAATATTCCACAAAGAAACTTAATGTTTTGCATTGCAGTTGCTGATGTTAGGCTTGCATATGGCTGCACAGTCATAGAAATCCATGTTCTTCAGTTCCAATGAATAATTGTGGTACTGGCATTGTTTTTCAGAGATATTCCTTCATCCTGCATGCCCGCTCCATCATCCAGTCTATATTTCCACAGTTAAAATCACCTATAAATGATAGTCCTACTTATATCCATAAGACTGATTAGTCTATGCAGATCACAGCCATCTTTGGATCAGCATCCAATTCACACTAGACAGGCTATATCATTTACCAATTCTAAAAATTCTCTTCCTTTATTCCTGATACTTCTGGCATTAGGGAATTTGTAGATATATATTAAGTAACCATTACCTGATTGGCTTGAATAAGCAGCCTGAGTTGATTCTTTACCCATTCTGCAACAATCATTGCATATGTTTGACAAAACTAGCCCACCTTTCCATGATTATCTCTCTCTCTGCATCATAACAATTTTTATCTCTCATCTTTCTGCACATGTCCAAGATATGTAATGCAGTACCGTGACATATCTAGTTTCTTGCCTACTGTAATCAGTCCTTCATTGAACAACAATTTTTCTAAACATTTAACACCAAAACCATTTAACTGCAATCACTGTACCAGTACAAAGTCTTTCTATCATCAAAAACACGCCAAACTTCAACAATGTACACCATTTCTCTTGCAGAGTCTGTATACATTGAATCATTAGCAATTACAGCTCTCATTATCAGTTTACAAGCCATAACTTGGCAACAGACTTACAATAAAGAATTTCAGACAACAAAATTAAGGAGGATTTCAGGGTCTGGGGAAAATGGTTCATTTGAGGCTGTCTGGTGTGAGATAGATGGATAAGACAAAATATATTGTTGGTTGCTGCTATAGACCCAGGAGTTCTGCAGGAAGATGTGGGTACCATGCATCAGCAGATTAGGACAATGAATGTAGGATGAGCAATTATTGTGGAGACTTCAACTATGGGGACACAGACTAGAGGAAGAAAAGAGGACATAGCAAGATGAAAATGGAATTTATACAGTTATTAAGGGATAATTACCTGAAACAGCATGTCATGGTGGGGACCAGTGGTTTGAGTGATGAATATGGTAATAGCACCAGAAGATATATCTAAAATCAAGGTAGACTCTACCTATAATTGGGAAGAGTGATCATGTATCTTGTTTTAGTAGACTGCTAAATGTAGAATTCTCTGTCAAGAAAGGATATAAGTTGAACTATAAAGCTAGTAATAATGATAAACGTAGGACCCATCTTGGCAAAGTGGCTTGAGAAACTACATGGAAA
Organism: Typopeltis vanoorti; assembly: GCF_054136105.1. Lineage (NCBI taxonomy): Eukaryota > Metazoa > Arthropoda > Arachnida > Uropygi > Thelyphonidae > Typopeltis > Typopeltis vanoorti. The sequence goes on along the minus strand of NC_143550.1, from coordinate 4,610,163 downwards.
GAATGTCAGTAGTGAATGAGATGTGTCAAGGTTTGTTTGAGAGAAGCAGTGTCAGACTGCATACCTGATACCCACAGACAGGAGGATAAACCAAGGAGGGGTTAAGGGAATGAGTAGAAATATAAAATAGGCACTGCAAAACACACACACACACACACACACATATATATATATATATATATTGTGAAGGGAATATAAAGAAAAAAGGTGGACAGTATACTGAGCAGTACAAAGCACAAGCAAGAAAGGCCGAAGTAAATCCAAACTATTATTATTTTTTTTGTTATGTAGCAACAACTAAGAGAAAGAATGACAATGGAAAGGAGACTTTAATCAATGCTGATGGCAGGGAGGTGACAAAAGCAGAAGAAATAGTTGAACTGCTGAGCAATCACTTTGCAAAGGTGTGTCATACAGTTACTGAAGTCACAGAGATTGATGTCAGAATTGGGGAAAATGAACAGAAAGTGCTCACATATTGAAAAATATTAATGTGAATACAGAAGTGGGACTGGATGGCAAGTCAGCCTCATTGCTAAGTGAATGTTTAAGAAAATTAGTAGTATAGTACCTCTGACGAAGTTGTTCAATATGTGTGTCTCAGCTCTAGCAAGGTGGTGGTTCAAGTATTGAAAAAGTTGGTTAGAGGTAAAATCCAGCAGTGGGTACACAAGAATAGAATATTCCATGGTGGGCAGTATTATTAACTGTGCAAAAAGTAAATCTTGCCTTAGCAATTTACTCACATTTAATAACAGAGTGACAGCAGAATCAGAGAAGGGAGAGATGACTACAACCATAATAATGCTGATGTGCAAAAGCATTTGACAGAATAATAAATGGATATAAAACTGGTAGTATGGATGTGGGGAGGGTGACAGACAAACACAGGATAGTGGTATATGGTAGAATCGAATGTAGGAGAATGTGGGTGACTAGGAGTGTCTCAGGGCTCTGTACTAGGGTCATTACTTTTTAATTTGTAAATTAATGATATATTTAAAGATTAAGGGGATATATTCAATTGTTTTCTGGTTATGCAAAACTGATATGATAAATTGGCATTGTAGGCAAAGGATAATGGTTGTCATTTTAATGTTGCAAAATGTAATGTACTTTAGGTTGAAAAGGTTATGTACTGTGTATCACAATGATGGTACTGGATTACAGGAAATTAATGACGGTAGGGACTCGAAAAATAAGCTTTTGTTATTGTTTAGCACACCTCTAATAACAGAATCACTATAATATTTTTTTCCTCATACAGAATCATCTTCAATATTTTTTGTTCATACTCACTGTTGTGTCACTTGCACCTATCCTCACTTGAATGGCTCTAGTTTCCCTGACTTTATATTTGTACTCTCACTTCATTCAGCAGTAGTTTTTCCAGACTCTGAACAAAATCCATTAAGTGCAAACTATCAGCCTTAAAGTAAGTGTTTATCCAACAAACTCGCTCCAAGCATTCATCTGCCAACTGTACCTCGTTCTGCTTGCACACCCTATGCATTGAGTCATCTGTAATCATGGCCCTCCTTTTGTCTCTGTCACACCATTTGCCTTCATACCCAGCATATAGAGGCAAACGAAAGTAATACCTATCCTGAAACCGGGTAAACCTGCTGAGGATTCAAAGAGCCTATAACTCTCCTATGCACAACACTGAAGCTGTATGGGAGGTTAATCTTGAACAGATTAAGTCCAGAAATAGAGAAAGTGCTGATAAAAGAACAGGCAGGATTTAGACCAGGAAGATCATGCACTGGACAAGTATTAAACTTGACACAGTTTATTGAGGATGGCTTTGAAAGGGGGGTTAGCAACAGGAGCTGTATTTATAAATTTGACAGCAGCATATGACACACTAAATCTTATAGTCAACATTTACAGCATGACAAACAGCTATCGGTTAGTGGAGATATTTAGGTTGCTGCTGTTCAGCAGGAGATATCTTTGATTTTCAAGGAAAAAAGAGCAGATGCTTATCCAGAAAAATGGTCTACCTCAAGGAAATGTGCTATCTTACCCTCCTCTTCAATATATATACTGATGACCAACCTATAAACCCACGGTCAAGAACCTTCTTATATGCAGATGACCGGGCAATAGCTTATCAAGCAAAATCCTTTGATGACATTGAGAAGCAGCTCACACAAGAGCTAAAAATCCTTATAGTTTACTATAAGGAAAACCAACTGAAACCAAATCCCAGCAAAACCTAAATGTATCTTTTCCATCTCAATAATAGGGAAACGAGGAGAGAGTTGAATATAGAATGGAATGGTGCGAAACTGGTCAATTATCCAAATCCAACTTACCTAGGTGTTACACTAGATAGGACCCTAAATTATAAGCGACACATAGAGAAGACAGCAGCTAAAACTCAAACACATAATAATATTCTGCACCGATTAACATTATCTCAGTGGGGTGCAAATACACAAGTACTGCAGACCTATGCACTGGCACTCTGTTTTTCGACAGCCAAGTATGCTAGCCCTATTTGAGAAAGATCATCACATGTCAAAATTATTGAGATAAGGTTCTTAATGAAACACGTCGGCACATCACCGGCTGCCTTAAGCCTACAGAAATTGACCATCTATACTCAGTCTGGTATTGCACCTCCTCACATCAGTAGGACTACACAGAGTAGATATGAGTGGAAACAACAACTCAATGATGAATGGCATCCTTTGTATGGACATGTTGCAGTACATAAGAGGCTAAGGTCAAGGAAAAGTTTTATTCACTCAGTGGAACCGTTGGTTGATTCCATAAAAGCTACAAGGCCAACAATGTGGCAAGAACAATCTCCAGAGACTCTGAAATTAAACGAATCTCTTCCTTCTGGCTTACATCTTGACTGGCAAAGATGGAAAATATTGAATAGACTTCGTTCCAGAATGGGCAGATCAAAGCAAAATATGGCCAGATGGGGCAACACAGACAATGACAGCTGCACATGTGGTGAAACACAAACCATGGATCAACCACAAAACATGCTTGGGTACAAGCAGCATCTTCTGCAATGCTGCTTGTACCCGAGAAGATTTAATGCAGTGTAATAAAACAGCTTTAAAGTATATTAGCCACTGGATGAGTGAAATTTGACATTTTATATTTTTGCTTAATATTTCATGCAAGTGGCATTTTTGTCTTTTAATGTATGCTTTTAAATGTATGCGTTTAATCATAATCACTAAGTGCATTATTTCTCTTTCTCTCTCTCATTATAACTAACTCTTCATTTTTCAGAACATTCTACCATTCACATCTGTCATGCTATCATTCTCGTGATGGTGACTTTTACTCTCTCTCATTCTTATCCTCAGTCACTTCATTACATTTTTGTGCCTGTTGCTTCTACCACTACTTCATTCTCTTGACTTGATCTGTACTTGTAAATCAAGTCTTTTTAAAGCAAATCATTTATCACTATATCCTGCCATTAAACATCTCTTTGGCTAACCTTTTGCCTCCCATTCTGTTTTAGTCATCATACCACTTATATTAGCTTTGTATGCATATTCCTTAATGCCAACTTCCTTTCTAATACTCTCATTTTTAACATGTTCTACCACTGATGTATGATGTTTATTCCCATAATTTTTTTCCAGAACTCTCATGCCTGTGGTCGCTGGTCTTTGATTAGCGTTTTATTTCTAACCCTCAGGATTATAACTTAAAATTGGTTCAAACATGTTGTGTATACATTTTATTATTATTAAGAGAGACATCCAGGGTGTCAGGGCCTCATCGAGGGAGGCCACATACTACACACACACCAGCTATCATACTTATTCTTGAATTCATTCACACTGCTTGTACTCACAACATCCAATGGCAATCCATTCCAATCATGCACCACTCTATGAGAGAAAAATCTAGCCCACCCCTTTCTTAGTGGCATTCATTCTCAGCTTCCAAGGATGTTCTCTTGTCCTTTCCCCACCCTCCATAAATTGAAATCATGTATGGCCCTTTCAGAAGTTTGTAAGTTTCAATCATATCACTCCTCTTTCTCCTGTTTGCTAGTGTCTGCAGTCTCAAATTCTCAATCTATCTTCAACAATCCTGGTATCATTTTTAACTCTCCAATATATCAGAAACACAACAGAAACCAGGAGACCAGAACCACACACAATAGTCCAAGTGAGGTCTTATTAAGGGCTTGTAAAGAGGCAAAATGACATCCTTATCTTCACATCTGAATGTTTGTTTCAGCATTGCAACTATCTTTTCAGTTGTATTTGCAATCTTTGCTACATGGCATATGAACTTCAACTTCCTAATTAGTGACTTAATTCTCCCATATTCTATATATAAATTCAGTTAGTTCCCCACCATAAAAGCATTACTTATTCTATTATTTATTTCCACATTTAACCTGAATTCATTTACATCTTACTAAAAATTGTGACAGAATAGCTGGAAATAGGTTTTTTCACAACATTCCCGCCTTTTTCCATAACGTCTGTCTTTTTATTGCTGATTTTCATTGCAAAAATCTGTTATATTGCAGTTTTTTCATTTAGATAAAGTATCCTGAAGAATTTCACTAATTTATTTAGATGTACAATATCACTGACATAAAATAAAGGGCAATGTTGAATATCATCTATTTTGACATCAGGTTTAATCCCCTTACTGACCAGGACACACACACACACATATATATATATCTCCAGCAAAACCTGGATATGATGCATACAATCTGTTGAAAGAACATGGATAAGAAGTGCAACATGGCTGTCATATCCATTATAAGGCGTGATATCTTCACGCTGAGGAAAACACTTAACCAGATTAACTCATGTTCATAGCTGCATCTCAGTAACCTATTACAAGAAAAGCAGTTGCTTGCTGTATGCTGGGCAAATGGAATCTAAGTTTTTGTTTTATATTAGACAGACTAAATACCTGAAAACTGCATCAATTAGCACAAAAAATTAATAATGGTGTAGATGTTCAGAGTATACAATACTTAAGTGAAGAAAGTATGAAAGAACTGCTTATTTTTTCCTGAGATTAAAAAACTGCAGACAGACTATATCAAGAATTCCCCCACTCAGTACTAAGCCCACTGGAATCCATACAGCTGCCACCCAACATCCTTTCACAGTACACCTTGAAACCCACAGAACACGGCACCCCCCCCCACTTCATCCCTGCTAAACAGTCTTCCCCAAGGAAAACAATATACAGGCTTTTAAATCAAATGTAAACATGTTTCTCCTTTCCCAAACCACTACCCATATATACTACTAATACACTATAGGTTGATCAACCAACCTCGTGTATGGACTCAACATAAAAAAACAAACTACAAATTACTTTTATTTTATTCACTTTTATCGCATAATTATAGTTTTTTATACCTGAATACCCCAAGGGGTATTCAGGTATAATCCCCTTACTGACCAGAACAGTAAGGGGATTATACCTGAAAATGATAATCTCAGGAGAAAAGAAATTCTTTCATACTTTCTTCACTTAAATATTGTATACTCTTGGAACATCTAACACCATTATCAACTTTTTTGTGCTAAGTGGGTATAATAAATTATACCCACTTAACACAAAAATTATGTTCTTCAAGAACAAATAAATACATTTTATTTGTTCTTGAAGAACATAATTCAAGATTAATCCTTTATCCAAGTGTGAGCAAACAAAGTTTGCGCCTGAAAGTATCTTCAGGACTGGGGTGAGATGGTACAACACTGGGCAACCATTGCAAAGGTGGAGCAAGCTAACATCATTCCTATCTCAGTATCTCCCATAATGCAAAACACATCTCCTTGCAGATATGTATAATGTTATGCATTAAGGAAAGGGCCACTACCCAGATTAGTTTCGACCTTTATTGAGGTCTCTTCAGTGGGAGCCAGGCCCAAGTGGAGATACCAGGCAGAAGCATTAGCAAGGTCATCTCTACCTATAGGAGTTCCCTTAATGCATAACATTATACATATCTGCAAGGAGATGTGTTTTGCATTATGGGAGATACTGAGATAGGAGTGATGTTAGCTTGCTCCACCTTCGCAACAAGTTTCCCAGTGTTGTACCACCTTACCCCAGTCCTGAAGATACTTTCAGGTGCAAACTTTGTTTGCTCACACTTGGATAAAGGATTAAACTAAATTTATTATAGTCTAACCAAGTGAAAAATAAACTTTCAACATAATTCAACATTAATTATTTTTGTCAAACAATTATTTTATAAATTAATGAAAGTGAGCTTTGTTTATTTTTTAAAATTCATAATATCATTGTTCAATGAATACTTCCAGAGTGAGCGAAGATCCGCACTATTATGGATATAAAATAGATTTTGTTTTATAGAGAATAATACAAAAAATTTTAATCATATCATGAAATTATTATTATGTGACACCTCCGGGTAGTCCAACTCTATAATGAACCGCAACTACACTAATGGCATCTACCACCCACCATCACCACTAGTATTTTCACAGCCAATCACTAACATCCATGCCCACGGTGGGACTTGAACCCACAGCCTTTTGGCTGGAGAGCTGATATGCTGACCACTCGGCCAACTAGATTGGGTGGTTTTCGTGTGTGTGTGTATATGTAGAAAGTTTTTTACCTTGGGTATAATATATGTTAAAGATACCAAGCTATTTTAAATATAAACCTGGTTTTTTACTCCATTTCTCAGGTAAGCAAACAGACAAGTTAGTCAAATTTGCGCCTGCAAGTGTTGCAAGTCTAACTGACCCTGCACGTAGTGCAAGTCAAGGCAACTCTTGGTAAAGGGAGTATAAACTCTGATCACTATTCTTCATATTTACCCTTGATGCAAAGCACATCTCCTGGAGGAGATGTATGATGCAATGTATTAAAGGCAAGGACCACTACCCAGACTGGTTTCGACCTTTATTGAGGTCTCATCAGTGGGAGCCAGGCTAAGAAATACTAAGTTTTTAGTAATACAGAGCTTATAAATATTTTATCAAAACAAGTTACCATAAGGTGCTTTGACCTTATTAAATAAAAATCTCAGGATGAGAGATAGATGTAGAAAGTTTTTGACCTTAGGTATAATATATATTAAAAATACCAAGCTATTTTAAATATAAACCTGGTTTTTTACTCCATTTCCCAAGTAAGCAAACAGACAAGTTAGTCCAGTGTGTACCTGCAAGGGCTCCCACTGACAAGACCTCAATAAAGGTCAAAACCGGTCTGGGTAGTGGCCCTTGCCTTTAATACATAGCATCATACATCTACTCCAGGAGATGCGCTTTGCATCAAGGGTAAATATTAAGAATAGTGATCAGAGCTTATACTCCCTTTACCACAAGTTGCCTTGACTTGCACTACCTGCAGGGTCAGCTAGACTTGCAACACTTGCAGATGCAAACTTGACTAACTTGTCTTTTTGCTTACTTGGGAAATGGAGTAAAAAACCAGGTTTATATTTAAAATAGCTTGGTATCTTTAATATATATATATATATATATATATTGATATTCCTTGCTTAATGCTGGATTTGATTAGCGCACCGAAATTAACTGCAACAATCCCTTTATATACGCGGCAAGAGATTTAATTAACGCACCTTTAAATGTATCAAAATTCCACGAAATACGACATCATTGTTACAAACATGGACATGGGTGTCGTTGCAACTTTCAAAGCCTATTTTCTAAAAATGACATTCTCAAAGACAGTAGAAATAAAAATGGAAGAAAATGAGATTAGGCTACAAGAATTTTGGAAAAATTTTAACATTAAACACGCAACTGAAAACATTTGTGAGTCATGTGAGCAAGTGTCTTTGAAAAACCTTTTGCAGAATGTGCTAATGACTTAGGTGGTTTTCAAAATCCTGTGAACAATGTGGTTGAAGAAATCGTCCCAATTGGTGAAGACCTTGGTTTTGATGGTGTTGATGCAGAAGATGTTAAAGAATTATTGGATTCAAATTCAAAAGATTTCAGCGACAACAATCTTCTTGAAACTGAACAATAAGTGAAGACAACAAACGGAATGCGAAGATGAGGTTCCAAAGGAGAACAATCAAGGAACTGGATGGAATATTTTGCAGTTTAGAATCGCTTAAGCAGCAAGCAATGGATACGGATCCAGATGTTAACTGAAGAATGTTTGTTTGTTTGCCGAGGTCTAGAGAGTAATTTTGCTTGTTATCGGAGAATTTATGCCAATAAGAAAAAATTAAAACTGTTCAAACGACCCTTTATAACTTTTTGATAAAAAAAAATTATAGTCACTAATGTAGGTACAAGCATTTATTATACATTTACTTTGCATTCATTTTTTTTATCTTTCCTAAAAGAGTACCATACAAAATGAATTATTAATACAGTAATCAATCATGGACGAATTGTAATTTTTACCCTTGATTATTATATTTGATTAACATGATATTGATATATGTGGTAACATTGAAGGATTAATTAATCGTGTTAATCAAGGGATACATGTGTGTGTGTATATAAATGAATAATCTTTATAATGTAATCTACAATTCACTGCACTTCAACTTTTTGGTTTTCCAGAATATCTCATTACAAATTGAAACAAATGGCTCTCAAGTAAATGATGTTTATATTTTCCTCTAGTATAGATATTATGTGCCAATTTTGAAGTGGCGGTACCTTCATATAGTTATCATTCAAAATATGTATAGGTGCATGTGTCAAAAGTGATTTTTCATTTCCAGATTTTTCAATATGAAAAATTAAAATTATGATTATTATTAGTAGTAGTATTTTATTAAAAACAGGATAAAGGGACTCTTATGTGCATATCAATTTGCATCAGAAAATATATTGTGTTATCATAATGTATGAGGGTGGTATGAAAAGTTCTCTGCCTCGACCATAGATGGCAACACTATCGGAAAGATTTTTTTTTTCTAAGTTGGTACATCTCTCATAAGCATCCATGTGAAATTGCAAGTAGTTTGTTTTATAAAGCTGTCTGAAGCAAAAGTGTTGTCTTTATCCCTTGAAATGGATAAAATTGAGTATTGTGTGGTTATAAAATTCTTTGTAAATGAAGATTTAATGCCAAAAGAAATTAATTCAAAGTTCATAAAAGTTTATGGGCACTCTTCTCCTTCATTTTTGACAATTAAGAAATGGGTGGCTTCTGATACTGCGATACGTTGCTTCTTTAAATTATCTGCAATGATTTCTATACGTCTACCAATAGTATTTGCTGATAAGGGAATACATTTTAGTTTATCTGCATATTCTTTTCCATGGATTATTTCTACCATTTTTATGGCGGTTGGGAGTACAAGTGTTTCTCTAATGGTGTGTGGCTTTTGTCTTTTGCAATTAAGAATGCAACCTCAAGAGATGCCACCAAATATTTATCGTTAATTTTAGTGAATTTTTTAAAAGTTGTTGGATTGAGAATTACATGTCTTCAAACATCGTTCAAAGAATCGTAAAGATTTGCGTTCATGTTCAGGATGTTTAGTTTTTAAGTGTCTTACTAATAATGATGGTTTCATACTTCCATTACACAGCATCTCATGACACAATACACATGTAGGACAAGGTTCATTGTTGACTATCGTTGATGCAAATCCCCATTTCAAGTAGTCTTCTTGATAATTTCGAACTTTCTTGGGCAAGGTTTTATTAAGTTTCAGATTAATGTTTTTATCACATAATTTGACTGATAATGAACTTGTTTGAATAGAAGAATCAATCCTGTTTTTTCCTTGTTCTTCGTCTGATGTAGAAGTACTATCATAATTATCTTCAATTCGCGGTTTCTTTGGAGGAAATTTTTTTTTAACCATTTATCCATTTACTATTGATAATATCAAACACTTTTAAAAAATGTAAGCAATTTTGATAATATTAATTCACTATTTCTAGTGTAAATGTAAAAGTAAGCACAAAAAGCGTTGGAATTGCACAGAAACAATATATACTAAAAAATCGTTAAACTTACAACTAATAGTCAAATAATTAATACAACTGTGGTGTCATCTGTAGATAGCAGGATAACTAAGCAATTTTCCTTCTCTAGTTGGGCTTGCCAACACTAGGATGCTCTGCAAACAATGCCAATGATAAGAAGTAAGAGATTTACTCCCTAGTTTTAAAAAACATGACAGCTTTGCCACTAACGATTATGTGTGCAAAGTCGCCCAATGTACGCTACTCACAAATTTAAGTTCACAGGATCTTTATAACATCTTTTTCTATATTAGATATATGTTTAATTGATGAAACAAAGTAATATTCTTTATCTTTAATTAATTACTTAATTTTTTCCCTATCAATATAAAACTTTTTTTGATGTATCCCCATGTATCAACTCGCGTCGATACATGGGGGTACGCGTACCACACTTTGGAGACCACTGATCCAAAGAACTGGATACTGTGATCATAAAGAATGAAATGGCAAAGATACAGCATGGATATAGATAAGAGAATAATTATTACATTTCTCGAGAGGTAAAATGTGAAAAACTGTAATGTGAAATACATACACTGTGAAAAGTATGAAATATGCAATTATAAATAAAATTAAATATTTATAATTCAATCATTGTGAGCAACTCTGACGGGTGAATGGAGTTGAAACAAACTGAAATGAAACAGAATTATTATTAGCAAAATGAGCAAACAAACAAATATACAAACAACAACAACAACGATAATAATATGTTTCATTTTTCAACTGTGTTTATACTACTGAATATAAATTTGTGATATTTAACATAATTTCTTTCAGAAATGCAGAAAGAGTTGTTCACAAACAACAAGAGTATCTAAATCTGTAAGCATAACAACATGAAATGCATATTTCCACATATCGGAACAGCGCAACAAAAAAGTAACGTCCAAACTGTATTTATTTCAATAAATATGGTTTATTGTCTGTTTATTATTTCTGATGTTCAGTTGGCAAAAACAGCAAGAAACCAATACTCCCCCCCCCCCCCAAAAAAAAACTCTTATGCACCCTTTAAAAAAAAAAAAAAAATCCTTTCTTTCCAAGATAACCGAATCAAATAATTTCTAATTTTTCAAGAACAAAAGTGAAATTTGATTATTATAAATTAAGGAATTATTTTGACAAATACAAATATCAGCCAGTAAAAGAAATATCTATTTTCATTTAGAATATCTACTAATCAATCAACTGAAAACAAAACAAGACATTGCTGATGTATTCTTCACTACTGCTTGAGGCTCTTTAGTGTGACTTCTGGGGCAGTGTTCTTTCTTTTTCAACAGCAGTGGGAGTAATCTAAGCTTTTCCTCCAGCTGAGAAGATTATTATCTAGTATTTCTAGGACAGTTTATTTCAGAAATGACAACTAGCAGCAGTAAAAGTAGTAATATTTGGAATTTTTAAGGAAAAACATGACTGAGCTTTCTTTTTTGTGACATACATGTAAACAATTATATGTTGAAAATAAAGCATAATATTTAAACAACAAATTACATGATAACCACAGTAATTAACTTTAATGAAATGAAAGTACAGACATTTCAAAGTACATCATCAGCATGTAGAAACAAGCAAATCAAAGAAAAGGGAATACAAGGTACATACAATAATTGGTTTACCAATTAAAAATGGTTGCCGCATGCTAGAAATTAACATATTAATAAATAATATTAAAACTATTTTTGATGTTTACATAAAATGAGAATCTCCCAAACTTTTTGGAGAGAGACAATCATAATATTAAGTCAATGTAAAAGGGCTTCACAACTTTCTTTGAAGAGGCATTCATATTTAAAACATATGGAGCTTCAATGGAGAAGATGAGCTTCATTCCATTCAATAATGTGTTTAGTTTCAATACTAGGCTGTGCCAGACTAGACTTTTGAGGTTTCACATATTCAATGTAATACTGACATTCATAAATTTTTTCCCCCCCCACAGAATGGCCTGTCTGCCCAAAGTTGTCAAATTATATTTACGGGTATCTGGTAAACATCAGCTAATGATAGCAGTGACAGTTTGTCTTTTGTAGATGGTAACAGATGGGAAATTTTGCTGATAGGAAAATATGTGGGAATAAGATGATACTTCAAAATTCTACCAATAGGTTCAGACATACCAATAATATAAGAATTAGAAACCCTTTGGTCTATTGAAGAATCCTTAGGTGTTGGAACATAAGAATCAATTATCTGCTGGATTTGATGAGGGTTGTCATTAAATTCCATTAAAGTTTTCAAATCAGAAGTTCTTGTTGCAAGCTTGAGGGAGAGGAGCATGCATATGTGCTAAATTAATCAAAAGACTTGATAACAGCAATTTTTTTTTTTTTTTGAGAGAGAGAGAGAGATTTGATGAGCAGACTTTTGATGAATGTATCTGCCAGTAAAGGTAGGATTTGATAAAGACTGGTTGACCAATTACTGGCAGTTGTGCGAATAAGATGGATGTTCAAGAATGGTAAATTACCAGCATTTTCTTTTTCCATGGCGAACTGAACAGAGTAGGGCTTTGCAATTAGAAATTGTCAAAATGAGCATAAATTTTGAATTTATCAGTATAGGATATTTTTCATCTCTTTTAATCATACCTAGTGGTTAATCACTAGATATTATAGGAATGTGCACCCAACAAAAAAACAGGGGAAAAAAAAATCATCTGTTGCAATTTTAAACAAAAGTGGCTAAATATCACTGGATATAACTTTTTGATATTAAGTCTCACAACCAGAAAGCGAGTAATGCAATTTAACATCATTTGTTGTTCATGAGAACATAAAAACTCATTTATATAATGAAGCACCATGTTATAATCCATATAATGGTATTTTGCAAGGAAAGAAAACAAAAGTTCATATTTATTCTAAGAAATCTTATACGAAAAAAATTTCTGCCATATTGTAAAATGAAAGAACAAAAACTGTGTTGTTCCATTGCACTGATTTCAAAAATAAAAGACAGCAAATTTACTATTACTAAATAACATTCCAAAGGCTGATCTGTGGTCGTTTCAATATTGATTAATTTTCACCAATGCAAAATTCTTTTTATATCTTTAGGAATAGATATAAATAAATTGTGCTACAAAAAGTTAAAATATCGAAGGACAGTGAATTCCAATTAGCACAGCACACTTTAAGTGAAGTGACACAAATGTCACTGTATTAGAGGTAATCCATAATGGCTCTACAATCGTCATTAATGGATTAATGATGGAGGAGGGTAATTACACAATGAAAGGCAGAATGGTGATGAGGTTTAGGTCCATGAAATATCCTAAGATGTGAGTATTTCATCACTTAGGCTGGTTGGGAAGTCAAAGCCACTTTCCTTTGGTGGAGACAACATGCACCCTTCCATTACACATGATTCCACACACTGAAACCAGCTTTTTGTACCTTTCAAATTTAACTGCAGGCTTACAACATAAAGATTATATCTTACTCTATATAATATCCCATTTTAACATGACATAACTATAAACAATTATAACTATAGTGATTTGAACAGCTTTGGAACTTGTTGTATGCCTTTTTCCAGATCAAAAATGAAATACAAATCCTTGTTAGATTCTCATGTTTTCAACTGTTTGTCTTAAAGTGAAAATATGATCACGATAATCCTTATTTGTCTTGAATCCAACTAGTTCCAGTTTTTCTTAGCCTCTTCTCAAATACTGTTGCATGAATCTTACGCGAGGAATATTCAAGTAAGGAAATTTCCCCCATAATTCTAACTTTCAGTTTTATTTCCTCTCTCTTTTAAGCATATTAAATACTATGAGAGCTCTACTCTTATAATTTGAAATTTGTCCTTCTAACCAGGCCTTTCAAATGAAATGTACTGTCCAACTTCTTTATCTGAGTATTTATGGTTGAACATCATGTAATGCAGCCACTTTTCTGCATTTGTGGTTTCTGACAGTTTTTCCTAAATCAATTACTGATGTGCTTTCCTACTTAATATTTTCAATAACTCTTCTATGACTCTTATTTAAAAATCTTTCAAAACAATTACTATAGACAATCAGAATATCTTCAGTGGTCTCTTCTGCATTCTGAAGAGCATGCAGAATATTTTGTTTCCTTCATAATATGTATTATCTATATTTGTACTTTAAATCTTCTCATGCTTAGCTACTTTTACATAATTTTTATTTTGTTAAGTGTAAGGTACTACATTAGTACCTTACACTTAGCAAAGGTATTTTAGGCATATTTTAGCAAAGGTATTTTATTTTGAGAATACCATTCTGGTATTCTCAAAGAGCAACTGCTGACTTATATGTTGAAACTTTCAGTTTACTGCCACATAAAGTTCAGATTTTGCAATCCTTGCAAACAACTTTACCACATACCTCATTGGCTCAATTTACCAAAAAACTAATGCAATAAAAAATAACTAACACTTGGTTTATAGGTCATAATTATTTAATACAACCTACTAGTTTTGCCACTTAAGCTACTGGCTTCAAATGGGTTAGGATGAACACACCAATATACAACAAGCATTAAATATAAATCATTACATAACTAAAAACACCAAATGTATAGGAAGTGTTATAACTAGTAGGTTTTATTAAATAATTATTACAACCTATAAACTCAGTGTTAGTTATTTTTTTATTATCAATATTTTCTTATCTCCAAGGTTTAATTCTTGTTTTTAAAATCCTTCATTTATTATTAAATAATTAAAAGTTGCCTGGCATTATAACAATACCAAATGGATGATTCCATTTGGTATTGTTCCATCTCCACAGAATCCAAATTACCAGATCTGAGTGCAGTAGTCCAGATGTGGCCTTATTAAACTCTTATAAAGGGGATACAATAACTTTTCTATCCCTGCTTCTTAGTGTGTTCTTCGATAACTATGTAATGTGGCTTGCTGTTTTGGCTACCTTCACAATATGCCCACTAAACTTCAACTCCCTGCCCAGAATGCAGTTCGGTTCCATCAATACAGTGCACTGCCCTTCCCAAATTGTAGTACCTTACACTTGGCCACATTAAACTGGCAGCATTTACCTTTGCCTATATTGCTAGTCTGTTTAAGTCAATTCTGCAGGTTCTCTACATCATTTTCATTTATTATTGCTTATCAAAGTTTTACCATCATTAGCAAACAACTGCATATTTTCTGTCAAATAATTTCTAACCTATATCACTCACGTACAAACAGAGGACCAAGTACTGATCCCTGTGGTACACTACTGGTCAACTGCCTTCACCTGGACTCAACTCCTCCATAAATCACTCTTTGCTATGTCTATCACTATCCTCTAATCCAAATCACCAGATTTATATCCATCCTCATTTGCTCCAATTTATGCAGCAAATTCCCTTGCACAAGATCGTAATACAGAGGCCAATATACCGTTTAATCCCATGGCTGTGTTCGCACTGAGGTTCTGCAATATTCTAAGCATATTCATGGAATCAAATGCCTTTGCAAAGTCTAGGAATATCATTAAGTAGCCATTTCCCTTATCCAACCCCACTGTTACATTATTATAAAAAGCAAGCAAATTACTAAGGCACACCTACCAAGTCCTGAATTCTGTCTTTCACCAATTTCTCCAATATCTTAACCACCACTTCTGAGATGTTAATTAGCCTGCGATTTGATACTTCTGTCTTGGGGCTTCTTTTATCCAGTGGGGCTATTTTGTCTCCCCTCCACTACACTGGCACCTTCCCTTTACTGAGGCTTAAATTAAACACCTTGGTCAGAAGAGCTGAAAATTCCCTTGCACTTGCTCATAATACACAGGTCAATATGCTATCTAATCCCATGACTGTATTTGCATTGAGGTTCTGCAATATTCTAAGCATCTTTGTTTCTTCAACCTCAATTCTTCCACTAGGCAATGTCACATCTGGCATTGCAAAGAGTTCTATCCTCCAAATAGCGAAAGAACTCTAACTTCTCTCATAATCTGCTCTGGCCTTCTTTACCATACAGGTCACTTTTCTTGCCTATGCCTTGTACTGATCATGGACATGCTGATCATCTTTGTCTTTATATTCCCTCCACAACTTTTTCTATGTCTGCAACTTCTGTTTAATGTTGCTATTCATCCATTTACCTCCTACCTGATTTATCTTTCTGACTCTGGGTATATATTCTGATATTGCTTTCTTCAAACACCCTTTGACAACCTCTCATGCACTACCAACACCTTGCCCCTCCAAATTCTTATGTTGTAGCACTGCTGAAAACTGACTCCTCAGCTTATCACAATCACTTGCCTTGTAATTCCACATATATCCTTTCATAGAAGAAAATGCTGAATGCCTGGCAATCTCCTACGTCAAGACTAAATGATCACTTTTCCCCGAATTGCATGCTGCCTCTGTTAATTATCTCTCAGCAGCTGTATAAATTCCATTATCTTCCCTCCCTGTGGCCATTCCTCCTCCCAATCTATGTCCCCACAGTTGAAATCTCCTACAATAATCACTCGATATGCACTCACTATGTAATTTGCCAATGCATGCAGTCTACATTCTCCATTATATTCTGTGGATTATAGCAGCAACAATTATACATTTCGTTCTGTTGTTTACCTCTATCTCACATCAGATAGCCTCAAATGAACTACCCTTTGCATCCCTGACCTCCTAATGTGATTCTACTCTGTTTTATTTTAATTCCTCTTCTATCAATATCACTATCCCCATCATGTTTTTTCTATCATCTCTGAAGATACTATATCCTTTACTTTTGTAAAATCTTGTATAGAAAAAAACAGTAATAAAATACTTGTAATTAAATTAATGTAATAACTTACTTTGCTGTATTAAATCTGGTAACAAATTGTTAGAATACTTTTTGTAAGAACCACTGGAATTGTGAAAACAAAAGAATAAGCTCAGACAGGATTAGACAAATAGACCTAAGGTTAACAAAAACAGCGAAGGTCACCGGATTATGAGTTTTCCCACCAAAACTCAACGATAGCCTGGGTGGTGGAAAAAAAACCTCCAGTAAATCCGGGGGACTAAATTTGAAGAAGGGCCAAGGTCAAGAGAGTAAGATAAAAGGCAGAAATTGAGGGGTCAAAGGCTCTCGCTTTGAAGTTTTTGGTGCGTCGTCTTTTCCGAGTATGGGGAGAGCCGCATTCTGCGATCAAGAGTTCCGACGATGATGGGAAGTTAGATAGTAGCAGAGACGGTCCTTTCAAGATGTCCTACCGTACGATTCTTCGATGATCTACGTGAGTGCTGCATAATTGCTGTCGTAAACTAGTACCAATCGAAAATTTTTCAGAAGCAGAACGTGCCCGTATATCTTAGATCTAGGACTATATGTAATAAGCTGGCAAGATTGTAAGTAAGATGATTTATGTAAAATTCCTAGATTGTGAAATTTAAGCATCAAATGTTAGTTCTATTGTCTATTAACATAGAAAGTATTAGAGAAGTCAGAAAGCCAAACTTCTGATTGAATGTGAATAAGTACTATATAGAGTTCTGAGGAAATTGCTAATGTTGTGTATTGCAAAAATTGAATGTAGATTAAGTTATGCCTCTTTCTGTTCATAACTTGAGTTAAGCTAAAGTGTGTTTAAGTCTATTTGTATGTCTGAAAAGTTATGTGAAATTTTAATGTCTTTGTCTTAAAGCTTAAGCGAAAATGCATGAATGATCATAAGGAGAATTAGACATGTGATCTGTATTGTCTCCACTGTTATCTAGTTGTATTAAGCTGAACCAGACAATTGATATGTGCAGTTTAAATTTTGTAACTAATTTGTCTTAGAATGAATAAACATGTTTGTTTTGTTAATAGCTTGCCTGATCTTACCTTACCAATGCACTGTCTCCTAAAAATTTAGAACCTGTGAGACCAGAGAATATTAATAGCCACGACTGATTGATATTAAGAATTAGGAGTTGCTTGAATTAGAGTTAATTAAGAGATATTTCTTGTGCTTAGCTGAATGTTTCTCTTGCATGTAGGGGAAAGAAAAACAATTTTTTTATGTGATCCTTAATTTATTGATTAATTAATTAATTGATCAATACAATTTTTGTATTGATCCTTAAAAATAAATTTTTAAGGATCAACACAAGAGAAATACAGAAAGGTAGATTAGGGAATTGATTCCAGCCAGAAGCTTTTCCCGTGTCTACACTTCGAGCACGTGAAATAGCTTACTTACGGTATTGTGAGAAAGGGGGGAGGGGGGGAACTATAGACTAAAAGGATTAAGAATAATCACAAGTTTTGTGCATGAAGAACTAGCTCAAGCAACGACGATAAACTTGGTAATTATGACTGATAAGAAAAAAACATTACGAAGGCGCAGTCTGACGACGTTAAATAATAATAAATAACAAAATAATATCAATAATATTAAAATAAAATTAAGATAGATATTGTTATACTTTCATTTCAGACAAATTATGGAAACTACAACCGTGTTAGAAATAATTATTTTAATTTCCCAATGTTTTGACCTTCATATTAAGGTCATCATCTGGAGTACACACACACACACACACACACACAGTCAGGTCCCTTTTTATGCAGTAGAATATGTTCCACAGAAAACCACATATAAAAAATTGCACAAAAAAGGCCTAACTTATGTTGAAAAATCAGGGATGAGTTCCATAATTTTCTAGAACCGCATAAAACCAAAGCAATGAATTAAAATAAACCTAAAATCGCATTAAAAAAGTTTATGAAAATTCAGGAAAATAAGAATGCCCAAGTTGGTTTTAAAGCTTTATTCATTTAATTTTATTGAAAAGTAACTTTTTTTTTTTTTTTTTTTAAACATTTTGTCATCAGAATTATCATCACTATTAAACAATATTCGGCAACATTTGCGAACTGGTGCAAAATCACTTTCATCACCAGAAGAGATAGTCAGTGCATCAGATCTGTATGGTAAAGGCAATGGTTCTTCATAAACATAATTAGCTTCACCCTCGTTCTGTGCTGATTTTTTCTTCTGACAATGTAATCAGTGATTAAACTTTGTGATGATGATTTCACTAATTTTTTATACAGCTCGCAATAACCAGATACAGTTCTCCAGCTCATGTTGGAATTTAATGGCTCTTTCATAATTTGTGTCATTAACAAGAAAATGATTTTCCAATTTATTGCGCAGTTCAAGACCTTCTCGAATTATATTTGTAGTGAGGGGGACAGGTTTTTCTTCCGCTTCACTATCGTTTTCTGAATCTTCGATGATATCTAAAGTTAATCGATATCCAATAATATCATAGTCACTTAAGGCATTATCCACAAGCAATTCGTCTACATCGTTCTGGCTAAATGTATCAAAAAATTCTCCACCAATTTCATGTGCCAATGTAATGATTTCAGCTGATAATGTAGATGTTTGCATGGTTGCACTGTTTGCAATACATCCAGGCCAAGCTGCTTTCCAGCAAGCATTTAAAGTTTGTGGTCTTATTTCAGCGATAGCAGATGCAACATGATTTAAGCAGTCCAATATAGAATTTTTTCCAAACGTCAGTTACTGTTAATGATTCATTTTCTAGTTTATCCAACATAAATTGAGGTGTGCTTAATGTAATATTTTTTAAAAGTAGCAATTACGCCTTGATCTAATGGCTGAATAATGCTTGTTGTATTGGGTGGAAAAAACACTACCTGCACATTTGGATGTTCTAAATGCGGATGACTTGGTGCATTATCAACAATTAATATAACTTTAAAATCGAGAGCTTTTTGCTTCATATATGTTTCCACTTCTGGTACAAAGCAATTATTGAACCATTCAGTAAATACAACAGTTGTTTTAGATCTTTGCCTTTTAGAGCACGTCGTCTTAGAAATCGATTTACTAGTAGAGGGTTTTAACATTATGTTTTACAAAATAACAACGTTACTCGATCTTTGCTTGCTTTAAACCCACTTGCTTTTTTCTCAGACTTTGTGATGTAAGTTCGACTAGGCATTTTCTTCCAAAACAATCCTGTTTCATCAGCGTTAAACACTTGATCGGGACAATATACATCATCTTTAATAATTTTGGCTAACTTCTCTTGAAAATTTTTGGCTGCTTCTTCATCTGCTGCTGCAACAATGCCTGTAATCTTCACATTATGATGTGCATTCCTTTTTAAAAACCCGGTTAACCATCCTTTGCTAGCCGAAAATTCTTTATCAGCTTGGGAAGCAGAAGTAGATGACTCCAATTGCTTCATCTGTTCATATAACTGAAGAGAGCTTTTTGTTTAATTAAATAACCACTTATAGGAATTTCCTTTAATTAGAAGAATTAACTCCTTTGAGTTAATTCTTCAATCCAAATTATGAGCGCTCGTTCCTGTGTTTTCTAATAAAGCATCTCTTGAGTACGATGATAATTTGGCACTTAGTTTTGTGCCAGAAATGACAGATTTTCTTATTGCAACTTCATTCTTTTTAATTGCTCTTAAAGTAGATTCACCTAAATTAAAATATTTACCAATCACCATAGATCCCTCTCCTTCTGCTAAGCAATCTAAAATTGCAATTTTCATTCCCAAAGAAATTGCTTTTCTTTGTTTTGTTTTTTTCTCCATTGGGCCAAATTTAATTATCTAATAATTAATAATTAATGATCAATTATTAATTAATAATAAAAAACGGCTAAATTAACAATTAATTATTAATGAATACATTACAAAATAACCAAGTAGTTCCATGAAAATTTCAGGATTTGTGAAGTGTTTCCGTCACAGGAAAAGTTAGGGAAACGCTGGGTTACTCTATTATCGGAATGGATTCTCCTTCTGTTGACATGTGCAGAAGTGTTGAAAGGTTTCGTATCTGTAGGCGTGCACTGCATAACTTTAAATCCGCATAAAAAGAGACCCGAGTAAAAACGTACACACACACGTACACACACACACACACACACACACACACACACACACACACACACACACACACACACACACACACACACACACACAGAGACAATGATTTGCTCAGCAGTTATTCTACTGAATATATTATCTAGAAAATAACTACATCAGTGAAATTTCATATAGATATTTTCATTACAGCAAAAGTGATGTCCTTATATATATATATATTTTAAAACATAGATTTAATGACCTAAAAAACTTTATTAAAACATTGCATTCATTCTGGTTACTTCAGATATCAGAACTCCGTTTACCAACAAAAACAAGGCCTGGCAATCAGCAATCCTTTGTCCCCAGTTCTAGCTAACATCTTCCTTGAAGATTTTGAAACGAAAGCCATATCTTCCTTCTCATTTAAACCAAAAGTTTGGAAACGATATATTGATGATAATTTCATTATTTGGAATCACGGGCGCACATCTCTCATAGATTTTCTTCATCATCTAAACATCCAACATCCTAATATGAAATTTACTACTGATCTAGAAAATAATAACTCCTTACCTTTCCTGGATGTCATGTTTACACGATGATCTGAAAGATTAAAAATCTCTATATACAGAAAACCTACTCATACCAATAGATATCTGCATAATCTTTCTCATCATTTTCCACCACAAAAACTTGGAACTATATCTACCTTAGGACACAGAGCATGCTCTCTCTTGAATGAACCAGATGAACTACAAAAAGAAATAAATCACCTCACTCTTATCTTTAAACAAAATGGATACTCTGAAAAAACGATTAAGAAATTTCTTCTGGATCCTCCTAGGCAGTGCACAACAGTAACTATTAATTTTAAGGTAGCATCTCCATTCCATACATTAGCACAGTCTCTAAAAAATTAGCTAAAGTCCTTAAAAAATACAATATCAGGACGTTCTTCACCACACTTCCTAAAATCCATCCATTCTCTAATCAGCCATCTAAAGCCTACTCATCACAACCTAAAATATCCAGGTGTATATAAATTATGGTGCGATTGCAATATCCCTTATTTTGGACAAACTAACAAATCTATTGAGCAATGTATAGAAGAGCATAAGAGAGACACACATCTCTTACAAAAGATCTCGTGCAACTGCGTTATCCAGTCATGTTCTTTTTTCAAATAATCCTAATGATGATCAACAAAGCCACTCCGTTTGCTGAGATAGATCAGAAAATATTTTTCGCTATGATGATGAGTTTGAGAGAAAAATTGTAGAATCAACAGAAATCCTGCTGAACCCTGTCCACTTAAACAACAATTTGAGTTATAACATCCCAGATAGCCATGCTGCAGTTATTCAATATTGGCGTTCACGTGAGCCTGCATGCGCACTTGCAATAAACAATGGCACGCCTGTTAGAACAACTTGAAAAAATACGTTTTTTATGTATCAATTATGTGTGGCAATTTTTACCTGTAATTTCTAGTTTTAGATACTTCAATGTTTATTACTATTCTTTTCCTTTATGAATACCCAAGGAAGACTGTTATAAGCCGAAACTAGTTGTATTATTCTCATCAAAATCTTTATAAGTTATCTCGGTTTTTTAAGTCATTAAATCTATGTTTTAAAATGTATCACAACAACCGAGTAAAATCCTATGATCTCACTCACTCACTCACACACACACACACACACACACACACACACACACACACACACACACACACACACACACACACACACAGACAGACAGACAGACAGACAGACAGACAGACAGAGAGGCTATATTACATTTTGCACAGTATGCCAAAGAGACAATGATTTGATCAGCAGTTATTCTACTGTCCTGACCTAGAGTGAAAAAATAATAATAAAAATAAAATAACTACATGAAAGCTATATTCTATTATATTTATGACAACATCAGTGAACAATTTCATATAGATATTTTTACTGCAGCAAAAGTGATGCCCTAATTTAACATGAGAGTTGTTATATTAGAGTTAAGATCCTGGATTATTTATAATTAACTCTTAGGCAGAAAGATTATGTGGGTAGAATATGTGCCTTCCATATTCTGGGATTTTTAGACCATCATTATTATTAAGATTAGGGAAGTTAATTTCACAGGCCTCCTTAAATTTACGTTTATATCACACCGAAATGTGGTATAAACATAAATTTATACCACGTTTTGGTGTGATATATTCTATGCAGAGTATTCAGGCCATGATCAGAAAGGTCGTCTTTACCATAGTTATTAAATTTAATGTGTCGCTTATATTCCTTTTTATGGATAGGAATTGTGCATCCTGTTTCCCCTATATAGGGAAAATTACTAATGCAACGAATATGGTATACTCCAGGGAGGACCAGCAGAGGAGTATACACATATATACAGGGTGTTCGGGATAAATTTGACATATTTATAATTAATTATATTTTTCCGTAAGTTACATGTATTAACACACACTTCTCTTCATTTAAAAGTTTGGACCCTTCTTCATTCATATACAAGATGTCAGAAAGGATGGATAGCTGGAACCCACCTGAATCATGGAAGAGAATAACTTGTATCATGATGATTCGTGCCCGCCATCAAAATAAGGATATTACGACTGCTGCCCAATGCTCCCTGAATACAGTAAAAACAATCAGGCATGAACTAGAGACTTGCAATGGTGACTACGAGGATGTAGCAAGAAGAAAGATCCCTAGCAGACGATCTGATTGCGTTCGTACAGCAGAATTCCTCGCAAATCTGCAGGAACAGGTGTTGAAGAACCCTGGCATTGGAATTCGGGCTTTGTTCGTGGAGTTGCTAACTGTAGTCAAGCCCTGGATAACAAGGGTAGCCAATGGTAGGCCGTATGTATGGCAGCAGGATTCGGCCCCTTGCCACACCTCTGGGAAAAGTCAAAAATGGTTGTCTGAAAATTTCTACGACTTCACCAGTCCAAATGTTTGGCCTCCAAACTCCCCAGACCTTAACCCCATGGATTATTTTGTATGGGGCGCAGTTGAAAAAGACACCAATCGCACTTCCAGTAATACAAAAGCCCAGTTAATGGATAAAATTAAAACAGTTTTTGCGGCCCTTCCCAGGGAGACTGTAGCATCAGCTTGTTCGAGGTTCCGAAGCAGGATTGAAGCTGTGATCGATGCTAATGGTGGTTATTTTGAGTAAATCTTGTTGATAGTATTGTAATTAACTCTGCCTGTAATGTTTTTTGTCAATTCATTAAATTTAATAGATACAAAGAAGATTTTCTTTTTCCTTACGAAACTGTCAAATTTATCCCGAAAACCCTGTATATATATACAATGGATGCTTGGATGAATTGAGTAAGTTCTTTAATTTTGTAGGCGGGTTAAACGTGGCTTTAAGGTTATATTTCTGTAATAGTCTGTTTATTTTATCTGATATCCCTTCAATGTATGGAATGGTTGCAGTTTTATTGTAATCTAGTTTATTTTTGTTTTTAAGTGAGGTCTTGTAAAGAATTTTGATAGTATTTTGGCTGTAGCCATTTTTCAGGAAGGTATTGCTGATAACTTTTAATTCATCTTTAAGTGTTTGTTGATTGGAGCAAATCTTCAAAGCTCTGTTTTTTAATGTGTTAATGACACCTATTTTTTGTATTGGGTGGTGGTAGGAGTTTATGTGTATATATTGTGGCCAGTATGCACGTAGTCTTCCAAGTAAACAGTGAAGGAAGGACTGCCAGAAGGAACACTTGCGACAACTGTATCTAGAAAAGGAAATATGTTATGCCTTTCAATCTCAGTTGTGAACTGTATGCATTTATGCTGTTTGTTCAGGTGGCTGAGGAAAGTGTCTAATATCAGTTGGCCATGGGACTAGATAGTGAAAACATCGTCAACATATCTAATCCAGACATCTGGTTTTAAAGGAGAGAAACCAAGCTTTTGAGCAACATGCTCTAGATTCGTCTCCTTTAAATCCCAAAGCCAGGCTTAGATATGCAGACGACATTTTTGCTATCTGGTCCCATGGCCACCAGACAGACCTTTTCTAGATACACTTATCATACATCTTCCTCCTGGCAGTCTTTCCTTCACTGTTTACCGGAACATATACTGGCCAATATATACGCATAAACAAAAACTAGGTGTCATTGACACACTAAAAAACAGGGCTTTGAAGATTTGCTCCAATAAACAAACACTTAAAGATGAATTAAAAGTTATCAGTAATACCTTCCTGAAAAATGGCTACAGCCAAAATAATATCAACAAAATTCTTCACAATACCTCACTTAAAAACAAAAATAAACTATTGTAGATTACAATAAAACTGTAACATTAAAAGGAATATCAGATAAAAAAAAACAGAATACTTACAGAAATATAATGTTAAAGTCACCTTTAAACTTCCTGTAAAATTAAAGAACTTACTCAACTCATCAAAGGATCCACTTCCTCTGCTAGCCCACCTGTAAAGCCGGCCTTTCTGATCATGCCCTGAATACTCTCTATAGAGTTGACTGTAAAGGCACTTGTTGTTTACATCAAACCAAAATGTGATATGAACATAAATTTAAGTAGACCTGCAAAATTCTTATCCCCCCCCCCCAATCTTAACAATAATGATGGTCTAAAAATCCCAAGAATATGGAAGGCACAAATCCAGGATCTTAACTCTAATATAACAACTCTCATGTTAAATTACGATATCACATTTGCTGTAATAAAAATATCTATACGAAATTGTTCTCTGATGTTGTCATAGATATAATAGAATATAGCTTTATGTAGTTATTTTATTTTTATTATTATTTTTTCACTGGAGGTCAGGCCAACAGAATAACTGCTGATCAAATCATTGTCTCTTTGCATACTGTGTGAAATGTAATATAGCTTGTCTCTCTATATATATGTGTAAACTCCAGATGATGAGCTTAATTATGAAGGTCGTGAAACATCAGGAAATTAAAATAATTTCTAACATGGTTGTAGTCTCCATAGTTTGTCTGAAATGAATGCTGATGTTGTTTTGAAATGATATTCCTTTATTGTTACACGCTGTGTAACAATAAAGGAATAAAGGAAAGGACTATATCCTTTACATTTTATCCTGTAATGGCCAAGTCTCACTAATACCTATAACATTTGATGAAGATGAGAGCTAACCAAAGCCAAACACTCCTTTCTCTTATTTTGAATACTTCTGGCATTAGTATACATAGATTGCAATAGCCTCTTCATCCCACAATTTCACTTACACTTTGTGTTGCTTAGCCCACTAAATTTAAGAAACTGAAATGCTACATTTGGTATCATGTGATCACTCTACCACATACTAATCTCTAGGTTTCCTGATTTATGTGCACCTGCATCCCCCAACATTCTACTTTCCTGACTGCACTTCCAGACTCTCACTGAACAACACTTTCTCAAGACTCCTGATCCCAAATTCTATTTAAATGCAAGCCATCCACCTTACATAAATCCTTCCTTCCATCAAATTCTCTACACAGATCTACAAACTCCACACCATTCTTCTTGTACAAGATTGTGCACAATAAAGAATCTTGAACAACCTCGATACCATAAAAGTTTCTGTCCATTTTTTGAGCACAGTTGTTGGTAGAGTTAGACCCCCCTAGTGGTTGATCTACTAGAGTCTACCAATATCTAGAAATGAGTAGTGGAAATCTTAGAATACATCTCTGCTGTAGCACTTCATATTTCCAAGGCATTTGATAGACTAAAATTAACAGC
Organism: Typopeltis vanoorti; assembly: GCF_054136105.1. Taxonomy (NCBI): domain Eukaryota; kingdom Metazoa; phylum Arthropoda; class Arachnida; order Uropygi; family Thelyphonidae; genus Typopeltis; species Typopeltis vanoorti. The sequence goes on along the minus strand of NC_143550.1, from coordinate 4,583,592 downwards.
TTCTCTGCATCTTGTGGTCTGCTTAAAGCACTCTTTAATTGGATCATAGTTTTCTCTCAAGTCTTTTGCTGCATGTAGGTGTGTTCTCTCTATCTCTCCAGACTTTCCTACTAATAGAGATATATACCTCATGGCTTTTGTTAACCAGCCCTATTCCTCACATACAAAAATAACTTTCTGTTATCTAACTTAAGTCCATCATTCTTCCTGAAGAGTGTTAGAAGGAACCAACCACCAGGGTCATGATTATCACATTTTCACCACTATAGTCACAGAGCAGTGGTCTCTAAATTTCCTTCACTGTGACATGGCATATGTCAGATTTCAGCATGTGAAGCCGGAAGTCAGGTTTTTTCTATACCCCACTAAAGTAAAATATACTATACCAGAAGATATATTCTCATTTTAATCCTTTACCCAAGTGTAAGCAAACAAAGTGGGGGCATGAAAGAGCTCCCCCAGCTAGGTTACTTTATATAGAGACTGCTGACTTTGCATGTATCTCAGTAACCCGTTATGCATATCACACTTCCAAAATGTATGCTGTACATCATGGAACAGTCACTACCTAGAGTGGATTCAATCTTCATTGAGGTCTCATCAATGCAGAAGTCATATATTTTTTATACACAAGTAGTAAAATGGTATATAATATTAAAATACCCTAGATCAGAGACTGGACTCAATCTTCATTGAAATCTTGTCAATAGGAGCTAATCTGATGAAGATGTTGAGGTTAAATCAAGGCAGAAGTCATATATTTTTTTATATACAAGTACGAAATATGTTGCATATTATTTAAATACTCAAGATCAGACATGATATGATTATGATCAGAGAAGATACTTCACACACTTACTTGTAAAAAATTAAAACAATATAACTTTTTGTGTAGTATGCATTATATATTACTCTATAACCATGTGAAAAAACTTTATGTATCTATTTCCATACCTGACTGTTTTAAATCTTATATACACAAAATCCATTGTTCATTTGACCAATATGTGCTGCAATAAATTCTCATAATTTCCAGATCTTCATATCACTATTCAGAAATGAAACAAATAGCAAACTGTGTTTAGTCTGCTGAACTGGAATAAAATTAAATGAGACAAAAAGACTTAATTATATCAGTCTTTTTGGTCTCATTTAAATTTCATTCCTGTTTAGCAGAGTAAAACAGTTTACTATTTATATAATTTCTGAAATAATTTATTAATTTTGACACTACTGTTTTCACATAAGTTTCTATAGTTCATTTCATGACTGAAGAGATATATTTTGCAAAATAAACTGCTTATATTTTTGCTGGAGGCCAGCACAAATCTAAATGTCATTTTGAATATATGTAATTTTGAGAATATGTTAAATAGAACTGTAAAAGGAGATAATAAAGGTATCATGAAAATTGAAGATAGATATCCTGGATGCCTCAAGCAATTACTTTGAAAGTGCTAAATGAAACAAGCACTAATAACACAGTGGTAGAAAACATTCAACAGGAATTCAGTCAGAAATATATATATATTAATACTTTAAAAAGCCATCAAAAACCTGAAATGTGGCAAGGCTGCTGGAGTAGATGATATCTGAAAAGAAAACAGTGCATGCACTGCATAATTCAGAAAGTCTGAATTATACAGTCTGGTCAGAGTGTGTAGAATTCTGGATGATTGGAGTAGAGCCCTCATAGTACCCATCTATAATATGGGAAATAAAACAATGTAATCTAATGCTTGTGGTCTATGCAAGTATACTTCAGAAATGGCTAAGAAAAATTGTGGATGGCAAGCTTGGTGAACAAGATGGATTCAGGCCGAATTGATTGTTAGGATCAAATTTTCATTTTAAGAAAAATAGTTAAGAAATCATGGGAATATATCAACTATCTGCATTTAAGTTTCATAGATCTGAAAAAGATATATGACAAGGTGCCAAGAGAAAAGCTATTCAAAATGTTACAGTTATATGGTGTAAATGGGACATTATATCAAGCAATACTTAGTCTGTACTTGAGTTAAAAGTGAGCAATGAGAATTGAAGGAGGTACACGAAGATGGTTTGATGTTAAATCAGGTGTGAGACAAGGATATACATTATGAAGGAAAGTAGTATTATCTCAGCTCTTTATTTTATACAGATGATGTTATACTTATAAATAAATCTAGTACAAGTCTGCAAGATTCCCTGACTAACTTGAATAACTATTGTAATAGATTTGGTATGAAAATCAACAATAAAAAGACAAGGACAATGCAAATAGGCAGAAACATTGAAAATGTAAACTGCATCCTGAATGGATAACCTATAGAACAAGCAAAACATTTAAGCTATTTAGGTACAAATTCTAGTGAATATGGCAAATTAAATAAAGAAATAGACAACAGAATTGGCAAAGTTGGTATGGTAGAAAGTCAACTAAATAAATCTATATGGAATAGGAGAGAAATTAGCCAAAACAGTAAACTAGCTGTATACAGGACAGTATTCAAACCAATTTTAACTTATGGATCTGAGAGCTGGGTTAGAAATAAAACACTTGATCAAAGACTAGATACCTCTGCAATGAGAGTTCTGAGAAAGATTAGTGGAGTGACAGATGGCATCAATGGCAGTATCATATTAAAAATGAGACTGTTAGGAAAGAACTTGCATTGTTAGCAGAGCTAATCTCAGGTGGTGCAGTCACTTAAACAGAATGAGAGAGAAAAGATTAGCTAAAGAAGTGTTCTTTGCAAGATTGGCAGGAAAAAGGAAGACCAAGATCTAAGTAGATGGATACACTAAAAAGTGCCTTAGAAGACAGAAATATAAGAGGCGATAATACATAGTAGTCCTTGACAGATAACAGATTCGTTTGGAGAAAAACTATCAATAGGAATTTAGTAATGATGCAACTTTTCATGTAGTACTATCATAAATATCCATTACATGCACTGAGGATACATGTAAGAAATTTGATGGTGATAATGAATTTATAATGTGTGCAAGAGAGTATGATTAAAAGATATGATTATTGATCACTACTCATCACATTTGTTTGAGGACAAACACAATGATGATTGTTCCCTAAGCTGTTGATTAACCAAGCAGAATTACAACAGCCATAACTATGGAAAGTCGGTATTCATGCCTAATTACAATAATTAGATATAATTAAATGCAATAACATATGATAAAGATATGCCTGCTTTATCTATAAAAAATATACATACCTGTGCAAGACTGTTGCTCATCTGATTTTCATGATTTTCCAGTTTCTGCTTCAAAGATGATATTATCTTGTTTATTGAATTTACACCATTTCTCCATTCCTAAAGTAAAAAGTAATAACAAGGTTATCAGGGATGATATCACTTCTTATAAGAAATATCATAACCTAATAATCACAAGTTCTCAGATATACTACTTCAAAATTGTTGATCCTTCATTAAACTATGTATTTCTTTTACTATAAACATAAACTTCTCTTTATCAGGAGTTTCCTCTGAACAATTCATGCATGATATGACAAAAATCTACAAAATGAAGTCCAAAAACATCATGTTTCTCAACAAATATACATTTTTCTAGACTAGAAAGGAATGTACACTTAAGTAAATGTTATTTATAATATACCAATAAAAAAAAAAGAACATGACATGCAAAAGTTCGCAAGGTAGTGTATGTGGCATAAGCAATTTACTATTACTTGATGAGAAAGTAAAATATTCATTTAGCCCATGCTGTATGTCGATTTCATTTTCTATATTGTTAAAACATTGCCTTGCTTGATAATTCAAGTATTCTTATTTGTTGTTTGTACAATTTAAGCTAAGCTGTAACAAGAGGATTATCAATTACATTGTTATGTGTAGAATATGACAGCAGTAATATGTAATCAAATCATTACTACTGTTACAACCTGATAACTTAAGAATGTGAAAATTTTCAGTTATCATGATGTAACAAGAGAAGAAAATAAAAAACTCTGTATAGATAACTAAGTAAGCAAGCTTGTTCCTAAGCAGATATCATTAAGAGCCTTTGAAAGTAATGAATACAAAAAAATAAAAAGAAAGATAAACATGCTTGCATCCAAGTGAAAAATATAGCTGAAATTGTTTGTTGAACTAAATAAAAAAAAAAAGAGGGAAATTTATTACAGTTGTGATATGATAAAATAAGGTTAAGTAAAGCAAAGAAGATTGGTCATACGATTTTGCATGTGAGAGGCTAGCTTTTAAACTTGAAATAAGAAATTAAAGATTCGAGTTAATTCTTAGAAAATTTTGGAATTTAGTATAGATGATGTTTTGGCAGAAAAACGCCATTCTAATTGGTCAGTGAAATCGACTCCAGTAAAGGGGGAAGAAAAGAAATTGAAGAAGGTGCCAGTAGGGGTCATCATATAAAAGGGTAAGGATCCCCCCAAGAGGCTTTTTTTTTTTTCTCAGAGTTTCTTCATGAGTCTTCGTAGAGATCTCACACGGCTTTCCTGAGTGACGAGTTAGGAGTTTTCTCCATCCGACACAACAAGGAAACAAAGTGTGCGGGATTTCGATTCCGTGTTCCTATTGTAAGAAATGAGGGACTCTGTTTAGTTAAAAAGAAAGAAGATAATGTCAGTGTGTTTCATCGTCCAGTGATCGTAACGAGAGAAAGAAAATTCTATAAAGAAGCCAGTGCCCATGTGGTGAATTTCACAGCCATAGAATAAATGATCCTATGTATGTCCTTGATTGAAGAATGTAAGGTAAAGATTGTGAAAGCCCATCTTAGTGCCAAAAGAACTTAGGAACGATAAGTTATAGAAGAGTTCGTCCTGGGAAGGTAAAATATCGGAAAAAGGTAGAGACCAGTGTAGAAGACCCAAGTCAAAAGGTACTGTAAAATCTCGTGTCAATTCAAATCATATTGTTAATATTTGGCAGATTTTTATATAAAAGATATTCATATATATTATCTTAATATTAATCCTACCATAGAGATGATCTCTTTTTCTAACAATTATTTTTTTTAATTCCGAGTGTACATATATGTTATTATATGCACAAGGGTTCACTCCAATTGGTGCAATGATCTTAACTCTTTCTTTCAGAATCCAAATAATCACTGACTCAAGATCGAAATACAAAATAAACACATTTAATAAAACAAAAACAATATATATACACTTCAAACAAATATTACATAACTAACTATAAATTAGTTGGATCCAAGGCCTTTTTAAATAAACTTACACTTAAGACTAGACTAAACACTTTGTTTGCACAATCACAAAATGTTCATAGTTTCTTTCTCCGTCAAGGCCCTTTTCAGAAGATATATGACTTCTTCATTTTTACAGGATCCTTTCTCATCACTTATGTAACACACATTAATTCTTCCGAACTTAATTCTATCTCTTTTCTTCAGTAAAAATAATAGTCAGATCCGGTGTCCTTAATACAGATGAAACTTCCTAATCAGAGTTTTCTCGAACATTCCTTTAGAACGTAAATAGCAACTTCTTTTATTCACTAATTCTTATTGACAGTCTTAACTCTTCCATTTAAAAAAAAAAAAACTTACAGTTCTACGATTTCCTTTTCGGAACCTACTATAAATCTTTCAATTAGCGTTTCTTCCAATATTTCTTTTAAAACGCATATAGCAATATTTTATTTTATTTATCCATATACTTATTCCACATTAAAACTTAATAGTTCCACATTTCCTTTTTCGGAATATACTATTAATTTTCCTCCGACTGTCACATAAGAAAAATTAAGTTCCTCCGAACCTAAATATCTGCCAGCCTGTGTTCTAATTTCCTTCCGAATGCTATCTTGTTTACTCTCCTATTGCTTCGATACCCAACTTGTCAGCTGTCAATCACAGATCAAACTTCTCGGCGCACATGCGCACTCCACGAAAGTGGCAAGTGAGAAAGTTAGGTATAAATAATGGCTGACACGCTGTCTCCGTTAGAGACAAGAGAGAATGTCTTCATAAAAACACAAAACTTAATATTTTAAATTACAATCAAATTCTTGTAAGTAATACAAATATCAAATCCAGTAAGTACATCAATTTTTTAACTTCTTTACATATCATTTTTGACAAAACAATTTCAATAACGGGCACATCACAAGTGCTGACAATGCGTGTTATGAAACTAAAACTAATAAACATTCTAACATAAACAATTCGTAAAAATATTCAGAATTTTAATTATGATTATTTTTACAATATGTAACTGTAGTCATTGTTCTATTACAGAACAGTTGAAAGGATTAATGAGAATTATACTAGGACTTTAGTACATGTCAAACTAGAATAATAATGAGCTTGTTACTATTAATTATTACGTATTCATGTGCCTAGAGATTTATGCATGTACATTGTATTTTAATTAAGAGAGTTTTAAGAGTCAAAAGTGTGTATTAGCTCAGCGAAAGGATAATTTTAATCCATGTTGTCTTAGTGAGAGAATTAGAGTAACTGATTATATATGTCATAGAAAATACAGAAATATAGCATGATCAGACCAGTCAAGGGTTAGACAAAGAATCAAATAGTTCTAGGATTATTCATGTTTGTATGTATAGAATCTGTTATGGTGATATGATCACAATTCTCATGTAAGATCTTAACCTAATGCTTGTGATTAGCTAGTGAAAATTTGTATTGTATATTCTTAGTATTGAGTTGAGTTTTATTTGATAAAGAATGAATTGTACCATGTTTAAGAGTTAAATAAACTTTTGTTCATTGAAAATACAGTTGTCTGAGATTGCCGCTCAATGCACCACTTGTAAAAACGTACGAACCTAATCACGGGGGGGTGTTAAGTCACGAGATAAAGGTCACGACTGCATATTAGTTTCACACTCAGGCATATTTTGGTAATTGCTCCTTGTTTTTGAATTTTATATCTTAAACTAAATGTCCTGAAAGGTGCAGCATAAAATAAATATTTAGGGACACTAAGGGGAGAAGAAGCTTGAATATTTGTATTTGGGTGATATTTTGTATATAAATAAGATTTGGACAAAGACAAGTAGAGTTTCACATGTAAGGATAGTTGAAAGCCTAATAACTGTAAATTGGGACGCAACACTATCTTTGTAACAATTTCCTTACAAATTAATCTACTGTCAGAGCTTAGATTTCAGTCTTGTGCTTATATAATATAAGGGCATCATATCCACTTCTAGTAGATTTTATTCTAGTATTCTTGCTCAAACACCAGTTTTGCTAGCATTTTTTCTCCCATTCTATTAAAGTGCCATATCACCTTAAATCTAAGCTGGTACTGTCCTTCTCATCACACATTCTTGAATCCTAACAATGTCAAGATCTTTACTAACATCATCATATTTAATACACTTCTATCGCTGATGCTGCATCACTGTTGTCTCTGACACAACTCTCAATAACAATACATCAATTAACTGGTTGTTGGAAGAATGTCTGTATCAAATTTAGTGTTTTTTAATATTTTCGCTTATTATTAAGAGAGAATCTAGGGAGTCAGGGACTCACAAAAGAGGATACACATCACCCACACCTTTCCTTGAATTCATTCATTCATGCTATCTGCACTCACTATCTCCAAAGGCACTCCATTCCAATCATGTGCCTTGCCTCATTCTGTGAGAATAACTGAGCCCTTCTTGCATTATTCATAACTAATGTAAGTATCCCTCTATAAAATGAAAAATTCTATGCATTGTATTCTGTATGACCCTTTCAAAATTTTGTAAGTCTCAATCATATTACCCTTGTTTCTCCTATTCAATTCGTCTTTATAATATATATATGACAATCCCAAAATCATCTTTAACACTGTTCATCCACTGTCTCAGCATCACCACAAAAACCCAGAGAAAAGACCTATGCACAATAGTTCAAGTGAGGTCGTATCAAGGGCTTAAGAGGCAAAATGACTTCCCTATCCTTAGATGTTAAGGTCTGTTTCAGCATTGCAATTATCCTCAGAGTTGTATTTGAAATCTTTGCTATATGGTCCTTGAACTTCAACTTCTTATCTACTAAACTCCAGGATCCCAACCTGACCACAACTCTATGAGACTAACCTGAGAAGTTTCCTCCAACATAATCCCACAATATAACATGACATTGGATAGACTATTGTACCAAAGTGCATACTTTACACTTACTAACACTGAACTGATAGCCATTCCAAGTAGTTGAGGACAACTTAGCATATAGCATAAATGTACAATTGTACATACAAAGATCAAATTAAGCAGTTAGCATTCACATATAAATAAAACCACATCTAAGGTAACAGTAGTACACAAGGTTGGAGGTTACAGCAGTACATAAATAGTTGAGGTGATTTATTAAATAATATATATTATTATTATTATTATTATTCCTGATGCCTCAAGGAGTCCAAAGACTCATCGCGGGAGGACACCTACAACTGTCTCAACCACTACACCGAACCTCTACTACGAATCATCTTCATCAACGCCATCTACCGGCCACCATCACAACAACTAGTATTTTATGTCTGTAAATTGCGTGTGTTCTGAAGTGCCGATTTGTCTGTATGCGGGATGAAAAACCCAAGTTTCAGGGAGAAAAAACCCTGCTACCCCCGTATGAGATCGGCTAACTCACCTTCGATTGAAATCGTCCAAATAAAGATTCCTCCCGTCGCGACGAGAATCGAACTTAGGCCTATTCCAATCGAACGGCGCAATATACGGTCGTTCTTCCAATTGCGCTACGGAGGCTATGTACTAATATTTAATTGAACATTCAAGGATAAATAATAAGATTATGTGTATGTGTTACTGTGAAAGACCGAAATTAGAGAATGTCGACATTCTCCGGTGAATGTCAGCATTCACATAGTCGCTTGGTGTATGTACGAAATACTTGCTAAATATCATTATTTCTCACTTACACCGGCAAATGTCGACATTCAGCATGCACTGATGGTGAATGCTGAATAAAAATATTTTTATTACGTTAAGACAAAAATGCAACTTTTTAATATATGATATATGCCAAAATAGGAGAAAGTTTTGCTTCTACAACTCATTTAGTCGTGGAACACTTCTTTTTGCAATTACAGTGTGTATAGCCTTGTCCTCCACTTCTCGAATTAATTGCAGCCACTTCTCTCAGCCACATTTCTAGAGAAGAAATCTCGTCTATGGAAAGTAACTTTTCTTTACAAATTACGAACTGATTACGGGTATAAAGCTGCTTGAGGGTACCATTTTTGTTTGCTAATTTATAAAAGTCGGAGTCTTCTATTCCAACAACAACCGCCAACACATTTTGGGCATCTGTACGACCACGGTCGACATCAGGGACTTGTATTCGTACAGTATCACCAATTTGAGCAGGAGGAAATTTTCTTTTTGAGGTTCGTAACATTTTCGTTGCTTGTAGTAGAAGATTCTCTTTCGTGGCTGCTCTTTTTATAGAAATAAACTTGTGTTGTTCAGTCAGGACTTGATATAAAGACGTGGTAGGTTAGGTTCTCGGTTTGTCGTTTCGACCCCCACCAGAGCTCATCTGTGCTTGTCGACATATACCGGCGATGGTTCAAATGTATAACCAAATATGTCGGTCTTTCACCGACGTGTTTAGTATGTGAATGCTGACATTCACCGGAGAATGTCGAAATTCTCTAATTTCGGTCTTTCACAGTAACATATGTACAAAACTGAGCAATGTGGGATCTATTTATAGATAAAATTACAGTCACATGTGCTTGTACAAGTTGATTTTTTGTAGAAATTTAAAAACATCATGCAGTTTGTCTGAGTGTATTAGGGTTCAGTCAATGAGTAAACATGCTACTCATTTCTTGTATGAAGTGCCTGCATTCCTCACACAGAGGTGGATTATCACCCTCAGTAAATGAGTGGGTCAGATAACTGAGGCCTATGCAGAGCCTAGCTAGAACTACTACTTCTCCTTTCCTGTTCCTATGTTGACTGGACTGCCAATGCCTAATTTCAGGTTTAATTTCATGCAGCTTGTTTGTTAATGCTTCCTACCAGGGGAGCTGCCACTGGGCTTTTAACTTTGATTTTATTCTTTATTATTATTATTACTTGACACCTCCATGGAGTCCAAAGAATCATCGAAGGATTTCACCTACCCTACAACTTTGTTTCCACCACTCAATCACTAACCTCAACGAACTGCAGCCATACCAACGCCATCTACTGCCAACCACCACTACTAGTATTTTCACAGACAATCACAAACATCCATGCCCATGGTGGGATTTGAACCCGCAGCCTTTTGGCTGGAGAGTGGATAGGCTAACCACTTGGTCAACCAGGCTGTTTGTGTGGGATCAGTGTATGGAACGTTCCAATATGATGTAGAGAAGGAATGAGCTGATCTAGCAACCACATCTACAATCATTTCCCTTAATTCCAATGTGGCTGGGAATCCAGCAAAACTGAACATTGAAATTAAGGATCTTTATTTTGTATAACAGTTGTAACACCTCACCGAGCACTGGGTGTGGATTATACACCAGAAAAGAGATAGCCTATAAAAAGCTTAAGTCTGCATAAATTATGTACTTTTGTTAGGAGTTTTCTTTTATATGTATAAGTGTGAGCTGAACGGCATGTAACTGTTGTATAATTACTGCAATCAGATGGGATTTGGTTGGAGATCGTGATACAGTAGAATCTGCTTATTGTGATCACAGTTAATATTATCAATTGGGTATTGTTATGAAAATCAACTGGTCCCAAAACACACCATTTAAAATGAATTAAAAATAACCCATCGATCATAATTAAAGTTCTGGTTATTGTTATTAAAATCTTCAAATATTTAGCCTTTTGTGTCTCAGAATTCTAAGAAGTAAGGATTAATCAGGAGAAAATTTGACAAAGAACATTTGTTGAAATCTGACTTTTTTGTTAATATTTTTTTAATCTTATTCTTCTGTAAATCTTAAATCTCCCAGGCAAATGCAGGGGGTATAAATCTAATTGTGATTTTTCAAGTTTATTTTTGTGCTCTCTTTCAGTAAGTGAATTTGACTTTAAGTGCTCGTTAAAACAGCACTTAGCATTATGGCAGCAACAAGTAAAAAATGTAAAGATTTATCTTTTCAAGAAAAGCAAAGAATTTTGGAGTGCTATGATAAGTTGTCCAAAACGAATCAGCGTAGTGTGAATGTACGTTGAATAATTTCACAACCATTCTCGTGTAAGATCTTAAAAAACAGATCAAACATTGAAACTTCAGCTCTTATTAATGAGAACATAGATTAGAAGAGAGCCTGATCTGGTAAGGATACTCAATTTGAATCAACATTAAAAATTTGGTTTAGTAATGTTCATGAAAAGAATGCTTTGATTAATGGGCCTTTGATGCGTCAAAAAGCAGAACTTGCAAAAATATTGGGCAAAAAAAATTTAACTGCAACTGATGGATGGTTTAACAGGTGGAAAAAAGTGAGAGAATATTGTGTACAAGTATATTCATGGTGAAGAAAAAAAGTAGTGATTTTTTATCAGCTGATGCGTGATTAAGAAGGAGTGGCCAAAAATTATTACTGAATATTCTCCCGAGGATATTTACAATGCAGACGAAGCAGGACTCTATTTTCATGCAATGCCTGAGCATATTTGTTTAAAACTGAGAGTGGTACTAAAGGATTTAAATCTTCAAAAGAGTGAGTGACAGTTCTTTATTATGCTAATATGAAAGGTGAGAAATGAGAGCTCCTAGTAATTGGAAAAAGTAAAAATCCTCAACATTTTAAAGGTGTCAAAATATGCCTGCTGACTACTGTTCTAGTGCAAATGCTTGGATGACTAATCACATTTTCAACAATTGGTTAATTAAGTGGGATCTTAAATTAAAGTGAAAAATTGCCTTGTTAGTAGACAACTGCACTGCACACACAAACAATTTATTATTAATGAACAGCAGAGTAATTTTCTTGCCTTCGAACACTACATCGTTAATTCAACCATGTGACCAAGGCATTATACAAGCTTTTAAGGCTTATTATTGCATCAAAGTTCATACCAGAATTATAGCTGAACTATATAAAAGACCAATCTGATACAAGTACAACTGCGAAAAATATTTCCCTTCTTGGTGCATTGCATGGAATTACATTTGATAGCAGTGTCATGGGAGCAAGTCTCAGAGAAGACTATTGAAAACTTCTTCAAAAAAGATGTGTGTATCAACATAAGAAGCCTGAATGGCAAAGAAATGGAGCTAGCTGAGGAATTAGATAAGTACCAGATCAACATAATAGGGATGACTGAAACAAAAAAGACAAAAACTGGTGAGATCTTTCTGAGCAATAAATAAAAAATGTTATATTCAGGCAACGACAATCAAGGAAAAGAAGGAATAGCCATTGTATTCAACACTAAATATGAGGCTAATCTTCTTGAATGGCAGGCAGCCTCAAGCAGAGTGATGTGGACAAATATCAGAATGGGGAACGGGACAATGAGACTTATTTGTGCCTATGGTCACACAGAAGGTTCTACTAAAGTAGAAGTGGAGGAATTTTTTAATGCTTTAGAGAAAGCAACTGACACAATAAAAAGGAAAAGTTGGTCCTTGTTGGGGATCTAAATAGCAGAGTAGGAAATGATTGTCAGATATACAAAAATATATTGGGAAAATTTGGAGAAAAGAGCAAAGCTAATAATAATGGCAAATATTTGTTGGCTTTCTACTCAGAACATGGACTGGTTATTACTAACACCATGTTCCAACATAAAAATGTGCACAAATTCACATGGAGAGAAGAGGCTAGGAATAAGAAAAGTCTCATTGACTATGTTATTGTTGATAGTGATGTTTTCTCCCTGGTGCAGGACACCAGAGTGTACAGGGGATTTGAAATTGGAAGTGATCACTATTTAGTCTTGAGCAGGATAAAATTGAATTTCATATTGAAAAGAATAACATCTAAGAAAGTTTTAGAGTGAATAAAAGTTGAGCAGCTCTCAGATGTGAACTGTACACTAAAATACACAAAGATTATTGAAGAAAAAATGAAAGAGTTTGAGAACAGGAACCAAACTTTAGAGATTCAGTGGCAAGCCTTGAAGAAAACCTTGATTGATTCAGCCAGAGAGGCATGTGGTGAGGCTGTCTGCAAGGATAGAAAAATCAGAACTCCATGCTGGACACAGGAAGTTAAAGAGGCAGTGAAGGAAAAGAAGAAAGCATATCAAAAGTTCCTTGCAAATAAGTCAGCTTGTGCTCTTAGAGAATACAGAGACAAATGTAACAAAGCTAAACACTGTGTAAAACTAGCTAAACAAATGTCATGGGAGGACTTTGGCAAGAACATAGAAATAAATATCAACAAGGTGGCAAAATATTTTGGAGATTATTGAAGAAGCTTAGAAATGTTGGAAAGAGTACTGTAAAAGGAGTTAGAGATGATAAAGGAGACATGAAAACGGGAGAAAAAGATATCCTTGAAGTATGGAGTAATTACTTCGAGAAACTGCTAAATGAAACAAGCAGTGATAGTACAGTGGTAAAAAACACTCAACAGGCATACAGTCAGGAATACATATCCATACTTGAAGTAGAAAAAGCCATCAAAGGCTTAAAATGTGGAAAGGCAGCAGGAGTAGATGATATTCGACCAGAAATGCTGAGGTATGGTGGTATAAAAGTCTTACAGTTGCTGCACTGCATAGTTCAGAAGGCCTGGACAGAGGGACGAATTCCTGATGATTAGAGTAGCGCTCTCATAGTACCCATAAAAAAGGGAAATAAAACTGAATGTGAGAATTACAGAGGCATTTCCCTACTGAGTGTTCCTGGTAAGATATATGCAAGGATACTTGAGAAACGGTTGAGAAGAATTGTAAAAGAAAAGCTGGATTCCGGCCAAACAGAGGCTATCAGGATCAGATCTTCACTTTACGACAAATAGTGGAAAAATCATCGGAACATAACAAAGATCACTATTCGAGTTTTGTAGATCTGGAAAAGGCAGATGATAAGGTGCCAAGAGAGAAGCTATTCAATATGCTACAGTTATATGGTGTCAATGGAGCATTAAATCAAGTAATACTTAGTCTTTATTTGAGTTGTAAGTCAGCAGTTAAAAAAAATCATGTTTTTCTAACTGCTGACTTACAACTAAAGTTAGAATTGACGGAGGTACAGGAAGATGGTTTAATGTTAAATCTGGTGTCAGACAAGGATGTACATTATCCCCTCTGTTATTCATTATCTATATGGATCACATTATGAAGGAAAGTGGTATTAAACATGATATCAAAATTGGAGATGTTAATGTTAGCTCTTTGCTTTATGCGGACGATGTTATACTTATCAATAAATCCACTACGAGTCTGCAAGATTCCTTGACTAAATTGAATAACTGTTAATAGATATGAAATGAAGGTCAGCAATAAAAAGACAAAGACAATGAAAATAGTCAGAATCGTTGAAAATGTCAACTGCATTGTGATTGGAAAACCTGTGGAACAAGTAAAACATTTCACCTACTTAGGCACGATTTTTAGTGAAGATGGTAAATTAAATATGGAAATAGACAACAGAATCAATAAAGCTGGTATTGATCTGATAGCTGGGTCAGAAATAAAACACTTGACCAAAGACTAGAGACCGTAAATATGAGAGTCCTGAGAAAGATTAGACATGAACAGATGGCATCAATGGCAATATCATATTAAAAATGAGGATATTAGGAAAGAACTTGACATTGTCAGCATCCAGGAATGCGTTAGCAGAGCTAATCTCAGGTGGTATGGTCATTTAAACAGAATGGGCGAGGAAAGATTGGAAAATCAAGTGTTCTCTGCCAGGTTGGCAGGAAAACGACCCAGAGGAAGACCAAGATATAGGTGGTTTGATAGGGTACAAAATGCCTTAGATGACAGAAATATAAGATCTGATAATATTAGAGTCTTGACAAGTAACAGACTGATTTGGAGGAAAATTATAGATAGAAAGTTAGTAATGATATAAATTTTTCATGTAGTACTATCATATCCTGTACACCCCTTGAGGGTACATGGCAGGAATTTGATGATGATGATGATGATGATTGGATCATCTGACTTTCTCTTCCGAATTTTGATATGTTGCCACTGTAAAACCTTTAGACCTCCATATCTGACAATTTCTGGTCATCATTTACTCCCACTCTCTTTTCACATTACAGGTTTTTGATGGGTTTTTCTCTCTCTCAAAATTTTGAGATATACTCCTGATGCCTTTCCTCTTGAATGTTTTGAATCACTGTGCTGTAATTTCTTGTTTCATATGAAACCAACATAAAGCAGAAGTGGTTAGGCACATTTATTCCCACTGTTGACTTCTGGGGAAATCACCTTGAGAGTCCTTATCAATAAAATTACTTTTGATTACATGTAAAAGTAATCAAAAGTAATTGGCATATTTGAACAGTTAAAATATGTATACATACATCGTTCATTTAGGTATAAATAATGAAATTCATGGTAGACTGAATGAGAAGGGGGAGTTCTGTGCATACAGAAATATAACAACTCATGGAGATAGTCAGGTAAATCAAGGTCAGTGCCAAAACACCAACTCATAAATGTCTGTTGGTGCATGAGTCTTGTCACCTGAGTTGGCTTCTGAATTTTCATTTAGAGATCTTCGTTGGATTTTTTCAATTTTGAAGAAATGTTATTCCAAACTTATTGGTTATATTGGAAGCTTATCTTGTACTTGGTTAGACAATAATAAATTTCATTTAATCCTTTATCTAAGTGTGAACAAACAAAATTTGTGCCTAAAAATATCTTCAGGACAGAGGCAAGGTGGTGCATCTGTTGGCAACTCGTAGCAAACTCGGTGGACCGAGCTCTCATCACTCCTTGTCTCACTATCTCCCATATAATGCAAAGCACATCTCCTTGAAGATATGTATAATGCTATGCATTAAGGGAAGGGCCACTACCCAGACCGGTTTCAACCTTTATTGAGGTCTCGTCTGTGGGAGGCAGACCCAGAAGTGGTGACACTAAAGCAGAAGAGCAAATTAGAGGTCATATTTACCTATTATGAGTTGCCAACCGGTGTACCATCTTATTATTAAATTACTCTGGATTTAGAGAAAGATGTTGGAAGTTTATTTTGCACTTGGTTAGACTATAATAAATTTAGTTTAATCTTTTATCCCAGTGTGAGCAAACAAAGTTTGGGACTGAAAATATCTTCCAGACAGAGGCAAGGTGGACCAAGCTCTCATCACTCCTTCTCATTATCTCATTACCATGGGTTGGCAACTCATATAGGTAAACATGACCTCTCCATTGCTTCTGCCTTAGTGTCATACTTCTGGGTCTGCCTCCCACTGATGAGACCTCAATAAAGGTCGAAACCAGTCTGGGTAGTGGCCCTTCCCTTATGCACATGTCCGCAAGGAGATGTGCTTTGCATTATATGGGAGATACTGAGACAAGGAGTGATGAGAGCTCGGTCCACCGAGTTTGCTACGAGTTGCCAACAGATGCACCACCTTGCCTCAGTCCTGAAGATATTTTTAGGCACAAATTTTGTTTTTGTTCACACTTAGATAAAGGATTACACGAAATTTATTATTGTCTAACCAAGTGCAAAATAAACTTCCAATATAACCAATAAGTTTGGCATAACATTTCTTCAAAATTGAAAAAATCCAACGAAGATCTCTAAATAAAAATTCAGAAGCCAACTCAGGTGACAAGACTCATGCACCAACAGACATTTATGAGTTGGTGTTTTGGCACTGACCTTGATTTACCTGACTATCTCCATGAGTTGTTATATTTCTGTATGCACAGAATTCCCCTTCTCATTCAATCTACTATGAATTTCATTATTTATACCTAAATGAACTATGTATGTATACATACATTAACTGTTCAAATATGCTAATTACTTTTGATAGGGACTCTCAAGGTGATTCCCCAGAAGTCAACAATGGGAATAAAAGTGCATAACCACTTTTGCTTTATGTTGGTTTCATATGAAAAAAGAAGTAACAGCACAGTGATACAAATCATTCAAGAGGAATGGCATCAGGAGTATATCTCAAAATTTTGAGAGAGAGAAAAAGCCATCAAAAACCTGTGATGTGGAAAGGGAGTTGGAGTAAATGATGACCAGAAATTATCAAATGTGGAGGTCTAAAGGATTTACAATGGCAACACATCAAAATTCGGAACGGAAAGTCAGATGGCATAATTCCAGATGATTGGAGTAGACCACTCATCCCCCCCCCACCAAAAAAAAAAAAAAAAATCAAATTAAAACAGAATGTGAGAATTTTCCTACGGAGTGTTTCTGGTAAGAGTTATAGAAGCATACCTTGAGAAAAGGTTAAGAAAAACTGCACAAGGAACACTTAGAGAAGAAAAAATTGACTTCAGGGCAAACAGCTAAGAAATCATTGTAATATAACAAGGATATACATGTTTTGTCATCATCATCATGCCTGTTCTGGCCTCAGACGTCATCATTGAATCTCTTAGGAGGACGTCCTGGTTTTCTTTTTCCTAATGGATTGTAATTTAAGGCTTGTTTTGATAGTCTTTCTGTTTTCATTCTTTCAACATTTTCCACCCATTTATGTTTATACTTTTTCATTTTTTCTATTACTGATTCGTGGTTTAATTCTTTCATAATTTCTTCATTTTTTTTGTGATCAAATAGAGTATACTTGGCAGTTTTTCTCATAAACTTCATTTCAGCTGTTATTAATCCTGTTTTTCTTTTTGTTTTACTGTTCAGATTTCACTTCCATACAATAAGACTGGTAGGGCTAATGTATTTTAGTCTGGTTTCTTTTTGTACTAGGTATGGTTTAAATATAGAGTTAATTACACCTGTTATATTTAATTTTTAGGTTTATATCTTTTCTTTTTCATTTTCATATGTAATCATACACCCTAGGTAGTTAAATGAATTCACCTGTTCTAAAATCTTATCTATTACTATTTTAGTTCTTACTGGATCTTGTGCTTTAAAGGCCATCGTTTTTGACATTTCTGTTGTTATTATCATTCCATAATCTTTGGCTATCTCATTTAAATTTAAAATATCTTTCTGTAAGTTATCTTCAGAATTTGTGATAATTATTTGGTCATTGGAAAAAAAGGAGAGTGTTTAAGTTCACAGTAGGAGAAAGTTTAATACCTTAATAGAAATTCTTATTCCATTTTATTATTATTTTATTTAGATAAATATTAAAAAGAGTTGGTGAGAAGGGACATCCCTGTTGGACTCCTTGATTTATCTCTCTTGTATATTATAGCTCATGATTTAATCTTATTTGTATTTGATTATTTTCATATATACTTATGATAGCTTTTAGAATAAAATAAAATGGTTCTTTTAACTTTGTCAAATGCTTTTTCAAAATCAATAAATGTAATATGTGTTTCTAAATTGTATTCTCTTCTTTCTCTATTATCAATTTTAGTCAAAAGGCCGGGTCTATACATGATCGTCCTTTTCTAAATCCGTTCTGTACTTCTAAAATAAAGTTTTCAGAATATTTTATTAGTTTATTTAAAATTCTGCTATATATTTTGTAACAAGAATTTAGTATACTTATACCTCTATAGTTTTTAGAGTCATCTCTATTACCTTTTTTAAAGATAGGGATCACAATTGCTTTTTTCCATTCTGTTGGGGGTTACTATTAGAATAGATTTTATTTAAAAATTATAAGAGTCTTTCTTTGAACCTTATTCATGTTCCTTATTCATTTGAACCTTACATGTTTTATAGATTCAAATAAGGCATTTGACGAGGTGCCAAAAAACTTTAAAATGCTACAGTTATATTATGGCATAAACAGTGGCATACTAACCGATGTGAGCCCCATTCTCAGGGGTTCGTATTGGTGAGTATGGGCATGGCAACCCGAGATACCCGAGCTAGACCTGATCTTATTTCCCAATATACACTTGGTATATCATATCTGTAGACTGGTCTTCTACTCTTCTTTCCTCTCTCTCCTACTTCTCCCTCCCCCAATGCTATTAGAGCAATTCCAGGGCGAGGAGGTGACTCTTTCCTCTCAAACTGTAGTTTCCACTATCTACTAAAAAAAGGCAAGCATATTTGTCTTAAGGTGGTGGCCCCACCACTAGGATACCTATTGTGATGCTAGTCACTTGACATAGAAAATACATGTTACTTTCAAGTCTCAATGAAATCCAAATCGGAGAAAAACATGGAAAAAGACCGCAAACCGGAAAAGGTTAAGAAACTTTGGAAAAAGTAAAACATGGTGAAATCTACTACATGGAACATTAGAAGCATAGCACATAAAGAAGAAGAATTAGATCAAATTTTAAATGATAAAAATATAGAAATTGCAGTTCTTACAGAAACAAAAAAGAAACAGTTAATTACCATATCATATATAGTGGAGTGGACAAACAAATACATTATTTGGATCCACAAATCAATTAAAGCAAAAATAACTCATTATATATACTGGAATGAAAGAATATTAGAAGTGTGATTAAAATTAAATAAAGAAAATGTATCCCTTGTTGGAGAGTATGCCCCTGAAGAAGGAAAAGAAGAAGAAAATGATTACTTTTAGAAAGAGTTACTAGGAATATATGAAAAATTAAATATAATTATATATATAAATTTAACAGACCATATAATTATATATTAATGCCAGAATAGGAATGAAAAAAATTAACAATAATATTCAAAAATTTAGAGAACCAACAGTAAACAAAAATGGAAAGTGACTCATTGATTATATAATATATAATAATTTAAAAATAATGAATACCTTTTACAAACATAAAAATATACATAGTGTGCCAGAGGACAAAAATCAATAATAGACTACTTTATAGCAAATGAAAAAGCAGCTAGAAATTGACACAGATAACTACTTAGTGTAGGCAAAACTAAGGTTTCCAACAAACTGGTTACAAAAAATACAAAAGAATAAACAAACTAGAGAAACAAAATCTAATTACAAAGTAAGACTACTAAATGATTCAAGTATAAGAAATTTATACCAACAGAGGATTAATAACTACTTTAAAAAAATACAAGCAAATTAAGAAATTGAGAAGGAATAGAATAATATAAATGAAATTATTGTCAGCAGCATATGATAGTCTAGGAACACACAAAAAATATCATAAAAATAAAAATTTACATATAGGGAACAATGAAATAAAAACAAAAAGCAGGCTTTTAAAAGATGATTAAGTAGCAAAAACCAAGATGAAATTGAATATAAAAAAAAGATGAGCAATAGCCAAAAGAGAAACAGAGAAAGCTGGGAAAAATTTATATCATATCTAGAAAATGACATATACAAAATAAGACCCAATGCATATAAAATACTAAAACACATGAATGCAGATATAAAAGAAACTGCAAATATAAACTGCGAAATAGATGTAAAAGAATTCTTAGACTACTTCACAGATCTTTGGACAGATAATACTGGCATCAAAAAAAAAATTACACCAGAAATTAACAAAATACTTTAAATGATATAATAACAATGAAATAACTAAAGGATAACCTAAATAAAATAAAAAAAATGGCCAATCAGCAGAAAAAGATGGGATAAACTCCGAACCGTATAAATTTCTGCAAAAAAAATTCATCAAAGATTATTAAAATTTTTAAATGAAATGTATACAAATGGACAAATACCAACAGAATGGAATACAAGTAGGGTAATAGCTATATTTAAAAAAGGGATAAAACAAAACCTGCTAATTATAGAGGTATCAGTTTATTGAATACACATACTACAAAATATATAGCAGAATACTTAATGAAAAACTGAAAATGTACAGTGAAAAAATATTATCAGAATGTCAAAATGGATTTAGAAAAGGACACTTAACAATGGATGTAGCTTTCTGTTTAAAACTACTTATAGACAATAGAAGAAAATTTAATTTAGAAACTCATCTTTTGTTTATAGATTACGAAAAAGCATTTGACAAAGTAAAAAGATATATACTGTTTGATATATTACAAAGAATAAATATACCTAATATTTTACTACATGCAATATTGAATATATACAAAGATAATGAAATAAAAATAAAAATAAATGAAAAAAATATCTGAAAAACAATCTATAAACCAAGGAGTAAAACAGGAATGCCCTCTGTCTCCAATACTTTTCAATATTTACATTAATGAAATATTAATAAAGTGGAACATCTTAAACAATCCAGGTAAAGAAATATCCCGGAATAACAAAATAAATACGCTATTATTTGCAGATGATCAGTTAATAATATCAGATAAGGAAGACAATTTACAAAGAGCAATATATAATTTAAGCTTTACAGTAGAACAGTTTGGAATGAAAATTTCCATAAATAAAACTAAAACAATGGCATTTTGTAGACAAAATCCAGTTAGAAGTAAAATAGTTATCAATAATAAAATAATAGAACAGATAAATACTTTCAGTTATCTTGGGTGTGAAATATCATATGAAGGAGAAAAAGACATAAAATTAAAAACTTCAAAAATTTTGAAAATATACAATACTTTAGCAGTGCTCACATTATTATATGGCAGTGAAATTTGGACAATAAACAAACAAGATAAAGAATAAAAACAAGTGAAATGAGATATATGAGAACTGCAAAATATACATTATTAGACCAAAAAAAGGAACGAAGACGAAGAAAAATTAAAAAATTATAAACAAAAATGGATAGAACATGTAAACCGAATGTCCACCATCCGATATCCCAAAGAAATGCTAAAATATAAACCCACTGAAAAGAGACGGCCAGCTAGACCACAAAAAAAGGATATTGGATGGTCTACAAAACATCATCATCATCATAATGCTAATTACAGGTATAGACCATATTGGTCTGTTACAGTCTCATTATCGTTATGATGATGGTGATGTTTTGTAGATCCAAAAAAGGCATTTGACAAGGGGCCAAAAAACTTTAAAATGCTACAGTTATATTATGGCGTAAATAGTGGGACATTATGCCAACCAATACTTAGAAACCTAGAAACTGAATGAATTCTAATTTCGGCCACATCATCATCAACATAGATGATGGAAGAGAGAAGAGGAATACTTAGTCTATATTAAAATTGCAAGTCCGGTTAGAAATGAAGGTGGTTTTGGAAGATGGGTTTGATATTAAATCTGGTGTGAGATGACTGCATTGCTTATTTGAGGCCACAGGTGACTTGAAAAATTCCATGTTGAGCTTTAGAACCAGGACAATAGAAGAGAAAAAAAATCCTTTGCCCATCCACGATACATATGTACTATAGGTTTACAAATACACTTTTCATGGAGATAAAAGAAGCCACATTAAAAAAAAGTGTGGAACAAGGGTGCAAATTACTTCCACTTTTATTCACCATTGATATGGATCACATTATAAACTAAAGTTGTATCGCACTTGATATCAAATTTCAGGATGTAGATCTCAGCTGAGTACTTTAAGCAGACGACTGTTTATTTTGGTTTGTTTCATGGCACAAGAACAGCAAGTGTCATGCTATGCCAGTGCACAAGATAATAGATAAATGTTATATATAAAAATATATATATATAACATGTATTAGTGGAACACAAGGTAATAAATATTTAAAATAAATAAAAGAGCATTAACAGATATAAAAATTGGTGTAGTAAAACAAATGTAAAAAGGTGTGTAGAAACATGTAAAAAGGAATAGAGTGTATTTCAGTTAATTGGGCTATTCAGGAATAGCATAATTTAGCACAATTAAGTGGCTGCTTCAATTACATAAAGAGATTAAATGTGTATATACACATGAATACAAGTTTAGAAAGTTTTTCATTTAGTGAGTAGCAAAATTATACTTAGAGATAAACAATGTTTTAATTAAAGTAAAATATTTACATGAACATAATTTCATTTATATACATAATAAATAAATAAACAGAGGGATTGCTTAAGTGTCAAATAACTGGGAGAAGACTTCCACATTGTTTTTCAGGAATGCAAAGAACCAACTGAGATTTCTGACCTAATGTCAAATCCTCACCTTCACGTGGTGCACCCTGTATATAGGTCTCTATTGGGCTGAAAAAAGGATGGATTAGCAATTTGGGAGTTAGCTGACCAAATTATACTCTATTGGCTTAAAGTACAAATGCATAGGATGGTACAATATAAAGAGATTTCATGCTGGCCGGGGCTTTGCCCCCGATGTTTTTGTCGGGGAACCAGGTCAAACAGTGAAAAGTCATCTACTGGAACAAGCTCCAACTCAACATCTAGAAGAATAAACTCAACATCAGAACTGAAGATAGGAAAACGATTAATATAAGGAGTATTAACGGAAATGAAATTGAACTTGCAGAAGAATTGGAACCATGTGGACATAGTCGCCATTACTGAGACAAAGAAGACAAAAACAGACAAAATCTTACTAAATAATATGTATAGCATGTTATTTTCAGGCAATAATGATGATCAAGGAAAGGAAGGAGTAGCAATAGCATTCTACACCAAACATGAAGATAAACTTCATGTTTGGTGTGGAATTTCTCTATTTGAAACTGGCTTCTTGATTGGAAGCCAGTTTCAAATAGAGTTATGTGGACAAACTTCAAAATGAAGACATGCACAGTGAAACTTTTTTGTGCCTATGGTCCCACAGAAAGTTCTTCCAAAGAAGAAGTGGAGGAATTTTTTGTGTTATTAGAACAGGCAGTTGACATGAAGAAAATGGTAAAATGAAAGTGGCCCTTGTTGGAGATCTGAACAGCAGAGTATGAAATGAATCCAACTAGGCAAGGAACATTTTGGGAAAATCTGGATAAAAGGGCAAAGCTAATAATAACAGTAAGTATTTAGTGAATTCCCGCTCAGAACACGAACTAGTCATTACTAAAACCATGTTTCAACATTAAGATGTGCACAGGTAAACATGAAGAGAAGACAGAAGAAATAAGAAAAGCCTCATTGACTATGTCATTGTTGATAGTGATATCTTCAGGTTTATTCAGAATACAAGAGCATTCAGAGGATTTGAAATTGGATGTGAGAATTATTTAGTACTAAAAATGGATGTTACATTGAAATAACAGTATGTAAGAAAGTTTTAATAAGAATTTAAGTTGAGAGCATTTACAGCAAACTGTAGACTCAACTATACAATCATAATTGAATAAAAAAGTAAACAAATTGAAAACAAGAACCAAATGGAATCTCAGTGGCAAACTGGGGGGGAGGGGGATTGAGACAGACCCCGCCAGGTAAGAATTATGCAAGTACACTTGAAGATGCTGAGTTCAGCCAAATAGAGGTTGTCAAGATCAGATTTTCACTTTAAGACAAACAGTTGAGAAATCGTGGGAATATGACAAGGATCTGCACTTAAGTTTTGTAGATCTCATTATGAAGGAAAGTGACATCAAGCTTGATATTAGGATTGGAGATGTCAAACTGTTTGCTTTATGCAAATGATGTTGTACTCCTAAACACATCTAGTGCAAGTCTCCAGGATTCACTATCTAATTTGAATAACAGCTATAACAAATATGGCATGAAAATCAGCAATAAAAAGACCAAAACTATGAAAATAGGCAAGAGCATAGAAAACTTCAGCTGCATTCTGAATTGAGTAAAATCAGGGGAATGAACTGATGGCATTAATGGCAGAATCATATTAGAAAGTAGCATAACATTATTAGCATTCAAGAATGTGTCAGCAGAGGTAATCTAAGGTGTTATTGGCCACTTAAATAGAACAGGCGAAGAAAGGTTAGCAAAACAGGTGTTTCATGACAAGACGGTAGGAAAGAGACCCAGAGGAAGTGCAAAGTCTATGTGGATTGATTCAGTCAGAACTGCCTTAGAAGACTGTAATGTTATAGTTCGCCCGCCATTTGCAGATCCCTTCTTGGCATTTTGCCAAGAATAGTCGATTCATGCTGAAGGGGAGAAAGAAATGAAGGATGTACGAATTGGTCGTCAACATGCGAAATCACGTGTTTTCTTGTCTGTCACTGTACTAGTACTAGTTTGATTTTTGTTGGTGCTTTTTTGCATTATTTTTTTATTAGTAATTTGTATGATGGATCCAGTACAGTCAACAAGTACTGTTGTTAAATGTTTCAGTAGCTCTTGCAAAAGAATATTGAATAATGTGCTGACATTCTCCGAAAAAGAATCGTCAGAAGGCAGTCTTCTTGTTCCTCTTTCTCAAGTCATAAAACGTGCAAGTGCAATTGCGGGTGTATCGGGGTCGACTGTTAAAAGAATTCGTAGGGAATCAAAAAGTGAAGGTAAGCCAAAATTTAAATCTCCTAAAAAAATGCGCCAGAGAAAGAAAACCATCGAAACCGTAGCTTTGAATGATTTTGATGTAGACATTATAAGAAGAACTATTCACGAATTTTACGTGGTCGAGAAAAAAGTGCCAACTATCCCGAAATTGATTTCTGTGCTTAAAGAAAAAATTAATTTTCTTTGGAAAAGAGAAACTTTAAGGAAAATACTTCATGAAATCGGATTTTGTTTTAAAAAGTCCCAGGATAAAAGGAAACTTATCATGGAGTGAAGTGACATTGTTTTATCTAGAACGCAGTATTTGAGAGTAATAAGACGTTTCAGGGAGGAGAAAAGACCGATTGTGTATCTAGATGAAACTTGGATTGATAATAATTTAACTTATGAAAAATGTTGGCAGTCTAAAGAAGAATGTGGAGTGCTACAAACCGGAAATGTCTCGCGGCACATAATAATTTTGTGTGCAGGTGGAAAAATGGTTTTTTTTACCGAATTCAAACTTACTATACAAAGCCAATTCAACTATTGGAGATTACCATGGGCAAATGACTTCTACGATCTTCGAAAAGTGGGCAGAAGAAACACTGATTCCAAACCTTCCTAAAAATGCTGTTGTTATAATTGATAACGCTTCATATCACTCTATTCGATTAAACAAAGTTCCAAATTGGTCTAATAAGAAGCAAGTTCTTATGGATTGGCTCTCTGCAAATAACATTTCTCATCCCCCAGATATGAGAAAAATTGAATTGCTTAATTTGGTCAAAAGAAACTCGCCCACAACTAAACTATTTAAATTTGACACGATGCTCAAATAATGTAGGAGTCTTGACAAGTAACAGGCTGATTTGGAGGAAAATTGTAGATAGGAAGTTAATAATGATGTAAATTTTTCATGTAGTACTATAATATCCTGTACACCCCTTGAGGGTATATGGCAGGAATTTGATGATGACGATAGCTACCACCATATCATTGCGATATTAATGCTATTGAGTATGTTTGGGCAGAAGTGAAAAGCTTTCAGAACAGGCGATCGATATTACAGTTCAAAACTGTGGAAAATATTGCTCTTATGTCACCTCATTGGAAAATATATATTGGGACAGAGACGGAATTATCGAAGAATTATGCGAACCTTTGGTGATCAGTTTAAGTGAAAGTGATGGCGATTCGGACACCGATTCAGATAACTCTGAAGATTAAAAGAATTTAGCAATGGTATATTTTCAACATTTTTTTTGCATGGGTTTGTTAAAAGAGTCACAACAAGTCATAAATAATTAATCAGTTTAGGACATTAAAGTGTCTCAGTTCTCTCAACTGTAAGTTTAGAATATCTAAGTTCATTTGAAATAATTTCTGTTTTTCTGTATAATTATTTTTATTTTATAGAAAACTTTCTTAAAAATAAACTTAGTTACATATTTGTTTTATGCTATACCTTTTTTAATTTTGTTAACACTCTACGTACATTTTTCCAACTGTTATACAAGCAAAATAGTTATACTTTAAAAACAGCGATATTCGTAAAAGAAAAGCTAAATTTTCCGACATGTAATAATAAACAAACTCATCCCAGAAGACAGACTGATTACCCTATTATCAGAATGGATTCTCCTTTTTCTGACATGCGCAGAAGTGTCAAGGGACCTCTAATCGGTGGGTGAACTATAGACATGACAATATTGGAGTGCTCAAGTAACAGATTAATTTGGAAAAAAATTGTAGATAGGAGACTGATAATAATAATAATAATGTAAACTTAATCATCTAGTGCTGTCATAGTAACCAGAACACTTCTTGGCAGTATATATCAGGAAATTGATGATGATGATAAATGGAGTTTCTTTATGGCATTTGTAGATCCTGCCAACTCTTCCAAAACCTTCTGGATGAAGAACGGTGACATTTTTCCAAAATGTATTAATTGAAGATTCTGATGTTTGATTATTATTATTATTATTATGATTTTCTGTTTGTATTTCTATAGTTTCATAACATGGTTAGGGCTAGTTGAAGGCCCTAATAAACAAGATGATGAAGTTTTCATTCTCAAATGAATACTTCATGTCAAACTCTCAGAAAGAGAATAGTGTGCTCATCAACAGAGCTTCCTACCCACTATGAGCCACAAATGGATGTTCACTCTTGGGACTCGAATGCCAGGGTTAGCCCAGATGCCATACAGGCCTTAGGCCCTGCCTTGCCATGAAAAATAAGAAGCACCAAGCATATTTGCATTCTCATAATGAAGGATCCATACCTGAAATGCAATATGCTGCAGAACTGAAAAATTTAGTTTCATTAATAATTTCTCTATTAATTAGCCACAAGTTTTCATATTCTTATAAGCTTTCAGGTCACCTTACGAAACTTTCATAGTTTATACAAACATTTGGCTTTGAAATAATGTTGAATCTAATATCCACTTTGTCTATGCAATTTTACATCACCGAAATCAAGCTGTGTGGCTCTTTCTTTTAATAATTGATAATTCGGCTGAACCCAGGGCTAGTTCAACACCAGGGAAAACTCGTTGCAAAGGTTGAGAAAGCTACACTTACCTTGCAGCCTTTCAGAAAT
The DNA here is from genome assembly GCF_054136105.1 of Typopeltis vanoorti. Taxonomy (NCBI): domain Eukaryota; kingdom Metazoa; phylum Arthropoda; class Arachnida; order Uropygi; family Thelyphonidae; genus Typopeltis; species Typopeltis vanoorti. The sequence continues at coordinate 4,555,727 of NC_143550.1, read as the reverse complement.
CAGGAATTGCGCACCATTCTGAGTACTTCTTGGTTATCAGATCGACAGTCATGGTTTCACAGTGCTTAACCCTTATTTTGCTTAATTAAAGGCTCAAAAGTGCAAGAGTAGTAATGCTGGCAATTTGGATATGCCAAAGAGAAGCCGTAAAGTGCTTACTTTTCAAGAAAGATGAAAGGTCTTGAATTTATAGAATAATAATAATAAAAAACGTGTGCTGAAGTTCCTAATATTCTATTCACATCTAGATAACTTTGCTGTAATGTTGTTATAATTATTTTATTTTTATTATTAGTTATTGTTGTTAATCTTTTACCGTGGCCTAATTTATAAATAAAATTTTATCATAGCATGTCATCATCAAATTCCTGACATGTACCCTCAAGGGGTGTACAGGATATGATAGTACTACATGAAAAATTTACATCATTACTAACTTCCTATCTACAATTTTCCTCCAAATTAGACTGTTACTTGTCAAGACTCCAACATTAACATATCTTATATTTCTATCGTCTAAGGCACTTGTACCGTATCAATCCACCTATATCTTGGTCGTTCTCAGGGTCGTTTTCCTGCAAACCTGGCAGAGAACACTTGTTTTGCTAATCTTAACTCGCCAATTCTGTTTAATTGATCATACCATCTCAGATTGGCTCCTAACGCATTCCTGGATGCTGATAATGTCAAGTTCTTTCCTAATATCCTCATTTTTAATATGATATTGTCACTGATACCATCTGTTCATGCTTCAAATCTTTCTCAGGACTCTCATATCTGAGTTCTCTAGTCTTTGGTCAAGTGTTTTACTTCTGACCCAGCTCTCAGATCCATAAGTTAAATCTGGTTTAGATACTCTCTTGAATACAGCTAATTTCTCTCTTATTCCATATGAATTTATTCAACTGACTTCCTACCATACCAGCTTTGTTGATTTTGTTGTCTATTTCCATATTTAATTTACCATTTTCACTAAAAATCGTGCTAAAGTAGCTGAAACAGAACTCTTTCCTCCATTTCTAAGCTTCTTCAACAATCTCCAGAATATTTTGCCGCCTTGTTGATATTTATTTTCTATGTTCTTGTCAAAGTCCTCCCATGACTTTTGATTAGCTAGTTTTACACAGTGTTTAGCTTTCTTATATTTCTCTCTGTATTCTCTAAGAACACAAGCTGACTTATTTGCTAAGAACTTTTGATATGCTTTCTTCTTTTCTTTCACTGCCTCTTTAACTTCCTGTGTCCACCATGGAGTTCTCATTTTTCTATCCTTGCAGAGAACCTCACCACATGCCTCTCTGGCTGAATCAATCAGGGTTATCTTCAAGGTTTGCCACTGAATCTCCAAGGTTTGGTTCTTGTTCTCTAACTCTTTCATTTTTTCTTCAATAATCTTTGTGTATTTTAGTCTACAGTTCACATCTGAGAGCTGCTCAACATTTATTTGCTTTAAAACTTTCTTACATGTCATTCTTTTCAATATGAAATTCAATTTTATACTGCTCAAGACTAAATAGTGATCGCTTCCAACTTCAAATCCCCTGTACACTCTGGTGTCCTGCACCAGGGAGAAAACATCACTATCACAATAACAGAGTCGATGAGACTTTTCTTATTCCTTGCCTCTTCTCTCCATGTGAATTTGTGCACATTTTTATGTTGGAACATGGTGCTAGTAATAACTAGTCCTGAGCAGAAATATAATAAGTATTTGCCATTATAATAGGTGTAACTACAGCAGTTTTTAGTTGTTTGGGAATAGCGCCAGTATCGAATATCATGTTCACAAGTTTCAGAAGTACATGATTTAATTGTTCAAAGTGTGTTAGGAGGTCTGCGAGTCTGATTTTATCAATTCGTGGACTCATCTTTTGCTTTAATTGTGAGACAGAGCATCTTTTAGCTCCAATTTGGATACAGGAGAAAAGCATATGGTTTTCTGTTGAACTTGGGTTAATAGTTTTGTGTTTTGCTTAATGGAAAAGGTATATTTTTTGAAGTTGTTAGTAAAAGCATAGTTAAATGATTCTGTGAATTCGTTCTGGTTCTTCTCCTGACTATTTGGTGATAAAATCTTGTGGGGAGGTTTTCCTTTTTTTTGGGGGGGGGGGGGATTAATAGTTCATTAAGTGTAGACAATGTTTCTTTCATATTGGCACTGTATTCCATGAATTTCTGAAAGTAATAGCAACTTTTTGACTTTGTACATTGTAAAAAAATGCAAGACTACCTAATTTTAACTGTTAGTTGATTTCTTACATTTTTGTACAATGTTTGTAGGTGAATATTGTTGGGTGAACTTTTGCTCTCTTCCATAATATCTTTTATTGCAATGCTGTTAGGGATGTCTTCATTTATCCATCAATTGATTAGTGCATGGCTCCTGTTTCTTTGGTGTTTTGTTGCTTTCTGTATATTTCTGTAAACAGAAATTTGATGCTGTTGTATAAAGTTATTGGTTCATTTATAGTAAGTAGCTTGTTCCAATTTATGTCTTTTATAAGGTTATCAGAGATACACTTTTTACTATGATAGTAGAGTATGATTTATCTGGCAGGGTTTTATAGAAGGAAGGGAATGTAACAATGATCTTGTTGAATGAAGTTGTAATAAAATAGTGGTCAGCTAATTTAGTGGCAATTACCAATAACATGTGTTAATAGAAGCCCGTATGATTGTGTTAGTGAGTTGTTTAGAATTTCCATTGCAATATGGACTGCCCCTTCTTCATACAATGGCTTAAGGCATTTGTTGTAGGACATACTGTTGACTGTCTCGGCAACCTTTGGACTAGAGGTCTGTTGGATCATCAGCAGAGAGTTCTTGTTATCATTGTTCACGACACATCGTTGGGGCAAAATGGCAGCTATTTACGCACTATACATCTGATTCCCTTAATGATGAATACTAATAAATCAGATATATCGTTAAATAGAAAGATTTGCAGTTAGTGATCCCAGCAGTTATGACTGTGCACTTGAGAATACAGATTTCATGTCTTGTTGGGAAGCTTATAGTTGGGTTTATGTTATACTGGCTTAATTTGCCAAGATATGTGTTAGCTGTTGGAGAGCCATAGTCAACGGTGTTAATATCACCTATTAGGATAAATCTATTTGTTGTGAAACTGTTGATGTTATGTAGCCATGTCTCTAATTCTTGCAGGAAGCTGAGGGATTTCTATCTGGGGGTCTGTATATTGTATTTATCACGTATTTGTCATGATTTTAAATGTAAAGTTCCTGCATATTTGAAATTGATTATGGTTTTGGTCACAGTGTGCTTTTCTTTTATAAATGCGATTATGCCACCTCCTCTTTTTTGTGGTCCACATAATCTGTAACATTGGTAATTGTTAATTTTATATGCAGGTGCTTCTGATTTGCCTATAGAAACTTTGGTTTAGATTATTATATTGATATGTGTCAGGAGGTTGTCGAGTGGGGGTTGATAACGTAAGCAAGTATTTCTTTATTCTTCTTATGTCTGCGTGTGGTTTTCAAGTAATTTTATAACAGATATTATAATATGAATGCACTTATGTAGTATGGTGAGTTCAGAATTTGTATAAAAGTTATCTATCCAATTATTTAAAGATTGGAATAGAGCACAGTTAATGTTTTCCTGTTGAATATGTTTGGTAAGATTAATTATATCCATATTAGCATGAGAAAATAGTGTAAAACTTGCTCTTTATAGGGTAGAAAGGGAAATGGGGGAATTAAGACATTGAGAGACTGGTTAGATCAGAGTCACATGAGATTACATGAATGCGAATATTTTCGTCCTTCTGCATAAAGACCTGGGAATTCTTAGTCCATAGAAACTTTGTTTTTTCTATTTTTGTTCTCCATGCTTGGTACAATAGGTTTTTGTAATATATGGGATCCAGTGTTCTGTTATGTAGATTGGAGTTGACAGTTGCCTGTTACTGAGAACTGACATTGTTGGCTTTACCCTCTTGCTTGCAGCTAGGATGCGATCTCTCAAGCTTTTTCTGCTGAAGTGTGATTACAAGTGGTGGTGGTCTCTCTTTATTTTGTTGTGGTCCATGATTTGCAGAGGCAATGTCAGTGTAATTGGTAAACCAATTGCTGTGCCAATCGATTGTATTAGAGAGTTGAGATCTTTTGACCCTGCTTTAGGTATCCCATCTATTTGCAGTTCTTTTTTTTCGTTCTTTCTGCACATTTTCCATTTGAGAGTTGCGAGTTTCACCTCTTTTCTCAATTCATCATTCTTGTACTTAAGAATTTGCTGCTCTTCCAGAATAGATTTAATATAAACAGTTCCAAGGAATTCTTTCAAGCTGTCATTGTGTATTGTACATAGTGTTCAAAATCCTTAAAATTTTGGTTAATTTGCTCCATGTGGGAATTAAGTATAACAGTGAGGTCTGAACTTGACTTACCTACCTTTCTGTTTTTGTTTTTGCTACTTAGCAAAAGGATTAACTAAACACACCAAATGGTACGTTTAGTTAATCCTTTTGCCTCTCAGGTGCTTTCAGGAATTCCAGAACACTGGTAATGTATCCTTGTTGACAACCATTGCAATATGGACTGCCCTTTCTTCACACAATGGCTTAAGGCATTTGTTGTAGGATATACTGTTGACTGTCTCGGCAACCTTTGGACTAGAGGTCTGTTGGGTCAACAGCAGGGAGTTCTTGTTATCATTGTTCACGACACATCGTTGGGGCAAAATAGCAGCTGTTTACGCACTCTATACATCTGATTCCCTTAATGATGAATACTAATAAATCAGATATATCGTTAAATAGAAAGATTTGCAATTAGTGATCCCAGCAGTTATGACTGTGCACTTGAGAATACAGATTTCATTAAAAATAACTAGATTTTCTGAGGAGCATAACACATGCCGACTTACTGTTATACTGACCACAGTGCTCTCCTAAATGTTAATAATAACAATTTCCTGATTTTAGATGTATAAAATAGTGAAACATCAGTGCTGAGACAGATTTGATTTAATAGCTATAATTACTATTCTCATGTGGTTTTCAAGTAATTTTATAACAGATATTATATAATATGAATGCACTTATGAATCTAGTTAATCTGTTAATTTAATATACTATTATGATGTCCAATACACAAATTTTAATCAATGCACCGAAAACAACAGCCAAACTATAAGTTTATAAAATTTACTCACCTCATAAAGTTCAACATTCAAAGAACATATCACTGAAACTTGGGTCTGACATAATTCCAGTTCTTTAGTTTGCTCAGAAAATGCGTTATTTATTTCTAGCTGGAAATCTAAAATTAACTTCCTCATCTCTGCAGAATAAAATGTAATGAAATCACGACGTTTTTTAAGCTGAAAGTATGCAAAAAACATTCTGGTCAGGACAGAATCAAATGTATTGATAATTACTGTATATAATAACACAAGAGACATATTAATATTATTATTTTGATAATCTAATATGCCATAATTGGTTGCTAGTGATGAAGAAATGCATCACCAAATAGAGATGAGGGTATGAAAAGAGTAATCATAATGGGAGACTATCCAAATATTGATTGGGTAGCAGTAAATTGTCATGAAGAAAATGAAACTGAATTTATTGAGCTGTTGCAAGATGACTTCCTCAAGCAGCATGTGACAGAAGAACTCGAGGTCAGAGTGTTAGATTTGATTAGTGCCAGAGGGCATTTCAGTTAAAGACGTAACTATTCTGCCACCAGTTGGTGACAGTGATCATGTGGTACTCACTTGGAAAGTGACTAAGTTTATGAATGTTCCATTCAAAAAAGGTTACATGCTGAACTACAAAGCAGGAAACTATCACTAATTGAGTTCAGTGCAATGCTTTGATTGCTGGATGGGAAAAATATTGACAGTGAATGGAAGCATTTAAAAAATACTTAAATTATGCAATATTAGAATGTGTCCAGAGAGTTCAAAGAATAAACAGGGCAGGAGTCAAATGGATGTGTAATCTTGTTAAGTAACAAATACATAAGAAAAGGATGATGTCCGTTATGAAAATTATAAGCAGCAGGCCAGAATATTCACAGAATTGTACGGAAAGCTAAGCCTGAGTATGAAAAAACTGGCTCTGCAAGCAAAAGGCAACATACAAGAATTCTATCGATATGCTGCAAGTAAAAGAAAGAATGAATATTATCATTAAGCAACACATCCAAGAGTCCAAAGACTCATCAAGGGAGGGCACCTACTTTACAACTGTCCATCTCCACTACTCAATCTACCAACTACAGCAAACCACATCATCTACACTAATGCCACCTACTGCTAGTATTTTCACAGACAATCGCAAACATCCATGCCCATGGCAGGATTCGAACCTGCAGTCTTTGGCTGGAGATCCATGCTGGATAGATCTTTTCAATTCTCCATCTTATACACTGAGGCCAAGAGTACTTCAAATAATTATCTTAAAAAGAAAATGTATTGAAATATGTGTGATAACAAGATACTAAAGTTCACTTTCCTAACTCAATTCCTCCCCCATTCCCTTTATTCCTGTCTCAGTTGTTGCATTTCAAAAGCATGCATACTCAGTTTGTTCATCTACTCGGCCAACTAGGCTGGAATATGAAAGAATAACTCTCCTGAATGCAGATGGTATGAGGGTGACAGATGCAGAAGAGGTTGTTGAAAGAGTGCCCATTTTTCTAAAAGTTATCAACCTGGTGTATGAAACATTCAGTTCACTGCTACCTCTTCACTAAATGAAGAAACTCAGGTGTATGAATAGGAAGTATTAGAGTTGTTGCACAAACTGAATAATAATTCAGCAATAGAAACTGATGGGATATCAGCATTGAGAAATGGTTGTTTCTTTGAAAAGGCTATATAATTTGAGTATCAGAACAGGGAAAATTCAGCAGAATGAAATTAAAAAAAATTTTTTTTTTAATGTTGGGGCCCATATATGAGAGGTTGGCTGATCAATTTTAAGATTTTTTAGGTGTAGAGTCGCTGCACATTCCTATAGTTCCCCAGCGTTTTTATGTGAAGCATGATAAGTCACATAAAGTTTGTCCATGAAACTCTTAAAGCGATTCACTCCTGCCACATTGTTCACTGTGTCACTAACAAACAATACAATGCGATGGCTAGCACAATGCCAGAAAATAATACTAGGAAACGTCTCTTGCATTAGCCTCCTTATACCATTACGCACACCAAACAACACAGCTGCACTATCAAAAGTTACAGACAATAAATACTCCTTTAAGTAATCTTCAGATAATCCTAAACATGCAAGATGACTAATTAAAGAGTTTAGAATTCCTCGAGCAGTTATATCTGATAATTTGATCAAATCTAGGAAAAGACTCACAGGAGCCGAAAGTTCAGGAAGAACTACACGTACAATAACAATTAATGTTGTTGTGTTACTCACAGTTGTCGATTCATCAATAAGTAATGATATTTTGTTCTTGGAGTTCACTATATTGTCTATTAATGTTTTTCTCATTTCATTTCATTTGCGATATGGCTCACAATGTTAATGCAAGCATTTGCAGAATGAAGAATATATATCCCATGTCTAGGCAATTAAGTTCCTGTAAATTTATTTCATCTTCAAATTGTTAAATGATTGATTTCTTCTCACAACTTTGTAAGCGGTTGAAACACTTTTCCTGTTACGTCTTTATTATGAGACAAAGTATTTAGGAAAACTTTCTCTAATGTTTCATTTTTGCTTCAGATTTTATTTTTTGGCATGATTTGTGCGCTGCACTATCCTTATGGTGGTAAATCTTTTTTCTTAATGACACGAACTGTTGTTTGCAAGATTCTCCAAAATGACTGATTTTACCATTTGCCCAATCCGCTGAAATTTTCGTTCCATGTGTTTATCGATGGCAAGACTTCCGACATCACGCCACACTTCACAACTCAATATTTTATTCTTGACATACAGCCACTCGTTTCTCTCACAGAAGTCATTTTTCTGCAAAAGTGTCCAACATTCGGGCTAATCATTATCAGCATCTGCTTCCTTTTGACCAAGTAGATCTTCGATCTTGGTTTCGTGATCCTCTTCACCAAGTGTATTTTCGGTTCTAGTTTTCTGTTTTACAGGATCACAAGTAGATTCAATAATTTTTGCTTCTTCAGCCTTAATTTTTTTTTTACTCAGTGCAATCATTGTTTAAAATGAGTAAAATAAGTAGTTAATTTACTCATTTTAAACAATGATTGCACTGATTTAAACTAGATTCATTCAAAACTCACTCTGCAACACCTGCCTGTTGCAGAGTGAATACAGAACTCAAACTGATATTGGAAGCAGTCGGCAGTGAACACAACTTCCTGTTTCCGGTTGCGTAACAACCTATGAAACGGGAAAGCAGGATACTAACTTATGAGTAATCAAAAACAGAAAATTCAATTCATTAACACAGAACCATCTACTGGATTATTTATAATACATTTTGCTGTCAATAAATCACAAATTTTTAAAAACTTAAGAAAAGAGGTGTTGGTACTGCATACCACCAGAAAAAAAGCACTGTTTAAGACTAATACATTTATTCCAGTGATGCTCCAGCACCATTATCCTGGAGATCTTTGAGTGCTGTATGGAGACTCGTTAGTAAGAGGTTTGTTAGTAGAAGATTTGACAAAAATCATACCAACCTGGTGCGACCATAAAGGATGTAACTGAGTCTATTAGTGAGCAAAAGGAAAGGGTGAAAGAATTCATTGTTGTGGCGGGTACGAATGATTTGAAAGGAGATAAAATGGAAACGATAGAGGACCTGGATGAATTGTTTGAGGTAGCAAAAGAAAAGAGTGAGAGAGTTAGGATGATTAGTCTTTTGCCGCGTTATGACAGTGAAGTGTTTAAAAGGAGGGCCATAATTGCAAATGACTTTATGCGTGGGTTATGAATGACGAGTGGTGTGGAATTTGTGGACGCCTGGAGTCAGTTCGATGGGGGTGAAAGGATCTATATAAGATGGGTGGCTTGCATTTGAATGGACTCGGTGTAAGGAGACTTGAAAAAGTGTTGCTGAATGTAGTGCATGTGCAAAATCAGGGAAACTAGATTATAATAAAATTAGTTTAATCCTTTATTAAAGTGTGAGCAAACAAAGTTTGCGCCTGAAATTATCTTCAGGACTGGGGTAAGGTGGTACAACACCAGGGAAACTCGTTGCAAAGGTGGAGCAACTATACATAATAAATAACGGAAAAACTCGCGTAGAAATATTATTTAATAGTATAATTTTTGCCTGTGTGTCACAGGCATCTTCAGTACAATTAAGCTCAAAATTAAACACTAACTGACAATTCCAAAAAGCGCCACCTAAGTAGCTGGTGTAAGATAACTAAAAAGGTCAATAACTTTCCTAAAAAAAAAAAAAAAAAAAAAAAAAAAAAAAAAAAAAAAATTAATACAATAAAAAGTTAGGAAAGATTAGCTGATTTGTAAAGTACTATCTCCCATAAAGGGGATAGACGTAAGCCGTCGGATCTGTTTAAGTTAGGAGAATGAAGTAGAATTTCACATGCTTCTTTATAAAGGCGTTCCATGAGAAACTGACTTTTGTGAAGAACTCTTGTCTTTCTCCAATGAACTCTGTGTCTAGTGAAGATGGCATGTTCTGCAAGTCCAGACTTTTCAGGTTTAAAGTATTCAATATAAGATTGGTACCAATCTTATACTATTAAATAATATTTCTATGTGAGTTTTTCCGTTATTTATTATGTATAGTTATGTCTACTCACGGTTTACCTCTTTTAAAACTTAAAGGTGGAGCAAGCTACCAACACTCCTATCTCAGCATCTCCTATAATGCAAAACACATCTCCTTGCAGATATGTCTAATAAACTTTCAACATCAGGGAAACTAGATTTATTAAGGGGGGGGTAGATATACAGACCTTGGGGAAGCAGTTAAATGTATGAATGAGTATAATATGCCGGAGTGAATAAGGACAAAAAATCAGAATGGGATAGTTAATATAAGGCATCAAGATAGGGATGGGGCAAATAGGGGTCTTAAATTCATGTACACTAATGCTAGGAGTATTAGAACCAAGAAGGAAGAGTTTTTGGCCATGGTTGGAACTTCCAGACCACAGGTTATTGGCATTAGTGAATCATGGCTGACTGTAGATGATATAGCTAGTGGGATTGAATGTGATGGGTATAGTGTGTTCAGGAATAACAGGGGAGAATAGTATTGTTGATGATAGCTGATGAGCTGCAGCCAAGGAGAATAGAAGCTGAATTGCAGGATAGAGAAAAGAGCACATTTTAGTGTGAGATTATGGCTAGCAGAACAAAATATACAATTGGGTGCTGCTATAGACCAGGTGATAGAAAAGATGGTGGAGTCAGTATGCACAAGCAAATAGAAGAAATGAGTAGAAGGAGGGTAATTATTATGGGAGATTTCAACTATGGTCGCTTTGATTGGAGTGAGGAGAAGACACACGGGAGGAAGGAATTGGATTTTATGCAGTTAGTAAGGGATAACTATCTGTGACAGCATGTAAAGGAAAATACTAGGGGTCAGAGAGTGCTTGACCTAGTAATTACATCTGAGGATTTGGCTGTAACAAATATGACCACATTGCCACCAATTGGTGAGAGTGATCATAGGGTCTTGATTTGGGAGGTGGCTAAAGGTGTGGAATTTAAAATTAAGACAGGATACATGTGGAATTATTGGGCTGGAAAGTATGACAAGCTTAGGAGTTTGATTGGTTCAGTGCCATGGCATGTACAACTGCAAGGACTAGAAGTTGATAGTGCATGGGAGGCAGTTAAGTATTGTTTGCATGAAGCAATTGCTGACTATATACCTAGAGTCCGAATAATAAATCAAGTAGGGGTGAAATGGATGAATAACACCATTAAGCTTGAGCTGCAAAAAAAGAAACAACTATGGAGAAAATTTAAGGAGAAAGTGACGGGCAGGCGCCTGTACGGTATAAAGCACAGGCCAGAAGGGTAACGAGTGTGGCAAGGAAAGCAAAAAAGGATTACGAAAGAACATTGGCCATGCAAGCTAAAGAGAATCCTAAACAGTTTTTTAGATATGTTGTAAATAAAAGGAAAAATGTATATGGCAGAATGATTTTAAAGAATGCTGATGGTAAGGAGGTAACTGAATCAGTTGATATATTTGAGTTACTGAGCGAGCACTTTGAAAGAATATATCATCCAGGTGGTGACATTGCAGAAACGAATGAACCAGTAGATTATACGGGAATTGTGGTGAATGAAGTGGAGGTGAGTAGTCTATTGCATAACCTCAATGTCAATACATCTGTGAGATTGGATGGTATACCAGCTCGTGTCTACGAGAAGCGACTAAAGAATTGTCAGTACCCTTGACCATTTTGTTTAATTTGAGTCTCGGGTCTGGGTTACTCCCGAGGGGGGTGGGGGGTGGAAAGAGGGGAAAATAGTTCTACTGCATAAAGGTGGTTCCAAGACTGCTGTTGTAAATTACGGACCGATTAGCATATCAGGAATCCTTGTCAAGGTCTTAGAGAAATTAGTCAAGAAAGGAATACAGGATTGGATAGATGAAAATGGGATATTGTATGGAGAACAACATGGTTTTGTGAAGGGTAGATCATGCCTCAGTAACTTGCTCACGTTTTATAACACAGTGACGGCTGAACTGGATAAGCGTAATGGGTTTACAGTGATTCTACTGGACCTTGCCAAGGCCTTTGACAGGATACCACATGGAACCCTAATCAGTAAACTAGAGCAGATGGGGATGGATATAGGGTTGGTGAGATGGATAGGAGGGTGGTTGATGCAGAGATACCAGAGAGTAGTTTATTCAGGAGTTGAGTCCAAAAGACGGCTTGTGACTAGTGGTGTGCCGCAGGGCTCTGTTCTTGGACCACTACTTTTCAATTTGTTCATCAATGATATAGGAAAGGATCTGAGAGGAAGTGTTCACTTGTTTGCTGATGATGCAAAGTTGGGTAGAGCAATTGTGAGTGCACAGGATGTCAAAATTTTACAGGATGATTTGGATAGTTTGGAGGACTGGGCTAGGAAAAATGGATGTCAATTTAATGTGGCAAAGTGTAAGGTTATGCATTTTGGGGTGAAAAGAATAGCAGTAGTATATCACATTGGTGGAACCGTACTCCAGGAGATTGATGAGGAAGATGGGGATGGATATAGGATTTGGGAGTGTTGGTGGATAGGGAATTGAAGTTTAGGGGGGCACTTTGCAAAAGTGGCTAAATCAGCTCATCAAATCACTTGGCTTCTGAAAAATACTTTAAAATGCAGAGACAAACAAGTTATTATTCCTCTGTATCGAGTGTTGATAAGACCCCATCTGGACTACTGTGCCCAGTTATGGGCACCAGGGTTTCTTCGTGATGAGGAGGAAGTAGAGAGGATCCAGAGACGAGTGACCAAGATGATAGCAACTCTGAGGAATGAACCTTACGAGAATAGGTTGAAGATTTGTGGGTTGCAAAAATTGGTTGATAGGCGGAAAAGGGGGTGATATGATTGAGACATTCAAATTACTGAAGGGTTTCTATAAGATTAATCCAGAAGATATTTTTGAAAATAGGACTGGTGGTGGAGGACTAGGGGCCATGCATGGAAGCTGGGCAAGAATGTGGTTAACAAGGGTGTTAGAGCTAGGTTTTTTTTACTTGGAGAGTGGTGAATGAGTGGAATAAGCTGCCAGAGTCTGTTGTGGGTGCTATGACCGCGAATGAGTTCAAGGCAAGGTATGATAGATACTGTGTGAATGTCGAATAGTTGTTCTTGACATGATGTTAGGGTTTCCCTCGATGAGTCTGTCGACTCCTTGGAGTTGCCCGGAATAATAATATCCTGCCCATGTAGTGGTTCTCAGTAAGATCTGCAAAATACTCCTTCTACAGCTGCAATCCAAGAAAGACTTGATTCAAAGAAAAATGCTGAACAGCGAGGAAGAGTTTTAGTTTTGGGAAGAGATAGAAGTCAGAAGGAGCCAAATCTGAAGAATAGGGTGATTGTTCCAACAATCCATTGTGCAGATCCCTTAATTTTCCAATTGCCAAAACACCTTTGTGGGCAGGTGCATTGTTCTGATGAAAGATTTTTTTTTTTTTCTTCTGCAAACCGGATCTTTTCTCAAGAATTTTTTGTTTAGTCTGGTTAAAAATCAGAATAATATTCGACAGTTATTGTTTTACTGTTTTAAAGATAATTAATAAACAAAATGCCATTAGCATCCCTAAACACCAATGGCATGACCTTTCCTGCTGATGGAACCAACTTTGTCATCTTTGATCAGAAGGAGCCAAATCTGAAGAATAGGATGGATGTTCCAACATTCCATTGTGTAGATCCCTTAATTTTCCCATTGCCAAAACACCTTTGTGGGCAGGTGCATTGTCCTGATGAAAGATGTTTTTTTTCTTCTACAAACCGGGTCTTTTCTCAAATATTATTCTGATTTTTAACTAGTCTGGTTAAAAATCAGAATAATATTTGACGGTTATTGTTTTACCGTTTTATCATCATCATCATCATCAAATTCCTGCTATGTACCCTCAAGGGGTGTACAGGATATGCCAGTACTACATGAAAAAATTGTGACATGAAAGAATGTGGTATCCTGCGGAAGATCGTTGAGAATAGATCATGTTCGTTATATGTCAGAGAAACAACATATGATAATTCGTCCATCACAATATCAGTGGACGAAATTTAAAGATTATGTGCCTTTCTATATATTGTTGGGTGTAATACCATTATCACTTCTTGTATTCTGTGTCAATGTTTTCATTGGACCTGCTGAGCTTGCTGAAATACCAGATGGTTATGAACCTAAACACTGGGAGTATTATCCACATCCCATTCAGCGATTCCTTGCAAGATACGTTTATCCAAACCCCCAGCAAACATATGAAAAGATGATGCATATGATTTACTGTTTTAAAGATAATAAACAAAATGCCTTTAACATCCCTAAACACCAATGGCATGACCTTTCCTACTGATGGAACCGACTTTGTCTTCTTTGTTGCTGAACAACTGGCTTCTGTCCACTGTTTTGACTGCTATCTAGATTCTGGTATGTAATGGTGAATCCAAGTCTTATCCATAGTAATAAATCGATGCACAAAATCAGTTTAATTCTTGTTAAAATGCTCCAAGCACTGTTCAGAGATTTTTAATGCGAGTGTGTTTTTGATCTGCTGTGAGCAAGCGTGGCACCCATCTTGCAAAAAGCATTTTCATTTGCAATTTTTCATGCAAAATATATCTTACACATTCTTAACAAATGCCTATAGTCTCGGCAATATCATGCACTTTGACTCGCCAGTCATCCAATACCATATTGCGCACTTGATTAATGATTTCTGGTTTTCGTTACACTTTTTGGACGTCCTTCATGTGAATCATCTTCAAGGCTGATATGGACACGTTTAACTCGGCAGCCCATTTCTTAATTGTCAAAAATGAAGAAGAGTGCCCATAATCTTTTATGAACTTTGAATTTCTATTGGCGTTAAACCTTCTTTCACAAAGAATTTTATAACTGCATGATACTCAATTTTATCCATTTCAAGGGATAAAGACAACTTCAGACAGCTGTATAAAACAAACTACTAGATAGAATGACTTGCAATTTTACATGGATGCTTATGACAGATGTACCAACTTAGAAAAAAAAATATTGCTGATAGTGTTGATCTATGGCTGGGAACTTTTCAGACTATCTTCGTATATTAGCCTCCTATTGGTTCATTTTGATAAAGTTTCACTGCCCTGACAGCTGTTTCAAACTGGTTGGTTTTCATCAGAGACCAGGCAAAAACTCCCAGTACTAAGAAACTTGAAACAACAGAGAGCTGTATTTTTCATAAGCGAACTCTTGGTCGGTGCATAAAAGTATTTACAAAAATAAAGAGCCAAAAGGCCTTCACTTTGCTGATGCAAAATTTATAAAAATCAAGTCGATATTAAATCCAGCATTATTTCAAAGCCGAATACAGAAACTAGCCTGTATATATATTGTATTCCTTGGAAAATACTATGAAGAAAATACAGGTGAAGACTATTCTACAGTACTGCAGAAGAAGGGATGAAGGAGGAGGAAAAGAAACTTGTTCTGTGGGTTTCAGAGTATACTGTGAAAGGATGTTGGGGGAATTATTGATGCTGTTTCAGATGAACATTTCCCATGGAAATATTTATAGAATAAACAAATTTCAGAGATGAAACGTCTATGTGAAAGTGAGGGGAGTGAGTTGACAAGAGATGGATCATTAATCAATTATATATTGGGTTTTATCCTTTATTCAAGTGTAAGCAAACAAATTTTGCGCCTGAAGTACTTTCAGGACTGGGAAATCTAGTGGTAAAGGTGGTATAAGTTATTATCACTTGCCTTAGTATCTCGCATAATGCAAAGCAAATCTCCTTGTGGACAGTGGGAGTCAGACCCAGTCTGGCTTAAACTGATGAGACATCAATAAAGGTCGAAACCATTCTGGGTAGTGACCCTTCCCTTAATGCATAGCATTATACATGTCCGCAAGGAGATGTGCTTTGCATTATGGGAGATACTAAGGCAAGTGATGAGAACTTATATTACCTTTGCCACGAGTTGCCCCAGTCCTGAAAGTACTTCAGACGCAAACATTGTTTGCTTACACTTGGATAAAGGATAAAACCTAATATATAATCAGTAGCATAGCCAAGTGAAAAAAAACTTCCATGGAGTAGGATTTGTCAAATGAAAGGGAGGAGTGCAATGCGCAGTCATCTGTAAAACTGTGTACTGGGTTGGAGATCAACTGAAGTAGGTCACATTGATATACAGAAGGAAGAGGGTCAATGAGAGAACTGAACCTTGTGTGACTCCAGCATTAGTTGGATGATGAGAGTAGGGAGCCATCTACCATCACACAGTGTGTGTGTGTCTAGACAGAAAGCTGGCAATCCATCTGCAGAAGTCCTGAGACAGTCCAAATGACAGAAGTTTGCTCAGTAAGCCTTGTGCTAGATCTGGTAAAAGACTTCAGAGATATCAAGTGCAACCACTTAGGATTTGCCAAATTTCTCCATGGCATTTGTCCAGAAATGGGTGAATGAGTAGATCTCCTGCTGCTTGGCATTGATGGAATCTGTACTGGTGGTCACTTAATAGCTGGGTACCTAAGAGTTGAGAACTGATAGTTTTCTCCATCACTTTAGATAGGACTGAGGCAAGTGAGATAGGGCAGTAGTCAGTTCTGGTGCTCAGACCTTCATGACAACTGGAGGAATGCCATCAGGGCCAGGAGACTTTTTTTGTGTCTAATTTAGACAAAAGGTTTATGATCTCTTTTTGGCAAAAGGATACAGGGTGCATTGTATGTTGGGCAGTTAGAGTGACTGGAGGGCATTTGCCATTGTCAGTTATGCGTGTGTGAAGCCAGGAGGTTAGCTTTTTTGTGGGTGATGAAGCAATTGAGTTATCTGGGCATGATAGGGGTGGAAATAGTGTAGGGCAAAAGTTATAACCAATTGCTTTGGCAATTGGTCATTAAACCGAAAGGTATGGTTGCCATTTGGACAGGCTGCAAGTTTCTTGCTTTTTGCCCATTCAAATTCTGTTTTGGAAGCATTGATAATTTTCTTGCATCTGTTTCAGGCTTCAGTATAGGCATTGAAGGAGGATGGAGCTCTTCATTTGAGCCAGTTGTGGTATGTCTGAAAATTCGGACATACCACAGTTGGTGTTATGGACATTAAAATCACCTAGGAGGATGATTTCACTGTTAGGAGAGTGGGACTGGAGAAAATACTTTTAAGGAGAGGAAATTAAAGAGCTCAGAGTGGTTAGTGGCATTAGGAAATCAAAAGAGACAGCAAATGAATTCGAGTGGAGCTTAAAGGCAGTGCAGAGATTGTATTTTTTTTTTTTAAATTCTATTTTTTTCTACCATACCCTGCACATATGTAATAATGTTTGCATTACTACAATCTAGTAAGAATAGGTGAAAGGGGAGATCTCAATCGGTATCCCCTCTCTGTTTGTATATTCTGATTGTTCAAAAGAGGAAAGCTTCATGCATGGCAATAGATATGTGATGAAAGGAGAAAATGTTTTTTTAAAGTGTTAAGGTATCATTCAAGGGAATAATGGTAAAGAGAGAAGGCACGTCAAAACTGACCATAACATAAGAATTGTTTTAAATTACATTTTTGAAAGAAAATTTTAATGAGGAATCCTTTTGTTGTAATCTCACAACTCTGAGATTAACCAGAGTTGGGAGAATTACAACAGACCACAATTACAGTATATTTGCTGGTCCTGAAGACTTCTTCTTTGGGTGTCATCTCCTATCTGAGGTTGGTGACCACCCTAGTAAATTTTGAGCAATTCTCAGTCACTCTGAGCTGTCTCTCAGAGTTTATGCCAGTCCACTGTCTGATGTCTGCCAGCCAAGATTTTCTTCGTCTTCCTTGTCCTCTCCTTCCATTTATCTTCCCTTTTATAATCAATTGAAGTATATTTTTCATTACAAAGTAGGTGACCAAGATATGCAGTTTTCCTTCTTTTTATGGCATCTAAAAGCACATGATTTCCCATACAGACCATACATAGCATTTAACCATGCATAATCTAAGCTCTAAATTTAAACTGAGGTTACACAGTGTTGATTTCATCAACAGAAAAGAGCCTCTCTTGTTCCCAAACTGTTTCTAAAGCCGAACTGGGTATCATTGATGGTGTCTTCACATTTTCTGTATATTCTTTTTTGAATTATTTTCAGAAACATTTTGAGACTGTGACTCATTAGGCTGATTATTCTATAGTTATTACAAGTTTTCGCATTTGCTTTTTTAGGTAGCACGATGAAGGTCGATTGTAACCAGTCTTGAGGGATTATGCCTGTATCGTAGATCATATTAAATAGCTTTACTAATATATTAATGTTGTCCCCTTCTAATAACTTTACTATTTCTGCTGTTATTCTATCCGGGCCAAAGGCTTTACCATTTTTAGCTGAGTTTAGTGCACATTCTACCTCTGATCATAGAATGCACGGACCTTCCATATGTTCATAAGTATTTTCTGGGTTCTATCTGTTATCAATAAAGAGTTCTACATATTTCACCCATTCTTGCATTTTGTCATCCTTTTTATGGTATTATTTCTCCCTTTTTGTTTCGAAGGATACAGAATTGTTCTTTCTTAAATATACCTGAGGTCTCTTTCATCTTTTTGTGTAGATTAAAATTGTCATGCTTTTCCTGTAGAATTTCTATTTCTTTACATTTTTCATTCATCCAGATTTCTTTTGCTTCTTTGATCTTGCGTTTAATAATTTTTTGAACCTCTTTATATTTTGTTGGGCTATGATTTTTATATGATCTGCGTTGATCCATGAGAGAAAGAATTTCATCAGTTATCCAATCTTTCTTTTTTACTGCTCTGTTAGGACACAAGGTATAACTACATTTCTCAATGAAGACAGATTTTAATTTTTCCCATGATTCATCAACCCTCGTGATGTCATCATTCTTGATAGATGTTAGCTCTTGATCCAGATCTTGACTCAATTTGTTTCTTATCTCTGTCTCTGTGTTTTTTAAATTTCCTAAATCAAACCTTTTTTGTTGATAGCTTTCAGTCTAAGTTTTAACTCTGCCACCAGTAGGTTATGATCAGAAGCAATATCTGCACTAGGATAGGTTTTTGTACTCTTTATAGAACTTCAAAATCGTTGATTTCGAACATTAATTAGCAAGGTTTCTTTGTGTGGAGGGTGGGTGAGCCGTGGAATGCATTGCCTGATGGAGTGGTGGGAGCAAGAACGGTCAGTGAGTTTAAAGAGTGGTATGATAGACTTTGTGTTTCTCAGGGGGGGGGGACCTCCCCTTGATGAGTCTTGACAGACTTTATGTCTTAGGAAGGACCTCCCTCGATGAGTCTTTTGATTCCTTGGAGGCCTGAATAATAATAATAATAATAATAATAGTAATCAATTTGGTTTCTGACCATATTCCCATTATTATCCTGTGGTGATCACCAAGTATACATCCTTTGGGATGGTAGTTTAAACCATGCGTTTGTGATTATTAGCTTCTCTTCCTGGCAGAATTGAATAAGACGGTCGCCAACTACATCTCCACTTCTACCTTTCCCAATTTTAGCAGTGAAATCACCCATGACGATGTTAATATCATGCTTTTTTTGTGTTTTTCATTAGTTCTTTTAATTGATCATAAAATTCTTCAATCTCAGTATCGCTGTTGTCAGCAGTAGGGGCATAGACCTGTATAAGATTAACATCCAGTGGTTGACTTTCAGTTTTAATAACATCATCCTATCTGAGTAGGGGATGAAGCTCAACAGTGACTTATTGACATCTTTGTTTAATATTATTCCAACTTCATTTCGATGGTTGTTTTCACTACTTCCAGAGTAGTATATTGTCATGTCATTAACTTGAGTTTTGCCTGATCCTGGCCACCTAACTTCACTCATTCCTAAAATCCCAATTTCAAGTATTTTCATTTCTTGGATAGCATTTCTTAGCTTATCTGCTTCATACAGGGTTCTGACATTCCAGGTTCCTAGTTTTCATGAACACACCATTTTGAGCCTGGAAATTCTTCACACCCCTGTCCCATTTAAGGACAGGGGTGTGAAAAATTTCGCCGGGAACTCGGGGCCATTTGTAGATTCTGCTGAAGACTACAGCAGAATTATTTATTTTCTCTAGTGATGACTATTTTTGTCTTTCCTGTAATACAGTGAAAACAGCACATTTGAGACTATCTGGTATGAGATAGAGACCAGCAGAACAAAATAAAGAGTTGGATGCTGCTATAGATCAGGGGATGAAAAAGAGGATAGTAATAGTATGCATCAGCAAATAGATCCAATGAGTGGAGGATAGGTAATTATTATGGGGGATTTCAACTATGGGAAGATAATTTGGCAGGAGGGAAATGGAATTTATATAGTTACTAAGGGATAATTACCTGAGACAGAATGTGATGGAATATACTAGGAGATGGAGAGTGCTCGATCTAGTAATTGCTTCTGAGAATTTATCTATAATGAATATGACCATGCTGCCATCAATTTATGAAAGTGATCATATGGTCTTGATCTGGAGGTGGCTAAATGTGTGGAATTTTCAGTTAAGATGGGGTATATGTGCAATTACAGGGCTGGCAAGTACGACAAGCTTAGGAGATTGCTTGGATCAGTGCCATGGCATGTAAAACTGAAAGGGCTGGATGTTGATAGTGCATGGGAAGTGGTTAAGCAGTGTTTGAGGGAGATAATGGCTGACTGCATACCTAGAGTCAGGAGAGTAAATCAAGTGGGAATTAAATAAATGAATATCATCAAGCTGGAGCTGCAAAAAAAGAAACAACTGTGAGGAAATTTAAGGAGAAAGGTGACTAGCAGGCACATGAACAATACAAGGCACAGACCAGAAGGGTAACTAGTGTGATAAGAAAGGCAAAAAGCAGATTATGAAAGGAAGTTAGCAATGCAGACTAAAGAGAATCCTAAGCAGTTCTTTTGATATACTGCAAGTCAAAGAAAGAATGTATATGAAGCGGAATGATTTTATGAATGCTGTTGGTAGGGAGGCAACTGAATCAGTTGAAATAGTAGAATTATTAAGTGAACACCTTGCAAAAGTATATCATCCAAGTGGTGATATTGCAGAAATGAGAGAGCCAAAGGCTTATACGGGAACTGAGATAACTGAAATGGAGGTACATAACATATTACAGAACTTTAATGTGAACACAGCTGTGGGACTGGGTGGTATATCAACTCGAGTTTTATGTGAAATGGTGAGAGAATTGTCAGTGCCCTTGACCATATTGTTTAATCTAAGTTTAATCTAAGCTCTGGGTTAGTCCTGTGGGGGTGGAAAGAGTGGAAAATAGTTCCATTGCATAAAGGAGGCTACAAGACAACTGTTGCAAATTACCGACCGATCAGCATATCAGGAGTCATTGTCAAAGTATTGGAGAAGTTGGTCAAGAGCAAAATACAGGAATGGATGGATGGAAACGGGATAATGTATGGGGGTGCAGCATGGTTTTGTGAAGGATAGATCATGCCTCAGTAACTTGCTTATGTTTTATAATACAGTGATGGTTGAATTGGATAAGGGTAATGGGTTTACAGTGATACTGCTGAACTTTGCAAAGGCTTTGACAGGATACCACATGGAATTCTAATCAGTAAACTGCAGCACATGGGGATGGATATAGGGTTGGTGAGATGGATAGTAGGGTAATTGATGGAGAGATATATGAGAGAGAAGTTTATTCAGAAGTATAGTCCAAAAGAAGGCCTGTGACTAGTGGTCACAAATTACCTGTTCTTGGACCACTGCTACTTAATTTGTTCATTAATGATATAGGAAAGGATCCAAGAGGAACTGTTCAGTTATTTGCTGATGATGTAAAGTTGGGTAGAGCAATAGTTAATACAGATAACGTCAACATTTTGCAGGATGATTTGGACAGATTGACAGACTGGGAAAAGAACAATGGATGTCAGTTTAATGTGGCAAAGTGCAACGTTATGCATTTTGGGGTGAAAAGATTACCAGCTGTAATCTTTTCCACCAATGTTGATACATTGGTGGAACTGTACTCCATGAAACTGATGAAGTCAGAGACATGGGAGTGTTAGTGGATAGGGAGTTAAAGTTAAGGGGGGACATAGCAAAAGTCACTAAAGCAACTCATCAGATAACTTGGTTAGTGAAGAGTACTTTGTCAAGCCGAGACAAGAAGATTATTGTTCCTCTTTATCAAGCCTAGATAAGATCCTATCTTGACTACTGTGCACAGATCTGGGTTCCAAGGTCTCTTGGTGATGAGGTGGTGGAAAGGATCCAGAGGGGAATGACCAAGATGGTAGCAGGTCTATGGAATAAACCTTGTGAGAACATATTGAAGATCTGTGGGTTACAGAAACTGGTTGATGGGCAGAAAAGGGATGATATGATTGAGACACAAATTTCTGAGTGGTTTTTTACAAGATTAATTCAGAGCAAATTTTTCAGAACAGGTCTGGTGGTGGGAGAACTAGAGGCCATCCATGGAAACTGAGTATGAGTGTAGTTAGCAATGGTGCAGAAACTAGGTTTTTTATTGGAGAGTAGTGAATGAGTGGAATAGGTTGCCAGAGTCTGTTGTGGGTGCCATGACTGTGAATGAGTTCAAAGCAAAGTAAGAAAGATACTGCGCAAATGTTGGATAGTTCTTCACATGATGTTTAGGGACTTCCTCAATGAGTCTAAGGACTCCTTGGAGTATCCTGTAATAATAATAATAATAATAATTAACTCTTTGCCTGTAATGTCTGATCGAAAGCTCAGACTGAAGCAAGCTGATGGCTATATATTAATGGCAGTTAGGTTAGTATGCGCAGCAGTGTTCTGTTCTTAT
Organism: Typopeltis vanoorti; assembly: GCF_054136105.1. NCBI lineage: Eukaryota > Metazoa > Arthropoda > Arachnida > Uropygi > Thelyphonidae > Typopeltis > Typopeltis vanoorti. The sequence goes on along the minus strand of NC_143550.1, from coordinate 4,533,292 downwards.
AATATAGCAAAGCTGTTGTGTTATTAGATAGCAAGGGTTTTTAACAGAAACTTGACTTTCAACTTAACACAAGCTTACCAATGCCTTTATCTTTAAAGGAAGGCTAACCAATTTAGCTTACTAGATACTCAATGTCTTCATTTACCATGTAGTTGTTTTTTTTTACATGATATGATTTCGTAATGAATAATCAAATATCAAAAAATAATATAATCTTTCTAAATTAAGATCCCAATCATATGAAGTTCAACCTTTTTATGCTGTTGCATAGTTGCAATATTGACTTTATTTTGACAAATTTTGCCTTTCTGAAAGGTTGCTGGCCACAATATTTTTGCTTTGATAATATTTATATTTTGGCATTTTTGAAAAATTATTTAGTTTCATCAAATTTTTCTGGAAGCTTTTTTATGAATATTATTAAAATGATAACAACATTACAAATCCACATTTAATTTAATCTAATCTAATCTAATCTAACATGAATAATATAACATTTATGCAATGGTGCAAATGCAAGCTGGACAACTATAACTTTAGAAAGCATACCGAAAGAACTGTCTGATAATGACCAGAAATAAATAAAAAAGGGAATAGAAGTCTTCATGGTTACAGAAAGGAACAGATAATAGCGAGGATGCTGTCTGTAAACTCTGTCATTGCGCTGTGAAAAGTAAATTATATAATTTTACTCAACATTAAGTTTTAGTTTATGCTTAGAAGAACTAAGCATAAACTAAAACTTAATGTTGAGTAAAATTATATAATTTACTTTTTTTATTTATATATATAATTTATTTATATATATATAATTTATTTTAGTTTATGCTTAGAAGAACTAAGCATAAACTAAAACTGTTGGTTTGAATTTGAACCAAAGTACTCTCGCATCTTTTGTGTCTAGAGAAAAACCGAGTATCTCAAGAAAACATTAAATGGACTGAAATAAGTTAGCAGTAGCAGTTTCTTTTCACTATGCAAGGAAAATGTAGTGTTCTCGAAAATATAAAATTACATTGAACTAAGTGCAAAAAGTTAATTAAAAAAGATTGTTAGTGGAGCATTACAAAAAGATTTGAAAAATGTTAAAGATAAGAATTTGTACATTATGGAAAATTATGGAGACAACTACTGTGTTAGAGCAAAACTTTAGTTTAATATAAACTAAAATGAACACTCGACGTTTTGACCTTCATATCATGGTCATCATCTGGAGCTTACACATATATACAGAGAAACAAGCTGCACTACAATCTACCTGGTTTGCTAACCAGGTAGATTGTAGTGCAGTTATTGACCAACCATCACAACAATTATTGGCCTGACCTCTGGTGGAAAAAAAAAAAAAAAACTTTACTACATCAAAGCTAGAGTCCAATTATTATTATTATTATCTATTGGGTTACAAAATTAAATTGGGCTGGAGAGCAGCATTTATATATATATATATGGAATAGTTTCCAATAAAAGCTGAAAATTGCTTGAAGTCCTAAAGTATGCTTGATACTGAGTAGGCTGAATATGTGCCATCCAAAGTCTTGGAATTTTTATGCCACCATTATTGTTGAGCCTAGGGTGGTTAATCAGAATTTCACAGGTTTCTGTAAATTTTCTTTCATACCAGGTTTCTGTATTATGTAAAGAGCAGGTACTTTTCCAATCAATTTGGTGTAGGGTGTTGAGAGAATGATCTGAGAAGCCTGCTTCACCAAAATTATTATATTTAATGTGTCTTTTGTGTTCTTTTTTTTTTTACATCCAGTTTCACCAATATAAGGTAAGTTACAGGTGCAGTAGATGCAATAAACTCCAGGATGTGCCAATGGGAGGAGAGGATCCTTAGAGGAGTTGAATATGTTTTTTAATTTTATAGGTGGTTTAAAAGTGGCATTGAGTTATAATGATGTAGAATTCTATTGATTTTTTTCTGATAACCGTTTAATGTATGGGATGGCTATGATTTTACTGTAATCTATATTTTTTTTGATGAAGTTTTATGAAGAACTTTATTAATAGTATTTTTGTTATAGCCATTATTTATAAATGTGTTGCTAATAATCTTTAATTCTTGTTTAAGAGCTTGTTGATTAGAGCAAACTGTTCTAGTTCTGTTTTTAAGGATGTTAATGACTCCAAATTTTTGCGATTGGTGGTGATATGAGTTAGTATATATGTTTCTTATGTGTGTGTATGTGAGTTAGTATGTTAATCTGTATATACGTTATGCTCTCAGATGATGACCTTGATATGAAGGTCGAAACATCGAGTGTTCATTTCGGTTTATATTAAACTAAAGTTTTGCTCTAACACAATAGTTATCTCCATAATTTTTCATAATGTATTCTGATCACCGTATAAGCATGAAAGAAACGATTCTCATCATCCATGGAGATGGTACTCACAAGCGTTGCAATCAGTATGGTAAGCTAAAGATATGCGTTTCTCTTTTGATCAATCAGCTGGCCTTTTTAAAGAGATGCAGAAACAGTAATCTTATTCCTAACTGTATCAAGCTGAAAAAGAAATTTACTTCCACTAAAGCACTTCATATCTATGCAAGCACGGAGAAAGCAATACTTAGAGAACAGCCTGCAAAAATCTAGCAATAACTCAAAATCAGGTTTTAAATTTGCAATCCGAACTATCTAGTTATATGAATCCAGATATTTTGAATGTGCTTGAAAGAATCACTGACAATTCGGCTAAATATATTCTAGAAAGTAATAAAGAAAAACTGAAGGCCAAATTTCATTATTTAAAACAACAGCGAAATTTGAATGCCAAATACGAATCCAACCAATCAGAATATTTCTTCTCTGGTAAACAACAAACAAGTGAGACAAGGAGAAGCCAACCACCTGCAAGCAATAGTCATGTGATCAACTTATCAAGCCACACCTTAAATAACAGTCAACTTGCATTACTTGATAAAGGACCTAATCAAGATATATTTATAACAAAATCGGACAAAGATAATGCCACTGTCGTCCTTGACAGATCAACTTACATCCATCAGATGAATCAACTAGTCTCCGATAACAGCACCTATCAGCTTGTAAACTATAATCCAACTAACAGAATAAATAAAAAACTGAGAAATTACTTAAGTCTATCACTTCTTGGCTGTTAGACACTGTTAAAAAACTTATACCGCATTATGCCCGTTCTCCCAGAATATATGGTGTTCCTAAAGTACACATACAAAACGTTCTGCTTTGACCGATAGTTGAAGGAATAGACAGCCCTAATTATCACCTAGCCACGAAATTAACGTCAACACTCAAGGAGTTGATAAGTTATTTCCTCTCCTATATAAAGAATACACCTTTATAAACAAAATTAAAAAACATAACACTCAACAAAGATGATTTATTAGTCAGTTTTGATCTTTCTATCCTCTTCACAAATGTCCCAATCAGTAACACAATTCTTCTCCTACAGAACAAATTTCTCCCCGACATTATGGCCCTCTTTGTCCACGTACTACGTTTCGGTAACTTCGTGTGGCAAAATAAATTTTACCTACAAAAAGAAGGTATGGCAATGGGATCACCACTACCCCCCCCCACACACACACAATTGCTAACTTGTATATGGAAGCTTTTGAGCAAAGTGCTCTTGATTTCTTTACTCTAAATCCTACAGTGTGGCTTAGATATGTTGACGATGTTTTCGTTATCTGGCCAAACGGTCGACAAACTTGAAACACATTCCTCAGCCACCTGAACAAATACAATTTACTATCGAAATTGAAAATCAGAATTCGCTCCCGTTCCTGAATACACTGGTCACACGTCTTCCCTCAGGCAGTCTATCCTTCACGGTTTACCACAAACCAACACATACTGGCCAATATATACATACTAACTCATATCACCACCCATCACAAAAATCTGGAGTCATTAACAACCTTAAAAACAGAGCTATAACAATTTGCTCTAATCAACAAGCTCTTTGTTAAATTGTGAATGAAGAATTTTATGATTTATTAATACTTCATTCATGATTTAACATATATTGTATTTCCTGAGCTAAGTTTGCCAACCTATGTAAATTGTAAATTAAACACTTACTGTTAAATTTTTATTGAAATAATAATTGTAATTTTTTTAGTTATTTATTCTGTATAAATTCTTTATATACTTCCTAAATATATCCTAAATGAACTGCGATATATGTTTTCTTATTATTGTAAATGAAAGAGAAAGTAAATTTAAGCAATTCTGCTAATGAGATTTGATTGGTCACCGTCAAGGAAACAGAGTTAATTTTAGGTAGCGCGTAATTAGAGCGTGAGTACTGTATACAAAGGGGAGCAGTGAGTTGTTATGAGCTGAACTGGTCAGAACCAGATTTTGGCGGGAAAGAGGAGAACAGAGTTAATCAGAAAACGAAAGTGAGATATAGGAAGAAGCCAAAGAGAGAGCCTAGAGTGCGGTAACGAGTGGCAGACGGGGAATTTCTATATGCCGTAAATCAACTAGGAAGGATCGGGAATTAATAGGCATTTTGATTTATTTCTATGGGAGTTCTGATACTACGATAAATTCCAAATGTTTAGTGGAAGAATAGTGGAGAACTGAAGTTGATACATAGAAGAAAATAAGGAATTAGTAGATAACTTAAAACAAGTGCATCAAGACTTGTGTATTTCTGTGTCTATAATTCAGTTATTATAGAGGAAGATTTCTTTTGAATTGTGTTGCCATAAGGAAAAAGTCAACAAGAATTTCAAATGTGCCTATGCGAATTTGATGTGCAGAAGCAGTAAACCGGTAAGAGTTGTCCTTTCTATAACCTGTGAAGCTATAACAGTTATCTCTGTTGGATATATTTTGACCTTAGCTGCGGTGTTGTGTCAATTAATGGTCAGATGTTAGATGTACTGAAGTACTTTCCCCTCGAAATAATAAGTGCTATGTTGTTCTATTGAGTGTTAGCTGACTGAGAAAGAATACAGTGTAGCCTGTCATAAGATTAATTATAGTAACATTTGGAAGGTTAAACTTTTAAGAACTATTCTCAACTTGATTGACTGAACATAAAGAACTGAAAAGGGGATGTTTGATAGATAACGGTTTGCAATTATTCTGATTACCTTAAACTGAGCTAATGTATTTATGATTTAATTCATCTAATTGGATAGAGAGATCTATGTGAAAGAAATACTAATGCTTTAGGAATTACGAAATGTCAACATTAGTCATAATCCTCAAACCTGGTCAAGAAGTTACTAATATCTGAATATGAATTTTTCTAATTGTTCAATTTGATAACCTTTTGCAGATAGTTATACTTGAACGTATATGTTGTACTATGCCACATTAAATGTTTTCTTGTGTTGAGTTAAACTTGGTGTTTGCCTGATTTTCTTTCATTGCACCACTCATAAAATTAATCGGACCTTTGCGGAAGTCCTAAGTGCTATTGATAACCTCGGCCTAAAATAAGGTGATAATATAAACATAGTTGATGATTGATTCTTCTATGTTATTTAGACTAATCTGAATATACGGTGGCACAGAATAATATAAATTTCCTTATATTCAGATGAGCATCAATCAACAACTAATGAAAAACGAATTTAAGGAAGTAAGGATAAGTTTAAGAAACCAACATAATTGGAACAGTCAGCTGGTAGGACATTCCAACAAGAATTAAAGATTATTAGCAACAAATTTATAAATAATGGCTATAACAAAAATACTATTAATAAAGTTCTTCATAAAACTTCATCAAAAAAGAATATAGATTACAGTAAAATCATAGCCATCCCATACATTAAACGGTTATAAGAAAAAATCAATAGAATTCTACATCATTATAATCTCAATGCCACTTTTAAACCACCTATAAAATTAAAAAACATATTCAACTCCTCTAAGGATCCTCTCCTCCCATTGGCACATCCTGGAGTTTATTGCATGAACCGCTGCTTCTTGGTTAAACTGGACATACAATTCCTATATGTAAAAAATAACACAAAAGACACATTAAATATAACAATTTTGGTGAAGCAGGCCTCTCAGATCACGCTATCAACACCCTATACCAAACTGACTGGAAAAGTACCTGCTCTTTACATCATACAAAAACCTGGTATGAAAGAAAATTTAAAGAAGCCTGTGAAATTCTGATTAACCACCCTAATCTCAACAATAATGGTGGCATAAAAATTCCAAGAATTTGGATGGCACATATTCAGCCTACTTAGTATCTAGCATACTTGAGGACTTTAAGCAATTTTCAGCTTTTATTGGAAATTCTTCCATATATCAATTGGTTGAAATCTATATGTATAATCACAGTTTATTGATATATATAAACACATAAACATGTATATATATATATATATATGTAAACCCTCAATACTCAACCGCTGCTTCTTGAGAGATCACAGTTACATTTGGTACAGGCACCTGGTCAGAATGCCCCAAGAGAGGCTCCCTCAGCAGGCCCTCTTTGCCAAGCCAGATGGTGGGAGGCCACATGAAAGGCCAAGGACTTGCTGGATAGATCATATCCACAACCTTGGGTGGACACGTTTGGGAATCCCACCAGAACACCTGAGATTGGTGGTGGAGGATCGTGACCATTGGAAGTTCCTCTTGCAGCTGCTGCCCCCACAACCCAATTAGGAAAGGCGGGCCTTGAAGATGCATGTGTATGTATAGGTAATAATAATAATAATAATTGGACTCTAGCTTTGATGTAGTAAAGGTTATTTTTTTCACCAGAGAGAGGTCAGGCCAATAACTGTAGCAAACCATGTAGATTGTAGTGCAGCTTGTTTCCTTGTATATATGTGTATGATCCAGATGATGACCTTGATATGAAGGTCAAAGCATCGAGTGTTCATTTTGGTGTATATTAAACTAAAGTTTAACTCTAACACAGTAGTTGTCTCCATAATTTTCCATAATGCATACTGATCACCGTGTAAGCATGAAAAAAGGATAAGAATTTCTATTGCTCATTGATGAATGAACTGATACTACAATACAAAATACCTTGAATTAAAACTGCATTTTCAGGCCTACTGCCATATTGGTGGCAGTGCAATCTCTTTATGATGCAATGACGACTGAGCTGAGTAAATATTATGTGACCTTTGAAAATTGCATGGGTTTTGCAACTGATGTGGCTTCTTGTATGACTGGAAATAACATTCAGTGTGGATGTAAATAGAGAATGTAGCACCTAACTATGGGCAAATCAAGTGTTTGTCATTCTTCAGCTCTATGCATTCAACATGCTTTGGACCACTTCCTGCTAGCTTAGAATTCCTCATAACTGAGATTCATTCGACTTTGGTTCTCAAATAGTCATTTACATGAAGAATACAAATCTGTATCGTGATTATCAAGCACCCTTACCATTTCAGAAGGTTTCTAAGACTAGATGGCTTTCAAAGGAAGAGTAATGCTTAATCTATTAAACTGGCAAGAACTGAAAGCTTATTTTGAATAAGAAAATTCTAGTAGAACAGACACAAAATATAACAGAATATTAAAAGAAATGCTTGATGATAAAATGAATCATCTCTATTTTGTGTTTAATACACCAATTTTAAGAGATTTTGAAGCTTTTAATTCAATGTTTCAGTATACTAACAAAGATCCCTATACACTCTTCTAATGAATTATTACTTAGTAAAACTCTTTCCAACAGATTTGGTTGGTTGATTGATTTGGATTTATGGTCAAACTCAGGCTATGAAGCCAGTGTATGTTCTAATGGAAGGTTTTCTTGTTTTGAAAGATGAAAAATCCTTTCCACCTCCATATGAGACTGCCCTAACTCACCTTAAGGCTAAAAGTCCTGATTAAGGTTCTTCGTATTCTAGACAGAATTCAAACCTAGTTATTTTCAACTATAGAGTATTGTCAAAACTGTTCAAAAGAAGCTCTCTTTGTAACAGAATTTACAATCCTGATGGAACAGAAAAACATATAGAAAATGTTGATTCTTCTTTCACATACATCAGATAACAAGCTGAGTGGCCCATGAACAAATCTTTGTCATCTGATATTCTGTATTTCTTTATGATTCAGTCTCCATGCCTCAGTTCTATAAGTTGCTATAGTTTGAGGCTTCCTGAAATGCTGTTATTCTTTCATATTCTGTTAAATTTATTTATATTAGATCATCCTTTATTAAGACTGTATTTTACTATTTCTGTGTTGCCGAGGTTGTGAGTAATGACACTGCAAAGATATGTAAATTGCTTTACTTTTTCAAGTATATGACTCCTTAGAGGTGTCATGTAATAATAATAATAATGATTTTCTCCATGGTGCAGGACACCAGAGTGTACAGACGATTTGAATTTGGAAGTAATCACTATTTAGTTTTGAGCAGGATAAAATGAATTTCATATTGAAAAGAATAACATGTAAGAAAGTTTTAAAGTGAATAAAAGTTGAGCAGCTCTCAGATGCGAACTGCAGACTAAAATACACAAAGCTTATTTAAGAAAAAATGAAAGAGTTTGAGAACAGGAACCAAACCTTGGAGATTCAGTGGCAAGCCTTGAAGAAAACCCTGATTGATTCAGCCAGAAAGGCATGTGGTGAGGTTGTCTGCAAGGATAAAAAAATCAGAACTCCATGTTGGACACAGGAAGTTAAAGAGGCAGTGAAGGAAAAGAAGAAAGCATATCAAAAGTTCCTAGCAAATAAATCAGCTTGTGCTCTTAGAGAATACAGAGACAAATGTAAGAATGCTAAACACTGTTCAAAACTAGCAAAACAAAAGTCATGGGAGAATATTGGCAAGAACATAGAAAATAAATATCAAGAAGGTGGCAAAATATACTGGAGGTTGTTGAAGAAGCTTAGAAATGGAGGAAAGAGTGATGTAAAAGGAGTTAGAGATGATAAAGGTGGCATGAAAACGGGAGAAAAAGATATCCTTGAAGTACGGAGTAATTACTTCGAAAAATTGCTAAATGAAATAAGCAGTGATAGCCCACTGGTAAAAAACACTCAACAGACATACAGTCAGGAATACATATCCATACTTGAAGTAGAAAAAGTCACCAAAGGCTTGAAATATGGAAAGGCAGCAGGAGTAGATGATATTCGACCAGAAAGGCTGAAGTATGCTGGTATAAAAGTCTTACAGTGGCTGCAAATGCATAGTTTGGAAGGCCTGGACAGAGGAACGAATTCCTGATGATTGGAGTAGAGCTCTAATAGTATTCATACACAAGAAGCGAAATAAAACTGAATGTGAGAATTACAACAGAGGTATATCTCTACTGAGTGTTCCTGGCAAGATTTATGCAAGTATACTTGAGAATCGGTTGAGAAGAATTGTAGGAGAAAAGCTTGTTGAAGAACAAGCTGGATTCAGGCCAAATAGAGACTGTCAGGATCAGATCTTCATTTTACGACAAATACTTGAGAAAGCATGGGAATATAACAAATATCTGTATTTAAGTTTTGTCGATCTGGAAAAGGCATATGACATGGTGCAAAGAGAGAAGCTATTCAATACACTACAGTTATATGGTGTCAATAGGGCATTATATCAAGCAATACTTAGTCTTTATTTGAGTTGCAAGTCAGCAGTTAGAATTGAAGGAAGTACAGGAAGATGGTTTAATGTTAAATCTGGTGTGAGGTAAGGATGTACATTATCCCCTCTGTTATCATTATCTATATGGATCACATTATGAAGGAAAGTAGTATTAAACATGATATCAGAATTGGAGATGTTAATGTCAGCTCTTTGCTTGATGCGGACGATGTTATACTTATCAATAAATCCAATACGAGTCAGCAAGATTCCTTGACTAAATTGAATAACTGTTGTAATAGATATGATATGAAGGTCAGCAATAAAAAGACAAAGACAATGAAAATCGTTAGAATTGCTGAAAATGTCAACTGCGTTGTGTACGGAGAACCTGTGGAACAAGTGAAACATTTCAGCTACTTAGGCACGATTTTTAGTGAAGATGGCAAATTAAATATGGAAATAGACAACAGAATCGGCAAAGCTGGTATCGTGGGAAGTCAATTGAATAAATTCATACGGAATAAGAAAGAAATTAGTCGGAACACTAAATTAGCTGTATACAAGACAGTATTCAAACCAGTTTTAACTTATGAATCTAGAGCTGGGTCAGAAGTAAAACACTTGACCAAAGACTAGAGACCTCAGATATGAGAGTCGTGAGAAAGATTAGAAGCGTGAACAGATGGCATCAATGCAATATCGTATCATATTAATAACAAGGATATTAGGAAAGAACTTGATACTGTCAGCATGCAGGAATGCGTTAGCAGAGCTAATCTCAGGTGGTATGGTCACTTAAACAGACTGGGCGAGGAAAGATTAGCAAACAAGTTTTCTCTACCAGGTTGGCAGGAAAACGACCCAGAGGAAAACCAAGATATAGGTGGATTGATATGGTCAATATCAATCCTTAGACGACAGAAATATAAGATCTGATAATTTAAACTAAACATATAAACAAACTTTTATTATAGCCTACCAGTTTCGCCAGCAGACTGTCTGGCTTTTTCAAGGCGTTTATGAGAAGACATAAAACTAGTAAATGCAAATTGAAAGGAACATAAAAAATGTTGTAAACCAACTAGTAGCTAAGTTACACATTCGCGTGACAGAGAGGACTTATTGTTCTTATTCATTATCACGCATGCGTGTTTGTTGTAAACGTCTAATGTGATTACTGGCTAGCTGTAGTTCAGCTTGATTAAGAGAGAGGATAAGGATTTTCCACAAACTGTTTAGAATTACACCCTGATTTCTGTTGAGGTTTCCGCCGATTATTGACACTATTGTGTGTGGCTTCCTTGAATAAACGATGTCTGTAGTCGTCATCGAGATATGACACGGAGCTGTTTTTCCAGACCAGAAGAATCACATTCCCAGCACATTTCTACTGTAGTGATCCCTTTCATCAAGTCAATTTCTTATCAATTAGCAAGAATACTAAGAGCCTACAACATCAGAGTGGTCTTCAAACCAACCACCAGCATCAGACAAGTTTAAGCATCCCCAAAATATAAGGTACCTTTCTACAAATATCGAGGAGTATATTACATTACCTGCTCCTGTGGTCTTGCCTACATAGGACAAACTTCATGGAGTTTAGAAAGCAAACAAAAAGAACATGTTGGTGATGTAAACCACAACAGAAGTATCTCTTCTGGCTTAGCACATCATTTCTGTACGTCTAACCTCATGATAGAGTAGCAAAACAGCTCCATGACATATCTGAATGACGACTACAGACATCGTTTATTCAAGGAAGCTACAATAGTGTCAATAAACAGCAGAAACCTCAACAGAAATCAGGGTGTAATTCTAAACAGTTCATGCAAAAAAACCATATCCTCTCTCTTAATCAAGCTGAACTACAGCTAGCCAGTAATCACATTACACGTTTGCAACAAACATGCATGCGTGATAATGTTTAATAATAACAATTAGTCCTCTCTGTCACGCAAACGTGTAACCTTAGCTACCAGTTGGTTTACAATGTTTTTTATGTCTTTCCATAAATGCCTTGAAAAAGCCAGACAGTCTGCTGGCGAAACTGGTAGGCTATAATATAAGTTTGTTTTTATGATCAGCATTAAATAAAATTGTATTTTAAGATCTGATAATGTTGGAGTCTTGACAAGTAACAGACTGATTTGGAGGAAAATTGTAGATAGGAAGTTAGTAATGATGTAAATTTTTCATGTAGTACTATCATATCCTGTACACCGCTTGAGGGTACATGTCAGGAATTTGATGATGATGATGATATGATTTTCTTACTTAATTGAAATTTTTTCTTCATTTTTTTTATTTTCATTGTTTATTTTTGTTTAGATTGATTGTCATTCCAAAGGTTTTGCACTCTTCATTTAAACTTTTTATTGCTTTTTCCAATTGTGCTTTAGATTCTGCAAGAATAATAATAAAATCGTCTGCATATTTAACATGGTTGATATTTCTGCCATTATTTGTACACCTTGTTCTTTAGCTATGGATTTGCACATTTCTTCGAGATAGATAGTAAATAAATTTGGGTGAGAGTGGGCAGACCTGAATGACTCAGTTTTATACTTTGAATTTGTCTGTCTTTATTTTATTAAATTTGACAGTTACAACAAAATCTTGAATTAATGGACCCCGATTCAATGGACTTGGGATTTAACATCATAATTTGACAAATAAATACAGATAATGAAATAATTGATAAAAAAAATAAATAATATGATGGTCAATCGAAAGAAATCGGCAGTGTTTATAAATTGCATCTTCGGATATAATCGTGATATTTTGTGCGTACTCATAACAGTTCGCACACACCTGCATGTGCTATTGTTCGGTAGCATAGTTTAAGTAGCTTTGCTAGTGCAAAACATGTAGTGCTGGCTGTTGCCGGAGTAATATTTAGTTAAACCATTATTAATCATTATTAATAACAATCTCTCGGGGGGGGGGACCCTGTAACCCCTAGAGAGCACGTCCCTTGGGTGGCAGATAGGGGAGCCCACCATGTGTGTGTGTATGGTGGGGTGGTCCGAATATACTGAATAAGGACTCGTGAACCAACAGGGCCATAAGGGGCAATCATCTTGATTGTAACACTCCCGTGGACCCCTAGCTAGATCTATCCTCGTCTTCTTCTACTTTGAGGAAGATCCACTTACTTTAATCTTTCCTATAAGGCCTTATCAGACCTTTTCTAATTTTATGACCCTTATGCTATTAGAGTATTCGAGGGCCATGGGCTCTTCATTTCTGCCCTTACAACTATACATCTCTATAAACCTTACTATAATTCTTCTATAATCTACTCTTTCCCTTTTCAATATACCCTATTCCTCCTATGGGTTTAAATTTGGAAGAAGGCTAGTTCAGAAGCCTTAAGGTAGCAGCCCTACCACTGAACTATTCCATCGTCAGGCTAGTCCCCTGAGATGGAGAACATAATTTACTTGTAAGCTGACAGAAAAAGATAATCAAATTGAATCTATGGAAACCGACCCTGGAATGGAAAAGGTAAAACAAAAATGGAAACGACAAAATATAATACACATAGCAAACTGGAACGTAAGAGGAATAGCATATAAAGAAATAGAATTAGACCAACTATTAAATGAAAGAAATTTTAAAATAGCAGTAATCACTGAAACAAAAAAGGAATTAAAAGAAACTATGAGAACCGAAAATTTTAATGTGATATACAGTGGAGTCGACAGAGACCAAAGAGCACAAGCAGGAGTCATGATTTGGATTCATAACTCCCTTTCAAAACAGTTAAAACATTATAAATTATGGAATGAAAGAATAATAGAAGCTAGAATAAAAATAGATAGAGGCTATTTAACAATAATTGGTTTATATGCTCCAGAAGAAGGAAGATTATTTTTATAATCAGCTACAAATTTGTTTTGTAGCTGATTATAAAAATCAACTACAAATCAAATTTGTAGTTGATTTTTATAATCAGCTACAAAACATACATAATAAAATAAATAAAAATGATTACTGATTACGTAATTTTAGCAGGAGACTTAAATGCAAGAATTTGAAACACGAAAATTAATAATAATATATGAATATATGGAGAACATACTCTAAACAGGAATGTTAAAAAATTGATTGACTTTGTAGTTTATAATAACCTAAAAATAATGAATTCCTTCTATAAACATAAAGACATACATAAATATACTTGGGCAGCAAGAGGATGGAAATCAATATTAGATTATTTTATATTAAATGAAAAGACATCAAAATTTTCACTAGATGTTAGAGTTCACAGAGGATATGAAATAAGCAGTGACCACTTCCTTGTTAAAATAAAATTAACATTACCTCCTAAATGGCTACAAGTAACAAGAACAGAAAGAAATTTTGAAACATTTGTTTATAAAACTAGACTATTGAATGACACAAATGTACAATGGCTATATGAACAAAGAATTAACCAAAATCTAGATAAAATAAAACAAAATGAAGAAATAGAAATAGAATGGCTTAATATAAAAACGATACTAAATGCAGCAACAAATGAAAGCTTAGGAAAGACCAAAAAATTCGATAAAAGGAAAAAAACTGAAGATCTGGGATGACACAATCAAAGAAATAATCAAAAAGAAAAAAGAAGCCTATCACCAATGGTTAAGCAGTAAAAGATTAGAAGACAAAATAGAATATAAAAGAATAAGAGCCATAAAGAGAAGTCAGAAAAAGACAAAGAATCATGGAATAAATTTGTTTCTAATTTAGAACATGATTTATATAAAATAAGACCGACCCAATGTATATAAGATTTTGAAACACTTAAATGCAGATACCAAAGAAAACATAAAATTAAACACTGAATTGAAATTAGAAGAATTTCAAAATTACTACACAGAATTGTGGACAGACAAATATTTTCAAAAAGACAATTGGCAAACAATTAACGAAAATGAAAAGGAAATAACTAAAGAAGAATTAGAAATCAGCCTGAAAGAAAGAAGACAACGGAAAATCACCTGGAGAAGATAAGGTAGGTTCAGAACTATATAAATATGCAGGAACAAGATTCAAAGAAAGACTTTCATTATTTTTAAATAAAATTTATTCAACTGGTATACCCCCAAGAGTGGGAAAAAAGCAATTGTGATTCCTATCTTTAAAAAAGATAACAGAAATGACCCTAAAAACTATAGAGGTATCAGTATACTAAATTCCTGTTACAAAATATATAGCAGAATCTTAAATAGTAAACTAATGAAATATTCCGAAAACTTTATTTTAGAAGTACAGAATGGATTTAAAAAAGGACGATTATGTATAGACCTGGCGTTTTGCCAAAAATTAATAATAGAGAAAACAAGAGAATACAATTTAGAAACACATATTGCATTTATTGACTTTGAAAAAGAATTTGATAAAGTTAAAAGAAACATATTATTTAACATATTAAAAGAAAGACAAATACCAAATAATATCCTAAAAGCTATCACAAGTAAATATGAAAATAATCAAATACAAATAACATTAAATCATGAGCTATCATATACGAGAGAGATAAACCAAGGTATCTGACAGGGATGTACCCTCCAAGCAACTCTTTTTAATATCTACTTAAATGAAATAACAATAAAATGGAATAAAAATTTACATCAAGGAATTAAACTTTCTCCTACAGTGAACTTAAACACTCTCCTTTTTGCCAATGACCAAATAATAATTACAAATTCTGAAGATAACTTACAGAAAGCCATTTCAGATCTAAATGAGATAGCCAAAGATTATGGTATGATAATATTAACTGAAAAATCAAAAACTATATCCTTTAAAGGACAAGATCCAGCAAGAACTAAAATAGTAATAGATAACAAGATCTTACAACAAGTGAATTCATTTAACTACCTAGGATGTATGATCATATATGAAAATGAAAAAGATATAAACATAAAAATTGCAAAATATTTCAAAATAACAGGTGTAATTAACTCTATATTTAAACCAAACCTAGTTCAAAAACAAACTAGACTAAAAGTATACAATACATTAGCCCTACCAGTCTTAATGTATGGAAGCAAAATCTGGACAATAAAACAAAAAGACAAACAAAGATTAATAACAGCATCAATGAAGTTTATGAGAAAAACTGCAGAGTACACCCTATTTGATCACAAAAGAAAAGAAGAAATTATGAAAGAATTAAACCAAGAACCAGTAATAAAAAAATTAAAAAATATAAACATAAATGGATGGAACATGTTCAAAGAATGAAAATAGAATGATTACCAAAACAAGCCTTAAAGTACAAGCCATTAGGAAAAAGAAAACCAGGACGTCCTCCTAAACTATTCCACGATGACTTTTAAGGCCGGAACAGGCCATGCTAGGCCTAAATCCTTGATACGCATGATGATGATGAATAACAGTTAATATGTTTGGGATTAAAAGAAAACGAATAAACTTGACGATATCACAGAAACTTGAGTTAATAAGCAAGTTGGAAAGTGGTGCATCTGTTTCTCATGTTTGTGAACTTTACGGGGTGAAAAAGCAAACAGTATTGGACATACACAAAAATAAAGACAAACCTACTCACAGTTTTCTTTAAAATATAGCGTTGAGAGCTCCACAAGTGGTTTGACTGTAGCAGATAAGAAACATGTGAAGTTGGCGAAGCATAAAAATTTAGAAGAAGGAGTTTACAAGTGGTTCATTCAACAGCAGTCTAATGGCATTGTTGTCCGTGGTGGTCAGCTGCTGAAAAACAGGCACAACACGTGGGGATACAATTCCAGGCAACTGATGGGCGGCTTTGGCACTTTCGTAAACGCCATGGCATTACAAAACATGCAAACATGTGGTGAAGCAATGAGTGCCGATATTGAACAAGTTCAGCCCTTCAGAAAATACATCAATGAAGTCTTTGAATCTGAGGATCTTATTTTGTCTCAAGTTTACTATGCAGATGAGACTGGCCTATTCTATAGTGCTGTTCCCAAAAATACCTTATCGAACAAACATGAAATTAGCACGCTTGGCCACAAATTAAACAAGGAGAGCATCTCAGCCCTATTTTGTGCTGATGCTGATAAGAACCATCGCCTTAAGCCAATGGTAGTCGGAAGAGCATGAAACCCTTGCGCTTTGAAGAATGTTGTGAACCATTTGCCTGTCATCTATTCCAGCTGAAGGAATGCCTGGTTTACAAGTGACAATTTTTCCGACCACTTCAATACCTGAAGTGCAAAACTACCAAGAAGAGGTCCTGAAAATGTAAAAGCTGTTTTACTTCGTCATAATGTATCAGCCCATCCTAATGCTGAGAAGTTGGGTAGTAGGAATGGAAGAATAAAATGCATCTTCATTCCTCCAAACACCACGTCTATAATACAGCCTATAGACCCCAGGGAGTCACTGTTACCTGCAAGAGATTGTATAAGAAGACATTTCTTGAAGAGGTTATGGTTGTCTTGGAGCACAAAAACGATCCCAAAGAAGATACAAGAGGAGCCAGGACACTTCTTCAAAATTTGAATGCATACAACAAGTCCACCATCTTTAATTTTGCTGTGGCTTGGAAGGAGATGAAGACTACAACATTGGCTAATGGCTGGACAAATTACTGAACAGGAGGTGAACCAGAATACAATTTCAGAGGTTTTGAAACTTCTGATTTCCGTGAAACTTTCATGCAAAGCTGGTGATAATGTCAGTGAGAATGACATTGAACAATGGCTAAACATCGATGAGGGTGACCCGGGATGCCAAATTCTCAGCCAAGAAGAGATTGCTGAAGATGTTCTACAGGGTGATCAGGAGGTTGACAACGAGGAAGAAGAAGCGGTTCCAGCTAGTCTGAAACTATCGATGGTTAGAGAATACATGGACGACATCATCTCGTTTATGTCAACTTCAGATCCAGAGCTGATTGCTTATTATGAACATTTTTGGCAATTTCAATTGTTAATTATTAAGAAACAGTATAAAAGTGGAAACAACTGAAACGATTTCTTCAAGCCCAATCCACAGTAAAATGGTAGTAAAAAGTATTTACATAAAAATGTTCTCATTAAAATATATTAATACTGTACTACTGAAAGTGTTTTTTTTTTTAAATTCTATTCCTAAGATTCGTGATTTAACGGACTTTCAATTTTACAGACAACTCTTAGCCCCTAATAGTCCGATAAATTGAGAATTTACTGTACTTTGGTATCTTTATAATAAACATTTGAGTTATGAATCTAATGTCATAGATTTTAAGATGTTTCATATTTTATTCATGTCAAAGGAATCAAATGCTTGTTCGAAGTCAATAAAATTGCAATACATATGTAAATTGTATGCCCAGACAACCAGCCAGGCTATTAACTATAAAAAAATATAGTCTACAGTAGACCTTCCAGGTCTCAAGCTTGCTTGATATTTTCCTGCTGTCTGATTCATTAAAGCCTGGATTCTATTTTGTATAATGCAATTGAAGATGTTGTAGATGTAACTTAGCAATGTTACAGGTCTGTAATTTTCATTTCGAATATTGGTATTATGGCACATATCTTCCAGTCATCTGGAATTTAACCAGTATACAGTATTGGGTTAAAAAGTGCAATCAAGAAACTGATGACCGCTATGCCACCATATTTCCACAGTTCAGTAGGAAGTTCATCATAACCAGGTGAGCTAGATAATTCATCATCATCATCAAATTCCTGACATGTACCCTGAAGGAGTGTACAGGATATGATAGAACTACATGAAAAATTAAAATCATTAGTAATTTCCTATCTACAATTTTCCTCCAAATCAGTCTGTTACTGGTCAAGAGTCCAAGATTATCAAATCTTATATTTCTATCATCTAAGGCACTTTGTACTGAATCAATCCACCTATATCTTGGACTTCCTCTGGGTTGTTCTCCTGCCAACCTGGCAGAGAACACTTGTTCTGCTAATCTTTCCTTGCCCATTCTGTTAAAGTGACCATACCACCTGAGATTAGCTCTGCTAACACATTCCTGGATGCTGACAATTTCAAGTTCTTTCCTAATATCCTCATTTTTAATATGATATTGCCATTGATGCCATCTGTTCACGCCTATAATCTTTCTCAGGACTCTCATATCTGGTTTCTCTAGTCTTTAGTCAAGTGTTTTATTTCTGACCCAGCTATCACATCCATAAGTTAAAACTGGTTTGAACACTGTCTTGCATACAGCTAATTTAGGGTTCTGACTAATTTCTCTCTTATTCCATATGAATTTATTCAATTGACTTCCTACCATACCAGCTTTGTTGATTCTGTTGACTATTTCCATATTTAATTTACCATCTTCACTAAAAATCACGCCTCTCTCTCTATGTTCACTGGGCATCTGCAGATGCCGTATGGTTACTCAGATGCTCGGTGATGTTCCACACCAGGCCTCGCCATGTAGTCCTGTTGTTTGCTTATCTGGCAGCCTCAACACTCTGAAAATCAGTCACTCCAAACACACCATCCATCCATCTCATTGATGGTCTACCCCTGCCTCTTTTTCCAGGAACTTTACCTTCTATTACTGTTCTGAGAAGTCCTCCTTCCATCCTTAGTATGTGTCCAAAATATTTTAACTTTCTTCTGTCAATATCCTTAAGGAGCCTTAAAGTTCTGCTGATCTTTTCTAACGCCCATTCATATGTACACCTTTCAGTATATGATATCCTCAGCAGCCTTCTGTAACACCACATCTCAAAAGCAGATATCCGTTTCTTATCTGACTTCTTTAGGTTTCAAGTCGCGCATCCATAAGTCGCTGTTGGAAAAACAACCACATCTAAAATCCTCAACTTTGTTCCCATGAAGATAGATCCATCCTACCAGATTTTAGATAGGTCTCTGACTGTTGTTTTAGCCATTCCTAACCTTTTTCTGACATCTTCTGAACAGCAATTCTTCACATTAATAATGGATCCCAGGTACTCAAACTTGCTGACTTCCTTAATTCTTTCCCCATTAAGATACACTTGTTTCTCAAGAGCTTCTCTGTTTGTTTTTCCTTTGAGAACCATGATCTTTGTCTTGCTAGAATTGAGTTGAAGTCCTCTGTTATTATTGATCTTGTTAACTTAGTTAAGAATTAGTCCTAGTTCTTCCACAAAGGAGTACTGTATCATCAGCGTACCTCAGATTACTGATCAATCTACTTCCTATCATAATTCCTGTCCTGAGCTCATCCAATGCTTCACGCATGATGTCCTCTGCATATATACTAAACAAGTGAGGAGAAAGTAAACATCCTTGTCTAACTCCTTTTCCAACTTGAAGCCAGTCAGTCAATCCAACACCTGTTCTTACTGTGGCTTCTTGCTCCTTATACAAGTTGACTATCAACCTGATAGTGTGTTGAGGAAAACCCATTCTTTTCATTACTTTCCCCAGTTTCACATGCTCAACACAGTCAAAAGCTTTAGAGTAGTATAAGAAACACATTACCAGAGGGAGTCTGAATTCTTTATATTTTTCTATGATCTGTCTAAGGCAAAGGATCTGATCTCTGGTGCCCCTACCTTTCCTAAAACCTGCTTGTTCCTCAGGCATCTCTGCCTCAACTTTGGCCTCAATCCTATTTAGCATGATCTTTAATAAAATTTTGCTTGCATGAGATATCAAACTAATAGTTCTATAATTCTTGCATGCCTTCATATCACCTTTCTTGTGTAGTGGTATGAAAACTGACTTCTTCCAATCTCTAGGCCATGATCCTGTCTCCCATATCATTGTAATCAATCTATGAAACACTCTTATCCCTCCATCCCCTGTGGCCTTAATTAACTCTGCTGGGATTTCATCTGCACCTGGAGCTTTATTGCTGTTGAGCTGCTTAACTGCTCTTTCAACTTCATGCCTAAATGGAGGAGGTTCCAAATCAAAAATTTCTTGGTGGGAGCACTCCACATTTTCTTTATCCACTCTGCTGTACAGTTCCTCACAGTATTCTTTCCATCTGTTTTTGATTTCCAACTCTTCTGTTAGTAATGATCTATTCCTGTCTTTGATGACATTCAATTTAGGCTTAAGCTTTTGCTTTAAGTCACGAACTAAATAAAACAACCTTTTATAATTATGCCTTCTCATCTGGAACTCTATTACTTCACATTTATTAGTATAGAACTTTTCCTTGTCCTGCTTGATGGCTCTTCTGATTTCTCTATGTAATCTCTTGTATTCTTTGGTCCCTGTGTCTCTTTGTTTTTCCAACCACCTTCTTTTGAGTAGTTCCCATGTTGAATCTGATATCCATGGGTCTCTTGGTTTTCTTATTGGGCAGAGATACGTCTTCGCTGTATCCTGTATTAACATCTTGACTCCTTCCCAAAGCATTTCTGGTGAGATTTCCTCATTGGTCTCCAAAAAATCATCCAGCCGAGTTGATGTTTCTTCTGTGAATCCACTAGGAATTACTCTAACATCCAATGGTAAATCATGCCTAAGTAGCTGAAATGTTTAACTTGTTCCACAGGTTCTCCATCCACAACGCAGTTCACATTTTCAACGATTCTGCCTATTTTCATTGTCTTTGATTGCTGACCTTCATACCATATCTATTACAACAGTTATTCAATTTATTCAGGGAATCTTGCAGACTTATAGTGGATTTATTTAG
Organism: Typopeltis vanoorti; assembly: GCF_054136105.1. NCBI lineage: Eukaryota > Metazoa > Arthropoda > Arachnida > Uropygi > Thelyphonidae > Typopeltis > Typopeltis vanoorti. The sequence continues at coordinate 4,512,156 of NC_143550.1, read as the reverse complement.
AAGTATAACATCATCCGCATAAAGCAAAGAGCTGACATTAACATCTCCAATTTCGATATCAGATTTAATACCACTTTCCTTCATAATGTAATCCATACAGATAATGAATAACAGAACGGGATAATGTACATCCTTGTCTGACACCAGATTTAACATCAAACCATCTTTTTGCACTTCCTTCAATTCTAACTGCTGACTTACAACTCAAATAAAGACTAAGTATTGCTTGATAAAATGTCCTATTGACACCATATAACTGTAGCATATTGAATAGCTTCTCTCTTTGCACCATATCATATGTCTTTTCCAGATCGACAAAACTTAAATACAGATCTTTGTTATATTCCCATGATTTTTCAACTATTCGTCGTAAAGTGAAGATCTGATCCTGACAGTCTCTATTTGATCTGAATCCAGGTGTTCTTCACCAAGCTTTTCTTCCATAATTCTTCTCAGCCGATTCTAAAGTATACTTGCATAAATCTTACCATGAACACTCAGGAAGGAAATACCTCCGTAATTCTCACATTCAGTTTTATTTCCCTTTTTATATATGAGTACTATGAGAACTCTACTCCATTCATCGGGAATTCGTTCCTCTTACGAGGCCTTCTGAACTATGCAGTGCGGACTGTATACTTTTGACCACTGTATGACTTTTATACCACCATACTTCAGCATTTCTGGTCAAATATCATCTACTCCTGCTGCCTTTCAACATTTCCAGCCTTCAATAGCTTTTTCTACTTCAAGTATGGATATGTATTCCTGACTGTATGCGTGTTTTTTTACCACTGTGCCATCACTGCTTGTTTCTTTTAGCAATTTTTCGAAGTAATTACTTCATACTTCAAGGATATCCTTTTCTGCCGTTTTCATGTCACCTTTATCATCTCTAAGTCCTTTGACAGCATAGGTTTTTGAGATGATACAGTACTCTTTCCTCCATTTCTAAGCTTCTTCAACAACATCCAGAATATTTTTCCACCTTCTTGATATTTATTTTCTATGTTCTTGCCAAAGTCCTCCCATGATTTTTGTTTAGCCAGGTTTACACAGTCTTTAGCTTTCTTACATTTGTCTCAGTATTCTTTAAGAGCACAAGCTGACTTATTTGCCAGGAACTTTTGATATGATTTCTTCTTTTCTTTCACTGCCTCTTTAACTTCCTGTGTCCACAATGAAGTTCTGATTTTTCTATCCTTGCAGACAACCACACCACATGCCTCTCTGGCTGAATCAATCCGAGTTTTATTCAAGGCTTGCCAATGAATCTCCAAGTTTTGGTACCTGTTCTCAAACTCTTTCATTTTTTTCTTCAATAACCTTGTGTATTTTAGTCTACAGTTCACATCTGAGAGCTGCTCAACTTTTATTCTCTTTAAAACTTTCTTACATGTTATTCTTTTCAATATGAAATTCAATTTTATCCTGCTCAAAACTAAACAGTGATCACTTCCAATTTCAAATCGTCTGTACACTCTGGTGTCCTGCACCAGGGAGAAAACATACTATCAACAATAACGTAGTCAATGAGACTTTTCTTATTCCTTGCCTCTTCTCTCCACCTAGATAAGTTCATTTGGTTTAATACATTTAAAATGTTTTCTTTTATTATAAATGATGCCTTTTCATTTTCTATCTGTGCTTTTCCGATCTTCTTCCATCTGGAAAAGTATCTGTAATATTCTTTCCAAACTTTTTTAATCTCTTGAATTGTTCCAGTGGTGCCTAAGGGGAAAGCTGTATAAATGAGAGGAGACCTCCACATAGCCTTTAAAAGAATGCGGAGAAACCACCAGAGCTTCTAACCTAATGTCCAATCCTCATCTTCTCGTGGTGCAGCCTGTTAGGTATCTACCTGGATACTGATGGAATAAGGATGGGCTGACAATTTGGGATTTAATCAAACAAATTGTATTCTTATTGGCATAAACCAATGAAATGATGGTACAACATGACAGAATTTCATGCCAGCTGATGAGTTGCCTGGTTAAACAAGGCTCCCGTTATTTTCCCCAGGGAACCAGGGAGAACAGCAAAAAGTCAGCTACTGGAACATATCCTAAAACACACCCAAACTCAACATCACCATAGTTCGAGATCAGTACTATCAACATAAGAAGCCTGAATGGCAACGAAATGGAGCTAGCTGAGGAATTGAATAAGTACCAGATTGACATAATAGGGGTGATTGAAACAAAAAAGACAAAAACTGCTGAGATCTTTCTGAGCAATAAATACAAAATGTTATATTCAGACAATGACAATCAAGGAAAAGAAGGAGTAGCCATAGTATTCAACACTAAATATGAAGATAATTTTATTGTATGGCAGGCAATTTCAAGTAGAGTGATGTGAGCAAATATAAGAATGGGAAACTGGACAATGAAACTTATTTGTGCATATGGCACCACAGAAGGTTCTACTAAAGTAGACGTGGAAGAATTTTTTGAGGCTTTAGAGAAAGAAACTGACACAATGAGAAATGAAAAGTTAGTTGTTGTTGGGGATATAAGTAGCAGAGTAGGAAATGATTGTCAGACATACAAAACTATTTTGGGAAAATTTGGAGAAAACAGCAAAGCTAATAACAATGGCAAATACTTGTTGGATTTCTGCTTAGGACATTGACTAGTTATTACTGACACAATGTTCCAACATAAAAATGTGCACAAATTCACACGAGGAAAAAAGGCAAGGAATAAGAAAAGTCTCATTGACTATGTTATTGTTGATAGTGATGTCTCCTCTCTGGTACAGGACTAGAGTGTACGGCGGATTTGAAATTGGAAGTGATCACAATTTAGTTTTGAGCAGAATAAAATTGAATTTCATTTTGAAAAGAAGAACATGTAAGAAAGTTTTAAAGCGAATAAAAGTTGAGCGGGTCTCAAATCTGAACTGCACACAAATGTTATTCAAGTAAAAATGAAAGAGTTTTAGAACAGGAACCAAACCTTGAAGATTCAATATCAAGCCCTGAAGAAAACATCGATTCAGCCAGAGAGGTATGTGGTGAGGTTGTCTGCAAAGATGAAAAAATCAGAACTCCGTGGTGGACACAGAAAATTAAAGAGGAAGTGATGGAAAATAATAAAGCATATCAAACGTTCCTGGCAAAGAAGGTGGCAAAATATACTGGAGGTTGTTGAAGAAGCTTAGAAATGGAGGAAAGAGTGCTGTAAAAGGAATTAGGGATCATGAAGGTGACATGAAAACAGGAGAAAAAGATATCCTTGAAGTATGGAGTAATCACTTCGAAAAATTGCTAAATGAAACAAGCAGTGACAATGCATGCAATCAGAAATACATATCCATACCCGAAGTAGAAAAAGCCATCAAAAGGCTGAATTGTAGAACGGCAACTGGTGTAGATGACATTCGATAAGAAATGCTCAAGTATGGAGGTATAAAAGTCTTACAGTGGCTGCACTGCATAGTTCAGAAAGCCTGTAAAGAAGGACGAATGCCAGATGATTGGAGCAGAGCTCTCATAGCACCCATACATAAAAAGAAAAAGAAAATTGAATGGATAATTACAGAGGTATTTCTCTACTGAGTGCTTCTGGTAAGATTTATGCAAATATACTTGAAAAACGGTTCAGAAGGATTGTGGAAGAGTAGCTTGGTTAAGTCAAAGCTGGATTCATGCAAAATAGAGACTGTCAGGATCAGATTTTCACTTTACAACAAATTGTTGATAAATAATGGTAATATAATATAAATATAAATCATGGCCCTTTAGAACACATGCAATTTACAGACAAAAAATACTAGCTGTGGTGGTGGTTGTGGACAGTAGATGGTGTTGATGTAGGTCAGTGTTTCTCAAACTTCAGATATCCATATACCCCTTCTTAAATTTTCATTATTACCAAGTACCCCTAATTAATTAATTAAAAATGAATAAATTAATTAAAATTAATTAATTCATTTAAACTATTAATTAAAATTAATAAATTAATTTAAATTATTAATTAAAAATTAAATATTTTATTTGAATTTATATGTTCATGCAAACAAAAAATATGATTTATTTTTAATAGAACAAAATTTGGAATAGGTTCCTCTTCATTTCCAATCCATGAAAATCCACATTTCAAGTAATTCATATCATAGTTACAGAGAGTTTTCATCCTCTTCCTAGTTGGTTCTCTAGAGATGTCAGACAACACACTCTCATCAATTTCATTTGATCCGGATGCAATATCAACGTTCTCTTGTTGCTTACAGCTACTTGTATTTGCTATATTGCTCTCTTTTGGGGTTTTATAAAATGAATCTTTAACCAATGATCCATACATAAGAATCTGAAAGCTAAAAAAAAATAAACCGTATTTACTTGAATATAATAACTAACTTTTTTCCCCGAAATTAAAGCTAAAAAATCGTGTTGCGAGATATGTGCAGGATTTTCGGAAACTAAAGTTTTCAGAAAAAAAATGAAATTTTTTTCAACTGACAAACTGAAAACTGAAATGCATGCAAACAATTTCTTTGTGTGCATCGTCAAAGTCATTTACTCAAATAGCGTCATCTTCTTTCCCATTATTTCAAGCAAAAATTACCAGTAATTTACATGACTTGAGATACGTAGAGCAGTGAACTGCATATGATTGCTGCGGTATTAACAAAAGATTGCACGAACAAAAGACAAATTAGCATTTCAACAGTTGAGTTGAAATGCTAATTCGCTTCAACCGAATTCCATATATCTAAAACACATTCACTACATATTTCTTAGTTTTAACACATTAACGATGGGGTAGTGTCAAGCAAAAGCATATGTTCCACGGGCAACATATGGTTTTGCTTGGTCTATAGAGCAATTTCTGTTGGGGGGGGGGGGGGAATGTAATTTATTAGTTAGTGCCGTTTTATACCGGTTGTCTCTAATTGCACTGTTTGTTGAAAAATATAATGACTCCTTTAATTATGCATAGCTGAAAATTTGCCAAGTACCCCCTAACGACCTTTCGCGTACCCCCGGGGTACACGTACCAAACTTTGAGAAACACTGATGTAGGTGATTGGTAGTAAGGTTCTGTGTAGTAGTGGAGATGGAAGTTGTACAGTAGGTGTCTTCCTGCGATGAGTCTTCAGACTCCTTGGAGATGTCATGAATAATAATAATAACAAAGATCTGTATTTAAGTTTTGTTTCTGGAAAAGGCACAGGACAAGGTACAAAGAGATTATCTATTCAAAACGCTACAGTGGTATGGTGTCAGTGGGTCATTATATCAAGCAATACTTTGTCTCTATTTGAGTTGTATGTCAGCAGTTAGAATTGAAGGAAGCACAGGAAGATGGTAAAATGTTAAATCTGGTGTCAGACAAGAATGTACATTATCTCCTCTGTTATTCATTATCTATATGGATCACATTATGAAGGAAAGTGGTATTAAATCTGATATCAATTGGACATCAGCTCTTTGCTTTAAGTGGATGATGTAATACTTCTAAATAAATCCAGTACAAGTCTGCAAGATTCCCTGACTAAATTGAATAACAGTTGCAACAAATTTGGTACGAAAATCACCAATAAGCAGAAACGTTGAAACATCAACTCAACTGCATCGTGAATGGAGAACCTATAGAGCAAGTGAAACATTTCAGCCACTTAGGCACAATTTTTATTGAAGATGGTAAATTAACCTCCCAACTGGCCATGACATCTATAAACATCCAGCTAAATCTGGATACAATTTTGTAACACCTGTTGAATAACATGGATAAGAAGTGCAATTTGGTCTCACTGTTTCATCCACCTCAGCCAATATGGAGGTTAAATATGGAAATAGACAACAGAATCAATAAAGCTGGTATGGTAGGAAGTCAAAAGAATAAATTTATATGGAATAAGTGAGAAATTAGTTAAAACACTAAATTAGCTGTATACAAAACAGTGTTCAAACCAATTTTAACTTATGGATCTGAGAGCTGGGCTAGAAGTAAAACACTTGACCAAAGACTAGAGACCACAGATATGAAAGTCCTGAGAAAGATTAGGTGTGTGAACAAATGGCATCTATGCCAATATCATATTAAAAAAGAGGATATTAGGAAAGAACTTGACATTATTAGCATCCAGGAATGTGTTAGCAGAGCTAATCTCAAGTGGTATGGTCACTTAAACAGAATGGGAGAGGATAAATTAGCAAGAAAAGTGTTCTCTGCTAGGTTGGCAGGAAAAAGACCCAGATATTGGTGGGTTGATGCAGTAAAAAAGTATCTTAGAAGATTGAAATATAAGATCTGATAATATTGGAATCTTGACAGGTAACAGATTGATTTGGAGGAAAATTGTAGCTGTACCAAGCTGATGAGAGGGTGTGTGGCGGCTACAACAAGGTCATGGCCCCCGTCGTGCCAGGCCAGCTACGTACAAGGAAATGGTGGCTCTGTGGTGGTTTAGGGGAGACTTCTGATGTGACACATTAGGTCCCTTAAGTGTGCCTGGTAGTGATCCTTAAACACTATGAGCTACCAGAATGTGCTGGCTGATCACCTACACACGTTTGTGGCCTTCGTACATCCTGCAGGACAATGTGCCACCCCCACCAGGCTGCAACATTGGTGGCATCGCTTGCGGAACACTCCTCAACTTGGGGGCCAGCAGTTCGGGCCTATCTGCTGGCCCCCAAGTTCCCACGATTTAAATCTGATCGAATCTCCCTGAGATGCTGTAGAGTGAGACATCAGATTCACATATCTGGGAATGAAATCTAAGGCACAGTTGTGGACAATGCTGCAACAGGCATGGTTGGAATCCAGCATCTGGTAGATTAAATGCCTCAGAGAGTCCAGGCTGTTATTCGTGCTAGAGGAGGACAGACACACTATTAGGAATGTATCTCTAATATTTTGTCCATTGAGCATAGTTTATGCCCATGACAGAAGAGCTGCTAATGCAGCTATTCTACAGCAAAGCACACAATTGAAATGCACGAAGAAGAGGAGTTAAGGCTTAACGCTTTGGCCAGGAACCAATTTGTAGGACATCTTACTTTGCTTTCAAGTCTCATAAAGGAAGGAAATTTGGACAGCCTATATCGGATTCTTGACTCTGCCTGACCAAGGATAAGAATGGAAAAAAGAAAACATTTTCAAAATGGCAACTTGGAAGGTAGAGGGAATTGGACACAAGGATAGTGAAGTCAAGTCAATTGGACCAAATACTATCACACAAAAAAAAAGATAAAAATTGCAGCTATAACAGAAACTAAGAGGAAGCAAAAAGGAACCAAATTTACATCAAACTACATCCAAATTTATTTTGGTGTTCCTAGAGAAGAAAGAGCCCACTGTGGAATAATGCTTATGCTCCATAATTCTAAAACAATATAGGAAATTACATATATCATCACAATGAAAGAATATTACAGGCTCGAATACAGCTAAATCAAAAACACCTAACAATTATTGCAGTTTATGCCCCTATTGAAGGCAATGAGGAAGAAAGTAATGAATTCTAGAATATGCTACAAGATGTGTGGAACAAGGTAGATAAAAATGATAACATACTTGGAGACCTTAATGCCAGAATTGGAGACATCCCTATTTCTGATTGTGTAGGAAACTATGGAGAACATGTATACAATAGCAACGGAAAAAAATTAATTGATTTCTCAGTATTTAAGAGTTTAAAAATCACAAAATTCATTCTTTAAGCATAAAGACTGCCATAAATATACTTGGTCAGTACATGGTTCGCAGACAATTATAGATTATGTAATAGCTAATAAAAAATTCATGAAACGGAATTAGAAAATGGGATGATCAAATTTCCCAAATTATTGAAGACAAAAGGAATGCTTTTAAAAAATACTTATCAACAAAATCTCAAAATGACTATATAGAATACAAGAGAAAGAGAGCAAATGCTAAACTGTAAGAAAAAAACACAGAGTCCTGGGACAACTCTGTCTCTCAACTTGAAACAGATATTATATGCCCACAGTCCAACACTTTTATAATATTAAATAATTTAAATAGAAATCTAAGAGAAAATGCACATCTTTCACCCATCAATCAGAATACCTGGATAAGTTATTATAAAAACCTTTGGACTCATAATAAAGATTTTGAAACAATAAACTTAGAAAATGAGACACTCTTGGATCTTATATCAATAGACGAGTTAGAAACCAATCTAGAAAGTTGTAAAGTAAAAATCATAAAACAGCAGGTGAAGATGGGCTAAATACTAAATTAATCAAATATGAAGGGCCAAAACCTCAAAATTCATTTTCTTAAACTAATAAATAAAATATGGAATGGTATTTGCTGTTTTAAGGTACTTAAAACAGCAAATTTGGTAAATTAACCTCCCAACTGGCCATGACATCTATAAACATCCAGCTAAATCTGGATACAATTTTGTAACACCTGTTGAATAACATGGATAAGAAGTGCAATGTGACATAAGACTGAATGATATATGCACGTAAACACAAGAAAGATATTTAATTAACCAAATATTTCGGTCTGGAAATAGCAGACCATCCTCAGTGGTATTACAAGAATAGTTTTAAAAAAAATATACAAGCTAGAATACTAACAATAGATTGTTAAAAATAGAACACGCCGCGTAATGTTATATCACCAAGTATGAAACGGAATATTTTGAAGTAGAGACATGATTGAAAAAAAAAAAAAAAATTTAATGAGTAATCGTGATTAGACTTTCCCAGATTTTTGATATAGATATACAGTCATTACGATTCAGGTTGGGATGATGGAGTAAGGCCTCCACGCTTTCCTTGAACAAACGTTCAAACCTATAACGGGATTTTTTGCAAGAGGCGAGTCCTGGACCAAAAGATGCTGTGGTCGGTTTCAATCCCTTGTTGAGCCAATCCAGACATTTCAGGTTTGTTGTAAAGAATGGAGGATTGATGTTCTTGGATTCTTTTTTCAAGAGAACGTCCAGAGAACAAATTGTCTTCTCATTTTCCTTCTCCTAAAGACAACTCAACTTTATCTCTTCCTGGAGTTTATCAAATTCCTTGCAACTGTGATCTTTCCTATTTTGGACAGACTGGACGTTCTCTTGAAAAAAGAATCCAAGAACATCAATCCTCCATTCTTCACAACAAACCTGAAAAGTCTGGATTGGCTCAACACGGGATTGAAACAGACCACAGCATCTTTTGGTCCAGGACTCGCCTCTTACATAGATCCTGTTATAGGTTCGAACGTTTTTCAAGGAAAGCGTGGAGGCCTTACTCCATCGTCCCAACCTGAATCGTAATGACTGTATATCTATATCAAAAATCTCGGAACATCTAATCAAGATTACTCATTTTATTTTACTTTTTTTTTTTTTTTTCAATCATGTCTCTACTTCAAAATGTTCCGTTTTATACTTAATACTTAGTGATATAACATCACGCAGCATGTTCTATTTTTAGCGATCTATTGTTAGTATTCTAGCTTGTATATATTTTTTAAAACTATTCTTGTAATGCCACTGAGGATGGTCTGCTATTTCCAGACCAAAATATTTGGTTAGATATCTTTCTTGTGTTTACGTGCATATATCATTCAATATGGAATGGTGAACCACCACCACCAAAAGACTGGCAAAAGGCAATAGTCATTCCTATACACAAGAAGGGTGATATTATTAATTTTGAAAATTATAGTCTCCTAAAATTATAGAGTTTAGTCTTCTAAACTCTGGATATAAAATCATCATCATCATCATCATCATCATCAAATTCCTGCCATGTACCCTCAAGGGGTGTACAGGATATGACAGTACTACATGAAAAAATTACATCATTACTAACTTCCTATCTACAATTTTCCTCCAAATCAGTCTGTTACTTGTCAAGACTCCAACATTATCAGATCTTATATTTCTATCATCTAAGGCACTTTGTACCGTATCAATCCACCTATATCTTGGTCTTCCTCTGGGTCGTTTTCCTGCCAACCTGGCAGAGAACACTTGTTTTGCTAATCTTTCCTCTCCCATTCTATTTAAGTGACCATACCATCTGAGATTAGCTCTGCTAATGCATTCCTGGATGCTGACAATGTCAAGTTCTTTCCTAATATCCTCATTTTTAATATGATATTGCCATTGATGCCATCTGTTCACGCCTCTAATCTTTCTCAGGACTCTCATATCTGCGGTCTCTAGTCTTTGGTCAAGTGTTTTACTTCTGACCCAGCTCTCAGATCCATAAGTTAAAATTGGTTTGAACACAGTCTTGTATACAGCTAATTTAGTGTTCCGACTAATTTCTCTCTTATTCCATATGAATTTATTCAATTGACTTCCCACGATACCAGCTTTGCTGATTCTGTTGTCTATTTCTATATTTAGTTTACCATCTTCAGTAAAAATTGTGCCTAAGTAGCTGAAATGTTTTACTTGTTCCACAGGTTCTCCATTCACAACACAGTTGACATTTTCAATGATTCTGCCTATTTTCATTGTCTTTGTCTTTTTATTGCTGACCTTCATACCATATCTATTACAACAGCTATTCAATTTAGTCAGAGAATCTTGCAGACTTGTAGCGGATTTATTTAGAAGTATAACATCATCCGCATAAAGCAAAGAGCTGACATTAACATCTCCAATTTTGATATCAGGTTTAATACCACATTCCTTCATAATGTGATCCATATAGATAATGAATAACAGAGGGGATAATGTACATCCTTGTCTCACACCAGATTTAACATTAAACCATCTTCCTGAACTTCCTTCAATTCTAACTGCTGACTCACAACTCAAATAAAGACTAAGTATTGCTTGATATAATGCCCCATTGACACCATATAACTGCAGCGTATTGAATAGCTTCTCTCTTGGCACCTTGTCATATGCCTTTTCCAAATCGACAAAACTTAAATACAGATCTTTGTTATATTTCCATGCTTTCTCGACTATTTGTCGTAAAGTGAAGATCTGATCTTGACAGCCTCTATTTGGCCTGAATCCAGCTTGTTCTTCACCAAGCTTTTCTTCCACAATTCTTCTCAACCGTTTCTCAAGTATACTTGCATAGATCTTGCCGGGAACACTCAGTAGGGAAATACCTCTGTAATTCTCACATTCAGTCTTATTTCCCTTTTTATATATGGGTACTATGAGAGCTTTACTCCAATCATCGGGAATTCGTCCCTCTGTCCAGGCTTTCTGAACAATGCAGTGCAGCCACTGTAAGACTCTTATACCACCATACTTCAGCATTTCTGGTCGAATATCATCTACTCCTGCTGCCTTTCCACATTTCAAGCCTTTGATGACTTTTTCTACTTCAAGTATGGATATGTATTCCTGACTGCATGCCTGGTCAGTGTTTTTTACCACTGTGCTGTCATCACTGCTTGTTTCATTTAGCAGTTTTTCAAATTAATTACTCCATACTTCAAGGATATCTTTTTCTCCTGTTTTCATTTCACCTTTATCATCTCTAATTCCTTTTACAGCACACTTTCCTCCATTCCTAAGCTTCTTCAACAACCTCCAGAATATTTTGCCACCTTCTTGATATTTATTTTCTATATTCTTGCCAAAGTCCTCCCATGACTTTTGTTTAGCCAGTTTTACACACTGTTTAGCTTTCTTACATTTGTCTCTGTATTCTGTAAGAGTAAAAGCTGACTTATTTGCCAGGAACTTTTGATATGCTTTCTTCTTTTCCTTCACTGCCTCTTTAACTTCCTGTGTCCACCAGGGAGTTCTGATTTTTTTATCCTTGCACACAACCTCACCACATGCCTCTCTGGCAGAATCAATCAATGTTTCCTTCAGAGTTTGCCACTGAATCTCCAAGGTTTGATTCCTGTTCTCAAACTCTTTCATTTTCTTTTCAATAATATTTCTGTATTTTAGTCTACAGTTCACATCTGAGAGCTGCTCAACTTTTATTCGCTTTAAAACTTTCTTACATGTTATTCTTTTCAATATGAAATTCAATTTTATCCTGCTCAAGACTAAATAGTGATCACTTCCAATTTCAAATCCTCTGTACACTCTGGTGTCCTGCACCAGGGAGAAAACATCACTATCAACAATAACATAGTCAATGAGACTTTTCTTATTCCTAGTCTCTTCTCTCCATGTGAATTTGTGCACATTTTTATGTTGGAACATGGTGTTAGTAATAACCAGTCCATGTCCTGAGCAGAAATCCAACAGATATTTGCCATTATTATTAGCTTTGCTCTTTTCTCCAAATTTTCCCAAAATATTTTTGTATGTCTCACAGTCATTTCCTACTCTACTATTTAGATCCCCAACAAGGACCAACTTTTCCTTTTTCATTGTGTCAGTTGCTTTTTCTAAAGCCTCAAAAAATTCCTCTACTTCTACCTTAGTAGAACCTTCTGTGGGACCATAGGCACAAATAAGTCTCATTGTCCAGTTCCCCATTCTCATATTTGCCCACATTACTCTACTTGAGACTGACTGCCATTCAAGAAGATTAGCCTCGTATTTTGTGTTGAATACTATGGCTACTCCTTCTTTTCCTTGATTGTCATTGCCTGAATATAACATTTTGTATTTATTGCTCAGAAAGATCTCACCAGTTTTGGTCTTTTTTGTTTCAGTCACCCCTATTATGTCGATCTGGTACTTATCTAATTCCTCAGCTAGCTCCATTTCTTTGCCATTCAGGCTTCTTACGTTGATAGTACCGATCTTTAACTCTGGTGATGTTGAGTTGGGGTTTGTTTTCATATTTGTTCCAGTAGCTGACTTTTCGCTGTTCGCCCTGGTTCCCTGGCGAAAACAACGGGGGCCTTGTTTAACCGGGCGACGCCCCAGCCGGCATGAAATTTTGTCATGTTGTACCATCATTTTTTATTTTGATTTAACCAATAAGAATACAATTTGGTCGGCTAAATCCCAAATTGCCAGCCCATCCTCGTTCGTTCAGTATCAAAGTAGATACCCAACAGGGTGCACCACGAGAAGGTGAGGATTGGACATTAGGTCAGAAGCCCTGGTCGGTTCTCCGCATTCCTTTAAAGGCTATGTGGAGGTCTCCTCTCAGTTATACAGCTTTGACCCTTAAGCACCCCTGGATATAAAATCTATAGTGAAATTCTGAAAAATAGACTGTCCCAATTCTATGAAGATAAGATAGGAGAAGAGCAGAATGGATTCAGGAGAGGTCGCTCTTGTGCAGATGGATACTTTACCTTAAAAATTTTATTGGAAAACATGAAGAATACAATGTGGAAACCCATATTGCTTTTATTGCTTATTCTAAGGCGTTTGACAGAGTTAACTGAAATAAACTTTTTTTTTGAAATATTAATAAATGATAGAGTTCCTCATCACCTAATTAAAGCGATCCATGATACATATACAGACAACATGATTGCAGTCAAAGTTAATGGAAGAATCTCTGACTGGGAACCTATAAACAGGGGAATAAGGCAAGGCTGTAGCCTATCACCAATTCTCTTCACAATCTATATGAATTCTATAGTAAGACATTGGAGGCTCACAGTACATGGTTATATCCCAATTAACAAATGCACTAATATAGACACAATGATCAGGCTATACTTGCAACCTCTGAAACTGATCTGCAGTACTCTATCCATCATCTCAATCTAATAATAAAAAAATTTAATATGGAAATTTCAAAAGAGAAGACAAAGGTACTTGCCTTTAAGGGAAGAAAACAAATAAATAAAATCTGTTTAGGCAATACGATTATTGAACAAGTCAACTCTTTCAAATACCTTGGATATCACCTAACCTACAGCGAAGAAAAAGACATAGAAATGAAAATTACACAAATTTCAATAGAGTTTTAAATATTATAAATCAAGTTTTTAAACCTTCAAAGGTACAAAGATATACTCAGATTAGAGCTTATAAAACATTAGCAAGACCAGTGCTGACTTATGGAAGTGAGGCATGGACAATCAAAAAAAGGAGACGAGAGAAGAATAACTGCAGCAGAAATGAGATTTATGAGGAGAACCGCATGATACACCTTGTAAGTTCATAAAAGAAATGAATAAACAACCAATAATAGAATATATCCACAATTATAGATGGAAATGGAAAAAGCACATTCAAAGAATAGGCAACAGTAGAATCGTCAAACAAATCCTTGAATACAAACCCGTGGGGAAGAGATCAGTTGGAAGACAATATAAAAGATGGAACGAGACTGTAACAGGCCCCGAGGCATAATACAAAATAGGAAGATGATGCGATCCTCATAAATAGTGTTCTTCCTTAGGTTTTGGATGCTAGTATATAATATCAAACAAATGCATTTTACTTTAAGGCTAACAACTATACATCTATTGTGATCTAGGTCTGAAGAAAGGTGGAAGACATATCATCAAGCCCTTTCTTTTCTGGCTCATGTTATAGACCACTCTGGTGGTAGTTCAACTTATTTATGTGTAAAAAGGATATAAATCTATCATATATTAATATCAGGGTAAGATAAGGATTGGATGATGAAGAATTCTGCTTAAAATAGACCAAACATGAAACTTTTTCAAGTTTCATGTTTTTATTTATATAAGGTTTTGGTCTTACACAAGTTGACGAGATTCAATTATCAACTGATAGCATTCATATGTGCCCATGTTACAGTGAGGTTTGAACTTGTTTGTTGCAGAGTGAAGACACTATCCACACACAGTCAGCCAAGAAAGCAAATAAGAGTGGATCTGGAATTCCTTTTGACATTGTCCTATCAAGCTGAAGCCTATTTAATAGCAATTAAGTTTGTTGCAGGATATCTGTGATAATCTCCAAAAAAAACTGTTTTGATTACTTTCTTTGCTGTCTTGCAATTTAGAGTTACAAATGACTGTGAAATGTAAAAAATAACTGTGTCCATTTTTGGAAATGAAGTTGCAGCTGCTTGTATTATATTATGTTCTTTAATTCACTGTTTCAAGGACAGATGAACTATGGTCAAAACAAATTCTGTTGTGCTGTACTCCAGTCAGTACAATCAATTTTTCATGATGATATCCATAAGGAAATATATGGCTACCTATGTCAAAGAAAACTTATTGTAGCAGATTTAAATAAATCATTACAATAATAATCACTTCCATACAGCAACCCCTGCCTTGATTTCAAAAGCTTTGTAAATAAAAGTTAGTTACCAGACACATGAATTCAGATGAGGATTTTCATCCTGAATAACAAGCAAACTGGCTAGAGAATATATCATTATTATTACATGACACCTCCAGGGAGTCCAAAGACTCATCAAGGGAGGATACAGCTCTTTGTCTCCATCAACTACAATGAACCACAACTACCATCATCTACATCAACGCCATCTACTGCCCACTACTTGTATTTTTAAAGACAATCACAAACATCCATGCCCACAGCAGGATTTGAACCAGCGGTCTTTTGGCTGGAGAGTGGATATGCTAACCACTTGGCCAACCAGGCCGGCAATTAATCTAGACAAGAAGGTATTGCTTCCAGTGTTTAAGAGAGAGGTTACTGTTGTTCAAGTTCATAATGGACCACCTTTCATTGATGGTATTAAAGTGTTATTTGTAACAATACTTGAATAGGCAACAGATATTAATATACTCAATGTAATAAAACTGCTTTATCATTGGATCAATCCATAAATTTCCCAAGCTGTTTAATAGAACAGAATGATGAATATTACCTTAGAATGTACCAACTTTCTATGATTCTGAATTGCCTCCTCTTGATACTTTAGCACTGTTAGCAAGTCAGTGATCACAGGAATAAATTTCTCAGAGATAAACAGAGATTGTGTTGTAAGTGCAGATTCCTAAAACAAAAATATGTGGCAATAACTATATTAAGTCAAATTCTTTCTATAATTTTTAAATATTAATCTTTACATATGTAGTAAACTTTATAGTGAAATAATAAATCTGAAAAATAAAGAGTATTTGAAATATGTTGGAAACAGATTTCAGATGCTCTTTAGTTTTTAGGTTTATCATTGAAGAATGTATTTAGCTAATTCAAGAATGTACAAACAGGATTAATCTCAAGTCATGATTATTTAAATATAATGGAAGATGAA
Source organism: Typopeltis vanoorti (assembly GCF_054136105.1). Lineage (NCBI taxonomy): Eukaryota > Metazoa > Arthropoda > Arachnida > Uropygi > Thelyphonidae > Typopeltis > Typopeltis vanoorti. Next base: position 4,496,114 of record NC_143550.1, on the reverse strand, counting down.
AGATTTAAAAGTGGATTGATATCGACAAAATTTCTTAATAAAGAGCTAAAGGCAGCTCAATTAGAGACATAAGAAATACTGAATTACAATTTGTAATTGTTAATAAAAACAATGAAATTCTGATTGTCTTGGGTGGAACATCCTTAAATATCCTTGGAGGACAATTTAGTCAGGGAATCTTGCAGACTTGTAGCAGATTTATTTAGAAGTATAACGACGGATGGACATTATTATTTTCATGTGTGTCTACCCTAACTGGACTCAAGTCTAATCAAGCATAATCCTTTTTATCCGTTTACATAATCTTTTTATCTGCAAATATCTGACTGCTTTCGGCTCTGCCAGCACCAAAATTTCCCCTATTGGTGACATTTTGGTACTAAATCTTTTTTTCACGGAATTCATCTCTCCATGCCTTCGAAAGTCTCAATATAAAATGTGGTCTCATTCCGTGTATGTATTAGTTTTAGCTACAGATACCTCCAAAGAAGAAAAGTTAATTTAAGGCCACCCTGTACATTGAATTTTGTAAACTTCTGGGTGGGCCAGGTATGGAAGAGGATCTTTGGAAGAGCTAAGTAAATTTCTTAATTTTGTTGGGGATTTGAAGGTAGTTGTAATGTTGTATTTAAATCATGTTCTATCTATTTTTTTCTGAAATGCTCCTAATGTAGGGTATGGTTATGACATTCTTGTAATCTTTTTTTATTTTCAATAACATTTTTATGGAAGATCTTGTGAACTGTTTTTTTTTATTGTAGCCATTTTTTTTTTTTTTTTTACAAATGTTTAGTTAATGATTTCAAATTCTTGGTTCAGAGCTTGTTCATTGGAACAAATTGTTAGGACTTTGTGTTTGAGGGTGCTGATGACTCCTAGTTTTTGTGTTGAATGGTGATATGAATTTTTATTGGCATGTGTGTGTATCTTTGCAGTAGACTGTTAAGGAGAGACAGCCTGAGGGGAAGACGTGTGACGAACGTGTCTAGAAAAGGAAGAGAGTTGTTGTATTGTGTTGTTTGTTCAGGCGGCTTAGGAATGTATTTAATGTTTTGTGGTTGTGGGGGTAAATGGCAAAAAAAGTATCAACATATCTGAGGAAGCTTTGGACTTTAGGCTGGACGAATCTAGAGCTCATTGCTCGAAGTCTTCCATGTAAAAGTTGGCTATTGGGAAGGAAAGTGGTGAGCCCGTGGCTGTACCTTCTTTTTTTTTTTTGTGGGTAAGAATTATTTTGCCACACGAAATACCCAAAGCAGAGTACATGGGTAAAGAGGGCCATGATGTCAGGTGGAGATATGTTCTGTAAAATAAGAATAGTATCGTTGATTGGGATATATGTGAAAAGGACAATTATGTCAAAGCTGACTAATGCATTTTTGTTTTTGAGTGTGATGTTTCTAATTTTGTTTATGAAGTAATGTGTATTTTTTTATGTAGGAAGGGGAGTGACTTACGAACTCACTGAGTGTAGCTGCCAATTTCTTGGCTAAGTGATAATTAGTGCTGTCGAAAGGGGACAACACAGTTCCTTCCATTACCTAATGAAGACAGAAGTGGCAAATTAGAGACCAATTAGTATCTCAAGGTAGTGGAAAAGTTGATTAGGTAGAATAAATTAAAGATAATAAGAAATTATATACTTGGTTTAATCCTTTATCCAAGTGTAAACAAACAAGTTTGCACCTGAACTATTTTCAGGACTGGGGCAACTCATATAAAGAAGATAATGACTTCACATCACTTGCTTTAGTATCCCATAATGCAAAGCACATCTTGCAGGCATGTATAATGCTATGCATTATGGGAAGGGTCACTACCCTTCCCATAATGATATTTTGGTTTTTGGCAAGAGAAATACTTTGGTTTTCTTTCGTTTGTTTTTCACTTCAATTTTATTTTACTGGCACTAGCGGTGGTTTTGTCCCCACCAACACCGTTTTTTTTTTTTTTTTTGCATAAATATTAAGATTTTTGGTAGTGCAGTTAATATCTGCGTTACTTTTGGTGGTATCATGGCCGCCATTTATAGTAGCTCAAATAAAGTATTTGCTGGTGGTGTAGAATTATTTCAATATCACGAGATTATTTAATTCTCAGTCTTACAACTGAAAGGTTGTTTTTTTCTCTTACAATCAAATGCAGAGATTATAGTCTTTTTTCCCATCTGAGATAATGGTACCAATTCCTACAAGGATGCAAACTCTAGGAATTGAAATTCCTGGATGCGAAGAAGTGAGACGGGTAACTAAGGTTCTAAAAGAGATAGTTGGCGCAAATAATATTTATTCTTTCATCCCTTATGCCAGAGGGAAATATTTAATTGTAGTTAAAGATGTGGAAACAAGAGAAACTATTACAGGTTTTACTTTTGAAGGCACAGTTATTCCTGTAATGGTCAGGAGCCAGGTAAAAACAGTAAAAATCAAAAGATTTCTGATGGAATATATAGAGAACAGTAATGAAATTCTTATACAGACATTTTCCAAATGTGGTAGGATTAGTAATATGTGAAAGGGTTTATCAAGTGAAGATCCAAATTGGTTTTTGGTGATGCCACCTTCAACAATGGACATGAAGACGCCCGTACCAAATTTTGTCAACATCAGTACAAGCTGAGTTATGGTAAACTATCCCGGAGTACAATGCCAAGACCTGTGTTGTGGTTCATACAATCACTTGGGTGGTAACTGCTTCAAATCTAAACGTTTGAACAGCATGGAGATCAGAGATATTGCTAATCAGTTCCTCAAACCCTGTCAGAAATGCAAAAGTTGTGAACATTTTGCTGAAAGAGTGGGAGCACCAGTTAGAACACCGTATATATTAGAGAGGTATAATGAAGAGTTCCCGGATCTTCCAATTCAGTCTAGTAAAGACAGCACTTTTAAACAAACTACACTTAGTAAATTCACAAAAAGTGTGTGACCAAATCAGCTAGAAATTAGCTCCAAAATTCCAAATCTGCAGGAGCAACTTTCCCAGTCAATTACTGATGGAACATCAGTTGAAATTACCAATAATGAACCTAGTATGACAACTGAACAGGTATAAAACAAAATGTAAAAACATGCAACTGTTCTACAATGAGAAACTGGAGAAGAAACAGGAAAGCAAGTAAGACCAGTGAAAGAACTTAATTATCGGAGATTGAATCTGTGACATCTGTTACCGATTGGAAACAGTAGAGAGTGCATTCTACAACTGCCCTCTTGCCCTGCGTATTTGGAACAGATTATGTAATGTGTTGGACATTCCATTACTTACAACAGAACAGGTTTTTTTTTTTTTTTTTTGCAATGCCCACCATCTGTCTGCAATGGAAAGAGAATTTTGATTTTTGTAATTAATGAATTAAATACCATTTATGGAAGGTCAGAAAGAAACATGGATTTGAAAATCAGCAATATGACATCCAAATGCTTTATAATATTGTATTGTGGAAATTTTATTGTTCAGTCAGACGATTTTTGCATTTAGAAAGAAGCATTCTATGAGACATGAAATTTATAACCAGATAGTGTAGACCACCCACATTATGTAGTATTCACCAGGAGGAGGTAAAATTCTGTCTATTCTTACTAGGGGAGGTTTTTTAAATAGTTCCATCCTCTTAATTCAATGTGGTCTTATAGTCAATTGCAGGGCTGACTGGAGAGCAATCCCAGGCAGAGAAGGCCAACTCAAGGAAGTTAACCCAGATAGGGCTAACCATCTGGGTATCATCTTTGCTCTTTAGTTTCCATTGGTCTTTTGGTTGTTCATCTATATGAGATAGGTGAAAACTGATAGCCTTTGGTTGTAAGATGTTATAAAAGAGCTGAGGCCTTTTCTCTATCTCTCATGCTATCTATCTGTCTTTTCTTTCTCCTAATACTATCTGGCTCTCTTGTACCCTGATACTAACTACTCTAAGCCTATGATGAGCAACCGTTTACTTTTTCACCTTAATAAAAGACAGCAAAGTTTGGTCGATTAGTAGAGCCTCTGCTACTATGGCTCAAGCAAAAAAGTTAAGCAAATTCGAGCGGGGTTAGTAGTTTGAAGGGATTAATCTTTCGATGCTGTTGGCACACTTTCCCTCAATGAGTCTTTGGACTCCCTGGAGGTGTCACATAATAATAATAAAGGTTGAAACCAGTCTGGGTAGTGACCCTTCCCATAACGCATGTCCACAAGAGATGTGGTTTGCATTATAAGTTACTATGGCAAGTGATATGGTCATTAGCTTCTTTATACGAGTTGCCACGGTCCTGAAAATAGTTCAGGTGCAAACTTGTTTACTTACACTTGGATAAAGGATTAAACCAAGTATATAATTTCTTGGTATCTTTAATTATTGGTAGCATTACCATCAGCTTTTGTAATCATGATGTCTGCTATTTTTTAAGGATTTAATGGCCAATTTTTCAGCTTTGGATGGATTGCACCTTAGTTGTTTGTTAGAGTTTAATATGTATGATGTTTCCATTTGTATTTTATTGGTATAAGAATTCTAATAGGAAATGAGCTGACTTCTGCAAAACTGAATTCTGCTAATCAGGAAATGGCAGACCAGTCAGCTTGCTCTTTCCACTTGGGAGCTGTGATCTAGTACATGGATGTCCATGTAGAAAAGTGGATATCACATGAAAGTGATCACTCCAAATAAGTTGTCGTCAGTCTCCCAGTTAAACAGTGGGAAAAGGGAGAGTGAACAGACAGTAAATTTGAAGGCAGTGAATATTTGGGTACACATGGTACACATATAGAGGAGAGTTTCTTCTATTAACACGAAAAAACACAAGGGATAAATAATACTATTAATTAAAGGCCATATATTTCAGCCTCAATATCAATATCACAGCCCATCATTCAGTGGCGACAATTTTAATTACGTTCAACAACTTTTATCTGATGTTTATTCAGGTGCTACCCTGCTACCCCAGAGTATTGTGTTCATTTAATTCACCCCCATTAAAAGATGGATGCAACATACTGTTATTATACTTTTGAATGTAGAAGCAGTTACAAATCGTAACTGCTTCTACACTGGTGTTAAGTTGAATTTGCTGGAATGGGATATGCTTGACCACAAGGATGGAGACTTCTCCACGAACAGGATCACCCTCTGTTCATGGAAGCAGTCCTGCAATACAAAGCACTTGGTGCTTCAGTGGTGAGCTATGGAAATTTTAACAAAGGGCTCACATAGTCGAGCAAAAAAAAAAAAAAAAACTAACTTAGCCCCTTATAATACTTATATTGCAACTTTGTAGAGCTTCTGACTGATATGATAATTCCTGTAGGATATCAATCATTAATGCTAGATCTTTCAAAAATTCCAAATTGAGAAGTTCTGTTTAAAAAGCCCTTGTATTGTTACATCCTGATAACCAAGAATATAAAAATTTCAGTTATCATGGTGTAACAGGAAAATAAAAATATAAAGTCCTATGTAAGTTGCTAATACAAACTATTTAAAAACAGAAAATATGCTTGCATTCAAGTAAAATAATTATAGCAGAAATTGTTTATTTAACTAAATAATAAAGATGGGAATTTAATTACGAAAAAAAAAAAGGATATGGAAAAAAATAGGTTAAGTAAGACAAAGAAGATTAGTGATAAGAATTTGTGTGAGAGGCTAGTTTAACACTTGAAAAGAGGAGATCAAAATATTCAAGTAAATTCTAAAAAGGGGATTAATTTAGTACAGAGGCTAGCTTAAAACAAATGACGATCGCTCAAGGTCAATTCCCGAAGTGAGACGACATCACATGAGAGTCGCGTGCAAGGAACTGTAGCATGTTTTGGGCAGAAAAACACAACTTTAATTGGTGAGTGAGATCGACTCCAATGGGGGAGAAAGAAAAGAAATTGAAGAAGGTGCCGATAAGGCCATGCAGATAAAAGAGTTAGGACCCCCCCCCCCCACACACACAGGGCTTTTTTTCCTCAGTTTCTTCATGAAATTTTCGTATAGGTAACACAGGTTTTCCTGAGTGACGGCGTAAGAGTTATCTCCGTCCGATACAACAAAGTGTGCGGGAATTCGATCCCGTATTCCTATTGCAAGAGACGAGGAAAGCCGTATAGTTACAAGAAGGAAGGAATTGTCTATGTATCTCATCATCCAGTACTCATATCGAGGGAAAGAAAATACATACAGAAGTCCGTGCCCATGTGATGAGTTCCATAGTGATAGAATAGAAGATCCTGTGTGTGTGTCCTTAATTCAAGCACGAAAGGTATAGATCGTGAAAACCAGGGTTAGTCCTAGAAAGGTACTGTAAAATATCAATTGAAATCGCATATAGTTGCAATCATTGTTAATTACTGGACAGTCGAAGATATACTAGGACTTTAGCACAAATCAGAGTAGAGTGAGAGTAAACTAGTTTATATTATTTGATAAGCATTCATGTGCTAGAGATTTATGTATGCGGATGGTATCTCATATGAGAGTGTCTTAAAGGTCAAATGTATGTATGGGTATAGCGAAAGGATAGTTTAACCTATATTGTTTTGTTCTGTAAGTTAGATAAGGTAAATTGAAAATAAACATTAATGTCCATGGTATTATAGCAATATAGAACATTCTGACTAGTATAAGGTTAAGTAAAGTGTTAATTTGTTCCAGGATTATATGTGTATATTTATATGTATAAAGTCTGTTATGACGCCATGATCGCAAATTCCTATATAGGATTTTGCCCTAATGCTTGTATTTTGCTTGTGTAATTTTGTAATTTATATTCTTAGTATTGAATTGTTTTATATAACAGAAATTGAATTGTACCATGTTTGAGATTTTAAATAAACTTTTGTTCATTAATAATACAGTTGTCTGAAATTGCTGCCTAATGCACCACTTGAAAAATGCATGAACCTAATCACGTGGGAAATTAATGTGTTAAGTTACGAGATAGAGGGTCACGACAGCTTAATAGTTTCATGCTCAGACATGTTTTTGTATTTTGCTCCTTGTTTTCGAATTATATAGTTTAAGATATATTTTCGAATTTCGAAATTATATCTTAAACTAAATGTCCTGAAAGGCGCAGTATAATATAAATATTAGGGACACTAAGGGGAGAAAAAGCTTAAATCTTTGAATTTTGTAATATCTCGTGCATAGTTAAGTTTTCATTAAAGAAAATATAGAGATTCACTTGAAAGGAGAAAAGGAAAGTTTAATAATCGTAAATAGGGATGCAACAATATTCATCATTCGAAGCAAAATGCTTGCATAAAGCTGGGTAATTTCTCCATAAAGCAAGAACAGTTTGTAAACTGCAAGTTGCCCATCGTGGTCCAAACACACGGACAATCTTTAAAATTTCCATACCAAGGTATTTTGAAATCTTATTTAAATCTCGTTGATTTTTTGGTGATTGATGATAAAAAGCATATCATTTATCCATAAATATTTCAAAATGATTGAATGAAAACATTAAAGATAAACATCATTAATGTTTTTTATCGAACTGTCTAAATGCTAAATGTAAACAATGAGTGCAATGCCAAATCACAATGCTGAGTAATTTTTCTAGAAGTTTGATTGCAACACCTGATTTGTTTCCTAACATTACCCTAGCTCCATCAGAACAAAATGCAATGAAATGATTTTTTACATAGTTATCAGAAAACCCATATGAATTTAAAGAAGCATGCATACATTCCACGGTGGTATTTTCTAGTTCTACAAGAACAAAGGTCTAGCAATTTTGAGAAAAATTTAACAAAGGGCTCGCCCGAGCCCCTTATAGTTCGCCACTGCTTGGCTCATATTATAATATGGCTTCAAAGTTGAAAGCCCCCCCCCACACACAATCAGTTGTCGTCGTCATCATCAAATGTTTGCCATGTACCCTAAAGGGATGTACAGGATATGATAGTACTCTACATGAAAAATTAACATCATTACTAACTTCCTATCTACAATTTTCCTCAGATCAGTCTGTTACTTGTCAAGACTCCAATATTATCATATCTTATATTTCTGTCGTATAAGGCACTTTATACCGTAGCACTCCACCTATATCTTGGTCTTCCTCTGGGTTGTTTTCCTGCCAACCTGGCAGAGAACACTTGATTTTCCAATCTTTCCTCGCCCATTCTGTTTAAATGACCATACCACCTGAGATTAGCTCTGCTAATGCATTCCTGGATGCTGACAATGTCAAGTTCTTTCCTAATATCCTCATTTTTAATATGATATTGCCATTGATGCCATCTGTTCATGCCTCTAATTTTTCTCAGGATTCTCATATCTGCAGTCACTAGTCTTTGGTCAAGTGTTTTACTTCTGACTCAGCTCTTCTGACTCTAAGTCTTCTGACTTAGCTGAATACAGCTAATTTAGTGTTCCAACTAATTTCACTCTTATTCCATATGAATTTATTCAATTGACTTCCTACTATACCAGCTTAATTGATTCTGTTGTCTATTTCCATATTTAATTTACCATCTTCACTAAAAATCGTACCTAAGAAAGTGAAATGTTTTACTTTTTTCCACAGGTTCTCCATTCACAATGCAGTTGACATTTTCAATTCTGCATATTTTCATTGTTTTTGTCTTTTTATTGCTGACCATCATATCATATCTATTAGAACAGTTATTCAATTTAGTCAAGGAATCTTGCAGACTCGTAGAGGATTCATTGATAAGTATAACATCGTCTACATAAAGCAAAGAGCTGAAATTAACATCTTCAATTTTGATATCATGTTTAATACCACTTTCCTTCATAATGTGATCCATATAGATAATGAATAACAGAGGCGGATAATGTACATCCTTGTCTCACACCAGATTTAACATTAAACCATCTTCCTGTACTTCCATCAATTCTAACTGCTGACTTACAACTCAAATAAAGACTAAGTATTGCTGATATAATGCTCCATTGACACGATATAACTGTAGCGTATTGAATAGCTTCTCTCTTGGCACCTTATCATGTGCCTTTTCCAGATCTACAAAACTCAAATAGAGATCTTTGTTATATTCCCATGATTTCTCCACTATATGTCGTAAAGTGAAGATCTGATTCTGACAGCCTCTATTTGGCTGGAATCCAGCTTGTTCTTCACCAATGTTTTCTTCAACAATTCTTCTCAACCATTTCTCAAGTATACTTGCATATATCTTACCAGGAACACTCAGTAGAGAAATACCTCTGTAATTCTCACATTCAGTTTTATTTCCCTTTTTATATATGGGTACTATGAGAGCTCTACTCTAATCATCGGGAATTCGTCCCTCTGAACTATGCAGTGCAGCCACTGCAAGACTTTTATACCACCATACTTCAGTATTTCTGGTCGAATATCAACTACTCCTGCTGCCTTTCCTTTGATGGCTTTTTCTACTTCAAGTATTCCTGACTGTATGCCTGTTGAGCGTTTTTTTTTTTTACCAGTGCTATCACTGCTTGTTTCATTTAGCAATTTCTTGAAGTAATTACTCCATACTTCAGGGATATCTTTTTCTCCCATTTTCATGTCACCTTTATCATCTCTAAGTCCTTTTACAGTACTCATTCCTCCATTTCTAAGCTTCTTCAACAACCACCAAAATATTTTGCCACCTTCTTGATATTTATTTTCTATGTTCTTCCAAAGTCCTCCAATGACTTTTGTTTAGCTAGTTTTACACAGTGTTTAGCTTTTTTACATTTGTTTCTGTATTCTCTAAGAGCACAAGTTGACTTATTTGCCAGGAACTTTTGATATGCTTTCTTCTTTTCCTTCGCTGCCTCTTTAACTTACTGTGTCCACCATGGAGTTCTGATTTTTGATATCCTTGCAGACAACCTCACCACATGCTTCTCTGCCTGAATCAAGCAAGGTTTTCTTCAAGGCTTGCCACTGAATCTCTAAAGTTTGGTTCCTGTTCTCAAACTCTTTAATTTTTTCTTCAATAATCTTTGTTATTTTAGTCTACAGTTCACATCTGAGAGCTGTTCAACTTTAATTTGCTTTAAAACTTTCTTACATGTTATTCTTTTCAATATGAAATTCAATTTTATTCTGCTCAAGACTAAATAGTGATCACTTCCAATTTCAAATCCTCTGTACACTCTGGTGTCCTGCACAAGGGAGAAAACATCACTATCAACAATAACATAGTCAATGAGACTTTTCTTATTTCTTGCTTCTTCTCTCCATGTGAATTGGTGCACATTTTTATGTTTTAACATGGTGTTAGTAATAACCAGTCCATGTCCTGAGCAGAAATCCAACAAATATTTGCCATTATTATTAGGTTTTCCAACTTTTCCTTTTTCATTGTGTCAGATGCTTTCTCTAAATCCTCAAAAAATTCCTCCACTTCTACCTTAGTAGAACCTTCTGTGGGATTATAGGCACAAATAAGTCTCATTGTCCAGTTCTCCATTCTGATATTTGCCCACATCACTCTACTTGAGACTGCTTGCCATTCAAGAAGATTAGCCTAGTATTTAGTGTTGAATACAATGGCTACTCCTTCTTTTCCTTGATTGTCATTGCCTGAATATAACATTTTGTATTTATTGCTCAGAAAGATCTCACCAGTTTTTGTCCTTTTTTTTTTTTCAGTCACCCCTATTATGTCGATCTGGTACTTATCTAATTCCTCAGCTAGCTCCATTTCTTTACCATTCAGGCTTCTTATGTTGATAATGCTGATCTTTAACTCTGGTGATGTTGAGTTGGGGTGTTTTTTCAGATTTGTTCCAGTAGCAAACTTTTTGCTGTTCACTCTGGTTCTCTGGTGAAAACAACAGGGGCCTTGTTTAACCTGGCATCATCCTAGCTGGCATGAAATTTTGTCATGTTGTACCATCATTTTGTAATTTGGTTTAAGTCAATAAGAATTACAATTTGGTCGGCTAAATCCCAACTTGCCAGCACATCCTCGTTTGTTCACTATCCAGTAGATACCCAACAGGGTGCACCATGAGTAGGTGAGGATTGGACATTAGGTCAGAAGCCCTGGTCGGTTCTCCACATTCCTTTAAAGGCTATGTGGAGGTCTCCTCTCAGTTATACAGCTTTGACCTTGGATCTTTTCTTTTTTAAGAATTGTAGCTGGCCAATATACATCATTTGTTTTTGTTCTGAAAAAATATGAAAGACATCAAATTCCATTCCTTCTATAGCACTCAGCACATTACATGTTTTTTCTTCCTAAGGGGAACTGGAAGTATCCATGTTACCTGTTGATGGGACATCTAATAAAGGGTCAAGAGGCTTGTCTTTGATGCTGTGTAGTGAACATTTCATTATTAAAAATTATGGAAACAACTGCCAAGTTATAGTAAAACTTCAGTTTAATATAAACCAAAATAATTATTCGATGTTTGAATTGTACACATTCAGCCTGTGTAAGATCTTTCCAGTTATCCACGAACCCTTATGTCAGGACTCTAAGCAATAATTTCAGCCCTTATTGACTGCCATCTAGACCGTTTTGTTCTAATTTATCCATAAGTAATTATGTGAGAGCAAGTTCTGTCTAGCTTAATATTAATATATCCGTTAATGATTTGCAACAATATAATAGGACTCTTAGCTTTTAGGTAAGTTTTTTTTTTTATCACCAGAGGTGAGGCCAGTGGTACTAATGGTTGACCAAATTAGTGACTTTATCATACTTTGTACAGCAATCCCTCGATTAATGTGCTCTTTAAAACAGGCACATCAATCGAAAATGTACTAAATATAATAACCTATGGGAAAAAGTATAATTTGTTCCTCAAATTTCTTTTTTAAACCTCAATTTTTTTTTATAAGAGAATGAAGCTGAAAGACAATGAAGATATTCAGAATATAAATTTTATTATTCTACTTCTTAACAAAGAATTGAGCTAATGTAGTTTTACGAGAATTTTGGTTATTTTTTTTCATACAACCGGCAGTATGGCCCTATTGCCTTTTCTATTCTTCTGCACATTTTACTGCTTCTCTCTTCATCAGGGTCAGCCTCTAGCATTACTGCTTAAAAACTTAGATTGTACAAAAAATATTTTCAAATTGTTTCTGTGAAATCTCTTTTGGCTGACTGTCAAAGGTTAAATTTTTCTTCATATTCTTCGGGATCTTTCCGCTGTATATCTAAATTTAGCAGGTCGGAATCACTCAATTCCTCAGAATGAGATTTAATTAACTCTTGGACATTATCATTGTCAATCTCATCGAAACCCAATTCACGTCCGATGTTGGCAATTTCCTCAACATTATCCATTTCATTTGAAAAGCTTCTAAAATCTTTTGCACAATGTGGAAGAATGTGCTTCCAAATGGCTCGCATATTGCTAGCAGTAATTTTATTCCAAGATTTTGGAATAAAATTACTGCTTTTGGAATACAGTCAAATTCACCGTATAAGTGAATATGACCTCTCCATTGCTTCTGTCTTAGTATCACCACTCTGGGTCTGACTCCCACTGACAAGTTTGAAATCGGTCTGGGTAGTGTCCCTTCCCTTAATGCATAGCAGTATACATGTACGCAAGGAGATGTGCTTTGCATTGTGGGAGATACTGAGACAAAAAGTGACGAGAACTTGATCCACCTTTGCTGCGAGTTGCCAAGGGATGTACCACCTCAGTCTTGAAGATATTTTCAGGCGCAAACTTTGTTTGCTTACACTTGGATAAAGGATTAAACTAAATTTATTAATTTATTCCAAGATTGATAAATATTTTCAATAGCAGATTTAACATTAAATTTCTTCCAGAATTCAAACAGGCAATAGAAGCAACATCTGGTGTCATAGAATTCTCACCAGATGTTGCCTCTATTGCCTGTTTAAATGTTCTTCTCAGGTAGTATGCTTTAAAGGTTGCGATAATCCTTTGGTCCATAGGTTGTATGAGAGAAGTTCTATTTGATGGTAAAAATATCACTTTAATATTCTCACACAATGAATCAAGTGAAGTAGGGTTACCAGGTACATTGTCTAAAATAAGCAGAACTTTAAAATCAAGATTATTTTGCTTGCAAAAATTCTCAACTATTGGACGAAAATAACTTGTGAACCATCTTTCATATAAAGCTTTAGTAACCCATGCTTTCTTGTTAATTTCCAAATAACTGGGAGGAAAGCTTGATTAATGCCTTTGAGGTTAATGCCCTATAATTACCATGGGTTTTAACTTTATATCACCTTCAGCATTGCCACCTAATAGAAGAGTCATTCTATCTTTTGCGACTTTATAACCAGACTGAGATTTATCTGATTTGACCAGAAAAGTCTTGGAAGGCATTTGCTTCCAAAAAAAAGGCCAGTTTCATCGACATTAAATATTTGTTGGTCACAATAGCCCCCTTCTTCCACAATTTTCTCCAAAATCTCTGGATAATTTGTGGCAACCTCTTTATCTGCATTTGCACTTCGCCTGTAATTTGAACATTATGTAGGCTATTTCTCTTTTTGAAACGCTCAAACCACCCAGCACTAGCGTGGAATTCTTTTACATCATTGATAGCTCTTTCTTTCAAGGTTGCAAATAGACTTAATGATTTTGATTTAATAAGATCAGTGGATTCGCTTTCGATTACAATCTTCGATCCACGTAGAAAAAAGTCCATCTAATTCAATCATTATAATACTTTGATTTCAAGTGGTCTGCATGCATGATAAACTTGAAGCAGCCTTACCTTTTTCTCTGTAATTAGCAGGTTTGCTTAAATTTTCACTTATAATCGATTCACCTAGTTTGTGTTCTTGTCTTATCTATGCTCTGGACTTGCCTTGTTCGTTTTTCTTTATTATTTCAAGTTTTTCTTCCAATGAGATTACTTTTCGAATCTTTTTCACACATCCACTTTTTTTCCCCTCACTAATTCTTTTACTCATGATTAAAACTCGGGAAAATACTTTTAAATAAAAAAAAGTAAGGAAAACATGCTCATATAACATTGCAAAGGAGGCACAAGATATGATCATGTAATTAGCAGATGACAAATTTTTGAGGAAAATTTGGAACAGTGTACATGGAATTAGTATAGTACTGTTATGCCATTAAAAATAAATTTGATAAATGTTTTAAATCGGTAACTAAATTATTTCATCCTAGCGAGTGAGTTTTTAAAATTGCTAGCCATAAAAATGTACAGAGAGAAAATTTTCAAATCTGTAACATTTATTTTTAAGATTTATATAGGTGTACTAATCAAATTTGGATATAAAAAAAAAAATGAAGCACTAATCGGGGGGTGGGCGCATTAAATACATTAACACTAATGACAGCTGATGAGCAAAAACGTAGAATATATAGTTAACATATTCTTCATTAGTTCATGAATTTTTTATTATAAAAGTAAAAGACAAGATAGCAACATGAAATTAGTGAGATGTTTGACATTGTTTTTGAGACACTAATGCTTCGATATTTGGTTCGATGGAAGTAATTGCAATTCTCAGTGAGTTCTCAAGGTGCTCATCAGATATTATTGTTCTAGTTTTATTCTTTGTGTGCTTCACCCTTGAAAATAACTGCTCACAAATGTAGGTGCTTCCAAAAGCGATGACACGAATAAGGCATGATTGTGAAGCGAGGGACATTTTTCTCTGGGAAGATATATCTTATAGAAGTCCAGTGAGACGATTAAATTTTTCTTTAAGTTGAATGTCAGATTGTAGCTCTATGCATTCCATGTGAAAATTGGCAAGTAATATGTTTATGTCGACTGAGAATGTAGTCGCAAATATACCAAAAGATTGATGATTTTTTTCGGAAATCTTGAATGTTGGATCCTACTTCTCAATCTATACTTTGGATCCGACATGATTACTATTACGATGTTCTTAACCAATTGATAAGTTGTAAGTTGATTTCTAATTCAAATATAAAAAAAAAATTATATTTAAAGACTGAGCCACTTTATATCTGAATTAGTTCAAGAATTGAAGATAAATCAACTCTCAACTACCATTCCTTTATATGTTGTTATTATATATACTGGACGAGAATATTTAGCTTACTTGATTTACCCGCTTTGGTTCGAATATTTTTTTGAATGGTGCAATAAAAGAGATTCAGGCAAAATACAACTTTTGATTAACAAAAACAAACATTTAATTTTAAAATCACAAATTTTACACTTAAGTTCAAATCAGTAATTAAGATATCACAAACACTTTAGCTTCTCTGATAAGTACAATCGTACAAACTCGACAATGGTAAATCTGTTATCTCTATAATACAGTCTTCTCACAGTTCCTTAAGTTCCAAATACAATAAAAATTGCAGTAACATCTCTTCACAAACAAACACTTTTAATTTTGCACTTCAGCTAATTCTCCGCAATAGTTACTGTTAGTATAAGGAAATTCTAGGATGAAACTCACACATAAGTATTAAAGGTTGGAATAATCTTACCGATAATCTGTTTTCTTCATCTACTGATACGTAAACACTTTTTATAACTGTAAACGCTTAAACAGTATATGGTACTCATTAAATAAATCTTCTAAGCAACAACTGAATTAATCATCGGTCACTATACACATAAACAAACATTCTTGCATGAAATACTACTGATCACTCATGAATTAGGGCAACACACAATAATTCTTAACTTGAGGTTTTATATGCACAGTTGTTTATTCCTCCTGCATTCAAATAATTCTTTAGGCACTATAATTCTAAACACAGCTAACGGTAAACTTCAACTTTACAGCCTCTACTATTCTCTAGTAATTTTCGTGCTTTGCTTCAAGGTTCCGTATGTCCTTGAAAGGTCGGCGCTGAAATTAAATCTCAACTCAAGTATCGCTAGTCTATTTAATAGTCTCTCAGCTGTTTCTACTCTCTCTCTCTCACCATTCAAAAAAATATTCGAACCAAAGCAGGTAAATTAAGTAAGTTAAATATACTTGGCCAGTATATATAAAAACAACATATAAAGGAAGGGTAGTTGAGAGTTGGTTTATCTTCAATTCTTGAACTAATTCAGATATAAAGTGGCGCAGTCTTTAAATATAAATTTTCTTTATATTTGAATTAGAAATCAACTTACAACTTATCAATTAGTTAAGAACATCGTAATAGTAATCATGTCAGATACAAAGTATAGATTGAGAAGAAGTAGGATCCAACAATGCATTCCATTTGAAAATTGGCAACTAATATGTTTATGTCGAATGAAAATGGAGCCGCAAATATACCAAAAGATTGATGATTTTTTTTGGAAATCTTGAAACCTGTTCTCAAATTCCTGTATCAAATCGAAAAGCAAGGCTGCATATTTTTCGTTGTTCACAGGATTGTGTTTAGCCAACGTGCCGAAATGCATAAAACTGTTTGCCTTAATTTGAAATTGCCATAGTTTCAGTTTCATTTTGAACGCTGTTATAATATGAAACATTGTATTGATCAGTTGGTTTTCACCTTGAAGACGCATGTTTAACTCATTTAAATGAGCAGTCAAGTCTACTAAAAATGCCAAATCTGTGAGCCAGTTTTCATCATCAAGTTCTGGCACAAATTTTGTTTTTGATTCCATAAACGACTTGATTTCATTTTGCAAATCATAAAATCTTTTCAACATTTTACCTCGACTTAACCATCTTACTTCCGAAAAGTAAATGCTGTCCCCATAGTCAGCATCCATAAATTTAAAGAATTCCTGGAATTGGCGATGATTTAATCCCTTGGCCCTTATGAAATTTACAGCCTTAATGACAATCTGCATGATGTTAACCATCTTTAAAGCTTTTGCGCATAAAGTTTCTTGGTGTACTATGCAGTAATATTTCATCATACGTAAATTTTGGGAGGCAACTGCATCGTCCTCTATTAATTTTACAAGTCCATCTCTTTTACCTATCATCGCCGGGGCACCATCAGTACCTATATCAGATATGTTCACATTGGACAAAGAAAATCACTTTAACGTATTTTTCACTGCTTTGTATAAATCTCTTGATTTAGTTGTGTCTTTTAATGGCACTAAAGAAGCGATTTCTTAAGTGATATTATATTTGTCATACCTCAAATAAAAATTGCAAATTGAGCTGTATTAGAAGCATCAGTACTTTCGTCTATCGCCAAAGAATAAAATTTAAAATTACCAGCTCTACTTTCCAAACCTTTTTCGATAGATTTTCCTATTTCATTAATTCGTCTGGCTATAGTCTGGTGAGACAAACTGATTTTAGAAAAATCCCCTTTTTTATCAGGGCAAATTATATCTGCCACGCATGTATCGAAAAAATTATATTTTTCCATACATTGCTTAATAAACTCACCATCGGCATACGGTTTTGATTTTTTTGCTATCAGGATTGCAACCACATAACTAGCGTTTACAATAGAATCCATTTCAGTTATTTTTTTAAAAAACCTTGTTCAGATGATTTAATTTAATAAAAAAAGGTGTGCCACCTTTTTTTTTTATTAAATTACTCTGGATTTAAAGAAAGTGTTGAAAAAGGTGGCACAATTTTTGGCAACTGCTATAGGTAAAGATGGCCTCGTTATTGCTTCTGCCCGGTATCTCCACCTCTGGGCCTGGCTCCCACTGAAGAGACCTCAATAAAGGTCAAAATTAGTCTGGGTAGTGGCCAATCCCATAATGCATAACATTATACATATCCGCAAGGAGATGTGTTTTGCATTATGGGAGATACTGGGATAGGAGTGATGTTAGCTTGGTCCACCTTTGCTACGAGTTGCCCGGTGTTGTATATGGTGTTGTACTACTTTACCTCAGTAAGGTAGTACAACACCATATTCAGTCCTGAAGATATTTTCAGGTGCAAACTTTGTTTGCTCACAATCGGATAAAAGATTAAACTAAATTTATTATAGTCTAACCAAGTGAAAAATAAACTTTCAACGATGGTCTTCTTATGAAGATTGAAATGTCGAACAATTATTTTGGTTTATGTTAAACTGAAATTTTAGCAAAACATGGTAGGTATTTGTCCGTGTGGAGAGGATTAAGTGCTGTGAGGACATCATGTTGGAGACTTAATGGATTTTTTACAACACTCAGATAGGATTAAAACAGAATTTAATACTTCCTATATTTAGTCTCAGTCACTGAGACATCTCCAGGGATTACAAAAAAACTAATGTAACATAAACAAAAATAACAAGCAATACTAAGCCCAACCATGTGGGTGACACTAAGTCCTAACTAGGTGGAGCACCCTCTAAGGGCGGTTGTAGGTGGCCTGGAATGTAGGGTGGGACCTCTGGTGATAAGTGTTTCCCAAATTTTAGGAAGCTTAATGCAACCGTATTTATAAGATTTGGTTGATTTCTGAGAGCTGCTGCTGATTCTAAGAATAGATAGTCTCTCTTTTTGGAATTTGCTGTGGTGAAGCATGGTGGTTTTTTTCCATGAGATCCTATGGGTTGTATCCAAGACATGGTCAGCAAGGCCTGACTGACCATAGTTGTGGTTGCAGATGTATGACCTGTGTTCCGCCAGCAGATGGTTGCTGATCTGCCTGTCTGTCCAAAGTACGCCAGCTTACAGGAACAGGGTACTTTATAAACTCCAGGCACTGAGAGAGGAGGGAGCTGATCTTTTGTAGAACGGATAAGGGTAGCAAGTTTGCGGTGGGGCTTAAATGCTGTGTGTAGGTTGTACTTGTTTAAAATCTTGGCTATTTTTTCCGATTGGATAGAATTCAAGTGGAAAAGGATGTGGCAAGAGTTGCTCTATCTTTTTAATATTTATAGTGAATATATTATGAAAATGGCTCATTTAGTTAAGACTCAACATGAAATAAGATTGACAGCAGAGACTAAGAAAAATCTGGAGTAGTTGATCATGCTGGTTAATAGCAGAAAAAAAACAAGGCTCCTTTGTGCCTTATAGTATAAGGCAGAAATATGTTTCTTCCAGATATCCCTGTCTAGAGTCAGAAGTCAAGATAAGAGATCATTTATAGCCAGAAACAACTGAATTGTATATAACAACACTTACTGCCCAAATGAAGTGATTAATACTTTGCTTGGATTGTGACTATGCAGGAAGGATGTTTTTCACTATAGGGTCATTTTCATTTCAAATCTAACTGTAATTACACTTTAATTGTTATGTCATTCAATCGCTTTCGACTGTTGGTTATCTTGTAAACAAAAGCTCTCCATCTCACTTGGTCTCTCATCTTTTCTTTCAGTTATAAATTCATGTTGGTAACTTATTTTGTTTTCCATTCAACTCAATTGCAGCCTTCCTCTCCTTCTCATTCTTCAATCTTCCCCAACATAACTGCCTTTCCCGATAATTCATCTGCTCATATAATATGCCCAAAGTACATTAACTTCAATATACTTCAACTGCTGCTTGCAAGGAATATTTTCTCTTTATATTCTATAAAACCTTCTTATTAGTCATTCTTGTGGTCCATGTGATTCTTAATAGTCTCCTCTATTCCCATAATTTAAATGCATGAATTCAATTTCTGTCTTTCTTCTTGATGATCCAGCTTTCACATGCATACATTACTACTGGAAATACCATTGCTTTAACTAATCTAACTTTCATAACCTTACTAACATCTCTATGTTTTA
This sequence comes from Typopeltis vanoorti, assembly GCF_054136105.1. Lineage (NCBI taxonomy): Eukaryota > Metazoa > Arthropoda > Arachnida > Uropygi > Thelyphonidae > Typopeltis > Typopeltis vanoorti. The sequence continues at coordinate 4,476,604 of NC_143550.1, read as the reverse complement.
TAATTTTTGTTAAGTTTAACATAACTTTTTTCACTATAGTTATTCTTTCTTGACATTGTTCTTCACACTGACCTGGATTCTGTAAATCATAATTTTCAACCATCTCTATTTTATCTCTCTCAATCATATCCATCCACCTGCCTAATCATTAGACATCATTGGATGCCGTATGGGTGACTCACTCCTTTCCTTGGTGATGTTCCACACCAATGTTATGGTCTTAATAGGAGAAATGACAGCTATTATATGTTTGTTCTGAGGAGAAATGTTCAAATTATTGCTGATATTCTGAAAAGCCATTAGACAATTAAGTCATAATTAAATTAAGTTTGAACAGGTATTCAAACTTGCTGACTTCCTCAATTCTTTCTCCGTTAAGGTACATGATTCTCAGGGGCTTCACTGTCTATATTTTCTTAGAGAACCAATCTTTGTCTTGCTAGAATTGAGTTGAATATCTCTGTTCTTACTGATCTCGTTAACTTTTGTTAAGGATTCGTCCTAGTTCTTCATCATTACAAAGAGTACTGTATCATTGGCATACCTCTGACTACTGATCAATCTGGCACCTACCCTAATTGCTGTGTTAAGCTCATCCAATACTTCACATGAAGTCCCAGTATATAAAGAACAATGATGGCATTATGCCAGCATGTTGAGAGGGAGGTAAGGAGATGGGATGAGCAATTAATTTGTTGATTTTTTTCGGCATTTTAACCATTGAACAAGGTCTGACAAATAAAGGGAAGCTCAGCAGTAAGTTAGAGGTTGACAGTAAGTTAACAAGGGTTTTGATGATAATATATTTCTGAGTGGGGGGGGGGGGGGATGGGAAAGTTTGTATATGTATCTACATATGTTGGTTTCCTGTAAACAAAAAAAGGGTGCCATTAGGAAGATGTATGATTAAAGTATCTACAAAAGACAGGCTATAATTATTTTCTTTTTCATAGTCAACTGGATTCTGGGGTGCTGTCTACTGAGAATACATCAATGTACCTTAGCCAGATAGGTTTGAAAATAGTAGTATGAAGAGCCCATGGCTGTGCTGTCAACCTGTTAATAAATGGCATCTTTCCAAGTAGCCAGAACGAAAGTTAAAATTAAAACAACAATAATATCAAGGGAGAAAACATTGTTTAGTAAATTTAAAGTGTCAGAAAGAGAGATACTGGTAAAAAGAAAGGTGACATCAATGCTCACAATGATATCATTATTATCTGAAACTAAATTTTGGATTAAAGATTTGAAATGAGTGGAACTTGAATGTAAGTGGGATTAAGGATTTAGCAAACTGTTTGGCTAACTTAAAAGAGGGGAAATCAGAGTAGCAGCTACTATATCTGGGGGGGGGGGGGCTAAATGGTTTAGTTTTTTTTTTTTTAAACTATTTCAGGATGCCAAGAAGTGACTTTTTTTTTTTTTTTGAGAATTGGTGGGATCATAGTCCAGTGGTTTATAACTAGTGCGATCTCTGAGCAACATGTTCATTTACTGATTATATTCACCAGTACTCATGACCACAGTAGAGTTACCCTTATCAGCTCTAGTGATTACTAAGCTACTATCTTTGTGTAATTTACAAGGAGAGAGAGAAATGACCATTAGAGATTTCTTCTAGGTGACAAAGCTTGGCCATAAGTATCATCAGTCGGGTATAGCTGACCATGCTTTGGATACTTTGCATAGTATCAAATGAAACTATTATTCCTCACTATAACAAATATAAATTTGAAGGACCTTTTTCAGAATCAGTAGCAGATATTTTCATTGGCAGCCACTGTGATCATATAACTTGACAGTGAATGAGATTTTTTGAGAGTAAATTATGCAAAAAAATAATATATTTTGAATGTATTTAGAACATTCGGGCTGAAAATTCACTTGCCTCTGTTTACTAGTCTGTGATGAGTGGGCAAGTGGATTTCTGAAGCCTTGGTCATGAGTCTTAGGTGAAGAGTTTTTTTTTTTTTTTTTAAATGAAGAATACAAAGAAAAAAAAATTTACATACAAAGACTAACCTTGCGGCAACAACCTTTTTTGCAATCAATGTTGTTGCAAAAGAGTTGTTAAGATTCATCTGAATGAAGAGGTACAAAGACAAAATGGTAAATTGAACATAACAAAAAGAAAACCTCAATAAAATTACTCAAATACACCCAAATACTATAGATTCTACCAAGTTACTAGTAAAACTTATATTTTTATGAGATGACAACATACAAACCTTATTTTGATCCACTTCTTCCATAATATTAGTAATCAATTTCTGTTTATTCTTTCCTTGTTCAATCATATGGGAATTCAAAGCATCACACTTATTGGAATATGTGTTCAAAACATTTGACAATATGTCCAATAGCTGCTTATTCTGATTACGGAAGATTCCACATCTAGAACCTGCAAGATAAATCACTTATTATTTCTCATACCTCTTTGATGTTTATTATTATTACATGATACCTTCAATTATGTAATTTTATATTTCATATGATGGCCAACGTTTCGATATTTCAATATGTATCAACATTTTTACCTTACCATACTTTGAAAGACTGTTCAATTCCACCTAGTTATTGAGTTTATAATTTTTTTTTTCTATATTAAAGTTATCATTCAGGACCTCCATAGGGTCATTATACTCACAGTGGGAGATACATCTTAAACAACACAAAGTCTATCATATCGTTCCTTAAATTCTTTTAGTGTTCATGCTCTAACCACCGTATCAGGCAATGTATTCGAGTCCAACTACACTCCATGAAAAAAGGCCACTCCTCACCACTTCCATTCATTCCATGAATTGTCCGCTGTCTTTACTCATTCTTCCTACTCTAGCATACAAAAGTCATACAACATACTTAGTGTCAATCCTATAACTACCCCTCAACAGTTTTTAAATGTCTCTATCATATCTCTCCTATCAACCAAAGTCTACAGTCAGCATGCCCTCAGTCTATCCTCATAGCTGTACAGTCCTGATATCCTTTTTTGCTGCTTCCTTTTCACCCTCTTCAAGGTTAATTTATTCCCTTCAAATTCCAGTAAAAAATCTAAGCACAATAATCCAGATGTGGTCTGATCAGGGTTTTATACAATGGAGCCACAACTCTTCTAACCCTACCGGTGAGCACCCTTCTCAGTGCTGGCCTGGTTGACCAAATGGTTAGAGTATCCACTCCCCAGCCAAAAGGCTGTGGGTTTGAATCCTGCCCTTGGCAGGATTCAAACCCATGTTTATAGTTGTTCTACTAATAAACCCATGTTTGTGGTTGTTCTACTAACCAGTTACCACATGTACTGCTTGACCTGTGTCCAGGCACAGTATGATCCTTGATGACTTTGCACCATAAAAAAACCTTCCTAGTATTGTAACAGTCCTCTGGGTTACCTTCACTACCACTTTGCAACGTGTTCTCTAAACGATTCTAGGAAAATTCGTTGCAAACATTTACAGCGTAGGACATTTTTGCCGTAAAACATTTTGCATTCATTTTTGTAAAGAATCAAAGGGTGATATAGAGTATTATAAAATAATTAAAAAGGCAAATCTTTATTAAGGTGAATGTCAGTGATACATAACATAATGAAATCATTTAAAAATTGTACAAATTAAAAGAGATGCTGCGGATAGTCAATTTATCAAATTCATCAGTAACTTTGCTCATTGGAAGAAATGCTAATACTGTGAAGCATTTTAATCATGTTGAATTCAGAATCTGTTGATAGTGTAACTACAAACCAATGGCAAAGATTTTGCAATAAAGATTTTGTGGCATATGAAATAAACAACATGTTATAGTTGTTGATGTAAATATGTTAAAAAAGGCAATGATAGTTGCTTTCTCGAAGTCGACCATTAATGTTCCGGGATCTAATGACCGTAGCCAGTGGTAAGCTATAGGGGACTTGCGCAAGCACTTTGTTAATTTTTTCTCAAATTTGCGAGCCCCTTGTTCTTCTTGTTTACTTTTTTATTTTTTCAAAAAAAAAAATTTTTTTTTTTTTGAAATATATTAAGCGAGAAACTCATACAGTAACCTAATAAAAATTAGTCTATTCGGCAGTGTATAGATTACATGAATTATTGTTTTTTCCTCTATAACAAATGCGCCGAAGTCTGAAAATAAAATAAGCGCATGCACAATCTTTACCCTTCTGTGGTTATCTACCTTCTGGTAGCCAATCGTATGATAAAACCAGTAGTCAATCAAATGTTTTATAAAAGATTATAAAATATTTCATTCTTATTATATTTTGAGAGCAAAAAAATTTTTTTCTTATGTAAGATAAATTAACATAGTTGATTGTGTGAAAATATTTCATGTTTAGATCATGAAATATTTGTTTAAAAATGATAGCCTTTGGAGACTGATTGTCCTCTCATAATTTTTGATTGGAATTTGTACACAAGCTGTATTAATAGAAGTTCTTGTGTGAAATACAGCTTTTTTTTTTTTTTTTTTTTTTTAACTCGACAATGCGAGCCCTTTGTTAAAATTTCCATAATTCACCACTGAATAATCTGCTGTAAGTTAATTCTGATTTGCCAGGAAACAAAGCATAACGCCGATATGGAATCCTTAGGGTTCTCATGCTAGTTGCAAGCCTGGATAAAAGAGGAGTGTCGGTCAGATAAGTGTCGATGCTCTGACCGTAAAGAAAAAACATGATTATTATCTGATGCCAATATGATCAACAGCTACAACAAGCTGGCTTGGACGTCGCCCAGATCAACAAAGTCCGCAATACCAATCGACTGATCGAGGTGGGATAGAAAAGTGGGATACCGAAAAGAAACAGAAATATTATCAGTAGGAACATGGAATGTACAGACACTTTGGATGTCAGGAAAACTAGAATTACTTCGCGAGGAAATGAAGAGATATCGGTATGATATACCAAGACTGGCGGAGATGCGATGGGCATCATCAGGAGAGATAAATGGATACAAAAAAGCTGTAATAGATAATGATGGTTGGGAAAGAGGCACAGGAAAATATCATTTCGGAGAAAGAAATGAATGAGGTGAAAAAAATGCTAGAATTTGCTGTGGACCATGAGATGACCTGTAACACAAGATTCAAGCAAAAGGAGTGAAGGAAATGAACATGGCAATTAAATGATGGGAAAACGAAGAACATGATTGATATGATTATGAATAAAAGAATATGGATAACATTGTACAACTCCTTTTCGAGGAGCAGATATAGACTTGAATCATTGTTTAGTGAATGCAAACATAAAGTTGAAATTAAAAAGAAAATATAAACTCCATCATCAGAAACGAAGAGATACAGCAAGAATAATTGAAGCAGAAATAGGAAGAAGGTACAGAACAGTGTTAGAGGAGAAACTTAAAAGTGTGGACAAAGAAAAAAAATTTGAATCTAAGAATGAAAGGAGTAGTGAAGGCGATAGATGTAGTTGAAGAAACAGTATCAGAAGAAGAGAAGATCAAGAAGAAATGGATTAGACAAGAAACACTAAAGTTAGTCAGGAGAAAAGAATGTTGAGGATAAGGGCTACATCAGAACAGAAAGAAGAGCAATATAGAAGAAAGTGTAATGAGGTGAAAAAAGCAGTCAGAATGAATAACATGAAATGGCCAGAAGCCCAGTGCAATAATATAGAACAGTATTATGGAGAACATAAAACTAGAGAGGTGTACAAAATGATTAGAAACATTAATAGAAGATGGCAACCAAAACAGAGCAGAGTTAAAGATGAAAAAGGCAAAGTATTGATGAATATAGATAAAACTGTACAGCAATGGACAAGATGCTATAGTGAGTTGTATGAAGACAAACTAGATTAAGATAGCATTGGGAAACTGACTGAAGAATTGAAGCAGATGTTACTGCCAGGTAATGGGTATGTATATATTATCAGTTATTCAGGCTACATATAGTAACAGGAAGTATTAGCATTCCATGTCTTATTGCTTTCATCATCATCACAAACTATGGGTTCGCTGCCTGTTGGTGTCAGATGCCTTCTTCACTATCTTCTTCCACCTTTCTTTGTCCAGTGCACAGTGTCGCAGTTTCTGTACACTCATTCCACGCCAGTCCTTTATGTTGTACATCATTCTCTATATCATCCACCTCTTCTGTTTACACCACCCATAATACCAAACACAAATGTTTTTATCTGCCGGTCCTCACTCATTCTGCAGCTTCTGTTTTATGATCTTCTGCATTAGATTCACTTTTGGTTGTATCTTCCAATAGAGCTCTTCATTTGTGATTTTTTTGTACAAATCCTATTCTTAGAATCTTCCTGTAACAAGTTCTTTCAAATGTCAAAATTCTTTTTCTTGATTCCTTATTTATTACCCATGTTTCAGATCCATACAGTACACCGTTAAATTTGCATGTTTCCAGTACTCTTAGTTTTGTTTACAGGCTGATCACTTTACTTTTACAGATTTATCCATGGCCTTCAGATTTGTTCTTCCCTTTGCAATTCTGATCTTTATTTCTCTTTTACAGCCCATAATAAATTTAGTTTAATCCTTTATCCCAGTGAGAGCAAACAAAGTTTGCGCCTGAACATATCTTCAGGACTGAATATAGTGTTGTACTATCTTACCTGGGTAAGTAGTACAACACCAAGGCAACTCGTAGCAAAGGTGGAGCAAGCTACCAACACTCCTATCCCAGTATCTCCCATAATGCAAAACACATCTCCTTGTGGATATGTATACTGTTATGCATTAAGGGATTGGCCACTACCCAGACTAGTTTCAACCTTTATTGAGGTCTCTTCAGTGGGAGCCAGGCCCAGAGTTGGAGATACCAGGCAGAAGCAGTAGCAAGGTCATCTTTACCTATAGGAGTTGCCAAAAGGTTTGCCACCTTTTTTTATTAAATTACCCTGGATTTAGAGAAAGACGTTGATTTAGAGAAAGACCTGGATTTAGAGAAAGAATTTAGAGAAAGACCTAGTGAAAAATAAACTTTCAACATTTTTACAGTCCAAATCATACGTCATTTTATTTCCCAAATATATAAATTGTTTTACATTTTTTTATATCAATTCCATCCACTTGTATCTTTTGTTTCATGTTCTTCTCGCCAAATACCATTGTCTTCATTTTTTCCAAGTTCATAACAAGTTCAAATCTCTTCCCTTCCTCATTTAACAGTTTCAGTGTTTTTTTGTAGTTCTCTTTCATCTTCTTCAATAATAATAATGTCATCTGCAAATCTAAGATTGTTAATTCTCATCCCTTGCACTGTTATTCCTTTTGCATCTTCCTTCATTTAATCCATTGCTCTTTCTTAATGTGCGATGAAAATGCTTGATGATATTGGGTTTCCCCCCCCCCCCCCATCTAGTACCTCTACTTGTTCTAAACCATTTCCCCAAATCATCACCTATTCTAACTGCTGCAACTGCATTCTGATAAACATCTAAGATAGCTATTAGTTTTCTATCAATTCCATAGGATTCTAGCACTGCTCATGTCACTTTCTGGTTGATTCTGTCAAATGCCTTCTGAAAATCAACAAAGCAAGTATATATGTTTTTGTTTTTTCTCTTAGCTTTCTCTGCTATTAACCGCATTGTCAAAATCTTGAATTGTAGTTCTATCGTTCCTAAATCCTACTTGCCCATCTGCAAGGTATGATTCCAATTGTGTTCTCAATCTTTCTCTCAAAATCATCATCATCATCATTACTTTACCAAGATGACTTGTTAAGGCAATTGTTCTGTAATTTTTACATTCTAGCTTATTTCATTTTTCATATAATGTCACTAATATCAATTTCATTCACATCTCTGGCATTTTCCCTTCTTTCCATACCATATTACATAGTTGATGCATTTCTGTAACCATACTTTCGCCACCATATTTAATCATTTCTCCAGTGATGTTATCATTACCAGGACTCTTGTGTTTTAGCCATGCTATTGTTTTTTCTACCTCCCCTCTTGAAATGTCCATATCACATCCATTACCTGGTAGTAATATCTGCTTCAATTCTTCAGTCAGTTTCCCAATGCTATCTTAATCTAGTTTGTCTTCATACAACTCACTACAGCATCTTGTCCATCGCTGTACAATTTTATCTTTATTCATCAATACTTTGCCTTTTTCATCTTTAACTCTTCTCTATTTTGGTTGCCATCTTCTATTAATGTTTCTAATCATTCTGTACACCTCTCTAGTTTTATGCTTCTCCATAATACTGTTCTATATTATTGCACTGGGCTTCTGGCCATTTCATGTTATCCATTCTGACTGCTTTTTTCACCTCATTACATTTTCTTCTATATTGCTCTTCTTTCTGTTCTGATGTAGCCCTTATCCTCAACATTCTTTTCTCCTGTACTAACTTTAGTGTTTCTTGTCTAATCAGATAGTGAACACAACTTCAACATATCTAAGCCATATTGTAGGTTTTAGAGTGATGGAATCAAGAGCCCTTTGCTCAAAAGTTTCCATGTAAAAGTTAGCGATTGGGGGGGGGGGGGGGATAGTGGTGAACCCATGGCTATACCTTCTTTTTGTAAGTAAAATTTATTTTACCATACGAAATAACCGGACTGTAGTACGTGGGCAAAGAGGGCCGTAATGTCGGGCTCAACAGATAATATTAATAATAGGACACTAGCGTTGATGTATATTCTATTTTTTTTTCCCACTAGAGGTCAGGCCAACAATTGTTGTACCAGTTGGTCAGTAACTTTAACAACCCAGATAGATTGTAGTGTAGATTATTCTCCGTATATAGTGCATATGCTCCAGAAGATGACCTTGGTATAAAGGTCGAAACGTCGAATGTCGAATTTAGTTATATTAAACTAAAGTTTTACTCAAACACGGTAGTTGTCTCCATAATTTTCAAAAATGTACTTGGATCACCGTGCAGTCTAAAAGAAAGGATTCAGATCATCCATGGAAATGATACCCACAAGCTGTGCAATCGGTACGGTAAGTTAAAGATATGTACTTCCCTCCTGATCAATCGACTGGCCTTTTTAAAGAGATGCAGAGATAATAACCTTATTCCTATCTGCATAAAGCTGAAAAAGAAATTATGTCTGCTAAAGCACTCCGTATATATGACTGCACAAAGAAAGCAATGCTTAGAGAACAGATACAAACAGCCTGCCAAAACCTAGCAATAACTCAAAATCTAGTTTCAAAATTGCAATCTGAACTATCGAGCTATATGAATCCAGATATTTTACAAATACTGGAAAGAATTACTGACAATTCGGCCAAATATGCCCTGGAAAATAATAAAGAAAAATGCAAGGCAAAATTTCACAGTTTGAAACAACAGCAAAATATGGCTGCCTATCCAACCAATCCAACTAATCAGGAGATCTCTGCCCTGGTAAACACCTCCAACAATGAACAGCAAACTAGGGAGACAAGGAGCGACCAACCACAGGCATGCAAGAACCATGTAATCAACCTATCAAGCCACACCTTAAACAGCGCCGAAATTGCGCTGGATAAAGATCTTAACTCGCAATAGCACCTAAAATGGTAAACAAATTGGATTTCATTTACTACATAGAAAGAGGCATCAGGTCTCTACCCAACAATATAGCCGATAAACTACGATTAGAAACTAGTAATGTCCTGAACATGTTGTAATAGGTTTCACGGTATAAAAAGAACACAGATGGTTAAGAACCATTGTTTAAAAAGGTTTGACGTAGGTGAGAAAGTTCAGCAGTGAGAGCAATGTCACTGGAACAGATTGCTCTAGCTCTATGGGTTAGTGTTTTTAAGATACCATATTGTTGAGAAGGGTGATGGTGTGATTGTTTGTGTAAGTATCTCCCTGTATGTGTGTGTGTTTTCTGTAAACAGAAAATGATAAGGAACCTTCTGGAAGACGTGTGATCAGTGTGTCCAAGAAAGGCAGGCAGTCATTGGCTTCTAGTTCCATTGTAAAGTGGATTTTAGGATGCTGGCTATTTAGATGCACTAAAAATGTATTCAATGTGTCTGGGCCATGTGGCCAAATGGCAAACACATCGTCAACATAGCGTAGCCAGAGACTAGGTTTGAGAGTGGCTGTGTTGATAGCTAATTTTTCCAGATGTTCTATGTAGAAGTTGGCTAAGGGGGGGGAGAAAGAGGTGAACCCATAGCTGTCCCATCTAACTGTTTGTATATTTTCCCTTTCCATGTAAAATAACCTGCCTGTACTGTGAATTTAAATAGCTGGAATATATCTGGGGGAAATTGTGAATTTAGTAAGTTGAGTGTTTCAATCAGTGATACATTAGTGAATAATGAGGTGATATCAAAACTCATCATTAGGTCTGAACTATTTAAGGTGTGGTTTTCTAAAATACTTTTTAGGTGGGTAGAATTTTTAACAAAGGAGGGAGAATTGTTTGTGTAAGTGGTTAGTAATTTGCTAAATGTTTGGCTAGTTTATATGTAGGGACTGTTTATACTATCTACAATAGGATGCAAAGGTGTACCTTGTTTGTGTATTTTAGGAGCACCATATATTCTGGGTGCTTTAACGTGTATGGGTTTAAGTTTTTTGACAATTTCTTTAGGCCAGGAAGTGATTTTGTTCAGTAACTTGCACACCTTATTCTTTTGTGAGTTGGTGGGATCTCGATCTATGATTTGATATGTAGACCAGTCTTGGAGCAGTGAATGCATTTTGCTTTCATATTCTGTTGTATCCATAACTACAGTGGCGTTTCCTTTGTCTGATTTGGTTATTGTAATGTGGGTATTATTGCGTAGTTCTTTTAGAGCTATTATTTCTTTATGCGGGATATTATTTTTGGGAGGCTTAGAATGGATAAGGATATTGGCCACGTCTAACCTAATATTATTGACTATGGCTGGAGGCAAGTCGTGAATCCCAAGTTCAACGGAAGTCATTATTTTGGTTTTAGGCGTGTGTACGATGTGTTTGCCATTTGGCCACATGGCCCAGACACATTGAATACATTTTTAGTGCATCTAAATAGCCAGCATCCTAAAATCCACTTTACAATGGAACTAGAAGCCAATGACTGCCTGCCTTTCTTGGACACACTGATCACACGTCTTCCAGAAAGTTCCTTATCATTTTCTGTTTACAGAAAACACACACACATACAGGGAGATACTTACACAAACAATCACACCATCACCCTTCTCAACAATATGGTATCTTAAAAACACTAACCCATAGAGCTAGAGCAATCTGTTCCAGTGACATTGCTCTCACTGCTGAACTTTCTCACCTACATCAAACCTTCTTAAACAATGGTTATAATCCCCATAAAATAGATAACATACTAAATGCTACCCATAAATTCCCTCTATCTATCACAGAAGACTACAACAAAACCATCACCATCCCATATTAAAGGCACATCTGAAAAGATATCTAGGGTGCTTAACAAACACCAATTACGCATAGTATTTAAACCTTATATAAAATTAGCAACTCTCATCCATTCACCTAGGACAAATGCACTCCTTTATCACATCCAGGTGTCTATGAAGTGCCCTGTTCTTGCCATCAAGCCTACTACAGACAGACAGGAAGAATGTGGACATCCGCCTCAGTGAACACAAAAAATATATCCGACACTTTCGCTGTGGTAAGTCGGGTCTGGCAGACCATGCTTTGGATACCCCTGCACACAGGATCAATTGGAAAGAAACAAAAGTAATGCACAGAAGCTTCTACAAGTCAGAGAGGTTGTTTCTGGAATCAACAGAAGCCTTGAAACATACTCCAAACCTTGACAAGTATGGCTGTATAAATCTACCAAAGATTTGGGAGACAGTTATCCTAAGACCAAATTAATATTTATTATTTTTATCATTTGGACTACTATTTCACAAATATCCCCATCAATGACACATTTCTCTTACTACAGAACAAATTTCTACCCGATATTATGACCCTCTTTGCCCACGTACTACAGTCCGGTTACTTTGTGTGGTAAAATAAATTTTACCGACAAAAAGAAGGTACAGCCATGGGCTCACCACTATCCCCCTAATTGCTAACTTTTACATGGAAACTTTTGAGCAAAGGGCTCTTGATTCCACCACTCTAAAACCTACAATATGGCTTAGATACGTTGATGATGTGTTTGCTATCTGGCCGCATGGGCTACAAACGCTAAACACATCCCTTAGCCACCTGAACAAACAACATGAATGCATACAATTTACCATCGAAATGGAAAATCAGAACTCGCCCCCGTTCCTACACAGTAGTCACACGTCTCCCCTCAGGCAGTCTATCCTTCACGGTCTGCCGAAAAGCAACACACACAGGTCAATACATACATGCTAATTCATACGACCACCCATCACAAAAATATGGAGTCATTAACATCCTTAAAAACAGGGCCATAACAATTTGCTCTAACCAGCAAGCCCTGAAGCAAGAACTAAAAATGATCAGCGACACATTCATAAATAATGGCTATAACAAAAATACTATCAATAAAATACTCTATAAAACATCAACAAAAAAGAATCTAGATTACAGTAAAACCATAGCCATCCCATACGTTAAAGGGTTATCAGAAAAAATCAACAGAATCCTATACCATTATAATCTCAATGCCACCTTTAAGCCACCTACTAAACTTAAAACCATATTCAACTCCTCTAAGGATCCTCTGCTCCCCTTGGCACATCCTGGAGTCTATTGCATCTGCTGCACCTGTAACTTACCATACATTGGTGAAACAGGACGTACAATCCCTGTACGTAAGAAAGAACACATAAGACACATTAAATATATCAATTTTGGTGAAGCAGGCCTCTCAGATCACGTGCTCAACATCTTACATCAAATCAACTGGAAAAGCACCCACTCTTTACACCATACAAAAACTTGGTATGAAAGGAAATTTAAGGAAGCCTGTGAAATTCTGATAAACCACCCAAATATCAACAACAATCGTGGCATGAACATTAGAACTGGATGGCACACATTCAGCCTACCTAATACATAAGATCCAGCATAAGTCCGGACTCTAACTAACTTCTAGCTTGTATTAGAAACCATTCCATACCAACTGGTTGGAATGTACATGTATAATCATATTGGGAAACACACACACACACACACACACACACACACACACACACACACACACACACACACACACACACACACACACACACACACACACACACACACACACACATTGTTGTTGTTCCCAATGTAATTCTACAACCAACAGATAATATTAATAATAGGACTCTAGCTTTGATGTATATTCTGATTTTTTTTTTTCCCACTAGAGGTCAGGCCAACAATTGTTGAAACGGTTAGTAACTTTAACAAACCAGATAGATTGTAATGTAGCTTGTTATCTGTATATAGTGCATATGCTCCAGAAGATGACCTTGATATAAAGGTTGAAACATCGAATGTAGAATTTAGTTATATTAAACCAAAGTTTTACTCAAACACGGTAGTTGTCTCCATAATTTTCAAAAATGTACTCGGATCACCGTGCAAGCCTAAAAGAAAAGATGAATATAAGTTTCGTTTCCATGCTGCCATATACATTATAGTTGAGTAGGTTGAAAAGGACAGGTTTATTTGCAATAGAAGGGATACAATCAGGACCAGGTTATCCAAGAACACTGCATGTTCACTTAGCTTTTGGTCAAAAGCTAAGTGAACATGCAGTGAATAGCTCGTAGTAAAGTGGAAGAAAGAACTTTATCTTTAAATCCTTGCTCATTCTGCAGATGTGTCCAAATAATTGCAGCTTTTATAATAAATTTAGTTTAATCCTTTATCCCCAGTATCAGCAAACAAAGTTTGCACCTGAAGTATCTTCAGGACTGAGGCAAGTCATGGTAAAGGTGGACCAAGTATTCATCACTACTTTTCTTAGCATCTCCCATAATGCAAAGCATTATGGGAGATGCTATGCATTACGGGAAGGGTCATTACCCAGAAGGTTTCGACGTTTATTGAGGTCTCGTCAGTGGGAGCCAGACCCAGAGGTGGTGGTGATACAAAGGTGGAAGCAATGGAGAAGTCATATTTACCTATACGAGTTGCCAAAAGGCATCTCACCTTATTATTAAATTACTCTGGATTTAGAGAAAGATGTTGGAAGTTTTTTCCACTTGGTTAGACTATAATAAATTTAGTTTAATCCTTTATCCAAGCGTAAGGAAACAAAGTTTGCACCTGAAGTATTGGTAAATTTGACTTCTCCATTGCTTCCACCTCAGTATCACAGCCACTGGGTCTGGCACCCACTGATGAGACCTCAATAAAGGTTGAAACTGGTCTGGGTAGTGGCCCTTCCTTTAATGCATAGCATTATACATCTCTGCAGGGAGATGTGCTTTGCATTATGGGAGATACTAAGACAAGTAGTGATGAGCGCTTGGTCCAACTTTACCACGAGTTGCCTCAGTCCTGAAGATATTTCAGGCACAAACTTTGTTTGCTTACACTTGGATAAAGGATTAAACTAAATTTATTATAGTCTACCCAAGTGCAAAAAACTTCCAACATCAATTGCATCTTCCATTGTATAATCTTCTGCATTAAATTCTTCTTTGGATGTAACTTCTGATAGAGTTCATTTGTGATTTTCTGTACCCATCCTATTCTTAGAATCTTCCTGTAACAAGCTATTTCAAATGCCAAAATAAGTTTTCTTGATTCCTTATTATTACCCACGTTTCAGATCCATAAAGTACACTGCTAAAGATGCATGTTTCTAGTACTCTTAATTTCGTTTGCAGGTTGATCGCTTTACTTTTCCAAATGTTATCCATGGCCTTCAGATTTGTTCTTCCCTTTACAATCCTGATCTTTATTTCTTTTTTACAGTCCAAATCATATGTCATTTTACTTCCCAAATATGTCAATTACTCTACATTTTTTATATCAATTCCATCCACTTGTATCTTTTGTTTCATGTTCTTCTCACCAAATACCATTGTCTTTGTTTTTTCCAAGCTCATAACAAGTTCAAATATCTTCCCTTCCTCATTTAACAGTTTCAATGCTTTTTTGTAGCTGTCTTCTTCAATAATAACAATGTCATCTGTAAATTTCAGATTGTTAATTCTCATCCCATGTACTATTATTCCTTTTGCATCTTCCTTCGTTTTGTCCACTGCACTTTCTAAATGTGTAATGAAAATGCTTGGTCATATTGGATCCCCCTGTCTAGTACCTCTGCTTCTTCTAAACACAAATCATCAGCCTAACTGTTGCTGCCATTGCATTCTTATAAACATCTTTTAATGTGGCTATTAGTTTTCGTCAATTCCATAGGATTCTAGCACTGCTAATGTCACTTTCTGGTTGATGCTGTCAAATGCCTTGTGAAAATCAAGCAAGTATATATGTTTTTGTTTTTTCTCTTAGCATTCTCTGCTATTAACCGCATTGTCAAAATCTGTTGAATTGTAGTTATTATATCTTTCCTAAATGCTGCTTGCTCGTCTGCAAGGTATGCTTCCAATTGTGTTCTCAATCTTTCTGTCAATATCATCATCATCAACCTTACCAAGGTGACTTGTCAAGGCAATTGTTCTATAATTTTTACATTCTAGCTTATTTCCTTTCTTGTATAATGTCACTAATATCGATTTCATCCACTCTTCTGGCATTTTCCCTTCCTTCCACACCATATTACATATTACATAGTTGGTGAATTTCTGTAGCCATACTTTCGCCACCATATTTAATCATTCCTCCAGTGATGTTATCATTACCAGAACTCTCTCCCCGTGTTTTAGCCATCCAATTGCTTTTTCTACCTCTCCTCTTAAAATGTCCATGTCATACTCATTACACAGTGGTGATATGTATCTTAATTCTTCAATCAGTTTCCCATCTCTAACTAAATCTAATTTTTATTCATATAGCTCACTATCATATCTTGTACAATTTCATCTTTATTCATCAGTACTTTGCATTTTTCATCTTTACTTGTGATCTTTTTGGTTGCCATCTTCTACTAATGGTTCTAATAAATGTGTACACCTTCCTAGTGTACAAATTTTGGATGGACTAGAAAGTGTACAAGATTGGTGAAGACATAATTCAAAACTGATTCTGAGCTATGCAATTGAGGTGCTTGGTGAAACATCTGGAAAGATAAGAGAGCAGAAGGAGGGTTGGTGGTGGAATAAAAATGTACAAGAAGCAGAGACAGCTAAAAGGAAGGCAAAGCAGAAGTGGGACGAGTCAAGACTAGAAGAGGACAGAGAGGAGTACAGAGGGGGGAAGCGAGAAGCTAAGAGCTTTGGTGTGCAGACGAAAGCCATGGCATATCAAGATCTTTATGATCCATTAAAAACAAAGGAAGGACAGAGAAAAATTTATCAATTGGCAAAATGTAGAAATAAGGCATCAAAGGACATCTTATATGTGAGGCAGATCATAGACTCTGGAAGAAGAGTAATAAGGAGGGATGTGGATATATAATAAACAGATGTAGAATATACTTTGAAGGGCTTTTGAATGAGGAAAATGCAAGGACTCACAGAGAAGATAGGGAGCCTTAAAAAGGGCATGGTGCAGAACATCAGTAGTGGAAGTGAAGGAGGCCACAAAGAGGATGAAGAATGGAAAATCGGTGGGTCCTGACAGGATCCCAGTGAAGGCATGGAAGGCACTGGGGGAAGAGAGAATTGACCTGCCGTGGCACCTGTTCATAAAAGTTTGCCAACAGAAAATTATACCCAAGGAGTAGAAGGAAAGTACTCTTGTCCCCATCTACAAGGGTAAAGGGGATGCACAAGACTAAGAATTACAAAGGAATAAAGTTGATGTCCTACAAAATGAAAATCCTAGAAAGGGTTCTTGATGGAAGACTGAGGAAGGAGGTGGAGATTGCAAAGGAACAATTTGGCTTCATGCCTGGTCAACTGACGAT
Organism: Typopeltis vanoorti; assembly: GCF_054136105.1. Classification (NCBI taxonomy): domain Eukaryota; kingdom Metazoa; phylum Arthropoda; class Arachnida; order Uropygi; family Thelyphonidae; genus Typopeltis; species Typopeltis vanoorti. The sequence goes on along the minus strand of NC_143550.1, from coordinate 4,459,725 downwards.
AGATGCTATCTTTGGGTTACAGCAGATGATGGAAAAGTTTTGAGAGAAACAACAGGAGCTACATTTGAGCTACATCACAATTAAGCAGGAACAGACAGAAAGTCTTCCTGTTTAATTGTGATGGAGGTGGTGACAGAGGAGGTGAGAGAAGACGGGCCTTGGACAATGTTGTATGTAGATGACATCGTACTGTGTGAAGAATCAAGAGAAGGCAGATAAACTGGAAAGATGGAGTAAAGTACTGGAAGAGAGAGGTAGGAGACTGAGCAGAAGTAAGACAGAGTATATGTGTTGCTAAGTGGATGGCAACCAGAAGACAGATCTGGAGCTGGAAGGAAATATCAGGAATGTTAGGGACTTTAGATACTTAGATTCAACAGTGAAACAGGATGAAGAGGCTGAGAAGAAAGTGGGATGCTGGATGGAGGAACTGGAGAGAGATGGCAGCCAGGAGACAGATCTGGAGCTGGAAGGAAATATCAGGAAGGTTAGGGGACTTAAGTAGCAGAGATGAGAATGCTTAGGTGGATGTGCAGTGTGACCAGAAAGGATCATCTGAGAAATGACTATGTAAGGGAAACGGTAAAAGTTATGAAACTTAGAAGCGAAGATACAGGAGGCAAGGTTGAGATGATTTGCTCATGTGATGAGGAGGGAGGATGAATGTGGAAAGAAAGGTCATGCAGATGGATGTGCAGGGGAGGAGAAAGCACAGGTGGCCAAAGAAGAGATGGAGGGAGCTGGTAGAGGAGGACTTGAGGATGAAGAACTTGGATGTGATTACAGCCCAAGATAGGAGGATGTGGAGGAGACCATTCCACTTTATTCATTCTGACTGCTTTTTTCACTTCATTACACTTTTTTCTATATTGCTCCTCTTTCTGTTCTGTTGTATCCCTTCTTATCCTCAACATTCTCTTCTCCTGTACTAACTTCATTGTCTGATCCTGTCTAATTTCCTGTCTGATCCACTTCTTGATCTTTCTTTCTTCTGGTACTGTTTCTTCAACTGCATCTCCTATCGCCTTCATTACTCCTTGCAATCTTAGATTCAATTTTTTTTCTTTTTCCACACTTTATAGTTTCTCATATAACACTGTTCTGTACTTTCTGCCTATTTCTGCTTCACTTATTCTGGCTGTATCCCTTCATTTCTGATGATGGGATTTATATTTTTGTTTTAATTTCAACTTGATATTTGCAATCACTAAGCTATGATCTGAATCTATATCTGCTACTTGAAAAGTTCAACACTGCTGTGTTGATGTTATCCATCTTCTTTTAATCATATCGATCATTATTCTGGGTTTTTCCCATCATTTGATCACCATGTCCATTTTCTACACTCCTTTTGCTGGAATCTTGCATTATAGATAATCATATCATGGTCCACAGCAAATTCTAACATTTATTTCACCTTGTTTGTTTCTTTCTCCAAAACCATATTTTCCCATGATGCTTTCCCAACTATAATTTTCTATTCCAACTTTGGCATTCCAGTCTCCTTCAATAATTAGTATATCTTTTTTGGTATTGTTTCTATTGTCTCTGTCAGATCATTCTAAAATAAATCAATATCCTCATCTGTGATGTCAGATGTGTGTGCATATATCTGGACTACTGATATGTTAAATGGTTTTGCTTGAAATCTTGCTGCCATCTTTCGTTCATTTACTGGTTTGTAACCTAACAGTGCCTCTCTAGCTTTTTTTGTTAAGAAGGAAGCAAACTCCTGCTGTGTGCTCGGTGTCATGCCCTGACCATGACTTCGCATCCATTTATCTCTCCTGATGATGTCCATCGCATCTCTGGCAGTCCTAGTATATCACATCGTTATCTCTTCATTTCCTCGCGAAGTAATTCTAGTTTTCCTGACATCCAAAGTGTCCATACATTCCATGTCCCTACTGATAACAGTTCTGTTAGTTTCAGTTTCCTTTCTGTATCCCATTTTTTGATCTAATCCTAATTGCTTCATTGGTATCACGGATCTTGTTCATCCAAGTGAAGTCTGAGCTGGCATGTTTTAACTTTAATTGCAGGTGATGGAGGAGAATAATGCCATCAGGAAGAGGGGGGGGGGGGGAAGGGTAGGAGAAAACATGGACTGGTAAAAGTTATGTCCAACAGCACCGGCTAAGCAAGATTTTTCCTGAACTCCCTTGGCACACTTGTTAGACAACTGAGGCTTGGTTGGGAATTTAGAGCACAATGGGATGCTGTCAGAATTATTTCTTACAGACATCTTTCCTCATTCATTATCAGTCTGAGCAGGTGTTTGGATCAAGAGAGTGCATCCAATCATGTAACAGTAATCCAACCATGGAAAGAAGTCATGAAGGTCATCCCCTTTGTAATGCCAAAGGATTATGTCAAGAAAATTTTACAAAAAGAGGCTCAAGTTTTTGAGAGATGGTGCCAGAAGATGGAATATTTAGGTTGGAAGACATATTAATGAGTTACTGAGGACAAGCAGAGGGAACCTTCTAATAAAATTAACAAGAATATTGAAGTTAGATTAAAGCCTTCAGGAAGTTTGCCTTCTTATAGAGTTAATTTTGGAAGAAGATGCTTCAGCTTTACTGATTTACTATAAAATAGGAATACAGAAAGTATGAACTAGGTATCAAGGAAAAGTGAACTAGTAAAGGAAATGAGAGCTCAGGTTAAGATTTTAGGAATTAGCAAACTTAATTGGACAGGAATAGGTGACTTTGATTGTGCTGACTTTAGGATTTATTATTCTGAACATGAAAGTTCCAGCACAAATGGAGTCCCATTCACAGAAGACAATAGAAGCATTGCCATGAAGCAGGCAAACACCATGACTTAGCATTCCTCATCTCTTCTCCTTTATGGCATCATCAGTTTATGCAGGAGTGAAGCATAATATTCTGCATTCACAGTGGTCTTCCCTTCCTTGAAGTAAATCAAGACAAATCCCCGGCAATCATAACAGATTGTTGCCATGATCTTTTTGGTGGACTGAGTGACCACGTCTTTTCTCAGAGGTGCTTCGTCTGGTTTATGCAACTCCATGGATGACCTTTTAGAAAGAGAAATGTAATAAAGGACCATAGTTTCACACCCGGAGACAATGGATTCCAGCACTTCTCTCTAATTCCCTTGGAATAGCTCTAAAAACTTGCTCGTTCTGAACTGAAGAGAGAAGCTGGGGCAGGTTCCAAAACCTTGGATTGACCATCGTAATGTGAAGCTTCTCGTGAATGATGTGAAAGGCAGTTGTTATAGAAAATCCCAACCTTGGTAATATTTCTTTGATCATCAGCCGTCTGTCATTGAGCAGTTCCTCCTCAACAAGAGACACATTATTCTCATCATTACTTCCACAGGCTGAACATCACAAGGATCATTTTCAATGCTTTCTCTTCCTAGGTGAAACTGTTTAGCTCATTCCTTCATTGTGGAATATGAAGGAGAAGCTTCCCCATAAACACCATCCAATCGTTATTTGATAGTACTCAGAGAAAGCCCTTCTTTGGTGAAAAACTTTATCACAATGCAGTACTCAATTTTTAACATTACAGTCACTAAGCATGCCACATGTTAGTCATACAAGTGACTCCAACTGAATGACGGAGGTAGAGAATTAAAACTGGTACACCAAGCTTCCCATAGATGGTACTATCTGGTGGAAACCTTTGGAACCTATCTCACACATGTGCACGCATGCACGCACACGCACACACAAGGTTTTATATATATATATAACCCAGTGTCCAAAACAATAATGAAACTCATCATAATGTATATTATGATCATAATGTATTTGAGGCCATTTGGTGTGAGATTGTGGCTAGCAGAACTAAATATACAATTGGGTGTTGCTATAGACCAGGTGATGGAAAAGATGGTGGTGACAGTATGCACAAGCAAATAGAAGAAATGAGTGGAAGGAGGGTAATTATTATGGGAGATTTCAACTATGGTCGCTTTGATTGGAGTGAGGAGAGGACACACGGGAGGAAGGAATTGGATTTTATGCGGTTATTAAGGGATAACTATCTGCGACAGCATGTAATGGAAAATACTAGGGGTCAGAGAGTGCTTGACATAGTAATTACACCTGAGGATTTGGCTGTAACAAATATGACCACATTGCCACCAATTGGTGAGAGTGATCATAGGGTCTTGACTTGGAGGTGGCTAAAGATGTAGAATTTTCAATATTAAGACAGGGTACATGTGGAATTATTGGGCTGGAAAGTATGACAAGCTTAGGAGTTTGATTGGTTCAGTGCCATGGCATGTACAACTGCAAGGACTTCAAGTTGATAGTGCATGGGAGGCAGTTAAGAAGTGCTTGCATGAAGCAATGGCTGACTGTATACCTAGAGTCCGAATAATAAATCAAGTAGGGGTTAAGTGGATGAATAACACCATTAAGCTTAAGCTGCAAAAAAAGAAACAACTATGGAGGGAATTTAAGGAGAAAGGTGACCGGCAGGCACATGAACAGTATAAAGCGCAGCCAGAAGGGTAACGAGTGTGGTAAGAAAAGCAAAAAAGGATTACGAAATAACATTGGCCATGCAGGCTAAAGAGAATCCTAAACAGTTTTTTAGATATGTAGCAAGTAAAAGGAAGAATGTATATGGCAGAATGATTTTAAAGAATGCCGATGGTAGGGAGGTAACTGAATCAGTTGATATAGTTGAGTTACTGAGTGAGCACTTTGCAAGTATATATCATCCAGGTGGTGACATTGCAGAAACGAATAAACCAGTAGATAATACAGGAATTGTGGTGAATGAAGTGGAGATAAGTAGTCTATTGCATAACCTCAATGTCAATACACCCGTGGGATTGGATGGTATACCAGCTCGTGTCGTACGAGAAGCAGCTAAAGAATTGTCAGTACCCTTGACCATTTTGTTTAATTTGAGTCTCGGGTCTGGGTTAGTCCCGAGGGGATGAAATGAGGGGAAAATAGTTCCACTACATAAAGGTGGTTCCAAGACTGCTGTTGTAAATTACCGACCGATTAGCATATCAGGAATCAATGTCAAAGTCTTAGAGAAATTAATCAAGAAAAGAATACAGGAATGGATAGATGAAAATGGGATATTGTATGGGGAACAACATGGTTTTGTGAAGGGTAGATCATGCCTCAGTAACTTGCTCACGTTTTATAACACAGCGACGGCTGAACTGGATAGGGGTAATGGGTTTACAGTGATACTACTGGACCTTGCCAAGGCCTTTGACAGGTTAACACATGGAACCCTAATCAGTAAACTGGAGCAGATGGGGATAGATATAGGGTTGGTGAGATGGATAGGAGGGTGGTTGAAGAGAGTGGTTTATGCAGGAGTGTAGTCTAAAAGATGGCTTGTGACTAGTGGTGTGCCGCAGGGCTCTGTTCTTGGACCACTGCTTTTCAATTTGTTCATCAATGATATAGAAAAGGATTTGAGAGGAAGTGTTCACTTGTTTGCTGATGATGCAAAGTTGGGTAGAGCAATTGTGAGTGCACAGGATGTCAAAATTTTACAGGATGATTTGGATAGTTTGGAGGATTGAGCTAGGAAAAATGGATGTCAATTTAATGTGGCAAAGTGTAAGGTTATACACTTTGGAGTGAAAAGAATAGCAGATGGATATCGCATTGGTGGAACCGTACTCCAGGAGATTGATGAGGCCAGGGATTTGGGAGTGTTGGTGGATAGGGAATTGAAGTTTAAGGGGCACATTGCAAAAGTGACTAAATCAGCTCATCAAATCACTTGGCTTCTGAAAAATACTTTAACATGCAGAGACAAACAAGTTGTTATTCCTCTGTATCGAGCCTGATAAGACCCCATCTGGACTACTGTGCCCAGTTATGGGCAACAGGGTTTCTTTGTGATGGGTAGGAAGTGGAGAGGATCCAGAGACGAGTGACCAAGATGATAGAGGGTCTGTAAAATGAACCTTATGAGAATAGGTTGAAGTTTTGTGGGTTGCAGAGATTGGACTATAGGAGGGGTGATATGATTGAGACATTCAAATTACTGAAGGGTTTCTATAAGATGGATCCAGCAGATATTTTTGAAAATATGACTGGTGGTGGGAGGACTAGGGGCCATGCATGGAAGCTGGGCAAGAGCATGGTTGACAAGGGAGTTAGAGTTAGGTTTTTTACTTGGAGAATGGTGAATGAGTGGAATAAGCTTCCAGAGTCTGTTGTGGACACTACGACCGTGAATGAGTTCAAGGCAGGGTATGATAGATACTGTGTTAATGTCGAATAGTTGTTCTTGACATGATGTTAGGGCCTCCCTCGATGAGTCTGTCGACTCCTTGGAGTTGCCCGGAACAATAATAATAATATCTAGTGAATGTCACACTCATCCAGGCATATATGTATCAAATATGGATGCAAGTGATGATAAGGCACAAATTACAGTAGATTGCAGGCTGGTTTACTGAGTAGTTAGTGTATCCACTTTCAAACCAAGAGGCTGCAAATTTGAATCCAGGTAATTTTGTGATTGTCTTTAGGTGAAGATGAATTTTATCACCTAGTGGAAGCCCATCATCCTGCTTATTGGAGACTTGAAGTGGATTGAAAATGTTCCATGTTTGGTCTTTAGAGCACAGTTTACAGACAATGTATAAAAAATACTTTGCCTGCTCACAGTGTGAATCTTCTATAGGTTTATAAAAACCTTTTTTTGTGGGAGCCACATAAAAAAGAAAACAACAACAGCAGTAAGTAGTGTATAGTATTGATAAAGCATATTTTCTATTAATTTCTGAATGGGATGTGAAACTAAGAGAAAAAGCAGAATGAGGCATCATTGAAAAATTTTGTTTGAGACAAAGATGTTGAAGCTGGAGAAAGGATGTTGGAGTTTTGTGTGTCAAAACAATCATTTTTGTTTTCTTCAATTAATTTGTCAGATGATGGGTTGAGTGCCAGATGAACAAATCAAACAAATCTTTGCCATCTGGCTATCTCTGGCCATTTCTGTTATCTCATTGAAGCTTGATAATTGTAACCTTTTCTTCAGTAACCGTAACCAAGTTCTTTTTGGTCTGCCTCTTGATTGTCTTCCTCCAAATGATTCCATTTAAGACTATATTTGTTAATCTCTGCGATGACATTCTCTGAAGGTGTCCAAAACCCTTGTAACTGTTGTTTAAGAATTATATCTATGATATTATTATTATTAAGAGAGACCTTCAGGGAGTCAGGGAATCATTGAGGGAGGCCACATACTACATGCACCACCTATCATACTTATTCTTGAATTCATTCACACTGCTCGCACACACACATCCAATGATAATCCATTCCAATCGCTTGCCATCCTATGAGAGAAAAATCTAGCTCTCGCCACCTTCTTAGTGGTATTCATTCTCTGCATGCAAGGATGCCCTCTTATTCTTTCTCCACCATCCATAAAATAAAAAAAAAAAAACATCAACTGAAATCCTGCTTGACACTTTCAGAAGTTTTAAGTCTCAATCATATCACTCCTCAATTCCCTGTTCGCTAATGTCTGCAGTCTATAAATTTTCAATCTTTCTTCATAATCAGCATTCCAAATCCTGATATCATTTTTAACATCCTCCTTTGCACTCTCCCCGTTGTATCAGAATCGCAGCAGAAACCAGGAAACCAAACCTGGGCATAATAGTCCACGTGAGGCCTTATCAAGGCCTTGCAAAGAGGCAAAACAACATCCTTATCGTTACATGTGAGCTTTAATTTCAGCATTGCAATTATCTTTTGAGTTGAATTTCCAATCTTTGTTACATGGCACCTGAACTTCAACTTGCTACCTACTATCACTACAAGATCCATAGTGGGTTGGGTGTCGAGGCTAGCTGGTGAACGGACGTGCCATCGGAGAGCTCCTGAGAGATTTGTGTTTTTTGTTGATTTATTGGTGTTTTGGATTCAATTTAATGGACTTAAGTGTGTAATTTTGGTATATTATTGGAGCTTTATTAGCGTGGTTAGTGTACTAAAGTGTTTTATAACATAATCTATGTCCGGAAGTCGCCGCTAGATGAATTCGTAATGTGTAGTGTTCGTGCAAGCTCCAGATAAGATAAGTATCATTTTCAGTTATCGATACAAATTACTTAATATTGTGTAGTTTTGTTTTGTTTGCCTTGCGTATTTTAGTGCGTGTATTTTTGGTGTGTTATAACGTATAATTTGACAAAACACGTTGCAAATAAGTATGGCACCTGTGCGAAGGAAAATGGCGGCCAGTAATGAAGGTTCGCCATCGTTATCAAAGAACGGTAGCATAAAAGAAATGAGTCAGTGTACTAGCTGTGAAATGTACGCTTTGCGGAGTGCGGTCGGAGTGTGGTTAGATGATAATAAAGGATTGAATGTGTGTAGAAAATATAGGGAGAATGAGGAATTGAAGTGTATTTCGGATCGTGAGTGTGATATTTTTGTCAACCTTCAGAATGAAGGAAATAGGGATATGACAAGAAACGGCAAGGTTGTACATGAAAATTGTGAGAGTGTGAATGTAGAAAGTGTGAATGATAGTATAAATGGTTTCTCAGAGAACAAAAAAGATGAGATAGATGCATTGAGTGAGATCGCGTTGTTGAATAGTGCAATAGAAAGAGCAAAACAGCAGCTAGAGTGCATGAACAAAAGTAGACTGAATGAACCAACCAATAATAAAAGGTATGACAGGAAAAATAGACGTATGAATGTGAACATGAACAAAAGGGATTTTATAGGAGGAGGAGAGAGCGAAGTGTCATCCCTGGAAATTGTGTGTTTGACTAGAATTTTTGCTTAGATGGCGGTGAATGGATGGAATGCATTGCCAGAAGAGATTGTAAGTATTTCTTATAATGATAAGATGACCTTCAAAGGCAATTTTTAAATTACAATAATGAAGTAATCTTAATACGGAAATATTGCAGATTTAATATCGACAGTGGTTAATGCAAAAGAACCAATGACAAGAAACGGCAAGGTTGTACATGAAAATTGTGAGAGTGTGAATGTAGAAAGTGTGAATGATAGTATAAATGGTTTCTCAGAGAACAAAAAAGATGAGATAGATGCATTGAGTGAGATCGCGTTGTTGAATAGTGCGATAGAAAGAGCAAAACAGCAGCTAGAGTGCATGAACAAAAGTAGACTGAATGAACCAACCAATAATAAAAGGTATGACAGGAAAAATAGACGTATGAATGTGAACATGAACAAAATGAAGGATACAGCGCTGTATGGAGACTCGTTAGTACGAGGTGTGTTAGTAGAGGATTTCACAAAATCGTACCAACCTGGTGCGACCATAAAGGACGTAACTGCGTCTATTAGAGAGCAAAAGGAAAGGGTGAAAGAAATGATTGTTGTGGCAGGTACGAATGATTTGAAAGGAGATAAAATGGAAATGATAGAAGACTGAATTGTTTGAGGTAGCAAAAGAAAAGAGTGAGAGAGTTAGAATGATTAGTCTTTTGCCACGGTATGACAGTGAAATGTTTAAAAGGAGGGCTATAATTGCAAATGACTTTATGCGTGGGTTATGTATGACGAGTGGTGTGGAATTTGTGGATGTGTGGAGTGAGTTTGATGGGCGAAAGGATCTATATAAGATGGATGGCTTGCATTTGAATGGTTACGGTGTAAGAAGACTTGAGAAAGTGTTGCTGAATGTAGTGGATGTGCAAATTCAGGGAAACTAGATTTGTTAGGTGGGGGGGGAGTAGAGATACAGTCCTTATGGAGGCAGTTGAATGTAAGAATGAATATAATATGCCAGAGCAAATAAGGACAACAAATCTGAGTGGGATAGTTAATATAAGGCATCAAGTAGGGTTGGGGCTAATGGGGGTCTTAAATTCATGTACACTAATACTAGGAGTATTAGGAACAAGAAGAAAGAGTTTTTGGACATGGTTGGCACTTCCAGACCACAGGTTATAGGTATTAGTGAAAAATGGCTGACTGTAGATGATATAACTAGTGGGATTGAATGTGATGGGTATAGTGTGTTCAGGAATGACAGAGAGAATAAAATGGGGGGAGGAGTATTGTTGATGATAGCTGATGAGCGACAGCCAAGGAGAATAGAAGTTGAATTGCAGGATAGAGAAAAGAGCACATTTGAGGCGATTTGGTGTGAGATTGTGGCTAGCAGAACTAAATATACAATTGGGTGCTGCTATAGACCAGGTGATGGAAAAGATGGAGGTGACAGTATGCACAAGCAAATGGAAGAAATGGGTGGAAGGAGGGTGATTATTATGGGAGATTTCAACTATGGTCGCATTGATTGAAGTGAGGAGAGGACCCACGGGAGGAAGGAACTGGATTTTATGCGGTTATTAAGGGATAACTATCTGCGACAGCATGTAATGGAAAATACTAGGGGTCAGAGAGTGCTTGACCTAGTAATTACATCTGAGGATTTGGCTGTAACAAATATGACCACATTGCCACCAATTGGTGAGAGTGATCATAGGGTCTTAACTTGGGAGGTGGATAAAGGTGTAGAATTTTCAATTAAGACAGGGTACATGTGGAATTATCGGGCTGGAAAGTATGACAAGCTTAGGAGTTTGATTGGTTCAGTGCCATGGCATGTACAACTGCAAAGACTAGAAGTTGATAGTGCATGGGAGGTAGTTAAGAAGTGCTTGCATGAAGCAATGGCTGACTGTATACCTAGAGTCTGACTAATAAATCAAGTAGGGGTTAAATGGATGAATAACACCATTATGCTTGAGTTGCAAAATAAGAAACAACTATGGAGGGAATTTAAGGAGAAGGGTGACCGGCAGGCACATGAACGGTATAAAGCGCAGGCCAGAAGGGTGACGAGTGTGGTAAGAAAAGCAAAAAAGGATTACGAAAGAACATTGGCCATGCAGGCTAAAGAGAATCCTAAACAGTTTTTTAGATATGTAGCAAGTAAAAGGAAAAATGTACATGGCAGATTGATTTTAAAGAATGCCGATGGTAGGGAGGTAACTGAATCAGTTGAGATAGTTCAGTTACTGAGTGAGCACTTTGCAAAAGTATATCAACCAGGTGGTGACACTGCAGAAATGAATAAACCAGTAGATTATACGGGAATTGTGGTTAATGAAGTGGAGGTGAGTAGTCTATTGCATAACCTCAATGTCAGTACATCTGTGGGATTGGATGGTATACCAGCTCGTGTTGTACGAGAAGCAGCTAAAGACCAGGTGATGGAAAATAATTGTCAGTACCCTTAACCATTTTGTTTAATTTGAGTCTCGGGTCTGGGTTAGTCCCGAGCGGGTGGAAAGAGGGGAAAATAGTTCCAATGCATAAAGGTGGTTCCAAGACTGCTGTTGTAAATTACCGACCGATTAGCATATCAGGAATCATTGTCAAGGTCTTACAGAAATTAGTCAAGAAAAGAATACAGGATTGGATAGATGAAAATGGGATATTGTATGGGGGACAACATGGTTTTGTGAAGGGTAGATCATGCCTCAGTAACTTGCTCACGTTTTATAACACAGTGACGGCTGAACTGGATAGGGGTAATGGGTTTACAGTGATACTACTGGACCTTGCCAAGGCCTTTGATAGGATACCACATGGAACCCTAATCAGTAAACTGGAGCAGATGGGTATAGATATAGGGTTGGTGAGAATGATAAGAGGGTGGTTGGAGGAGAGATATCAAAGAGTGGTTTATTCAGGAGTGGAGTCTAAAAGATGTCTTGTGACTAGTGGAGTGCCACAGGGCTCTGTTCTTGGACCACTGCTTTTCAATTTGTTCATCAATGATATTGGAAAGGATCTGAGAGGAAGTGTTCACTTGTTTGCTGATGATGCAAAGTTGGGTAGAGCAATTGTGAGTGCACAAGATGTCAAAATTTTACAGGATGATTTGGATAGTTTGGAGGACTGGGCTAGGAAAAATTGATGTCAATTTAATGTGGCAAAGTGTAAGGTTTGGGGTGAAAAGAATACCAGCAGTATATCGCATTGGTGGAATCATACTCTAGGAGATTGATGAGGCCAGGGATTTGGGAGTGTTTGTGGATAGGGAGTTGAAGTTTAGGAGGCACATTGCAAAAGTAACTAAAACAGCTCACCAAATCACTTGGCTTCTAAAAATACTTTAACATGCAGAGACGAACAAGTTGTTGTTCCTCTGTATCGAGCTTTGATAAGACCCCATCTGAACTTCTGTGCCCAGCTATGGGCACCAGGGTTTCTTCGTGATGGGGAGGAAGTGGAGAGGGTCCAGAGACGAGTGACCAAGATGATAGCAGGTCTGTGGAATGAACCTTATGAGAATAGGTTGAAGATTTGTGGGTTGCAGAAATTGGACGATAGGCGAAGGAGGGGTGATATGATTGAGACATTCAAATTACTGAAGGATTTTTATAAGATTGATCCAGAAGATATTTTTGAAAATATGACTGGTGGTGGGATGACTAGGGGCCATGCATGGAAGCTGGGCAAGAGTGTAGTTGACAGGGGTGTTAGAGCTAGGTTCTTTACTTGGAGAGTGGTAAATGAGTGGAATAAGCTTCCAGAGTCTGTTGTGGGTGCTACGACCGTGAATGAGTTCAAGGCAAGGTATGATAGCTACTGTGTGAATGTTGAATAGTTGTTCTTGACATGATGTTAGGGACTCCCTCGATGAGTCTGTCGACTCCTTGGAGTTTCCCGGAACAATAATAATAATAATAATAATAATAATAATAAAATTTACTGACATTGAACTGACATCCATTTTGGCATACCTACAATTCCAGCCTATTCAAATCATTCTGCAAGTACAGCATATCAGCAGCATCCCTGAATACCTATCTTCACATCACCAGCAAATAGTATGTTGCCTGTCGAGTCCTTCCCAATATCATTAATGTATAGATTGAATAACAGTGGACAAAGGACTGATCCTTGTGGTACACCGCTAGTTACCTTAAATCTTGAAGACTCACATCTGTCAGTCATCCATTCTCTTATCCACACTAGTATTTTATAATCTAAACCCATATTCTCTAATTTATGCAACAGTCTTCCATGCTGCATTCTGCCAAAAGCCTTCACAAAATCCCAAAGTATCATAGTATATCCATTCCCCTTGTCTAGTTCAATGATAACATTATTATAGAATGTGAGCAATTGCTAAAACATGACCTTCCCTTAGTAAACCCATTTCTGAATGCAAGCCCTAACCAATTTTTCCAAAATCTTCACCACCACTCCTGAGATACTGAATGGCCGATAGTTGGATACATCAGTCTTTGTAACACCCTTGTGTAATGTGATTACCATACATTCTGTCCATTCCTGCAGAATCTTCCTTGTTCTAAGACTGAAATTATATAGCCTTGTCAAAGGAAGAGCCAGTTCTACTGAACACTCTTTTAGTACATGTGCTGATATATCCCATCAGTTCCTATAGCTGAATTCTTATTCAATTTGTGCAACACCTCTAATGCCTCCTCTTCTTACACCTAAGTTTCTTGATTAAATGAAGAGGTAAAAGTGAACTCAATGTTGCTTACACCAGGTTGATGGCTTTTAGCAAAATGGGCACTAATTAGCTAAACAATTTCTATATTTGTCAACCTCACACCATCTGCATTCAGAAGAGTTATTCTTTCATATTCATTTTTTCTTTTACTTTGCAGCATATCGAAAGAATTTTTGTGGGTTGTCTTTAGCTTGCAGAACCAGTTTCTTTTCATACCAAGACTTAGATTTCCATACAACAGTTCTGACTATTCTAGCCTACTGCTTATCATCCTTATGCACACAATATTCCTTCAACATCATCCGTTTTGTAAGAAACTGATGTGGAAATATGGAAAATAAGATTACACATCCATTTGCCTCCTACCCTGTTTATTCTTTGAGTTTTCAGGTCACATTCTGATACTATATTATTTAAGTATTTTTTAAATGCTTCCTATGCACTAACGATATTCTTCCCACCTAGTAACTGATACCACTGCACTGAACTCAGTATAGTCCTCAGTTGGTCATGATTTCCTGCTTTGTAGTTCAGCATGTAACCTTTTCTAACTGGAACATTCATAAACTTAGTCATTTCTTCCCAAGTGAGTACTGCATGATTGATCACTGACACCAACCAGAGGCAGAATAGTTTTATCTTTAACTGAAACATCCTCTGATACTATAATAAAATTTAAACATTCTTTGATCTTGAGTTCCTTCTGTCATATGCTGCTTGAGGAAGTTGTCTTACAACACCTCAATAAATTCAGTTTCATTCTTCTCATGATATTTTACTGCTACCCAATCAATATTTGGATAATTAAATTATGCATTTCTTGATCACTATCAACTGATCTGCCAGGTCTGTAACACCGCACTATGTAATTGATCTTGTTAAATTCCACCTTACACCAGATGGTTTCAAATTCACTGCCACATGAAATACTGTTATTAGTACTTCAATCATAGGTCTCAATACTAAATGGATTCAAGTCATCTGATAGCATTAGTAGTAACCGATACCCCCTACTCTCCTATCTATCCTTCTAAAAAATACCGTATCCTTTACACTCAATACCAGTTCGTATGTCTGATTCTGATAGCCACATCTCACTAATGCCTACAATCTGAGGTGCACATATTGACCAAGGAAACAAATCCTACCGCCTTGTTTCTGATACTCCTAGCATCTGTGTAGACACGTTAATAATCTACTTGCATGTTCTTTTGTCTAGTCGTGTGCATATTTGCATATATCTTCTCTGTAGTTTAATTTGTATTTGACATGCTCCTTTGTTTGGTGTTCTAACCAGTGAGTCTTATTTATTTTCTGAAGCATTTCATTTCAAATGCTCTGATTTTCTGTATTTCTTTATGACTGAGTTTCCTTGTCTCAGTTCGATATGCTGTTTAGGTATAATAATGGTGTTGAGTTTTAGTTTGAAGCTTTTTGAAATGCAGTTATTTTTCATTTTTTTTGTTTAATTTAGTTATATTGGATCTCCCTATATTAAAGCCTGTTATTTTACTATTTCTGTGTTGTCGAATTATGAGAAATGAAACAGCCAAAATCTGTAAATTGCTTTACTGTTCTGAAAATATATGATTTTCTAAGTTTACTGAAATTTTTTCCTCATCTCTTTCTATTTTTGTATGCCTAGTACTTTTCAGTCAAGCTATTAACTGTAAAAATACGGTCTGTAGTAGACTTCCTAAATCTGAAGCTTGCTTGATCTTCCATTGTTTCATTCACCAGAAGTCTGGGTTATATTTCATATGGTGCACATGAAGATTTTGTAGCTATAACTTAGCAATGCTTTGGGCCTATAAATTTCCCACCTTCATTTATCTCCCTTTTCAAAAATCAGTATTATGAGGCCTGTCCTCCAGTCATCTGGAATTTCACTAGTGTGTAGTATTTGGTTAAAAAAAAAAGTTCATCACAACCAGGTGATTGAGTTCATTTTGGTTTATTGCATTAAAAAATTCTTCTTCTATTACAGATGGTGCTGTTTCTCTATCTGCCTCTTTATTTTGTGCTTTTCTGGTCTTCTTCCCTCTGGAAAAGTATGTGGTAATATTATAAAAAGAAAAAAATTCCTTTTTCTGTTTCTTTTAATTGTTATAATTCATAGATCATGTGGTTCTATGGTTAAGATAAGAGTTCTGCAAGTCATTATTGACTAATATTGCAACTCCTCAGTGAATGTTACCTTCTCTTCTTAGTCTTTCCTTCTTTGCATTTACTACTAATATTTTTTATTTCTTGAATTGTTCTAGTTTCAATATTTTTGTTTAATTTTTAACTGGTCTATTCAATCCTATAATTCTTCTATAGGCTTGTCGTATTTTTGCTTTTTCTTCTAATCAAGTATTTTTGGCAGATCTGCGCATTCTATCTATTTGTTTTTCAGTCTATTATTGCTTATTTTCCTCTGTATTTTCTCTGTTCAAACTATTTTTTGCAGTTCTTCTTTCTGTCTAAGGTTTTCAAAATTTCTGTGGTTATCCCTTGTTATTTGCTCTAATCATTGTAATGTTTTTCTTACAGCATTTATCATAACTGATCTGCCCTGTTTCCATGTATTTTCAACATTGTCAAAGGATATGAATATAACCTTTAACTGTTTTGTCCAGTTATATCTTTCAGTTTTGTCATGTTAATAGTATTGCTTAAGGTCTTTGGTTCGCCATTTTTAAATATCAACTTAATTTTTGCAGCTAGTAATTCATGAGCAGTCAAAATCTGGTTTGTGTTCTTACATTTTGAATTGAGGATTTCTAGTTATTTTGACTAAAATGTAATCAATATAATTTTTAATCATACCATATGGAGATGTCTATATATATTTGAATGACAGTATCGTAAAATACAGCAATCCCTCGATTAGTGGGCCTAATGCGTTCTTTAAAACAGGTGCATTAATTGAAAATGCACTAATCTAATATAATAACCTATGGGAAAAAGTATAATTAGTTCTTCAAATTTCTTTTTTGAACCTTAATTTTTTTTATAAAAGAATTAAGGTATGTCTCAGGGCCTAGTTAAAGGAAAACCATGAAGCTGAAAGACAATAAAACATATTCAGAATATAAATATTATTATTCTATTTCTTAACAAAGAATTGAGCTAACGTAGTTTGGCGGGCCTTTTGTTTCTGTTTAGCATACAACCGACGGTATGGCCCTATTGCCTCTTCTACTCTTCTGCAAATTTTGCTGCTTCTCTCTTCATCACAGTCAGCCTCTAAGCATTGCCGCTTAAAAACTTCGATTGTACGAAAAATATTTTCAAATTGTTTCTGTGAAATCTCTTTTGGCTGACTATCACTGGTTAAATTTCTTCATATTCTTCGGAATCTTCCTTCTGTGCATTGAAATTTAGCAAGTCAGAATCACTCAATTCTTCAAAATGAGATTTAATTAACTCTTGGATGTTATCATTGAAAGGAAGAAAGAAATGAAAAACGTATGAATTGATCACCAACACGCAAAATCACGTGTTTTATAGATCAAATTTCCCAACTGTTATACGAGCAAAATAGTTACCACTTTAAAAACTACAATGATCATAAAAGGGAAGTTAATTTTTCAACGTGTAATAATAAGCAACTCATCCCAGAAGATGGATTGATTACCCTATTATTGGAATGGATTCTCCTTTCTGTGACATGCACAGAAGTGTCGAAGGGTCTCAAATCTGTGGGCGTACTATAGCAGATGACATAATTTTGGAGGTAAAAATTTGGAACATAGTATACACAGTGAACATGGAAGTAGTGTAGTATGCCATTAAAAATAACTTTGTAAAATGTTTTAAATCAGTAACTAAATTATTTCATTCTGGTGAGTGATTTTTTAAAACAGCCAGCCATAAAAATGAATAGATAGAAAATTTTTAAAATCTATAACATTTATTTTTAAGATCTATACAGACGCATTAATCGAATTTGGGTATAAAAAAAAAATGATGCACTAATCGAGGATTACCGTATGGTATTTGAGATGAATAGATTGTTATGTTATGTTTCCAGAAACCTTTCGCTTCTCTCATGTCTCTCTTCCATTCCAAATTTGCATCACATCTTCCATGTCTGGTGTAAATCTCCCAACCTTGGCACTGAACACTCCCTATCCTATTAGGATGTCATATTTATTTGTTTTGTTAATAATGGCCTGTAGTCGCTGGTAGGAAGTATCTAATTCTTTGTTTACATGCAACCGGGAGTATAAATTTAAATAATTTTGAAAAAAAAATCCCTTTTTCTGTTTCTTATCATAATTGACTAATATTGCAACTCCTCAGTAGATGTTACCTTCTCTTCGTAAGTAAAGTAGTCTTTCCTTCTTTGGATTTACCACACCTTTTCCTGCCTAGTGGTGTATTTACAGCAATACCTATTATATTCCATTTGATCCTCTACCTCTTTCTCTATCAATTTGGTCTTTCCTGGTTTAAAAAAAGAGTCCTTATATTCAAGGTAAGGAGGTGGATTATATTTTGAGCTGACCACAAAGCACATTTTTCTACTGTCTCCTGTGATATAAAGACAGTCACATTAGCTGTCTCAGATATAGTAACACTGTTCTGACTCCATAATCCTTCTCTATTCGCAGGAGTGGTTGGCAATTTTAATGCAGCCAGTTTTCCACTAATCTACTGCATTAGTTTATTGCAAACATTAATTTTCAATAACATAAAAGAAGTCAAAGGTTATGAATATAAGCTTTAACTGTTTCTATTATATTTCTGTAGATTTTACCTAACAGTAAATACACAAATCAGATTATACTATTGCCAATAGATGCTGGAATGCTATCCACAGTAAAGACCGTAGAATAGATCATGAATTATTGATTGCTGAAGTTAAACTGAAATTAAGAGCTAAAGAAAAACAAAAGGACTGTATCGGATTAGATTTAAATCATATAAATGTACTAAAAGTAGAAGTTGAAAGAAATTAAAAAGTTTGGATAAAAAAAAGAATAAAAATAATTGTGGGAAGAAACAAATATACTGTAATAGCAGAAGCAAAGAAGAATCTGATTAAATCAACAAGAAAGAAATACTGTAAATGACCATCATTCAAATGGCAGGAATCAAAAAAGGTTAGATAGCTGAATGCAGATTTTCAGAGACAGACCTTTCCAGGAAGGATAAAGAAAAAGATCTAAATAGGAGGAACAAGAGATCTGTTCAGAAAGATAATTGCAGTTACTGGAAAGTTCATCCCTAGAATGGGAGTAGCAAAAAAGTAATTTGGGAAAAGTTTCATGAAAAAAAAAAAGCATATGTGGAGGGCTTGTGGAACGAAGATATTGATACCGTAGGAAAACTGAAAAGGAGAGAGCTTGTTGGGAACCTACAATATATAAAATTTCCTGAAGCTGATGGATTATCAGCAGAATTGTTGAGATCAGTTTAGAATGAAAAAGAAACATATCGAAATCTGTGAACAGACTTGGCCTAGATATCGGAGAACATCAGTATTATTGTTATTATTATTATCCTGACCCCAATGGAGTCACAGACTCATCTAGGAGGTTCCTTTTGTCACACACACAGCTTATCATACCCTTAAACACATTCAAATTCTCTGCAGACCATGCTCTCAGCCAACGCACTCCAATCATTCACAATTCTCCATGCAAAAACCTAATTCTCATTACATTACTCACACTCCTCTTATACAGCTTCCAGGGTTGACGAAGACTTCTTTCCCACCATTTTTATGAAACCTTCTTCAACGGTAATCCTATAACAACTCCTTACCAAATTGTCTCTATTGTATCACACCCCCTCTTCCTCCTATCCACTAGATCAGCACTTCCCAAACTGTAGGCCACGTCCCCCCTTGGAGGTCGTGAAATAATGAAAATAAATTTAACATTTATATTTCACACATACAATAATAATATGTCTATCTATATAAAAATATAAGATAATGTGCCATGTCAAATGTGTATGTAAGATGCTAAAAATGTAATATTTGCATTTGATTTTTGCAATATTCTGTTTTCTTAATTTGTTTGTATTTTTATTTATATTCAATACAAAACAATAATTTGTTTTGTATTGAATATAAATATAATAAATATTATTTATTATATTTATATTCACTAGATTACACAAATTGCATATTCTCCACCTTTTTTTCATATTCAATATTCCAGATCAGAAACTACCTTAGTCAATCGCTTCTGGACCTTCTCCAACATCTCTTTGTCTTTTTGAAAACTAGGTGACCAAATCTGAGCACAGTAGGTAGTCTAATTAAAACCTTACACAATGGAACCAGAATCTCCTTACTTCCAAAAGTCAGTGTCATCAGCATCATTGCCAGAATTCATTGTTGTCCTCATAATTTTGGCAATATGTCCTCTAAAATTTGAGATCTTTATCCACCATCACCCCAAGTATTTCCTCCACCTCCAACAACATAACTCAACCAAGAATAAATTCTACATCTCATCTTTGTGTCCCCAATTTTAAAACCCTATATTCCAATGTTGAACTGGCATCCCAATTCCTGTGCCAATTCACCCAGTCCATTGAAGTCTTCTTGTAAGGCAACAACATCTGCTCTACTCCTCAACTACGTCCCAACTTTGCATCATTTGAAAACAACTGTATATCTCCATTCAAATCTTCCCCAATACCATTTATTATACAAGTTAAACAGCAATGGCTCTAAAACAGATTCCTGAGGCAAACCACTAGTGACTTTCCTCTTCTGGGATATTTGCACCCTCATACACAACTTGTTAAAACCTATCAGACAACCAATCTCCAATCCAATATCCAAATCCATGCGTTCTGGTTTGACTACTATCAACTTATGTAGTAATTTAACAAAAGTCTTGCAAAGTCTAAGTATACTGCTGTGTATCCATCTCCTACATCCAATGCTGTTGTTTAGTAATCTACTTACTTATTGTAATAAGTACGTAGATTACTAAAATATGACTTCCCTTCAGCAAATCTGTGCCGTCCAAAGATAATACCAGGTGTCAACCCAATTCTGGATCCTGTTTCTCACCAGCCTTTCCAACACTTTAACTGTAACACCTGACACACACTGGACTATAATTTGAATGCTTGAATTCTGTCACCTCCTTTATGAAACAGTAGAATCATGCCAGCCTTACACTCCTTAGCCCAATGTAAGACTCATATTAAACGAATATGCCAAGGCAGATTATCAACTCCTTGGCGCATTCCTTCAAAATATGTGGTGATATATTATAAAGTCCCACAGCTTTATTAACATCAGGTTTGTTTAATTTCCCATATACCTCTTCCTCAATCACAGTCAGTTTCTCCTCATGATCATCCACTGCTCTCAAACTCTGCATGATGTCACATTCACAAGGGATCAAAGACCTTTATGAACTGCTCATTAAATATCTTAACTATATTTTCCACAGCAACTGTCTTTATACTTTTTCTCCAATCAGTGCCTTCACACCATAATCATTCTTCTTCTTCTTTTTTTTTTTGCTAGCTACATGCCATTTCACACCTACCTTATTAAGTGCGAGCAAACAAAACAAAGTTTGCACTTGTTTTGTTTGCTCGCACTTGGATAAAGGATTAAACTAAATTTATTATAGTCTAACCAAGTGGAAAAAAAAACTTCCATCATCTTTCTCTAAATCCAGAGTAATTTAATAATAAGGTGGTACATTTTTTGGTGACTCATATAGGTAAATACGACTTCTCCATTGCTTCCGCCTTAGTATCACCACTTCTGGGTCTGGCTCCCACTGATGAGACCTCAATAAAAGTCGAAACTGGTCTGGGTAGTGGCCATTCCCTTAATGCATAGCATTATACATGTCTACAAGGAGATGTGCTTTGCATTGTGGGAGATGCTGAAACAAGGAGTAATGAGAGCTTGGTCCACCTTTGCTATGAGTTGCCAACAGATGCACCACCTTGTCTCAGTCCTGAAGATATTTTCAGTCCCAAACTTTGTTTGCTCACATTGGGATAAAAGATTAAACTAAATTTATTATAGTCTAACCAAGTGCAAAATAAACTTCGAGCAATAATCAAAACTCTAAGGAACAGAGAATTCATCATCATCAACAAAGAGTAGAGTAGAGAAGAGAAAGAAATTTGTTACTCCACCAAGACTCTTTCCTTTCATGGATATGGAAAATGTTCAATGAATAATCAATACTTCAAAGGTATGGTCACCCTTCCTTACATCTGCAACGTCAGATAAAATTTTTTGAATTCTCTGAAGTCATAGCATAAAAGTGGCTTTACTCTTCTATACAAGATCTGGAGACTGTTAGTATCTGAAGTCTCTTCACCATAGTATTTCTCCATAATAGGATATTATGGAGAAATTGCTATCTCAGAATTTTTTAAAGATATCAAAAGAAAACATAGATCAAGTTTAGCCTTTCAGACAACCAGTGAGGGTTGTATAGTACTTTGGCAAAAAACAGAAATGAAATTTCCAAAATGCTATAAACTCTCATTCAATGCAAAAAAGAAGAACCAAGGCACAATCATTTTCTAATTAACTAAGAGGACTATTATGTCAACTATGAATAATAAAGCAAGTTAAACTCGTAGCACTTCATTCATGTAAAGCAAATGTTACTTCTACATGTTTAGCTATCTTTTTCACTGACAGCATCTCCAGGAAGATATTTAATGCAAACAAAAAAAAGATCAAATGTTTCCAACAGCCATCATTTTTTTGTCGTTTTATCTAGAAGTCACACTAATGACTTCCAAATATCATTCCTTAGTCTCTATTTAATGTGCAATGCAAGGAACTTACCTTGGATGGATGACTCCTTGAAGATTCTGACAAATCTCTTCTAAGGCATGGAGGAGAGCTTGCCAATGTATAGTGTGATGTTCTGCCAGGATGTATAACATGCGTCTGCTTCTTTCTTCTATTATTTTCATTGTTGCCTTCTTTTTCTTTTTAATTATTTCAAAACTTTTCTGAATTTGGCACATTCACAGAATCTTCTACACCTTAGAATGTTTATGAATGAAATGCTGTCTTTAGGAGAAGGCAGGAAACAATGTAAGTTGTTAACTGGTTTGGAGGTTGTTATGATTATCATGGATTTTAGGAATTAGGATTTTTGTCTTGATGTATTACCAACATATGGAAAGCATTAATTTTTTTTTTATTAATTCAACTTTCCTTTTTGATGATCCTGTCTGTATATTAAGTTCTTTCAGTTGCTTTACTTTTCTGTTTCTTCTCCAGTTTCTCCTTGTAGAACAGGTTCATAGTCTCTATTTAATGTGCAATGCAAGGAACTTACCTTGGATGGATGACTCCTTGAAGATTCTGACAAATCTCTTCTAAGGCATGGAGGAGAGCTTGCCAATGTATAGTGTGATGTTCTGCCAGGATGTATAACATGCGTCTGCTTCTTTCTTCTATTATTTTCATTGTTGCCTTCTTTTTCTTTTTAATTATTTCAAAACTTCTCTGAATTTGGCACATTCACAGAATCTTCTACACCTTAGAATGTTTATGAATGAAATGCTGTCTTTAGGAGAAGGCAGGAAACAATGTAAGTTGTTAACTGGTTTGGAGGTTGTTATGATTATCATGGATTTTAGGAATTAGGATTTTTGTCTTGATGTATTACCAACATATGGAAAGCATTAATTTTTTTTTTATTAATTCAACTTTCCTTTTTGATGATCCTGTCTGTATATTAAGTTCTTTCAGTTGCTTTACTTTTCTGTTTCTTCTCCAGTTTCTCCTTGTAGAACAGGTTCATGTTTTTGCATTTCATCCTGTATCTGCTCAGTTGTTATACTGTAATTTAAACTGATATTGTTCCATCTATATTTGACTGGGAAAGTGGCTCCTGCAGATCTAATTTTTGGGCTAATTTCTAACTAATTTGGTTGTGCACTTCTTGTGATTTTACCAAGTATAGTTTGTTTAAAAGCACTGTCTTTACTAGACTGAGTTGGAAGATCCGGGAGCTCTTTATTATGCCTCTCTGATATATATAGTGTTCTAATTGGCTCTACCGGTGCTCCCACTCTTTCAGCAAAAGTTCTAAAATGACAGGTGTTAATGCAGTGTTCAGAACTTTCACATTCCTGACAGAGTTTGAGACAATGATTAGCGATATGTCTGATCTCCATTTAGATTTGGAGCAGTTACCACCCAAGTGATCATATGAACCAAAATGCAGACATTGCCTTTGTATTCCGGGATAGTTTACTATAACTTGGGTTGTACCGATGTTGACAAAATTTGGCATGGGTGTCTTCATATGCATTGTGAAGGTGACATCACTAGAAAACCAGTTTGGATCTCCATCTGATAAACTCTTTTGTATGTTACTGATTTTACACCATTTCAAGAATGTCTGTATAAGAATTTTATGACTGCTCTCTACATATTCAGTTGGAAATCTTTCGATTTTCACTGTTTTTTACTGGCTCTCAAACATTACAGGAAGAACTGTGCTGCCTTCGAAAGTAAGACCCTGTAATAGTTTGTCCTTTGTTTCCACAACTTTAACTACAATTAAATATTTCCCTATGTGTACAGGGTGAAAGAATAAATATTATTATTATTAAGAGAGAGAGAGACCTCCAGAGAGTCAGAGACTCATCGAGAGAGGCCACATATTATATACACCAGCTATCATACTTATTCTTGAATTCATTCACACTGCTTGCACTCACAACATCAAAAGGCAATCCATTCCAATCACGTGCCACAATTTGAGAGAAAAATCTAGCCCTCACACCATTCTTGGCGGCATTCATTCTCAGCTTTCAAGGATGCCCTCTCGTCCTTTCCCCACCCTGCATAAATGGAAACCTGTATGAACTTTTCAAAAGTTTGTAAGTCTCAACCATATCACCTCAATCATTGCTAGTGTAATCACAAAGGAAATCAGGAGACCAGACCTGCACACAATAGTCCAAGTGAGGGCTTATCAAGGATTTGTAAAGAGGCAAAATAACATCCTTATCTTTACATGTGAACATTTGTTTCAGGATTGCAATAATCTTTTGAGTTGTGTTTGCAATCTTTGCCACATGGCCCCTGAACTTCAACTTCCTATCTATTAACATTCCAAGATCCCTAGCCTCAGTTTCTTCTAGCCTAATCCCACCAATATAATACAACATTGGATATTTAATCATGCCGAAGTGAATGCCTTTACATTTACTCACATTGAACTGACACCCATTTTTCCATACCCACAATTCCAGCCTATTCAAATCGTTCCACAAGTACTGCATATCAGCAGCATTCCTGATTACCCTACCTACATTGCATCAACAAACAGCTGTATGTCGCTTGTCAAATCCTTCCCAATATCATTAATGTACAGATTGAATAAGAGTGGAGCAAGCACTGATCCTTGTGGTACACCACTTGTTACCTTAAACCTTGCAAACTCAGATCCCCGTATACCACTTTTTGATATCTGTCAGTCAGCCATCCTATTTATCCACCAATTTATCCATGCTAATATTGTATAACCCAAACCCATTTTCTCCAATTTATGCAACAGTCTACAATGCTGTATTCTATCAAAAGCTTTAGAAATATCCAAAAGTATCATGGCATATCCATTCCCCTTGTCTAGTTCAATGGTAGCATTGTTATAGAATGTGAGCAAGTTGCTAAAACATGACCTTCCTTAGTAAGCCCATGTTGTTCATTGTAAAGTAGAGATTCACTGTCAACCCATATCTGAATGCAGGCCCTCACCAATTTTTCCAAAATCTTCACCACCACTCCTGAGATACTAATTAGTCGATAGTTGGATACATCGGTCTTTGCACTACCGTTGTACAATGGAATTACCACACGTTACTTTCATTCCTGCGGAATCTTCCCTGGTCTGAGACTACTCATTAAACATCCTGGTCAAAGGAATGGCCAGTTCAGCTGAACACTCTTTTAGCACACTGCTGATATTCCATCAGTCCTTATTGTGAATTCTTATTCAATTTGTGCAACAGCTCTAATACCTCGGCCTCACACACACATGCGTTTCATCATCTAGGGAAGAGGTAACAGTAAGGTCAATGTTGCGTTCACCAGGTTGATAGCTTTTAACAAAATAGGCACTCATTAACTGAAAAACCTCTTCTGCATCTGTAACCCTAATGCCATTTGGATTTAGAAGAGTTATTCTTTCATATTATCCATGTTAATCGATAATATGAAATAGGAGGTGTCATGAATAATAATAATAATAATATTCATTCTTTCTTTTACTTGCAGCATATCAATAGAATTCTAGTGGATTGTCTTTAGCACGCAGAGCCAGTTTCTTTTCATACTCAGTTGACTTTGCTTTCCATACAACAGTTGTGACTATTCTAGCCTGCTGCTTATAATGTTCATAACGGACATCATCCTTATGCAAACGGTATTCCTTCCACATCAACCTTTTCTTACGAATGTCTTGCTTAATAAGATTGCACATCCATTTGAATGCGAAATTAGAATGTGTCTCGGGGCACATTCTGATATCGCTTCATTTAAGTATTGTTTAAATGCTTCCCATGCACTGTCGATATTTTTTCCATCTAGCAACCAATCCCATTCCACTGAACTCAGTATACTCCTCAGTTGGTCATAATTTCCTGCTTTGTAGTTCAGCATGTAACCTTTTTTGAATGGAACATTCATAAACTTATTCACTTCCCAAGTGAGTACCGCATGATCACTGTCACCACCCAGAAGCAGAATAGTTGTGTCTTTAACTGAAATGCCCACTGACGCACTATAATCAAATCTAACACTCTTTGACCTCGAGTTCCTTCTGTCACATGCTGCTTGAGGAAGTTGTCCCGCAACAGCTCAATAAATGCATTTTCATTCTTCTCATGAGATTCTACTGCTACCCAATAAATATTTGGATAATTAAAGTCTCCCATTATGATTACTCTTTTTTTTGTGCTCATCTTTTCTATTTGGTGATGCATTTCTTCATTATTAGCAACCGATCCACCAGGTCTGTAACAACACCAAACTATATAATTAGTCTTGTTAGATTCCACCTCACACCAGATGGCTTCAAACTCACTGCCACATGAAATATTGTTAGTAGTAGTAATAGTACTATAATCATAGGTCACAACTCTAACAGGATTTAAGTCATTCAATATCATCAGCAGCATGCCCCCTCATCTCCTATCCTTCCTAAAAATACTGTACCCTTGACACTCGATACCAGTTAGTAGGTCTGATTCTGATATCCAGGTCTCACTAATACCTACAATCTGAGGTCGCAACATATTGACTAAAACAACAAACTCTATACCTTTGTTTCTGATACTCATAGCATTCGTTACACAGTTGGACAATTTGCAGATATCTATTATTCTCTAATACCTTACACATGTAGACATCTTTGCACTCATATGATGGGTCCGAACCGGACGAACACAAACCCGTAATCATTCTCTCGTCGTCAACATTTCCATGACAAAGCTCGTTCCTGTCATTAACAGTTATATAACATTGTTGCTCTTACACTCACATTCACACCATTCCTCCCTTTATAATTTAGTTTCCCTGACTCTGTGTTAGGTCTCATACCAATTATTTTTTTTAGACTCCTGATACCAAATGCATTCAGGTGTAGATCATCTCTTACACAAATCCACTCTTCCCTCAAACTCACTCCATACATCAAAAAAAAAAAAAAAAAAAAAAAAAAAAAAAAAAAAAAAAAAAAACCACTTGCATTCATTCCTTCTACATAACCTGTGCATCGAATCGTTTGCCATCATAGCACTTGTTTTTCATTCATTTTTATCATAGCAAGGTAAAATACTAGTGATTTTCACTTTCTCACTCTTAACTCTCGCCTCTTCCATTTTTGGTGATAAGTAACTGTGTAACAACTACAATTTAATTTACTTTTCTTTTCTGAATTGCTTGCATTATATTTTTAATTTTCGCTCCAAGAAAACTCTATGTTATAACTCGCTCATTTAAAGCATATTTTATTATAGTCACCATACCAAATAACTTCTTTCTTTTTGCAAACAACATCACTTACCTGATTTTTATTCTTTCCTGACTTACCTGTTTCCTTGCTTAATTGTTTCTTATTTTCCTGTTCATTTTTCTTTTTCTACCTATGCTCATTTAAACTTCTCTCAACTTTCTGCAATTCCAGCGTAGTCTCTCTGATGATCTGCTTTAACTTCACAATTTTGGCAGTTAATTCATTTTCATTAACCTCCTCCACGTGTACAATTACCTCGTTAGCAGGGTTATCCTTGTTGTTCTCGCCTGCATTGCTTATTTTAGAATTACATTTCTTGCCCTTTTTTGGCGCCAATTAAACCTATACTAAATACTGAAGTATCTTAAAAAAAAATATGATAAAATACTAAATACACTACAAAACACTAAAATCTACACTAGTATACTACAACACTAATTTTCTAAGGGAAAACACAATAAAAACAGAAATCACCAACTTTAGGAGCACTAAATTTGCCGACCAACCACTATGTATCATCAAACCAGAATCCATTTTGCACCAACTATCTCTTTTAAAACCTTAATTACCCATCTTGCTTCTTCACATCCTGGAATTTGAATCCCTAGAGTTCTCTCAGGAGGGGAAAAAGACTAAAGCTTCTGAATTCGATGGTAAGAGAGGGGGGGGGGGACCTTTCAGTCGTAAAACTGAGAATTAAATAATCCTGTGATATAGAAATAATTCTACATCACCAGCAAATTCTATATTTGAGCTACTATAAAATGGTGGCTGTGATACTAACAAAAGTAATCCTGTAATGCAGATATTAACTGCACTACCAGCAATCTTAATGTTTATTTTAAAAAACCAGTGCTAGTGGGAGTTAAAATCAAATCAAAGAGAAATACAAGCAAAAGAAAAAAGAAAACCTAAGTACTTATCTTGCCAGAAAACAAGATGTCATCACTGGGAGACAGACCCAGAATTGATAGCAAGGTTGAAGTAATGCAGTCATATTTCCATATGCAAGTAGCCAACAGGTGCCACACCTTATTACTAAAATACTCTGGATTAGAGGCGGATGCTGAATTTTTTTTCACTTGGTTATACCATGCATTCAATATGCTAAGAAATTACATTCTTGGTTTCATCAAGTGTAAGCAAACAAAGTTTGCACGTGGAGTCACTTCATGACTGGGTAATTGCCTTAGTATCCCATAATGCACTTCACATATCCTTATGGACATGTATAATGCTATGCAATATGGGAAGGGCCACTACCCAGAAATGATACCAAAGTTGAAATAATAAAGGTCGAGTATATAGGTAATTTGAAGTAATAAAGGTGAAAATGGATCTGGGTAGTGGCCCTGCCCATGTTGCACAGCATTATGCATGTCCGTAAGGGTGTGTCGGATTTTGGGATACTAAGGCAATGTTTGCACTGACGATGGGCATAATAAAAACTTACGAGTAGAGAGGAAAAAGATTCGTTTGTTAAATATAA
Source organism: Typopeltis vanoorti (assembly GCF_054136105.1). Lineage (NCBI taxonomy): Eukaryota > Metazoa > Arthropoda > Arachnida > Uropygi > Thelyphonidae > Typopeltis > Typopeltis vanoorti. Next base: position 4,430,788 of record NC_143550.1, on the reverse strand, counting down.
ATAATAAAGCAATAATAATAATAAATAAATAAACAATAGCTGTATACATTGGCAGCTTAGTAAGTAGCTATAGGGAGGGGACTTATCCAATTTTTTAATTTTTATTCGTGTGGGGGTTCCCTCCATTCCTCAACTGCCCCTTAGGACTTGTTGAGCCCTCCTAATGAGGGATTACTATATCCTATGACTGTAGCCTGTGTGTTCACTGGACCGGTTTGCGAGATGAAAAACCCCAGATAAACTGGGGGGTGGGGGTGGTGGTGGGGGAACCCTGCTGTCCACGCCCAAGACCGGCTAACTTGGCTATGGCTGAGAAAGATCCTTAAGCTCCTCACATCGTCAACGGGAATCGAACCTAGGACACTCCTTCCCCAGGCATATGGTTTCGAAGCGCATAGCCACTAGGCTAACCATGTGGACACTTATCCAATGAACTAACCAATGAACTAATAATGTTGATCAGGTGATTCACTTCAGGCATAGCAGTAATACACGAGTTGATGGAGTATTAAGTCATTTTGTATAATTTGTTGTTGGTATTTATTACTATTAGTATTTATATTTCACTTTGTCTTCTAAGAATTTTCTTTTATTCACTAAGGATCAGTGTACATGTTTTTACATGCAAGAGATATATAACATTCTTAGACCAGTAAAAATGTATTTCAAGAACTTATATGATTTTAATGAGTAAAAAGATTCTTTGTTTTTCCCTGCATGTAGGTATCCATTATGAAGATTTTACTGGTCTATCTAAAGTTTCACATTCCTGAGTGATAGACACTAATCTGCATATCTGTTGATTTCTTGTACCATGTGATAAGGCCATTGGTAAGGAATGCAGAATACATGGCAGATGGATTTTCTGAATTTTGTCTACTGTATTCCTGAAATGTTACCAACTGGATTCCATTAATTTGCAGAAACTGAATATTCACAATTAGATACCTCACTCTCTAAAATATGTTCATCAGATAAGGAGCTACTTTCTACAAGAGGCTGAAAAGATCTGATAAGCACCTAGAACAGGGGTCTTCAACCTTTCTGACAGTGTGGGCCACATTAAAAATTTCAATGAGCACGCGGGCCACTATACAGCGGTATTTAGAATTGCAAGATGCTTTCCAGATTCACATAAAATTACTTTACATAAAATCCTATAAAAATAAACAAACTCAGCTTTAAGAGCATAGGGAGGAGTCAGATTCATGATAAGTAAATACAATCAATACTTGAAAAAAAGATAATTTAATGAAGAAAACATTCATTTTTTACAATATCAATGGGCAACTTGGCAATGTTTTTCCTTGACAAGATTGTTGATGTTGGCATCAATATTGAAAATCGCTATGCGCAGAGTATTCTCGAGATGTTGGTCAGTAATGTGAGTTCTTGTCTTGGACCTCACATGCTTCATTCTGGAGAAGAACTGCTCACATAAGTATGTGCTTCCTAACAAAGCGCACATCTTCAAAGCATGCCGGCGAATATTAGGGAATGCATCCTCAGAAATGTAGTCTTTGTAAAATGTAAGCAAGGGCACAATAAATAATTTTTCTCTCAAAGAAGAGTTGTTTGGCAGTTCAAGCAGCTCCATTTGTACTGAGTCTGGCATTTCAGCAGCATTGACACTGAATGGCATTGAAAATAAATCTAAAGAAGACTTAGTTACGAAAATCACTAAATCTCTCTTTGAACTCACTTTGCAACACGGCTAATTTGTAGTGTATTCATCAAGAGACGAACAGTTGGACTCAGCGAGAAGCTAAAAATGAGTTAAGTCTTTTTTTGCGAGTTGTGCCTCTCAAAGTTTGAGCTTGGCCAAAAAAGCTTTGATGTGATCAAACAGAGTATGCACAGTTGATCTTTGGATTGTAGCCATGTATTTAGGCCATTCATATGCAATGAGATGTCATCACAAAGGCAAAGTCTGTCATCCACTTCAGATCGTTAAATTCCGCAATCGGATTCCCCTTGGTTTGCATGAACTGCTGTATTTCACTCCTTAAGTCTCTTTTAAGAACCTTCCCTCTGCTCAACCAACGCACATCACTATAATAAACCACATCGCCGCGATCCACTTCTCGCTATTGGGTCAAAAACTCTTGGAATTGATGATGATTCAATCCTCTTGTCCTAATAATGTTGACGATAGTCACAATAACTTTCATTACATTCTCAAATCCAAAAGTTTTCGTGCACAAATTCTCCTGGTGGATTAAACAGTGGTAACGGACGAAATCTTTTCCTTCTAATTCCAGTTCTTTCCATAGCAGCACAAAAAACTCTTCGTTCTTTCCCACTATAGCAGAGGCACCATCAGTTACCACATCTCGAGGTTGGTTAAGCTGAGGTCGAAATGCTGGAGTGTTTTCTTGGCGGCTTCAAGAATATCAATGCCTTTCGTCATTCCCTTCATAGGTACGAGCACTAGCATTTCTTCTGTCACATTGAATTGTTGATCAATGCCAGAGACAAAGATAACCAGTTGTGCTGTATCTTCACATCTGTGCTCTCATCTAAAGCAAGTGAATATGAAGTAAATTCGGACAACCGTTTTTTTTAAAGATCCTTCAATGTCATTGGCAAGTTCTTCGACACGTTGTGCGACAGTTTCCCCAGACAAACTCATTTTTTTTAAACACTTCCTTATTGTTTGGGCACAGAATATCCCCAGCAGCGATGAGACACTCTTTCACACACTCGCCGTCCAAGGCTTTTGATTTTTTAAAATTTTTTTCAGCTATTACATAACTTACTTTGATGCACACTTCGCTCTCTTCCCTCTGCCTTTTAAACTTACCCTACTGGCATTTTAAATCAATTTGGAGACGGTTCACTTTATCCACACGAAGCTGCCCTTGAAGGTGATCGAAATTAGACACATGCTTTGTCTCATAGTGTCGTTTTATACTGTATTCTTTTGATACTGACACTGACTCACAACAAATTAAACACACTGGCTTCTCGTCGATCGGCACAAAAAAAAAAGTACAAATTGGTCCACTTTTCATTAAAAACCCGACAAGAATCACTTGATTTACGCTTTTTACTCATAGACGCCATAGTAATGGAAGGTGAACACAAAAAAATGACCCAAAATGGCTGTGTAATAATTATTATCCACTGAATATGTCTCACACTAATGAAAAAAGTCTGGCAATATAAAACCACAATAGGGTATGGCTGACACGACAAACCTTTGTGCACTTCTACACGAATACCACACTGTTCACGACTGACCGTGGATGAGATCCTCTTGTATTTATACGAAAATAACGAAGTATCAAGAACCTTCAAGATGTATCTGGAAGGAACTAGACAGCGCACTCGAACGAACTACTGCTTCAGCCATCTACCTATGACATTAGTACTAGTACTTAAGTACCGCTTGGCACTGGTAGATGACCGAAGAAGCATGTCTATTTAATATTTATTTTTATAGGATTTTATGTAAAGTATCAAATGTACAGCGTTACTTGTGAATCTGGAAAGCATCTTACAATTCTAAATACCGCAGTATAGCTTAGTGGCCCGCAGGCTTCATTGAAATTATTTTTTATTTAATCGCGTTTTAATGTTAAGTAGTTATTTTTTCAAAATGGCTGGCAGGCCACGGCAAAGCTCCATGGGCCATGCGTTGAAGACCTCTGACCTAGAACAAAAATGATATTAAAGCAACTCTTCTTATACAACCTAAAGGAAAAAGAACAAATTCTTATAATTTGATGAAACAGGGGTTAAAAGTTTTAAGATATGTTCTTTCTTCTATCAGTTGCTTTAATATCATTTTTGTTCTAGGGGGGGCTGAAAAGTTCTGATAAAACTTTTCAGCCCCCCCCAACCCCCCACTCCATAAATATAAAGACTACTGTAATCACCATAACAGAATTATCCACTCATTTAAGCATTCTACCTTCATTCTGAATTGTACCCCCTTTCCTTTTTTGTCAGCAGCTCTTCTATCTTATCAGGCATTGATGTTCTGTATATGCTACTGTTTTGTTGGAGATCACTACACACACACACACCCAGTAATCTTCTTATAAAACATAACAGGATTTGTTTTTATTCAGGAATAGATGTATTTTTACTCACTATGTCTATTCTTCCTGGAGAATGGAATGAATACATCCCTGTATAGTGAAAAACATCCCCAGAGTGCACAAAATTTTTGCTTTCAAAATTTCTAATTTACAGTGAATAATTTTTGAATGTACTATAAAAACAAATTATATGATAAATGATATTTATCACTTATTTTATTTAGTAATTTCTCCAATGTCTCCATTCCAATATTATTACTCTTAACATTTCCAAATTTTTTCAGTTCATAGTGACACTAGGCCTTTTGACACTAACAATACCTAACAGTTTAGTTATGTAGAAACACTTTATAAATATTTGTGTCCTAAAAACTTAGTAGCCATCGAGTTTGTTGCGGCACCTAGTTTGGTAGCCATTGTTCTTATCCATTCCAACTTAACACATACACTAATTAGTTGCTTTTAACCTGCAGCATAGTCAAACTGACATTAATATCAGTGCATTCCAGAGTATCCACTGTCTAGATAGTACAGTCACTAGTGCAGACAGTGTAAAATTTTTATAGGTATGTGGACTTGCAAATTAATTTAGTGCTCACATTTTGTAGATTATAGCTAGACAATGGAGAAATTGAGAGGATTTGCTCATAAGGCACACTGACTAGACCTCAAAACATTCATTGTTCCACAATGTCTTGGCTCCCATGTTTTAGATTTCTGAGGATTAGGCCTACTGCTTCTATTCCTAACTGCAATTCTCTTGAATATTTTCCACCATAGCTCCTAGCACTACTTATCCCATTTAACAATTTTTCAGAATAATTACTACATTATCCAGAATATTCTCATCAGTTTTATGTTGACTTTATAACTTGATTCCTTTTAGTGTGCTTTTTCCTTGATTTCTAAGTTTTTTCCTATAGCCTACTGAACATTTACAACTTTGTGATATACTATTTTTAAATTTAAATTGTTCTCAAAGTCTTCCCATGACTTGTGTTTAGATACTTCCCCCCGACATACACAGGATAGCTTATTTATATTTCTCTCTTAACTTTTTAAGTGAATAGGCTGACATACTTAGCTAAGAACTTGAGTCCATCATAAACTTCTGATATTATCCTTGCAGATGTAACAATAATTTTCAGTGGGTGAATCAATTAGACTGACCGAATGACAATTATTATATCAAAATAATGAAGCATGATTAGATAATTAGTTTTTAATGTAAGGTGACTTGTGCTTTTTTTTTTTTTTTCTGTCAGGTGATCCCTGCAAGTTTCTTTCAGAAAAATCGAGTGAGAAAAAACTGACTCAAGATTGATTCCAAGTCCAAGCTGTTTACATGAATTTGTTTCGAAAGTAATTTAAGTTATATAAATGAATTTAAGCTTAGGTGCTGGTTTACATTCATGTTGCATTTTAATGGAATAACTTACAGCACAAAGAAATAATTAAACAACAGATTTAATCAATTTCAATATTTCATCTCAGTCATAGAGTCATCATCTCATTAGGAATAGAATGTTAAAATTGTAATAGCACACACAAAAAAACAATAAGTTCAAGAAATAAGACAGAAGACTAAAGTCTTATGAGGGATACCTGGTTTGGGTGCTGTTGGCTGGCATTAGATGTTTGCTGGGAGGCCTAAGAATTAACGTTTCCCATATGTCTTCAAAGTTAGTTCTGGCTGTTTTTTCTGAAGTGCTTCAGATAGAGGGAATAGTAGTAATGGTATTACTGTTGAGAGAAATGAGGAGGTGGAAGGGGCAGATAATTTATAGTTCTTTTTTGGCATTGTAACTATTGGACAAGAAAGAATGGCAAATAAAGGTAGGTTCCACTGTAAGAGAAGCTTGGGTGGAACACAGTATGGAGGCTCTGTTGACAAAGGTTTTGATGACCACATATTGTTGAGAAGGGAGATGTTGGAAAAGTTTATGCATGTATCTACCTTTGTGTGTGCTATTAACTGAGATAGAAAGGAAGAAAGGACATCATTGGGCAGATGTGTGATTAAAGTATCTAAAAAAGGCAAGCTGTTGTTTTTTTTTTCCCTTTTTTTCAATAGTGAACTGGATTCTGGGTTGTTGACTGTTGAGGTGAAGGAGGAAAGTCTAATGTGTCTGAGCCATGTTACCAAATAGCGAACACATCATCAATATATCTCAACCAAATAGAAGATTTGAGACTGGTAGTATCAACAGGACCTCCAACTTCTGTTCCACCCAAACTTCACTTACTGCGGAACTTGTCTTTATTCACTAATCTTTCCTGCCTAATGGTTACAACTCCAAAAAATCTACAAATGATCTGTCCCTTCCACCTTCTCACATCCCTCTCAGCATAAAGGCTACAGTAATGTCATTACTATTCTCTACATCTGAACTTTAAAGAAATATAATCTCTGCACTGCTTCAAACTTCATGGTACAGTATTAACAATTGGTACAATATTAACAATGCATTTGAGGTTGGCTTCTCTTTTCCACTCTCCTAAGGATCTGCTTCTTCCCCTATCTATTCCAGGTATTTACAAGGTTCCTAGTTCTTGCAAATTACCATATTATGGTCAGACTGGGAGATCTGCTAACATCTGCCTAGAAGAACACAAAAAAATGCATTCGCTACCATAACTATGGTCAATCAGGTCTAGCAACCATAACTTGGATACCTTACACGGGAATCAGATGGAAGAAAACAACCATGCTCAATAACAGCAAATACAAACTTGAAAGACTCTTATTAGAATCAGTGGCAGACTTAAAAAACCAGCCTAATCTCAATAAATATGGTTGTATTAAACTTGCCAAAATTTTGGAAACTTTAATTCTTAGTCCTCCTGTCCAACATCTAAGGCTAGCAAACAGCACTCAGAGGGGGGTGCCTCATAGGACTTAAATCTTTATTTATTCTATCTTATTTCTTTCATTTATTGTTTCTTGTCAGGAAATTGTTATTTCCTGATGATGTCTGACTGACACAAAATATTGGAACTGATTACCATATTTACTCAAATATAACTCGCACTTTTTTCCCCAAAATTAAAGTTAAAAAATCGTGGTGCAAGATATATTTTCAGAAACTAAAGTTTTTCAGGAAAAAATTAAATTGACATTTATAATTAAATCCCAAGTATTCATTATAATTTATAATTGCTCAAATTATTTACAAAATGAATGCATTTAAATTTTAATTATCAACATTATTTACGCGATGTGCCGCTCATCTTCATTACGCAATCTGTTTGAATCTATAGCGACAATGCTTCTGTAATTAAATTAAAACAAACAGTTTCATTATTGCTTGTCCTTTTATGATTTATAAGAATCATATGATCTTTGAGTTAATCAACTCTGAGTTTAAAACCAGCACCGTAACTTTAATGTTTCTCCATATTTCAGGCAAAAATTACCAGTAATTTGAGATGTTATGAACAATCCTTCACAAATGACTAATGAGAAGTGAAAGCAGAGTGCAAAAAGGACAGCAAAGGTAGGCCAGTAGATATAGCACAGCTATGAAAATGTGCATATGATCGGTACAGCATTAACAAAAGATTGTGCAACTCAATGACAAAAGCAAGCCGACAATTGTTGAGTTGAAATGCTGCTTCTCTTCAACCGAATTCCAAAATATCTGAAACAGTAAACTTGTTGTTTAATTATTTCTCTTTGCGCTGTAAGTTATTCTATGAAAGTGCAACACATATCCAATTATATGTTTTTAACCCGTTAACATACAAAGACATCTGTGACAAGTCTTTTGTTTATTGCACCAAAATTGACCTTGACGTATCGCAGACGTTATGAAGTTCGCGTCAATTTCAAACGAATTTAGGGTGTTAGGCAGTGAATATATATGCATATAAGCTTTATTCACTAGTTAGTGTTGCAATTTATTATCGTCCCTAATATGTCTGCAAATATTTATAATATGTTAGCCGAAAGTGATATTAAAAGCGGAGAGGACAGTTTGGATAAAAACAGGAAGATAAATTTATATCATCAAAGTGTTGGCATTTTTGACTTGTCAAGTGACAACAGTGACAGTAGCAGTGGAAGTTTGGTTCGAAGCAATGTTCGTAAACGTTTGAGACCGATATCGTCTACTAGCTATGATTCCAATGTAACAGAAAATGAATTGAATTGGCAAAAAAAAGGAAAATATTCCTATTGTAAAACCATTTACGGAAATTCTCGGTGTCAATGCAATTGCTTTGCTAAGATTTGGTGCAAATTCGACACCGGTTTCTGTTTTGAAACAAATACTTTGTGATGATTTCTTTGAGATGATAGTTACAGAAACTAATAGATATGTGGCTCAAGCAATAAACGAGGAAATTACTAAAAAGATTGAAGAATGGTATCTAATAACAGTGACGAATTGCAGGCATATTTTGCATTATGTATAATTATGTCACAGGTAAAAAAATCTAATATAGACATGTATTGGTCAAAGAGGGCTGTGGTCGAGACACTCATATATTCAAAAACTATGCATCTCAAAAAAAAACTATGCACCTGCATCTCAAAATGTCGTCATGGAGTTGGCCGAACCTATTTTAGGAAAAGGATATACGTTATTCTTAGATAATTGGTATTCGTCACCAGAATTATTTTATTTCTTGAGAAAAAATAGCACAAATGTTGTGGGGACAGTTAGAAAAAATTGCAAGAATATGCGCCTAAGAAATTGACGACATATAAAATAAAAAAAGGCGAATCAAAAACTTTATCTTGTTGAGGAATTTTGTCATTATGTTGGCGTGATAAGAAGGATGTTTACATGATAAGCACAAAGCATTCAAAAGAAGAAATGGTAGATACAGGAAAAGTAAGGAGAAGTAAGAGGGGCAATGAAGGAAAAAGTAATAAAAAGTAAATGTGTTCTTGAATGCAATTGCGGAATGGATGGTGTCGATAGGCAAGACCAACTACTTGCTTGTTTTCCAATTATGCGAAAATGCATAAAAGGTTACAAGAAAATATTTTTCTATTTGATGGATATCGCTATTTACAATGCTTATATTTTATATTCCAAACTACCCAATACATAAAAACTAACAATAGTCAACTTCCGTTTGAACGTAGCAGAAGATATGTTGTCAAATATATCTTTACCTAATTATAGTACCCGTGGACGTACATCGCAAAAGGACTACCCAATTAGACTGCAGGCAAAAAATTGGGCACATTTCCCTGAACATATACCCCCCCACTGATAAAAAGCAACATCTAGCAAAGAGATGCCATGTACGTGCCAAGCATAATGTAAGAAGTGAGACTACATGGCAATGTAAAAAATGTTTGATACCGTTACATTTACCTAAGTGCTTCTAAAAGTATCATACCTTGCAAAATTATTAATATTCTTTATAATAAGGTAACGATTAACAAAATAAATCACATGAATTAAATAAATAGTAGTTTTATCTGTTCGAACTTTAAAAATAATTTATATGTCAAAGGGTTAATACAGTACATAACAATGATCAAACTGCATGTATACCTGTTCTGGAATGCTACTGTTTTGCAAACACTTGTGATACTCATAAGAGACTACAGATAACTTACTTACAAAAGCAAATTGCTTTAATAAGAAAAAAATATTTTCTCTTAGATAACCCACTTTCACAATAAACAAAAGGAAATAATATACGTACGTAAGGTAGCATAAATATTATTTATCATTTCAATGTCTTGATGGTGAAAACAGGAAAGGGCATCTTTGGTTTTTTTAATTTTACTTTTCCAAGTATCTAGAAACTTTTCAGTCACATCATTATTTAATTCTTGAACCTTGTTCTTCCTTTCAAGTTTTTTGTGAAGCACTTTTACATCAGATGTCACTTCATTAGCTACATTAAGAAGCTACAAATAAGTAAGATTTATAATTATACATAGTGCAAAATGTATATAGTTTCACATATTTCATATAAAATATAAAAAAAAACTGAAAATTAGATTTATCATTATAATATTATTATATATCATTTATTATAAAAACAAAAAGTATAAATAAAAAAAATATTCTCAAACCGAATGAAATGCAAATTTTTAATAATGTATATATGTATATCCACATTCAGAACATTATACAACAAACTGCTTGAGGGTGATTTTCACAGCGGCAGAGATTATTGCTGGCTACCTTAGTCAATATTTCTCCCCACCCCCATCTGGAGATCAAACATTTCTTAGGCTAAGATGAAAAGCCAAACGGCTATTTTTTTCTGGTGAGCTTGATCAGTTAAGGCGTGGTGTAGCACTACCAAGTGGTCACTTACGCTTGGATACGCTGACAGTTCGTCGGCATGAAACGTTCAGATCGCAGTTTTCGATCTTAGTTTCGCTTATTGGCTGAAAAACAATAAGGGATTTTTATCCTCTTAACATTTCTTAGGCTATTTAAGCTCCAATAATCATCTCACATCAATTCATAATTTCGCTGGAAATCCGTAGATAACATATGGGTTACTCTGCATTTCAGTGATGTACAACATAAATTCTTGACAGGTGGTCCTATTGTAAGCTTTTCTTGAGGCTTCAACTCTCCAAAGACCAGTCACTCCAGACAAAACCATCCATTCATCATTCCATCTCAAAGAGAGTCTGCCACTTCCCTTTTTACAGTAACTTTACCTTCTGTCACTGTTTTGAGAAGTCCTCAGAACATTTACTATATGTCTAATTATTTCAGCATTCTACTGTCATATACTCTTAAGGAGGTTATTATGTTGGAGGTTTAATGGATTTTTTACAACACTCAAAAAGAATTAAAATAGAATTTAATACTTCCTATATTTCGTCCTAGTCACTAGGACATCTACAGGGATTACAAAGACAATCAATGTAACATGCACACAAAAACTTACAATACTAAGCCCAACCACGTGGGTGACAATAAAGTCCTATCTAGGTGGAGCGCCCTCTAAGGGCAGTAGTAGGTGGCCTGGAATGTAAGGTGGGACCTCTAGTGATGACTGTTTCCCAAATCTTCGGAAGCTTAATGCAACCGTATTTGTTAAGATTTGGTTGGTTTCTGAGAGCTGCTGCTGCTTCTAAGAAAAGTCTCTCTTTCTTGAATTTGCTGTGGTGGAGCATGGTGGTTTTCTTCCATGATACTCTGTGGGTGGTGTCCAAAACATGGTCAGCCAAGCCTGAATGGCCATAGTTGTGTTTAACGATGTACGACTTGTGTTCCTCCAGGCGGATGGATGCTGATCTGCCTGTCTGCCCAAAGTACGCAAGCTTACAGGAACAGGGTACTTTGTAAACTCCAGGCAGAGAGAGAGGAGGGAGCTGATCTTTCGTAGAACGGATAAGGGTAGCCAGTTTGCGGTAGGGCTTATATGCTGTGTAAGTTATACTTTTTTAGTATCTTGGCTATTTTTTCCGAAGTGCCACGGATGTAGGGTATGGTGATGGCATTTTTAAATTCTTGTTGACGAGAGGGACGGGGAATGGGGGAGGAATTGATTATTTTTTTGATGCTGTGTTCGCTGTAGCCATTGGAGAGGAAAGTTCTGTGTATGTGGTTAAGCTCAGTAGTGAGGGCGGTTCCACTGGAACAAAGATTGTGGGCTCTCTTGGTAAGGGTTTTAATGATGCCTCTACACAAGAACTCTTAAGGAGGCTTAAAGTTCTGTTGATATTTTCTAGGACCCATTCATTTGTAAACCTTTCACCATATGAGATTTAATGTATGTACCAGAATTCTCAGCTTTGTTCCCGTACTGAAAGATACTATCAGTACGGGAATAAACTTTTCTTCTGGTAGCCAGAAGAAAAGTTTGCTCATCCAAGGTATCGGCCAGCTACTTTATATAAATCTTTTTATAGATGATGTTAAAAAAAAAAAAAAAAGTTCCATTGCCAAAACAAAGGAATACATTCTCTAATTTTCAACATACATTACATATAATTATACAAAAACTGGCTTTGTTTTAAAATGGGTTTAAAATATGTGCCACAGCACATCTCATCATAACTCGGTTTGTGTTTTCTCTTGTTTATCACTCATAATGAAGGGTAAATTTATATAAATTATCCATGAACAATAATTTAACAGGGAAGACAAATAATAAAATTCACAAAAACAAGAGAGTAGATAGCACTTGATGCAGAGTCAGACTCACTTATCAGAATGCACTGGGTCACATGATCCAGTCTACTTGTCTTTGCAAGATGATTTTTTTTAAAATAACAGTATTAAAAAGAATCTGCATTATGTAAAATTTTCATACATTTAAATAGACTAAGCTAATTCTTGTTGGAAGCTGTGAGAATCAGCTTACGACAATATTATATTACAACTGCATACATGCTTCGGGAGTAAAGGTGTTAAAAGAATAAAATATATTGATGCACTGCAATATTTAATTAGATTTTGCCAATTTTAATTTTTCTATTTATAATTTTTTGATTTTATCAATACAATTATATTGTATGGAGGAAAATTGTAGATAGGAAGTTAGTAATGATGTAATTTTTTCATGTAGTACTGTCATATCCTGTACACCCCTTGAGGGTACATGGCAGGAATTTGATGATGATGATGATGAATTATATTGTAAGAAAAGTACATTTTTTTTTTTTTTTAAAGAATAGATTGTATATTACATATGCAATGAGTACAGCTTATACATATAAGTTTAATATTGAAATAAATCAATGAATGCATAAATTTGATTAATATCAACTGGAAATAACTGCAATTTAAATGAATACATGATAGGAAAAACTTCGTATTTTCTCACACACACTTGAAGTGTGCAAAATTTACCGTTTCCAAATAAAGCACTGTAGTCATAATGGTGTCTCATTTTTATTGTTTCATGGCTGAAAAGAAAATTAGAAGTGTTGGAAGTTTATTTTCCACTTGGTTAGACTATAATAAATTTAGTTTAATCCTTTATCCAAGTGTAAGCAAACAAAGTTTGTGCCTGAAGTATCTTCAGGACTGAGGCAACTTGTGGTAAAGGTGGACCAAGCTCTCATCACTCCTTGTCTTAGTATCTCCCATAATGCAAAGCATATCTCCTTGTGGAAATGTATAATGCTATGCATTAAGGGAAGGGTCACTACCCAGACCAGTTTCAACCTTTATTGAGGTCTCGTCAGTGGGACCCAGATAGTCTAACCAAGTGGGAAAAAATATCCAACATCTTTCTCTAAATCCAGAGTAATTGAATAATTGGCAACTCGTACAGGTAAATATGACTTCTGCATTGCTTCTGCATTAGAATCACCAACTGTGGGTTTGGCTCCCACTGATGAGACCTCAATAAAGGTCAAAACAGTTCTGGGTAGTGGCTCTTCCCTTAATGAACAGCATTATGTCAACAAGGAGATGTGCTTTGCATTATGGGAGATACTAAGACAAGAATGATGAGAGCTTGGTCCACCTTTACCACAAGTTGCCTCAGTCCTGAATATACTTCAGGCGCAAACTTTGTTTGCCTACACTTGGATAAAGGATTAAACTAAATTTATTAAAATTAGAAGTGTGTCACATATTGGAGCAGGCATGGAGTGAAAAGAACAATACAGGATTGCTGTGAGATAAATTAGGAGATTTTAGAAACTCGAAAGTGGATTTATGAAGTTATTCATATAGAAAAAAGAACATTTAAAAGATATTAATTGTCATGTTATTACAATGACAACAGAACAACTGTTGGAGGTTGTTCTGTTGTCATTCAGTTTAGGTTCAGTTTTTAATTACTACAAAAAAAAAAAAAAAAAAAAAAAAAAAAAAAAAAAAAAAAAAAGTCTTTCCTGCAGAAAATAAAAATAAAGTTCTAAAACTTTAAAGGAGAAAAAAGGGGGAAAGAAAGTGAAGATGATTGGGCTTACATTATGACTTTTTAGATTAAACCAGAAACTAAATCTGCAAGTGTTTCAGTGGCAATTCTGAAGAACCCTACTGCATGTAGTGTTCTTAAGATCTGCAAATCTGGAAGTTTTATTTCCAACTCCCTGGAAATAAAACTTCCCTGATGAATTTCTCGTCAGCTGCCCGTGATTAAATAACTTGACCGTGAATGACATGTTTAAGGAAAAAAGTATAAAAAAATAATATATCTTATAATGAATTTTGTGCTTCTACCAGGACGAAAGCCACATTGTTCTTCCTGGAACTTTGACTCAACTATGCTCCTGTACCGCCTTTCCAAGCACCTAGTATACACTTTCCCAGGCAGGCTGAGCAGAGAGATGCCACGATAATTACTGCAATCCTTCTGGTCTCCCTTCTTAAAGACTGGTATTATTATGCCTGTCTCCCATTGCTTTGGTGCTTGCCCAGATATCCAATCAGCCTGACACACACTCGAGTCAGCCAGAGAACACCGCCTCGAATTAAGGCTTTTAGCATTTCGGGTCGAATTTCATCATCGCCAGCAGCCTTGCCTGATTTTAGCAATTTTATTGCTAAATGGACCTCTTTTGCTGTGAGACTAGTCATTGCCCCAATCTGCACCTCTTAGATTTCCACAACTGCTGGGCCACCCAGGTTAAGAACTCTCAAAGTATTCCCTACATCTGTTGAGGATATCCTTCTTGGTTGTTAAAAGTGCACCATCAGAGGCCTTAATTGCCCTTGCTGTGCACGATTTCCTTCCTCGAAGGCAGTGGATGGTCTGCCAGAATACTTTGTTTGCATTTGCATAGGATGAGTCTAATCTTTCTCCAAAGGATTCCCAAGCCTTCTGCTTTGCTCTCTTTACTGCCTCAGCATACTGCAAATGCATCTCAGGTGACCTGACCCTAAGCCATGTTAGGTAGGACTCCTTTTTTGCCCGGACAGTTTTTTGGACTTCTTGGTTCCACCAAGGTGTCCTTTTCTCACTGCCCGTTGCCATGCCAAGCCGCCTTCTGCCACAGCATGTGCGCAGAGGCAGTGACAGCTGTTCTGAACAGCTTCCACTCCTCCTCAACATCTGCAGTATGCTTGGGAATCTCTTTGAACCTGGAGGAAATGTCATCTGCAAAATTCTTCCTTACAGCCTCATTTTCCAATGCCTCCCATTTCACGTGGTTAGCTGCTTAGGCCTACCAGCATTGATGGTAGGATCTGGTTTCTGAAGCCGTAGAGTGCACACAACAAAGTGGTGGTCAGTTCACAGTTTTGCCCCTCTTCTCACACGAACGACCAAAACTGAGGAAAATAGGTCTCCTGAGACTATAAAGAAGTCAATCAGAGACCTTTGTTCTAGTGTATCCCTGTACCAGGTATACTTATGGACTTCTCGGTGCTGGAAGAAGGTATTCATTATGGACAAGCTGTTAGTACAGCAGAAGTCCAATAATTTCAACCCATTCGTGTTAAGGTCAGGGGCGCTGTTCCTCCCAACCACACTCCCTCCATGTCTGGTCATCTATTCCAATATGTGCATTGAAGTCACCCATTAGCAAGACTGATTACATGTCTGCCACCCTGTCAAAAGCGGCATCCACTTCCTCTAGGAAAGCAGAGTATTCTGACTCCAGATTAGGTGCATAGGCTTGCACCACAGCCAAATCATGGTTTTTCATCTGAAGTCTTAACACACACATACCTGTCCCCCAAATGGGATCCACTCAGCAACACAGTCTGACAGCTGGGAGCTTGTGAGTATCCCCACACCCGCCTGAGCAGACACTGTCGGGCTCACACCTGACAAGAAGGCATATGACCAGGTTCCTCGGGATAAGCTTTGGCAAGAGTACAGGAGTATGGAGTGGATGGCCAACTATTAGCTGCCATCAAGTCCCTGTATGAATGCTGAGAGTTTTGTGTCAGGGTAAACAGCACAAAGTCTGAACCTTTCACAGTCTCCATTGGCCTCTGCCAAGGATGTGTTCTGTCACCCATCCTTTTCATAATATTTATGGACTGGATTGATAGGCACAGCCGAGGCAGTGAGTGTGTCAGAATTGGAAGTTGTAGCATTGGAGTTTGCTATTTCCAGATGGCCTAGTTCTGCTTAGCTCTTCTACAGATGGCCTCCAGCAGACCCCGAATATGTTGGTAGCTGTTTGTGCTGGAATGAAGATCAATGTGGCCAAAACTGAAACATTTGTGGTCTCAAGACAACCATTCCAGTGCACTCTACATGTAAGTGAAGTCCCTATGAGGCAGGTGGAGAAGTTTAAATACCTTGGGTCCATATTCACGAATGATGGAAAATGGGACATAGAGCTAGATACTTGAATTGGCTAAGCAAGCTCAATATTGCGGGAGCTTGGCTGTTCGGTAGTATTGAAGCAGGAGTTAAGCCAGAAGGTAAAGCTGGCTGTCTTCAATACAGTCTATGTCCCCATCCTCACCTATGGTGATGAGTAATGGCCGAAAGAATGTGGATACGAATCCAAGCGGCTGAAATGAGGTTCCTTCGAGGGGTTGTGGGGCTAACAAGACTCGACGGAGACAGAAGCTCTGCAATTCGGGAAACCCTCAATACTCAACCGTTGCTTCTCCGTGTTGAGAGATCACAGTTACGTTGGAATGGGCATCTGGTCAGAATGCCACAAGAGAGGCTTCCTCAGCAGGATTTCTTTGACAAGCCAGAGGGTGGGAGGCCACATGGAAGGCCAAGGACTAGCTGGATAGATTATATCCAAAACCTTGGGTGGACATGTTTGGGAATCCCACCAGAACACCTGAGCTTGGTGGCAGAGGATCGTGACCATTGGAAGTACCTCTTGCAGCTGTTGCCCCCACACCCCAATTAGGAAAGGTGGGGCTTGAAGATGTATGTATGTGAATTTTGAATGAGGCAAAAAATTCACTTGAAACTTGTTTTGCTTTACCCGGCTGTGGGTGGATTTCAGGAACCCCGATAATGGATCACACGTACTCAAATTTAGACTTCCTTACTTATTCTCCATTAATGCACACTTATTTCTCAGGATTTTCTCTGTTTATATTTTCTTCAAGAATTATAATCATTGTCTTGCTAAGATATCAACTGCATTGTCACAATGCAGTTGATATTTTAAATGCCTCTGCTTCTTTTCATTGTCTTTGTCCCCTTATAGCTGAACTTCATACCATATCTATTACAACAGTTATTCAATTTAGTCAGGGAATCTTGCAGACCTGTAGCGGATTTATTTAGAAGTATAACATCATCCACCTAAAGCAAAGAACTGACATTAACATCTACAATTTTGATATGAGGTTTAATACCACTTAACTTCAAGTGATCCATATAGATAATGAATAACAGAGGGGATAATGTACATCCTTGTCTGACACCAGATTTAATATTAAACCACTTTCCTGTACTTCCTTCAATTTTAACTGCCGACTTACAACTCAAATAAAGACTAAGTATTGCTTGATATAATGCCCTATTGACACCATATAACTGTAGCGTATTGAATAGCTTCTCTCTTTGCACCATGTCATATGTCTTTTCCAGATCTACAAAATTTAAACACAGATCTTTGTTATATTTCCATTATTTCTCAACTATTTGTCGTAAAGTGTAAATCTGATACTGATAGCCTCTATTTGGAATGAATCCAGTTTGCTCTTCGACAAGCTTCCATTCCACAATCTTCCTCAACCGTTCGTCAAGTATACTGGCATAAATCTTACTAGGAACACTCAGTAGAGAAATACCTCTAATTCTCACATTTTTTTATTCCCCTTTTTATATATGGGTACTATGAGTGTTTGTTTAGCAATTTTTCAGTGTAATTACTCCATACATCAAGGATATTTTTTTTATCAATTTTCATGTCACCTTTATCATCTCTAATTCCTTTTAGAGCACTCTTTCTTCTATTTCCAAGCTTTTTCAACAGCCTCCAGAATATTTTGCCACTTCTTGATATTTTTTTTTCTATGTTCTTACCAAACAAAGTCTTCCCATGACTTTTTGTTTAGCTAGTTTTACAGTGGTTAGCTTTCTTACATTTGTCTCTGTATTCTCTAAGAGTACAAGCCGACTTATTTGCCAGGAACTTTTGATATGCTTTCTCCTTTTTCTTCACTGCCTTTTTAACTTCCTGTGTCCACCATGGAGTGCTGATTTTTCTATCCTTGCCAGAGGCGTAGTGAGACTATGGCCAATGTGGTCCCAGCCATAGGTGCAAAAATTTAGATTTTTGAAGTGTTTTTTTTAGAACGGCACAATTTTCTTTCCTGGCCATAGGCGGCAAAATTCCTCACCACGTCTCTGATCCTTGCAGACAACCTAACCACATACCTCTCTGGCTGAATTAATCAATGTTTTCTTCAGGATTTGCCACTGAACATCTAAGGTTTGGTTCCTGTTCTCAAACTCTCATTTTTTCTTGAATAATGTTTGTGTATTTTAATCTACAGCTCACATCTGAGAGCTGCTCAACTTTCATTCGCTTTAAAACTTTCTTACATGTTCTTCTTTTCAATATGAAATTCAATTTTTTCCTGCTTAAGACTAAATGGTGATCACTACCAATTTCAAATCCTCTGTACACTCTAGTGTCCTGCACCAGTGTGAAAACATCACTATCAACAATAACATAATCAATGAGGCTTTTTTTTTATTCCTCGCCTCTTCTCTCCATGTGAATTTGTGCACATTTTTAAGTTAGAACATTGTGTTAGTAATAACCAGTCCATGTCCTGAGCAGAAATTAACAGGTATTTGCCATTATTATTAGCTTTGCTCTTTTCTCCAAATTTTCCCAAAATATTTTTGTATGTCTGACAATAATTTTTCTTTTCCTTTTTCATTGTGTCAGTTGCCTTCTCTAAGTCTCAAAAAATTCCTCCACTTCTACCTTAGTAGAGCCTTCTCTGGACGATAGGTCTCAGATAAGTCTCACTGTCCAGTTCCCCATTCTGATATTTGCCCACATCACTCTAACTTGATATTGCTTGCCATTCAAGAATTTTACCCTCGTGTCTTGTGTTCAATACTATAACTAAACCTTCTTTTCCCTGATTGTCATTGCCTGCATATAATATTTTGTATTTATTGCTCAGAAAGATCTCACCAGATTGTCTTTTTTTGTTTGTCACACCTATTATATCGATCTCATACTTATCCAATTCCTGAGCTAGCTCCATTTCTTTGCCATTCAGGCTTCTTATGTTGATAGTACTGATCTAGAACTCTGGTGATGTTGAGTTAGGGTGCGTTTCAGGATTTATTCCTGTAGCTGACTTTTCACTGTTTGCCCTGGTTCCTTTGCGAAAACAACTGAGACCTTGTTTAACTAGGCAATGCCCCAGCTGGGATGAAATTCTGTCATGCTGTACCATCATTTCATATTTTAGTTTAAGTCAATAAGAATACAGTTTGATCGGCTAAATCCCAAATTGCCAACCCATCCTCGTTCGTTTAGTATCCAGGTAGATACCTAACAGGTTGCACCACGAGAAGGTGAGGATTGGACATTAGGTCAGAAGCCCTGGTTGGTTCCCTACATTCCTTTAAAGGCTATGTTGAGGTCTCCTCTCAATTAAAAAACTTTTACCCTTAAATACCCCAGTTAAATAAATTTAATTGATTAATTATTAGATTTAGGCATTGTTTTATTCCATTGAACATCAGAATGAGTAACAATCATCACCACTAACAGCCACCATGGAGACCAGTATGTAGGCAATGCATAGGAAATGTGCAAGACCCTTGAGGTCAAACACATGACTCACAAAGCCCTACATATCCTCTTCACCAACATCCGTGGCCTAAACTCTAACCTTAATAGCATCCACCACCACCTTCAGTCTACCAAACCCCACTTATTCTTACTGGCAGAAACTCAAATCTCACCTCCCCCCAGCACTATTTATCTCAACCTTCCAAACTACTCACTCATTACCAACTTTCGTCCCAAGGGTGGTAGCTGTGCATATATCCTCTCTGACATACCTTGCAGAGAGCACCCAACCTAGAATCACCCAACTTTGACCTTCATTGGTTGAAAACATCCCTTCCTTACTCTGTAAAATTCATTTGCTGTCTCTATCACCCCGCCAATGCAACCGACAACTCTGAACTCTTTAATTTTTTCTCCTTAAAAATTGATTTTATCCAATTCCACTTTCCCAACAGCGAAATTATCCTCCTAGGAGATGTTAATGTTTATTGAACTAAAACATTTGCCATCGCTAATGACCTTACACAACTTGTTCTCATGCCAACCAGGATACAGAAAACCTGAACCACCTCCCAAACACCCTAGATTTCTTCCTCACCAATGACCCCTCCAAATGCACAGTGAAAGTAGTGAGCCCCGTGGGTAATTCCGATCACAATCTCATGCTCATCTCCTCCCCCATGCAACAACGCTTACATAGACACTCCCATAGAAGAGTAGTTTGGAATTGTAATGGTACCAAGTGGGACAGCCTCTGCAACTTCTAGCCACATTCCCATGGTTGGACTATTGCTTCTGGCATTCTAACCCAAATATATGCACCGAACTTAATACCAAAGTAATCCTCACTGGCATGGAAACATACATTCCACACACTACTCTAAACTGCCATTCCCTAACTAAACCCTGGTCTCCAAAACATATGCAAAGGCTGTACAGATGAAACACCAGACATACCGTAACTGGCTTAAATCAAGAACCACATCCTCCTTTAGAGCTTATACGATGCCCGAAATAGATGCAAAAAAAAAAAAAAAATCAATACTTCCAAAACAGAGTTTAAAAGAGCAAAAAGCAGGAAACTTGTAGCGTGTCAAAACAGCAACTGAGCCTTTTGGTCTCTCGCCAAAGCAATTGGCCATAACTTCTGCCTAACAGAAGTTATGGCCAATTCCCACCCTTCCCAGATAGCTCTAATGCATCATCATCACCCACAGAAAAAGCCAATCTTCTGGCTTCATACTTTGCTTCCAATGCATGCATAACTGATGATGATAAATGTCCCCTAACCATTCCAGACACCCAACATACAATGCCCCCTATATCCTTTTGCCAGGATGAGATCAGAAAAATACTGTCCAAATTAGACACAAAAAAGTCTCCTGGCCCTGATGGCATTCCCTCAATTATCCTGAAACTTTGCACACCAGAACTGACTCCTATCCTATGTCGACTATATATACTCTCTTACCGATTTCCACAAACTGGAAATCGGCCTGTATTCAACCCATTCCCGAGCAGAGTGACAAGTCACTGCCATCCAATTACCGCTCTATCTCGTTTACCTCGGTCCTGTCTAAATGGAAAAAATCATCAATTCCCAACTCCTACACTACCTTGAAGACACCCACCTAATAAACGACCGCCAGTATGGATTCTATCGCTACAGATCAACAGGAGATCTACTCACATATGTCACCGATCTCTGGACAAATGCCATAGAGAAGTTTGGCGAATCTCAAATGGTTGCACTTGATATCTCCAAAGCCTTTGACTGGGTCTGGCACAAAGGCTTACTAAGCAGACCCAGGACTTCTGTAATTGGATTGCCAGCTTTCTGTCTAGATGCACACTGTGTGTGATGGTGGATGGTTCCTATCCTCTCACCATTCAATTAATGCTGGGGTTCCACAAGGTCTGTCTTCTCACTAACCCTATTCCTGCTATATATCAACGACCTACTTCAGTTGATCTCCAACCCAATACACAGTTTTGCAGACAACAGCACATTACACTCCTCACTTTCATTTGATAAACCTTACCCTACACAACTCACCTAAACCTTCAGAACATCAACCACCACCACCACCACCACCCTCAATTCCGATCTCCAAGCCATCCTACAATGGGGTTCGGATAACTTCATCAATTTCAATGCTAATAAAACCCAGCTCTGTCCTATATCCCATAAAAAAGAACCATTCCTTCCCAGTATCCTTTTTGATGATACACAAATTATCACACAGTTTGTGATCTCTCTTCTTGGAATTACCCTCACATCAAACCTCTCCTGGCATAAACACATCACAACCATTGCATCCTCAGTTTCAAAAAAACTAGGATTTCTCTTTCGCTCAAGATGTTATTTCACCCCTGAACAGCTGTTAACATTATACAAATCTCAAATCCACCCAGCTATTGAATACTGCTCCCACATATTGCGTGGAGCCCCTAAAAGCTCCCTCAAAATGTTTGACTCAATACAGAGGAGAGCAATTAGACTTATTAATGATCCATCTCTTACCAATGCTCTCCTCCACTTTCATGTAGACATTTGGTTTCTGCAATATGTATATTCTACAAATATTTCCATGGGAAATGCTCATCTGAAATAACATTGATAATTCCTCCACTCAGTAAGCTTGTTGGAACACGTGCAGCTGCTGCTCGATGTCCCTTCACAGTACACCCAGAAACAAACAGAACAAATTTCTTTTCCTCCTCCTTCATCCCTGCAACTGCACCACAACTGTGGAACAGTCTTCCACCTGCTGTGTTTCCCAAAGAATACAATTTATGGTCAGTTAAATAAAATATAAAGAAGTTCCTACTCTCCCAACCCACTATCCATAAAAGCTACTAATATACTATACGTTGATCAACCAACCTCTTGTGTATGGGCACAACATAAAAAAAAAAAAAAAAAATCAGCATCCATGTCCATAGTGATCCTATTCATGTTAGTACTGCACCAGTATTGTCTTTGATATCATTCGACATGGGCTGAAACTTGAGCTTAAGGATACCAAATATCTTTTTGTAATTGTGCCTCTGCATCTGGTAATCTCTCTCTCTCTCTCTCTTCATATTTCTTAGCATAATATTTGTCTTTATATGCCCTTATTTGTTTTCTAACGTTTTTGTATAACTTCTTACATTGTTCAATCTTTGTTTCCAACCTCCTCCTTCTGATCAGATCCCATATTGATTCTGTGATTCTGAGACAAAGAGATCCCATGGATCTCTTTGTCTTCTAATTGGGCCTAAACATTTCTTGGTTGCATCCTATATTATAATCTTGGCTCCCTACTACAGGAATGGGTAACTTACTTTTAATAGTGGCCACAACGGTGCCAAATGAAAACAACGATGGTCACATGTTTGAAACATGTTTGTTTAATCAAAATTTCATTTCCATGGATCACTTAGTCTTCTAATTGGGCCTAGCATTTTTTGACATTTTTTCTTGGTTGCATTTCTGGGTTTTATTCTACCTCGCTACAATAAAAATGAATTAAGAAGAAGGGCTATGATTGCAAACAATTCGATACATACGCAATGTAGAAGGAATGGATGAGAGTTTTTGGATGTGTGAGTAAGTTTGAGGGAAGACTGGATTTGTATAAGAGGGACAGCCTACACCTGAATGCGTTTGGTATCAGGAGTCTAGAAAAACTAATAACTGCATGAGACCTAACACAGAGAGTCAAGGAAACTAAATTATAAAGGGAGGAATGATGTGAATGTGAGTGTCAGAGCGACAACGTTATATAACTGTGTTAATAAGGGGAATGGGCTTTGTCATGAAAATGTTGAGGAGAGAATGATTTCGGGTTTGTGCTCATCTGGTTCAGACTCATCAGAAGTGTGCAAGATGTCTACATATGTAAGGCATTAGAGAAGAATAGAGATCTGCAAGTTGTCCAACTGTGTAAGGCAAACTGCATACAATACAATACAAAAGAATAGACAGGTAGATTATTATGTCTGTACACAAATGCTAGGAGTATCAGAAACAAAGGGATAGAGTTTGTTGCCTTAGTCAATATGTCGTGACCTCAGATTGTAGGTATTAGTGAGACCTGGCTATCAGAATCAGACCTACTAACTGGTATCGAGTGTCAAGGGTACAGTATTTTAGGCAGGATAGACAGAATAGAGAGGAGTGTTGCCATCTATGCAGCTGAAACTTGGACATTGAAGAAAGAAGAAATTAAGATTTTGGAAAGCTTTGAGATGTGGATTTGAAGAAGGATGGAAAAAAATCAAATCGACAGATAAAATAACTAATGAAGAGGTCCTAAAAAGAGCAGAAGAAGAAAGAAGTCTGTTAAAGAGGATAAAAAGAAGAAAGGGAAACTGGATCGAACATATTCTGAGAGGAAACAGAATCATCAGAGATGCTATTGAAGGAAAAATAGATGGAAAAAGACCCAGAGGAAGAGTAAGGAAAACAATGCTAGATGACATGCTGAATGGAGACAGGTACACAACCTTGAAAGAGAAGGCTCTAAACAGAAGAGAGTGGAAAGAAAGTTTTGCTATTAAGAGAAGAACCTGCTCAATTGCAGAATACCTAGGACGAAGAAGAAGAAGAGGATAGGAGAGGAGGAGGAGTGCTGCTAATGATATCGGATGGCTTGAATCCAGTTAGAGTTGAGACCTATGATTGTAGTATTACTACTAACAATATGTCATGTGGCTGTGAGTTTGAAGCCATCGTTCATATTTCTGTTCATATCAAATGCTTCACTTATACATCCTTATACAAATCAGTTAGAATCACATGAACACACAATTATCTTTTCATCATAATCACCTCCATTATTAAGCATATTCATATCATTAAACAGTTGCATAACTTAGTCGTTCATATGTACAGCTTCTCACCATTGTTTCAATGACTCTGTATCAGATTTCATACCAATAAATAATTTCTCATTTACATGCATCTGCCATAATAACCCTTCTTAATTCCATTTTATTATATTTAGGTAATATACTATTTTCACTTTCTCGCTTTCACTGTTGCTTTTTCCAACAGTTCTTTCATATCCTCTTTCATATTGTATTTATCATGAAAGAAATTGTCTGTTCCTAACAGAACTATCATCCCTTTTACCTTTCTTTCTACTTTTCAATTAAATGTTAAATTTTTGATTTTGGCACCTGAAAAACTTTGTAGTAACACAGCCACCAATTATATTTTATAACTGAATCTCCATCCCATGTAATATCCTTTTTTTTTTATAATCAATTTTACCTACCTAATTATCATTATCCACCTAATTATAATGTCAACTCAGAACAAGACATTGACTGATTCAGCTAGGGAAGTAAGTGGTGAAGTTATCTGCAAGGATAGAAATATAAGAACACCATGGTGGACTCAAGAAGTTAAAGAAGCAGTCCAGGAAAAGAAGAAAGCATACCAAAAGTTCCTGGCAAAGCAGATATGTTAAGAGAGCTAAGTTGTGTGTAAAAGTAGCTAAACAAAAGTCATGGGAAGACTTTGATAAGAATATAGAAAATAAATATCAGGATGGTGGCAAGATGTTCTGGAGGCTATTGAAGAAACTTAAAAATGGAGAAAAGAGTACTGTAAAAGGAACAGAGATGATAAAGGTGACATGAAAACTGAAGATAAGGATATCCTGGACATCTGGTGTAATTACTTTGAAAAACTGTTGAACGAACCAAGCAGTGACAGAACTATACTAGAAAATTTTCAAGAGGAATACAAAAAGGGGTATGTATCAATATTTGAGGTACAAAAAGCCATCAAAAACTTAAAATGTGGAAAGGCAGCTGGAGCAGATGATATTCTACCCAGAAATGCACAAGTATGGAAGTATAAAAGTTTTGCAGTGGCTACATTACATAATTCAGAGGGTTTGGACAGAAGATCGAGTTGACAATGATTGGAGTAGAGCTCTCATAGTGCCATCTATAAAAATGGGAATAATGCTGAATGTGAAAATTAGAGGAATTTCTCTATTGAGTGTTCCAAGTAAGATTTATGCAAGCATATTTGAAAAGATGTTGAGAAAGATTGTAGAAGAGAAACTTGAACCCTGGCCAGAACCCAGCTTGTTCTTCCCAAATAGAGGTTGTCAAGATCAGATTTTCACTTTCAGACAAATAGTTGAGAAATCGTGGGAATATGACAAGGTGTCCAGAGAAAAACTTTTCAAAACACTACAATTGAATGGGGTGAATGGAACACTATACAGAGCAATGTGTAGTCTATATTTAAGTTGTCAGTCAGCAGTCAGAAGAATTGCAGGAAATACAGGAAGATAGTTTGATGTAAAATCATGTGTATGACAAGGATGCACATTATCGCCACTCTTATTCATCATTTATATGGATCACATTATGAAAGAAAGTGGCATTAGGTCTGATATTAGAATTGGAGATTTCAAACTTAACTCTTTGCTTAATGTAGATGATGATGTATTCCTAAATACATCTAGTGTAAGTGTTCGATGCCAAGATGGCAGGAAAGAGACTGAGAGGAAGACCAAGGTCTAGGTGGATTGATTCAGTCAGAACTGCCTTAGAAGACTGAAATGTTAGATATGACAATATTGAAGAGCTTACAAGTAACAGATTAATTTGGAGGAAAATTGTGGATAGAAGATTAATAATAATGTAAACTTAATCATGTAGTGCTGTCAGTGTAACCTGAAATACCCCTTGGAGTTACATATTAGGAAACTGATGATGATGAATTATAATTATGCAATATCAATATCTAATTCAGTGGTCTATTTTGTTTCAGCTTTTGTTGATTACCTTTCATGTTCTTCTAAAGTCTCTCTAATTGTTTTTTGACTTTTTCCAATTCCTTTGTCATCCAACTCCTAGTTCCATTCTAGTCCATATATTTTAAGAGTTAGTTCATTCTCGATATCCTCATTAGTTTCCTGCTAAGTGCATTCCCTCAACTGAGAGATAGGAGGTGATGTTCATAACCCCGAGTAGTATTTATTTGTGTATTTGTAAATGTCCTGAAGTCAGTTTTCGTAAGCTGTTATATATAAAAAAATATCTGGGTTAAAAATAAATGAAATATAGAATAACCTTCCTTCTACCTAATTTTTGTCAGCCTTACATGAAGTAGTGAAGTAATACAGAAAGTCAGTGAAGTAATACAGAAACTTCCTGATGCATCTAAAGAATAAAACTGTTGCTTCCTTTAGGCTCATCTCTGTAAATTAACCACATTGGGAACTGTTTCATTTATAATATTTTGATGAATTAATGAAGAAAAGAACATAAAATTCGGTACTATCAACGTAAGAAGCCTGAATGGCAAAGAAATGGAGCTAGCTGAGGAATTAGATAAGTACCACATCGACATAATAGGGGTGACTGAAACAAAAAAGACCAAAACTGGTGAGATCTTTCTGAGCAATAAATACAAAATGTTATATTCAGGCAATAACAATCAAGGAAAAGAAGGAGTAGCCATGGTATTCAACACAAAATACGAGGCTAATCTTCTTGAATGGCAGTCAGTCTCAAGTAGAGTAATGTGGGCAAATATGAGAATGGGGAACTGGACAATGAGACTTATTTGTGCCTATAGTCCCACAGAAGGTTCTACTAAGGTAGAAGTGGAGGAATTTTTTGAGGCTTTAGAAAAAGCAACTGACACAATGAAAAAGGAAAAGTTGGTCCTTGTTGGGGATCTAAATAGTAGAGTAGGAAATGATTGTGAGACATACAAAAATATTTTGGGAAAATTTGGAGAAAAGAGCAAAGCTAATAATAATGGCAAATATCTGTTGGATTTCTGCTCAGGACATGGACTGGTTATTACTAACACCATGTTCCAACATAAAAATGTGCACAAATTCACATGGAGAGAAGAGGCTAGGAATAAGAAAAGTCTCATTGACTATGTTATTGTTGATAGTGATGTTTTCTCCCTGGTGCAGGACACCAGAGTGTACAGAGGATTTGAAATTGGAAGTGATCACTATTTAGTCTTGAGCAGGATAAAATTGAATTTCATATTGAAAAGAATAACATGTAAGAAAGTTTTAAAGCGAATAAAAGTTGAGCAGCTCTCAGATGTAAACTGTAGACTAAAATACAGAAATATTATTGAAAAGAAAATGAAAGAGTTTGAGAACAGGAATGAAACCTTGGAGATTCAGTGGCAAACTCTGAAGGAAACATTGATTGATTCTGCCAGAGAGGCATGTGGTGAGGTTGTGTGCAAAGATAAAAAAATCAGAACTCCCTGGTGGACACAGGAAGTTAAAGAGGCAGTGAAGGAAAAGAAGAAAGCATATCAAAAGTTCCTGGCAAATAAGTCAGCTTTTACTCTTACAGAATACAGAGACAAATGTAAGAAAGCTAAACACTGTGTAAAACTAGCTAAACAAAAGTCATGGGAGGACTTTGGCAAGAATATAGAAAATAAATATCAAGAAGGTGGCAAAATATTCTGGAGGTTGTTGAAGAAGCTTAGGAATGGAGGAAAGAGTGCTGTAAAAGGAATTAGAGATGATAAAGGTGAAATGAAAACAGGAGAAAAAGATATCCTTGAAGTATGGAGTAATTACTTTGAAAAACTGCTAAATGAAACAAGCAGTGATGACAGCACAGTGATAAAAAACACTGACCAGGCATGCAGTCAGGAATACATATCCATACTTGAAGTAGAAAAAGCCATCAAAGGCTTGAAATGTGGAAAGGCAGCAGGAGTAGATGATATTCGACCAGAAATGCTGAAGTATGGTGGTATAAGAGTCTTACAGTGGCTGCACTGCATAGTTCAGAAAGCCTGGACAGAGGGACGAATTCCCAATGATTGGAGTAGAGCTCTCATAGTACCCATATATAAAAAGGGAAATAGGGCTGAATGTGAGAATTACAGAGGTATTTCCCTACTGAGTGTTCCTGGCAAGATCTATGCAAGTATACTTGAGAAACGGTTGAGAAGAATTGTGGAAGAAAAGCTTGGTGAAGAACAAGCTGGATTCAGGCCAAATAGAGGCTGCCAGGATCAGATCTTCACTTTACGACAAATAGTCGAGAAAGCATGGGAATATAACAAAGATCTGTATTTAAGTTTTGTCGATTTGGAAAAGGCATATGACAAGGTGCCAAGAGAGAAGCTATTCAATACGCTGCAGTTATATGGTGTCAATGGGGCATTATATCAAGCAATACTTAGTCTTTATTTGAGTTGTGAGTCAGCAGTTAGAATTGAAGGAAGTACAGGAAGATGGTTTAATGTTAAATCTGGTGTGAGACAAGGATGTACATTATCCCCTCTGTTATTCATTATCTATATGGATCACATTATGAAGGAATGTGGTATTAAAGCTGATATCAAAATTGGAGATGTTAATGTCAGCTCTTTGCTTTATGCGGATGATGTTATACTTCTAAATAAATCCGCTACAAGTCTGCAAGATTCTCTGACTAAATTGAATAGCTGTTGTAATAGATATGGTATGAAGGTCAGCAATAAAAAGACAAAGACAATGAAAATAGGCAGAATCATTGAAAATGTCAACTGTGTTGTGAATGGAGAACCTGTGGAACAAGTAAAACATTTCAGCTACTTAGGCACAATTTTTACTGAAGATGGTAAACTAAATATAGAAATAGACAACAGAATCAGCAAAGCTGGTATCGTGGGAAGTCAATTGAATAAATTCATATGGAATAAGAAAGAAATTAGTCGGAACACTAAATTAGCTGTATACAAGACTGTGTTCAAACCAATTTTAACTTATGGATCTGAGAGCTGGGTCAGAAGTAAAACACTTGACCAAAGACTAGAGACCGCAGATATGAGAGTCCTGAGAAAGATTAGAGGCGTGAACAGATGGCATCAATGGCAATATCATATTAAAAATGAGGATATTAGGAAAGAACTTGACATTGTCAGCATCCAGGAATGCGTTAGCAGAGCTAATCTCAGATGGTATGGTCACTTAAATAGAATGGGAGAGGAAAGATTAGCAAAACAAGTGTTCTCTGCCAGGTTGGCAGGAAAACGACCCAGAGGAAGACCAAGATATAGGTGGATTGATACGGTACAAAGTGCCTTAGATGATAGAAATATAAGATCTGATAATGTTGGAGTCTTGACAAGTAACAGACTGATTTGGAGGAAAATTGTAGATAGGAAGTTAGTAATGATGTAATTTTTTTCATGTAGTACTGTCATATCCTGTACACCCGTTGAGGATACATGGCAGGAATTTGATGATGATGATGATGAAGAACATAAAAAGTGAGGGGTCATTAGAAAAATAAAAGGATAATGATCTCCATTATCATTTTAGTCAAAGAAGCAAACAATCTTTGCTCTTGAAACTTATGCAGTTTCGAGAATGACAGAGCATATTAAAATATAACTCATACCTTTGGCACACATTACCTAGCTACTGCACTACTTCGAAAATACAGATTATGGCTGAAGTGCCTTATTAACCTTTTATTAACCACCCATCCAGCCTTGATATATAATATAAAGATACAGACAAATTAGCCAAAAAAATACACAAGTTACAGACAAAATATACTATTGGTGGTGGGTAGTAGATGGTATTGGTGTTGATGCTAGAGTGGTTGTATAGTTAGATGATCAAAGGAAAATGGTGAGTTCTAGTGTAGTGTGTCCTCCCCATGAGTCCTTGGCCTCCTTAGAAGTGTCATGTAACAATAATAGTAATATAGGGTGTCCATAATTAAAGAGCAAGTGTTCAGTGTCCTGTAGAGAAAAATGTACTGGACGAAATTCAACCAAACTTGGTTGTAAGTACACTCTGGAACACTGGGTTTTCATTTACAGGAGATAAAAAATAGTACAAAATTCTGCAACCAGGGGACATTTGGTGCTATAAACATGTGATATTTGCATAATCTCACTGTTTCTACTAACAAGTTGGTGGATATAAGAAAGACCGAAATGGATTCGCATCATCCCAATAAGACTGAACTGCTATGAATCTCACCTTACTGGAACATACGTTGCTAGATGAGCTTTTGGCATGTGAAGGATAGGAGAAAAGGTCCAGTAGCAATAACAAATCTTAGAAATTTGGTTTTACAATTTGAAAATAGCAGATCTTTAGCGGTAATGCCAGGAGATGAGGGTGCAAATGGATTATTCCTCAATGAGTTGATGAAGCTGCAACTGACATCGTAGAACACAGAATGAATAATGCACAAGGGTCCAGCAGTGCTTGGAACAATATCAAGGCAACTAGAAATACCATACTCAAATGTGTGCAAAATTCTGTGTCAAATGTTGATGTTTTTTTTTCCCCTACAAGATCTCCCATGGTGATGCAGAAACTCGACTGCAGTTTGCACTGGGATGTTCTTAGTTTGAATGGAGGTGGACGATGCTATGGAAGATCTTGTGGACTGACGAGGCAATTTTATCTGAATAGTAGTGTTAACTCACACAGTTGGGCTGTTAATAACCCTTGTGTGTTCCATCAGACCCCTTTACACTTACTAAAGTCAGAGTGTTGGTGTGGTTTCACTGTGTCGTTTATTATTGGTATACACTTTTTCGAAGAAATTTGCCCAACCAGACTAGTGACTTGTACAATCTCTGCTGTTAGGTATCAAGAAATGCTGCACAATTTTGTTGTTCCACAACTGCAGCATTGAATAAGTCTTGACTCTACCAAATTCATGCAGGATGGAGCACCACTTCACACTGGATAGTTTCATACTTCATACTGGCAAATGTTTTCATAACATTTGCCAGTACAGCAAATGTTATGAAAACACTTCACAGAACACAGAGTGATTAGGCATGCACTACCTGCAGCGTACCCACCTTATTCGCCTGATCTCAACCCCTGCGACTTTTTGTTGTGGGGCCATCTGAAATGCAAGGCCCCCACAACAAATGTTCCTACCTTGAGAGACAGAATAACGCAGCATGTGAGGCAAATCAATGCATATCTGCTGGGTTCCACTGTAGGAAATGTCATTCACAGAATGCAGTTCATAGAACATACTGAAATACATCTTTAAGTTATACAAACACAAAAATTGATTTGTTGTATCTCTTCTAGCCATATTGTTTAATTAATCCCAAACCATGTGCTTATAGCACCAAATGTCCCCTGGTGGCAGAATTTCGTACTATTTTTTATCTTCTGTAAATAAAATCCCCATGTTCCAGATACTTACATTAGTTTAAATACACTCTGGAACATGGGGTTTTTATTTACAGAAGATCTGTAATGCCATTGATATTAATGATATTAATAGCATTTTGAAATATCATGATTATGAAATGCACGAGGAGCAATATATCTGATCCATATTGGCATCCATGATGTTAACGTTTTGGATTAAGGATTTTGTTGGCCTGACCACTTTTCATGGATGTTTGTCCTCCGCCAAAAATCAATGAGAATAGGACTATTCCAAATGTCATAATAGCTGCCTATGGTTTGAAGTAATAGTGCAACTTGTAACTTTTACTGAAGATTTGCATTTTTGAAAGTTATCAATCACTTTTGAAAATAAGTTTCAAAAGAAAACATGGTTTCCTATTAAGCTATAAAATAGCAAAGTTATTTAATATTTCCTTTTGTATAACACTTTCCAATGGAAACTGAAGCTTTTTAGGCTCTTTCCTTTTTCCTTCAATAATTACGATTTACAATGAACAAGAATTTACTTAAGGAAAACAAAAGATTCAAACTTGACTCAGTTTCAACCTTTGAAAAATTAAGCATGATTTATAGGTTCAAATTTTAATTTTCCTGTGGCTGCCTTCAGTGAAATAATTTTCCAAACAAACCAGTATGGTCAAAGAATTAAGTCCAATCTTTTTCCTAACTAGAGATTATCAGTCCAGTTTGGTGCCATTATTTAGTTTCATTTCCCTTTCAGGCACCAAAACAATATGAACATTCGGGTTCTCTTAGTGTCTTTAAACCATAAAATAACTATGCCCCCAAATACTGAAGGTTCATATTTTTATAAGCTCAGTATCAGTTCAAAACTTTTAAGTTTCAATGGCTAACATTTTTGTTTACTTTTACAAAGTAAGAAGGATTTATTTGTTTCATTTAATAATTTAATGAAATAAGATATGTGCCCATTAATCTTAATTTACAGTAGAATAAAAATACACAATAAGAGAAAAACAAATGCTTACATTGTGGCCTTGGCTGTGAAGTAGTTTTTCTGTTTCCATTTGCTGGAAAACCACATGACCTAGTTCATCACATTCAACAACTGTTTCTTCAAGACACTTGGAATATTTAAAGAATATAAGAAAAATTAAACTGTATATTAGTTAATAGCTTTACTTCCTGTTAACACACATTACAAATTTGAAAGACAACTCAATTTAAATGGAATCTTCCAATGACCATATAAATTATTTTCACTGTAAGTTTAAATATCAAACTTTCAAAGATAGATAGAACATTTTTTTTTTTTTTTTGATGTTGTTGCTACAATCTTGAACAGAAATATTTTACTTCAAGTAATTTTAATTAACTAATCTCAATTTAGACATTAATTTTTATGTTAGTACAAAAGATATAATTTGGAAAAAAAAATTAAATATAAATGCATATATATATATATATATATATATATATATATATATAGGGTGTTCGGGATAAATTTGACAGTTTCGTAAGGAAAAAGAAAATCTTCTTTGTATCTATTAAATTTAATGAATTGACAAAAAACATTACAGGCAGAGTTAATTACAATACTATCAACAAGATTTACTCAAAATAACCACCATTAGCATCGATCACAGCTTCAATCCTGCTTCGGAACCTCGAACAAGCTGATGCTACAGTCTCCCTGGGAAGGGCCGCAAAAACTGTTTTAATTTTATCCATTAACTGGGCTTTTGTATTACTGGAAGTGCGATTGGTGTCTTTTTCAACTGCGCCCCATACAAAATAATCCATGGGGTTAAGGTCTGGGGAGTTTGGAGGCCAAACATTTGGACTGGTGAAGTCGTAGAAATTTTCAGACAACCATTTTTGACTTTTCCCAGAGGTGTGGCAAGGGGCCGAATCCTGCTGCCATACATACGGCCTACCATTGGCTACCCTTGTTATCCAGGGCTTGACTACAGTGTTTAGCAACTCCACGTAGCCATCTGAAGTCAACCTGAGGCCCTCTTGGAAAAAATGCGGAGGCATCACATTGCCTTCAGAGGATACACATCCGAAAACCATCACAGTTTGGGGAAATTTAGTCTGCATTACACGAGGAATGTCCTTTGTACTGTATGCAAGCCATCTGTTATTCTGCGTGTTGTGTTTTTGATCCTGGCAAAAGTTTTTCTCATCGGAAAAGAACCAGATTGTTTGTGGTTCCGCAGGATGTTTCACTTTGCTTAGAAGTTTCTTCGCGTTTATCAAACGTTTTTCACGGGCCTTTTCTGTAAGCAGCTGACCTTTGCGGCGCTTGTATGAGTAGTAGCGGAGGTCTTCATTGAGTGCAAGCTTCATAGTAGAGGCTGCAACATTCATTTCACGTGACAAAGCCCGAATTCCAATGCCAGGGATCTTCAACACCTGTTCCTGCAGATTTGCGAGGAATTCTGCTGTACGAACGCAATCAGATCGTCTGCTAGGGATCTTTCTTCTTGCTACATCCTCGTAGTCACCATTGCAAGTCTCTAGTTCATGCCTGATTGTTTTTACTGTATTCAGGGAGCATTGGGCAGCAGTCGAAATATCCTTATTTTGATGGCCGGCACGAATCATCATGATACAAGTTATTCTCTTCCATGATTCAGGTGGGTTCCAGCTATCCATCCTTTCTGACATCTTGTATATGAATGAAGAAGGGTCCAACCTTTTAAATGAAGAGAAGTGTGTGTTAATACATGTAACTTACGGAAAAATATAATTAATTATAAATATGTCAAATTTATCCCGAACACCCTGTATATATGTTCAATAATTTTAATGACTTAAACCACCAAGATAATTAAGAATAAAAGTTTAATACGGACACAACTTCATCAGGCATCAAAGTAGTACACCTTAATTATCTCGGTGGTTTCTTCTTCTTTGAGTGCTATCTCCTATCGGAGGTCGGCGACCACCTTGGCAAATTTTGAGCGATTCTCAGCTATTCTGAGCAGTCTCTCAGAGTTCATACCAGTCCACTGTCTGATATCTGCCAGCCAAGATTTTCTTCGTCTTCCTTGTCCTCTTCTTCCATTTATCTTCCCTTTTATAATCAATTGAAGTATCTTATATTTTTCATTACGAAGTAGGTGACCAAGATATGCAGTTTTCCTTCTTTTTATGGTATCTAAAAGTTCACGTATATTTCCCCATTTGTTTCAGTACTTCCTGATTGGACGTTTTTGCTGTCCATGGGATTTTTAACATTCATCTGTATAACCACATCTCAAAGGCTTCAAGTCTTTTTACTGATGTTGTCTTCAAGGTCCAAGTTTCTGCACCGTACAGCAGTACAGACCATACATAGCATTTAACCATGCGTACTCTAAGCTCTAAGTTTAAACTGCGGTTACACAGTGTTGATTTCATCAGGAGAAAATCTTTTCTTGCCATTTTAATTGTAACTTTTATTTCCATTTCTGGATTGCAATCTTCATTTAACCAGCATCCGAGATATTTAAACTTTGCCACTCTTACTATTTGTTTCCTATTTAAAGAAAGTGCTAAATTAAGAATTGGTTTCTTACTTATGACCATTAATTTAGTTTTGGTGATATTTATTTTTAATCCCATTTTTTCACTCTCTGCATTTATTAGTTCCAAAAGAATTTGAAGATCCTGAATATTGTCAGCCAGAAGAGCTGTATCATCGGCATATCAGATGTTACTGATGATTTCACCATTTACACTAATCCCTTCCTTTCTTCCTTCCAAGACTTTTTGAAATATGGCTTCTGAGTAGATGTTAAAAAGAAGAGGTGACAGCACACATCCTTGCCTTACTCCTTGTTTGATGTTAATGGAGTCTGTAATAATGTCATCAACTTGCACAGATGCCTTTTGGTTCCAATATAAGTTTTCAATGATCCTGATGTCTTTACCATCTAATCCAATTCTTTTTAATAGTACAATCATTTTAGCATGTTGGACTTTGTCAAATGCTTTCTCGAAGTCGATGAAACAAATGAATATTACCTTGTTTTGGTCAATACATTTTTGAAATAAGATCTGAGAACAGAAAAGAGCCTCTCTTGTTCCCAAGCCGTTTCTAAAGCCGAATTGGGTATCACTGATGGTGTCTTCACATTTTCTGTATATTCTTTTTTGAATTATTTTCAGAAACATTTTGAGAACGTGACTCATTAGGCTAATCATTCTATAGTCATTACAAGTTTTCGCATTTACTTTTTTAGGTAGCATGATGAAGGTCGACTGTCAGTCTTGAGGGATTATGCCTGTATCGTAGATCTTATTAAATAGCTTTACTAATATGTTAATGTTGTCACCTTCTAATAACTTTACTATTTCTGCCGGTATTCTATCTGGTCCTAGGGCTTTACCATTTTTAGCTGAGTTCAATGCACATTCTACCTCTGATTTTAGAATGCATGGACCTTCCATATGTTCATAAGTATTTTCTGGGTTCTGTCTGTCATCAGTAAAGAGTTCTTCTATATATTTCACCCATTCTTGTATTTTGTCATCCTTTTTGGATATAATTTCTCCCTTTTTGTTTCGAAGGATACAGAATTGTTTTTTCTTATATACCCGAGGTCTCTTTCATCTTTTTGTGTAGATTAAAATTGTCATGTTTTACCTGTAGAATTTCTATTTCTTTACATTTTTCATTCATCCAGATTTCTTTTGCTTTTTTGATCTTGTGTTTAATAATTTTCTGAACTTCTGTATATTTTGTTGGATTATGATTTTTATATGATCTGTGTTGATCCATTAGAGAAAGAATTTCATCAGTCATCCAATCTTTCTTTTTTACTGCTCTATTAGGACATAAGGTATTGGTACATTTCTCTATGAAGACAGATTTCAATTTGTCCCACGATTCATCAACCCTCATGATGTCATCATTCTTGATTCGAATCTTGACTCAATTTGCTTCTTATCTCTGTGTTTTTTAATTTTCCCAAATCAAACCTTTTTTGTTGATGTTTCTTAAGCATAGCTTTCAGTCTAAGTCGTAACTCTGCCACCAGTAGGTTATGATCAGAAGCAATATCTGCACTAGGATAGGATTTTGTACTCTTTATAGAACTTCGAAATCGTTGATTAATTAGTAAGTAATCAATTTGGTTTCTGACTATATTCCCATTATTATCCTGTGGTGATCGCCAAGTATACAATCTTCGAGGTGGTAGCTTAAACCATGTGTTTGTGATTATTAGCTCCTCTTCCTGGCAGAATTGAAAAAGACGGTCACCTCTCTCATTTCTTGTGCCCAGTCCATGTTCGCCAACTACATCTCCACTTCTACCTTTCCCAACTTTAGCATTGAAATCAACCATGACTATGTTAATATCATGCTTTTTTGTATTTTTCATTAGTTCTTTTAATTGATCATAAAATTCTTCAATCTCAGTATCACTCTTGTCAGCAGTAGGGGCATAGACTTGTATAAGATTAACATCTAGTGGTTGTCCTTTCAGTTTTAATAACATCATCCTATCTGAGTAAGGGATGAAGCTCAACAGTGACTTATTGATCTCTGTGTTTATTATTATTCTAATTCCGTTTTGATGGTTGTTTTCACAACTTCCAGAATAATACATTGTCATGTCATTGACTTGAGTTTTGCCTGATCCTGGCCACCTAACTTCACTCATTCCTAAAATTCCAATTTCAAGTCTTTTCATTTCTTGGATAGCATTTCTTAGCTTACCTGCTTCATACAAGGTTCTGACATTCCAGGTTCCTAGTTTTACTGAGCGCACCATATTGAGCCCGGGGATTCTTCACCCATCCCATTTAAGGGACGCCGGTAACTCGGGGCCATTTGTGTAGATTTGCTCGCCATGGTGGTTAATCTGGAGAGAGAATAGAGCAGTAGTTTCACCATTTGCTTTCTGCTCTGCAGTATTACAGACGTACACAATAAACTGTATAGCCATCTGCAATTTTCTAATCACAAGCTTTACCGTCATCATGAGACTTCAACCTTGTGTCAGTACTGACAAAGCTGCTTCCCTTTGCCAGAGGATTGAATCCTTTATTTTTCCTTGTAACCCTGTGGTGATCGCCAAGTATACAATCTTTGAGGTGGTAGCTTAAACCATGTGTTTGTGATTATTAGCTCCTCTTCCTGGCAGAATTGAAAAAGACGGTTCCTAGTTTTACTGAGCGCACCATATTGAGCCCGGGGATTCTTCACCCATCCCATTTAAGGGACGCCGGTAACTCGGGGCCATTTGTGTAGATTTGCTCGCCATGGTGGTTAATCTGGAGAGAGAATAGAGCAGTAGTTTCACCATTTGCTTTCTGCTCTGCAGTATTACAGACGTACACAATAAACTGTATAGCCATCTGCAATTTTCTAATCACAAGCTTTACCGTCATCATGAGACTTCAACCTTGTGTCAGTACTGACAAAGCTGCTTCCCTTTGCCAGAGGATTGAATCCTTTATTTTTCCTTGTAACCCTAGGTAGGGGCCCTAACCGGGTACTGACAGCCGGAGCCAGCTGAGCCCGGGTTGTTTATAGAGGTCTGCTCCTCTGAAGATTCTTCCGCACATTTCACTGTTGGGATACAAATCCTCTTCCACTGATTTGTCCGTTGTTCTTCACAGAGGTCCGTTAGCATCCTTGTAGGGAGTGTACCCTACGGAAGGTCCCAGGGAGCACAACGTAGACTTTCACTCCCTATCTCGGTGTTTAAGTCATTAAAATTATTGAACATGTTCATAAATGAGTCAATCTGCATACAAATATATATATATATATATATATATATATATATATATATATATATATGTGTGTGTGTGTGTGTGTGTGTGTGTAATAAATTTTTTAACTTGGGGATATTGTATATTAGGATAACCAAGTTATTTTATAAACTTGGTTATTTTAACTCCTAATCCCAAGTATGCAAACAATTAAGTTTGTGCCTGAAACAAAGTTCAAGTCTAAAGATGGTACAAGTTATTTTATAACCAAGTTTATAAAATAACTTGGTTATCCTAATATACAATATCCCAAGTTAAAAAATTTATTACATCTATATCTCCTCCAGAGATTTTTATTAAAAATAAAAACACCTTGTTGCAACTTCTATAGGTAAAGTTCATAAGGCTCCGTATTACTATAACCTTGGTATTTAGGGTCTAGCTACTCACTGAGGAGACCTCAAAAAAGGTTGAAACCGGTTTGGGTAGTGACCCCACCCATAATGCATTGCAGTATACATCTTCTAGTGAGATGTGCTTTACATTATGGGAAAATACTAAGAATAGTGATCAGAGCTTTACCTGGTACAACAGTGACTAGCTGGTGTTGTACCATCTTTAGACCTGAACTTTGTTTCAGGTGCAACCTTAATTGTTTGCATACTTGGGATTAGGAGTTAAAATAACCAAGTTTATAAAATAACTTGGTTATCCTAATATACAATATCCCCAAGTTAAAAAATTTATTACACCTATATCTCCTCCAGAGATTTTTATTAAAAATAAAAACACCTTGTTGCAACTTGTATAGGTAAAGTTGATAAGGCTCCGTATTACTATAACCTTGGTATTTAGGGTCTAGCTACTCACTGAGGAGACCTCAAAAAAGGTTGAAACTGGTCTGGGTACTGACTCCACCCATAATGCATTGCAGTATACATCTTCTAGTGAGATGTGCTTTACATTACGAAAAATACTAAGAATAGTGATCAGAGCTTTACCCACCTTTACAGTGAGTTGCCCTGGTGTTATACCATCTTTAGACTTGAACTTTGTTTCAGGCGCAAACTTAATTGTTTGCATACTTGGGTTTAGGAGTTAAAATAACAAAGTTTATAAAATAACTTGGTTATCCTAATATATATATAGTCATCCCTCGCCTTACGTCCATTCAAGTTACGTCATTTCGTCCGTGATCCCATAAGGGAATAAATAACATTTTCACTATATATAGAGGACCTGAACCAAAAGTGCATACCCCTTATCACTGTGACTATAACCGCTAAGGCACTAAATTTCTTTAACATGTTGAAGGAGAAAGCAGAACTCGATTATGACCACGAATTCAACTCTTCTTCCGGTTGGTTCATGAGATTCAAGCAGAGTTTTGCGCTGAATAATGTGAAAATGTATGGGAATCTGCAAGGAGTTTGTGGGGAAATTGGATAAAATTATTACGGAAGAAAATTATTTGCCACAGCAAATATTTAACATGGATGAGACCTCCTTGTTTCAGAAAAAAATGCCCGAGCGAACATTCATCCACAAAAAGCGGAAATCTATAGTTTCAAAGCTCTTAATGCCTGTATTACGATTCTATTATGGGTAATGTGGCTGGATATAAACTGAAACCATTTGTGATATGACACAGTGAGAATCCACGAATCTTCAAAAACATTAGGAAGCATACTCCGAGTTCATTATCAGAGCAATAAGAAGTCGTGGATGACTCAAAAATTGTTTGAGGATGCCTTAATCAACTGTTACGCAAGTAAATTAAAAACCTATTGTGTGAAAGAAAATGTAGAATTTAAAATTTTATTAATTCTAGATAAAGCTCCAGGTCATCCGTTTTCTAAGTCTTATAGCGGTGATCTTCACCAAGTTCAAGGTCATGTTTCTCCCTCTAAAATTTAGAGGGAGAAACATCCATCGGTTGGATCAATGAGTTCTTGCAGCATTTAAGGCTTATTATATACGGACAACTTTTTCACAAGCCATTTCTGCCACTGAAGGAAATGACCACACTCTCATGCAATTCTGGAAAGCATTCAATATTTATCATGCTTTTAAAAATATTGCTGTGGTTTGGGACGAAGTGACCGCTCAATGTATGAGTGGCATATGGAAAAAGACATTAAAAAGGTTTGTGCATGATTTTGGAAGTTTGTAATATTGGGACTAGCAAACAATCTGAATCTCGAAGTGAATGATGACAACTCATAGAAAGTTTCCCCCTGAAGAGTTAACCAATGAAGAATTAGTCGAACTGGAAGAACAACTATTGCAGAAGAGGAAAAACAAGAAAAGGAAGAGGGAAAAGAGAAACAGGAAGAGTAGTTAAAAATTTACAGTGAAGGGTCTTGCAGAAATGTTCTTTGCAGTTAGCGATGTTCTGAAAATTGCTGAAGACATGGACTGCAATGTTGAATGCTACTTATTAGTAGAAATAATCTTGTTTTCATCATAAGCAAGCAAACGCTTGCTTATGATAAGTTTTAAAAGAGGTAAACCGTGAGTAGACATATCGGTACACAATAAATAATGGAAAAAACTCACATAGAAAGATTATTTATTAGTATAATTTTCGCCTGTGTATCACAGCCATCTTCATCACAGCTACTTAGGTTGCGCTTTTTGGAATTGTCATTTAGTGTTAATTTTGAGCTTAATGTACTGAAGATGCCTGTGATACACAGGCGAAAATTATACTAATAAATAATCTTTCTACGTGAGTTTAAACGACTTCCTCAGGTGTGATAAAGTACTTAAAGCATAATTAAAAAAACCACAAAAACACTGTGCCATTATAATAAGAGACTTGTAAACTGAAGTTGTGTTTAAATTGTCGTTATAGTCCATTCTGTAGTTCTATTGTTGTGCCAAATTGTATGAAATGTCTCTCTGATGTTCCTCTATCCATAGGAGGATTGACTTCTCAGTCTGGATATAGTATGACCTCCCAATATCACATATTATTTTATATACACTGGGGAACTGAAGATGGTTATAAGCTTGTTTTGGGTGGCTTAGAACTGACCTTAGTTTTGGAAGAGTTGAAAAACACGTTTTTATATTAAAGTTTTTCAAAATTCTTCCTAGTTTCCAGGAGAGCAAGCTGATATATGGTAAAGAAATATAACCCTTAGGGTTCTTAGGGATCTCTGTGTTGTTTCGAGGGCACTGGTATAGTTGCCTCTTAATGTTTTTGGAAGAGTATCCATTATTTAAAAAAGTTCTTCTAGATATTTTAGTTCATTTTTATGGACAAAGTGGAATGGTGATCCAATGTGGAAATGATACCTAACTTTTGTGCAGGAAAGTGATGTGAGGATGCATATAGGTATCTATCCGTGTGTGTTGATTTTCTGAAGATTGAGATCCTTAAAGAATCAGACATCTTAGTAAGCTTCATGTCTAGAAATGAAAGGGAACCATTTTCTTCAATCTCGATAGTAAATTTTACGTTGGTGGAAGTTGAAATCAACTTCCACCAACGCTTCGCCATTAATGTATGAACAGGGATTGTCGCTGACTGTTTAGTCGGCCCATACCTGTTACCACCCTGACTGGACTACCAGATGTATTGGACCTTTCTGGAAGAAGTTCTGCCGGATTTACCGAACAATGTTCCAATGACTGTGCATCGGCAGATGTGGCTCCAGCCCATTTTGGCATTTCTGTGCGTCAGTATTTGGACAGGTCCTTTGGGGCTCGATGGATTGGGCATGGTGGACCTGTCACATGACACCCACACTCACCCGATTTCTCGAGCATTGCTTTCTTTCTGTGGGGGACCCTTAAAACCATGGTGTACAAAACGCCTGTTACCTCTGACATGGACCTCGTAAGAATAGGCATCGCCGCTGCTAACACCTGGAAAACACAAGGTATTTTCGAAAATGTAAGGCAATCAATGCATAGTCGGTGTCAGGCATGCATAACTGCTAATGGCCGTAACTTTGAGTACCTGATGTGAAACCATATTATGTATCCAACTACTACTGAACTGTTCAGTTATGCCTAATAAAGTTTTTTTTATGCCACTTACTGCATATATACATATACAGCAATCCCTCGATTAATGCGCCTAATGCGTTCTTTAAAACATGCGCATTAATCGAAAACGCACTAATCGAATATAGTAACCTATGGGAAAATGTATAATTCGTTCCTCAGATTTCTTTTTTTTTTTTGATCCTTAAGTTTTTTTATAAAAGAATTAGGGTACTCTCAGGGCCTAATTAAAGGAAAACCATGAAGCTGAAAGACAATAAAACATATTCAGAATATAAATTTATTATTCTGCTTCTTAACAGAGAATTGAGCTAATGTAGTTTGGCAGGCATTCTGTTTTTTTTTTTTTTTTTTCATACAACTGATGGTATGACCCTATTACTGTTCTGAAAATTTTACTGGTTATCTCTTCACCAGGGTCGGTCTCTAAGCATTGGTGCTTAAAAACATCGATTGTACAAAAATTATTTTCAAATTGTTTCTGTGAAACCCCTTAGGGCTTGTCAGCGATTAAATTTTCTTCATATTCTTCAGGATCTTCCTGCTGTGCACCTAAATTTAGCAGGTCGGAATCACTACTTCTCAGAATGAGACTTAATTAACTTAGATTCATCCCAAAAGCCTCTAAAATCATTTGCACAATGCGGAAGAATGTGCATCCTAACAGCTCGCATATTGATAGCAGTAATTTCATTTGACTTTGCAACTTTATAACCAGGCTGAGATTTCTCTGATTTGGCTAAAAAAGTCTTGGAAGGCATTCACTTCCAAAAAGGCTGGTTTCATCAATATTAATTATTTGTTGATTACATAGTCCTCTTCTTACAATTTTCTTCAAATTCTCTGGATATCTCCTTATCTGCACTTGCAGCTTCGCCTGTGATTAGAACATTAGGAAGGCTATTTCTCTTTTTGAAATGCTGAAATCACCCAGCACTAGCGTGGAATTCTTTTTCTTTTCCATCATTGATAGCTTTGTTTCTTTCGAGGTTGCAAAAAGATTTAATGCTTTTGATTTAATAAGGCCAGTGTTTAGTGGGATCCGTTTTTGATTACAATCTTCGATCCATGTAAAAAGAAGTCTCTCTAATTCAATCATTATAATACTTTGATTTCAAGTGCATGCATGATGAACTTGAAGCATCCTTACCTTTCTCTTTGTATTCGGCAGTTATTCACCCATTTTTGTGTTCTTGTCCAATCTTTGCTCTGGACTTGCCTTGTTCATTTTTCTTTATTATTTCAAGTTTTTCTTCCAATTAGATTACTTTTAATCACTTTCACACTTCTATTTTTTGTTTACTAATTCTTTTACTCATGATTAAAGGTTGGGAAAATAATTTAAATTAAAAAAGTAAGGAAAACAATTGTACGAGAAATGATCAGCAAAATGCTATGTAAAGCAGGCGACATAAATTTTGGCTGTAAATTTGGAACATAGTGTACATGGAAATAGCGTAGAATGCCATTAAAAAATAACTTTGTAAAATGTTTCAAATCGGTAACTAAATTATTTCATCCTGGTGAGTGATTTTTTAAAATAGTTAGCCATAAAAAATGTATAGATCGAAAATTTTTTAAATCTGTAACATTTATTTTCAAGATGTATATAGGCGCACTAATCAAAAATGCACTAATCACGTTAATTGAGGGATTTATGTGTATATATATATATTTTTTTTTTACTAAAATAAAGAGCCAAAAGACTTCAGTACGGCGATGCAAAATTACATAAGCAAAGTGGATATTAGATTTCAAAGCCAAATGTAGAAACTATGAAAATTTCATATTCCTGCAAGCTCTCTGGTCAACTCATGAAACTCTCATATTATATTATAATATTATTATAATTAATATTATACTCATATTATAATTTCTACATTTAGCTTTTGAAATAATGATGAATCTAATATCCACTTTGCTTATGTAATTTGGCATTGTCGAACTGAAGCCTTTTTGGCTCTTTATTTTAGTAATTACTTTTATGCACCGACCAAGAGTTCGCTCACAAATAATACATTTCTTTGACATTTCAAGTTCCTTAGTACAATGAGAGTTTTTGCTCTCTTAAGGTTTCTGAAGAAAACCAACCAATTCGAAGCAGCTGTCAGGTCAGTGAAACCTCATCAAAATGGACTAATAAAAGGTGAATATATAGATG
The DNA here is from genome assembly GCF_054136105.1 of Typopeltis vanoorti. Lineage (NCBI taxonomy): Eukaryota > Metazoa > Arthropoda > Arachnida > Uropygi > Thelyphonidae > Typopeltis > Typopeltis vanoorti. The sequence goes on along the minus strand of NC_143550.1, from coordinate 4,386,124 downwards.
CTTGGATAGCGCCTATGTCTTAAGTAGTCCACACTAAGACTAATCGTGAATGCAGAGGAATGTATTCCTGCAAGCCCTCTTGTCAATTTACGAAACTTTCATAATTTCTACATTTGGCTTTGAAATAATGCTGGACCTAATACCCACTTTGCTTATGTAATATATATATTTAATTTTAGGATTATGCATAAACTTGTTCATGTGTACAACTAATTGAAAGATATAAGATCAAAATTGTTTTTGAAACACACATAAAATCAAAATTCATTTTTAACATGTGTGCGCAAGAATTTTTATACCATGGATTAGTAGAATCTTAAGTATACAGGACATATTTTTGTTTTCATTTATTATTATTAAGAGGGAGGTCCTACTATTCGCACCAGCTGTCATTCCTGTTCTTGAATTCATCCATGCTACTTGTACACACAGCACCCAAAGGCAATCCATTCCAATCATGCACTAGTCTATTAGAGAAAAATCTAGCACTAACTGCCTTCTTGACACCATTCATTTTCAATTTCCATGGATGACCTTGTGTTCTCTTATTTTATTTATTTAGCATATGGCATGAATGTGTAGCATGAATGAAGTCCAACAGGTTTCCATTGTATGCACGTTGGGCGAATTCTACTGTAATATGATTAATTGTTTCAATCATATTACTCCTCCTCTCCTGTTTGCTAGTGTCTGCAGCCTACAAATTCTTGATTTGTCTTCATAATCAGCATTCCACAATCCTGATATCATTTTTGACACTCTCCATTACAATATCTCTCCACTGTATCAGAATCACCACGGAAACAAGGAGAGGAAACCTGGATGCAATAGTCCAAGTGAAGTCTTATCAATGCCTTGTAAAGAGGCAAAAATGACTTCCTTATCTTTACATGTCAAGGTTCGTTTCAGCATTGCCATTATTTTCCAAGTTGTGTTTTCAATTTTTGGTATATGATCCTCGAACTTCATCTTCCTGTCTACTAAAACTCCAAGATCCTAGCCTTATCAGTTTCTTCAAGCATAATCTCACCAATATAATATGACATTGGATATCTAATAACGCTAAAGTGCATGACCTTACATTTATTAACATTGAAATGACAGCCATTTTCACATGCTGACAACTCCAGCATTTTCACATCATTTTACAAGTACTGCATATTAGCAAATTGGAAAGAATAAAATGGCTAAACAACAAAAAATTAAGAAGTTTTGATTTAAAACTTAACGGAAGTAATAACCTCAGCAGCCAACGAATTCAAAAGCAACAAACACAAAAAGACCATAAACTTTCAGAGGAAACCTTACAACTACTAAAAAGAGACAAAATATGAAACAAGACAAAAACTTAATTTCTAAAATAGAATATGCAGAACTATGCAAAACAATAAGGAAAAAGATGAGAAAATGAAATAAGATCTTATAACATTAAAAAAAATAAAAGAAACAATTGAAAACAATAAAAATATGAAAATACTAAGAAAACATTTATCAGTTGGCAAAAGTCAAATAACTGCAATAAAAGATAAGAATGGAACTATAATAAGGAACCAAGAACAAATCCTAATCCTCTTAATAACTAATTAATAATAACTAATCCTCTTCTCCATAGCATATAGACCTCATCCGCCCATTCACTTCAGATGAAATAAAACAAGCATTAAAACAAATGGAAAATGTCCCGGTAAAGACCTAATTCACATAAAATTAAATGGGGAGGAAACAATATAATTTACCATGTCGCAAACTTACTGAATCTATACCTTGAAGTGGAAAGATGTACTGTTAGAGAGCTCCTGAAAGATTTGCGATTTTTATTGATTTATTAAGTGTTTTCTTAGAGTTAACTGTGTATTTTTAGTATATTATTGTAGTTTTTATTGTAGTTATTGCACTAAAGCATTTTATAACATAATTTCAGAAATATTATATAGGGTAGTGTTCGTGCAAGCACCTGATAAGAAGTATTATTTTCAGTTATCGTTGATAAATTTACTTAATATTGCGTAGTTTTGTTTGCCTTGCATATTTTAGTGCGTCTATTGTGTGTTATAACTTATAATTTGATAAAATACGTTGCAAATGAGTATGGCTCCAGGACGAAGGAAAATGGTGGCCAATAATGATGGTTCGCCACCTTAATCAAAGAACAGTAGTATAAAAGAGATGAGTCAGTGTACTAGCTGCGAAATGTACACTTTGCAGAGTGTGGTCGGAGTGTGGTTAGATGATAAAGGATGTGTGTAGAAAATGTAGGAAGAATGAGGATTTGAAGTGTATTTCAGATCGTGAGTGTGATATTTTTGTCAAACTTCAGAATGAAGAAAATAGGGATATGACAAGAAACGGAGAGGTTGTACCAGAGAATTGTGAGAGTGTGAATGTAGAAAGTGTGAATGATAGTATTAATGGTTTTACTGAGAATAAAAAAGATGAGATAGATGCAATGAGTGAGATCGCGTTGTTGAATGGTGCGATACAAAGGACAAAACAGCAGCTAGAGCGTATGAGCAAAAGTTGACTGAATGAACCAGCCAATAATAAAAAGTATGACAGGAAAAATAGACGTGTGAGTGTGAACATGAACAAAATGAAGGATAGAGTGCTGTATGGAGACTCATTACTACGAGGTGTGATAGTAGAGGATTTGACAAAATCGTACCAACCTGGTGCGACCATAAAAGATGTAACTGAGTATTAGAGAGCAAAAGGAAAGGGTGAAAGAAATGATTGTTGTGGCAGGTACGAATGATTTGAAAGGAGATAAAATGGAAATGATAGAAGACCTGAATGAATTGTTTGAGGTAGCAAAAGAAAAGAGTGAGAGAGTTAGAATGATTAGTCTTTTGCCACGGTATGACAATGAAATGTTTAAAAGGAGGACCATAATTGCGAATGACTTTATGCGTGGGTTATGTATGACGAGTGGTGTGGAATTTGTGGACGTGTAGAGTGAGTTCGATGGGCGAAAGGATCTATATAAGATGGATGGCTTGCATTTGAATGGTTATGGTGTAAGAAGACTTCAGAAAGTGTTGCTGAATGTAATGGATGTGCAAATTCAGGGAAACTAGATATACAGTCCTTAGGAAGGCAGTTGAATGTAAGAATGAATATAATATGCCAGAGCAAATAAGGACAACAAATCAGAGTGGGAAAGTTAATATAAGACATCAAGGTAGGGTTGGGGATAATGGGGGGGTCTTAAATTCATGTACACTAATGCTAGGAGTATTAGGAACAAGAAGGAAGAGTTTTTGGCCATGGTTGGCACTTCCAGACCACAGGTTATTGGTATTAGTGAAACATGGCTGACTGTAGATGATATAGCTAGTGGGATTGAATGCGATGGGTATAGTGTGTTTAGGAATGACAGGGAGAATAAAATGGGTGGAGGAGTATTGTTGATGATAGCTGATGAGCTACAGCCAAGGAGAATAGAAGTTGAATTACAGGATAGAGAAAAGAGCACATTTGAGGCCATTTGGTGTGAGATTGTGGCTAGCAGAACTAAATATACAATTGGGTGCTGCTATAGACCAGGTGATGGAAAAGATGGTGGTGACAGTATGCACAAGCAAAGAGAAGAAATGAGAGGAAGGAGGGTGATTATTATTGGAGATTTCAACTATAGTCGCATTGATTGGAGTGAGTAGAGGACACATGGGAGGAAGGAATTGGATTTTATGCTGTTATTAAGGGATAACTATCTGTGACAGCATGTAATGGAAAATACTAGGGGGTCAGAGAGTGCTTGACCTAGTAATTACATCTGAGGATTTGGCTGTAACAAACATGACCACATTGCCACCAATCGGTGGGAGTGATCATAGGGTCGTGACTTGGGAGGTGGCTAAAGGTGTAGAATTTTCAATTAAGACAGGGTACATGTGGAATTATCAGGCTGGAAAGTATGACAAGCTTAGGAGTTTGATTGGTTCAGTGCCATGGCATGTACAACTGGAAGGACTTCAAGTTGATAGTGCATGGGAGGTAGTTAAGAAGTGCTTGCATGAAGTAATGGCTGACTGTATACCTAGAGTCCGAATAATAAATCAAGTAGGGGTTAAATGGATGAATAACACCATTAAGCTTGAGCTGCAAAAAAAAAAAAAAAACAACTATGGAGGGAATTTAAGGAAAAAGGCGACTGGCAGGTACATGAACGGTATAAGGCGCAGGCCAGAAGGGTGACGAGTGTGGTAAGAAAAGCAAAAAAGGATTACGAAAGAACATTGGCCATGCAGGCTAAAGAAAATCCTAAACAGTTTTTTTAGATAAGTAGCAAGTAAAAGGAAAAATGTACATGGCAGAATGATTTTAAAGAATGCTGATGGCAGGGAGGTAACTGAATCAGTTGATATAGTTGAGTTACTGAGTGAGCACTTTGCAAGAATATATCATCCAGGTGGTGACATTGCAGAAACGATTGTACCAGTAGATTATACGGGAATTGTGGTGAATGAAGTGGAGGTGAGTAGTCTATTGCATAACCTCAATGTCATCTGTGGCATGGAGATGGTATACCAGCTCGTGTTGTACGAGAAGCAGCTAAAGAAAAAGCTAAAGAATTGTCAGTACCTTCATGACTTATTTTTCACGGTATTAACAACACCACAAACACTTTTATCAACAAGGATGTTTTATTAACGCTAATATTTCGCTGATTTTCAACTCAGCATCATCAGAGCACAACACACATGTAAACGCGATAGTGAGTGAGTGAAACAATATAATTGCAAAAGACAAAAGATCTAAAGTCCTATTTTTTGGCGCCCTCTAATGAAAAAAAAAAAAAGCAGCAGTTATCCAGGAGTTTTTCTTAGGATCACCGTCTCCCAAATTTTTGGCAAATTAATGCAACCATATTTGTTAAGGTTGGGAGAATTCTTCAAAGCCATTGCTGACTCAAAAAATAATCTTTCAGATCTATAACGACTCCTAAATAGCACATTCGTTTTCCTCCATCTAATCCTGTGTGAAGGAGTGTCCAAAGCGTGGTCTGCCAGTCCCAACTTGCCATAGTAATAGTAGCGAATGTATCTTTCATGTTCTTCCAAGCGGATGTTCACTGATCTTCCTGTTTGCCCATAATAGGCCAAGTCACAGTCACATGAAACTTCATACACTTCTGGGTGTGCTAAAGGGTGAAGTTTATCCTTTGGAGAGCGGATCAGAGTTGCCAGCTTGACATGAGGTTTGAAGGTGGTGCGAAGGCCATGTTTCAACAATACTTTGGTTATCTTTTCCGATGTACCTCTGATATAGGGAATAGAAATGGTCGTGTTGTATTCTTGTGTATTAGGGGAGGGCAGAGTATTGGGCCTATGTAGTATTTTATCTATTTTGTATGGATTGTAGCCGTTGGCTAAGAACGTATGGGGCAGGTACTGGAGTTATAATATTAGCGTTAATAAAACATCCTTGTTGATAAAAGTGTTTGTGGTGTTGTTAATACCGTGAAAAATAAGTCATGAATAACCATCAACGCCTAAGCTTATCTGTTAGATTAATTGTCAGTACCCTTGACCATTTTGTTTAATTTGAGACTCGGGTCTGGGTTAGTCCCAAAGGGGTGGAAAGAGGGGAAAATAGTTCCACTACAAAAAGGTGGTTCCAAGACTGCTGTTGTAAATTACCGAACGATTAGCATATCAGGAATCATTGTCAAGGTCTTAGAGAAATTAGTCAAGAAAAGAATACAGGATTGATTAGATGAAAATGGGATATTGTATGGGGGACAACATGGTTTTGTGAAGGGTAGATCATGCCTCAGTAACTTGCTCATGTTTTATAACGCAGTGACGGCTGAACTGGATAGGGGTAATGGGTTTACAGTGATACTACTGGACCTTGCAAGGCCTTTGATACGATACCACATGGACCCCTAATCAGTAAACTGGAGCAGATGGGGATAGATATAGGGTTGGTGAGATGGATAGGAGGGTGGTTGAAGGAGAGATACCATAGAGTGGTTTATTCAGGAGTGGAGTCTAAAAGACGGCTTGTGACTAGTGGAGTGCTGCAGGGCTCTGTTCTTGGACCACTGCTTTTCAATTTGTTCATCAATGATATAGAAAAGGATTTGAGAGGAAGTGTTCACTTGTTTGCTGATGATGCAAAGTTGGGTAGAGCAATTGTGAGTGCACCGGATGTCAAAATTTTACAGGATGATTTGGATAGTTTGGAGGACTGGGCTAGGAAAAATGGATGTCAGTTTAATGTGGCAAAGTGTAAGGTTATGCACTTTGGGGGTGAAAAGAATAGCAGCAGTATATCGCATTGGTGGAACCGTACTCCAGGAGATTGATGAGGCCAGGGATTTGGGAGTGTTGGTGGATAGCGAATTGAAGTTTAGGGGGCACGTTGCAAAAGTGACTAAAACAGCTCACCAAATTACTTGGCTTCTGAAAAATACTTTAATATGCAGAGACAAACAAGTTGTTGTTCCTCTGTATGGAGCCTTGATAAGACCCCACCTGGACTACTGTGCCCAGTTATGGGCACCAGGGTTTCTTCGTGATGGGGAGGAAGTGGAGAGGGTCCAGAGACGAGTGACCAAGATGATAGCAGGTCTGTGGAATGAACCTTATGAGAATAGGTTGAAGATTTGTGGGTTGCAGAAATTGGTTGATAGGCGAAGGAGGGGTGATATGATCGAGACATTCAAATTACTGAAGGGTTTCTATAAGATTGATCCAGAAGATATTTTTGAAAATATGACTGGTGGTGGGAGGACTAGGGGCCATGCATGGAAGCTGGGCAAGAGCGTGGTTGACAAGGGTGTTAGAGCTAGGTTTTTTACTTGGAGAGTGGTGAATGAGTGGAATAAGCTTCCAGAGTCTGTTGTGGGTGCTACAACCGTGAATGAGTTCAAGGCAAGGTATGATAGATACCGTGTGAATGTCGAATAGTTGTTCTTGACATGATGTTAGGGCCTCCCTCGATGAGTCTGTCGACTCCTTGGAGTTGCCCGGAACAATAATAATAATAATAATATTGCCTAGAAGAGGGGAAGATGCCAGATACTGGAAAAATGCTACTCTGATACTGTTATTTAAAAAGGAGACAAAGAAGAAGTAAAGAACTATAGACCAATTATTATTCTTGCCAATCTGTACAAAATTCTCACAAAAGTAATAACAAACAGGTTAACCCCTCTTCTAGACTCAACTTTAACTTTCATGATATACATGCAGTAAAACAAATAATAGAAAAAGCAGAAGAAAACCAATTGCCTCTCTGTTTAGCCTTTATTGATCATGAAAAAGCATTTGATTCCATCAAAACTAATGCAATAATCAAAGCATTCCAGAATCAGGGAGTTCCTGGAGAATATATGGACCTCCTCCAGGCAATATACCTCACTGCAACAGCAACAATCCAACTTCACACGAGTAGCAATAAAATATCAACTGAAAAAGGTGTCCAACAGTGAGACTCTCTATCACACAAAATCTTTATAGCAGTCCTTCAAGAAATATTTAATAATATAAACTGGACAAACCTTGGTATAAAAATTAATAACAGAAACTTAACACACGTAAGATATGCAGATGATCTCATAATTTTTGCAAACACTCCAGAAGACCTATATCATGAAAGCAGAAAAGTCGGTCTAAAAATAAACAGAGAAAAAACTAAAATCATGTTTAATCATTTTGTAAAAAAAAAAAAAAAAAAAAAAAAAAAAAAAAAAAAAACACATAATAATAGAAAACAATTTCTTAGAAAGAGTCTCTTCATATACATACTTAGGTCATCTCATTGATCTAAACTGGGAACTCCAAAAGAAAATAAATAGGAGAGTTCAACTTGCCTGGGGTGCATTCAGAAAATTGAAAAGCATTTTTATACTTCCAGTCATCACATATGGTTGTGAAATTTGGTCGCTAACAAAAGAACTGGTAAATAAACTAACAACAACTCAAAGAAAAATGGACAGGTTGATGCAAGGCATCAGATTGAAAGATAAGAAGCAAAACACCTGGATAAGAAACCAGACTCACATCACTGACGTCGTTCTTCATCATCGATTACAATAGAAATGGGCCGGACATCTATCCAGAAGAGAAGACGAGCGATGGACTGCCATACTAATGAACTGGATTCCAAAAGAAGGGAAACGAGGCAGAGAATGTCCTAAAAGAAGGTGGAGTGATGAACTGTCAAAGTTTGTTGGGAAAAATTGGTCAACCATTGCCAAGAACAGAGAAAGGTGAAAAGAACTGAAGGAGGCCTTCATGCAGCAGTGGACAGAAAATGGCTGAAAAGAAGAAGAAAGCATATCAGCAACACTTCTGATTACTCTACCTATCTTTGCATCATCAGCAAATAGCTGTGTCGCATGTCAAATCCTTCCCAATGTCATTAATGTACAGATTGAATAACAATGGACCAAGGAACTGATCCTAGGGCACACCACTGGTTACCTTGAATCTTGCAGATTCACCACCCACCCATCGTACGCCACTTTTTGATATCTGTCAGTCAACCATCCTCTTATCCATGTCAATAGTTTATGATTGAATCCCATATTCTCCTATTTATGCAACAGTCTTCCATGCTATATTCTGTCAAATGCCTTAGCAATATACTTGAATATTAAGCACAATTTATTTGTCCATAATTTTAAACTTAATACTAAACACAGTTTATTTCTCCATAATTAAAAACAATATTAAATAATACTAAACATGATTTTAATTATCCAGTCGACTGTTGTTACATAGAAAATCTGCAAGTTCAAACTATGTAACAATATTTTCTACTTGAATCTTCAAGATCAGACTGTCTATTGAGAATCTAGCACTTCTCTGTGTAGTGAATCATTGAAGCAATACTTCATCAATAAGCTCACACCACACTTTTTTTTGTTTCGGTTATATTGTTTTCCAGTGTAGATATGTAAACATCTTTAATCTTCCACAATGTCTTGATACAGTTGAGAGAACAAAAAAAACTTTTAACATTCTTTAAAATTTTTTGCACCACATTCTAATTCATAAATAATTTAAACTTTTTTTTCACAAACTGAGAGACACTATCTTTTAGCAGATTTTGTTTGACAGATGGGTTCATTTTTAATTGATTTTTCAGTCGTGGCAGTGTTTGAGTAAAGTGAGGGAGGAGTGCTGGAGGTTTGACATTGGGGACAGTTCCCATAGATATGATTAGGTTATAAACCAGCATGTAATCCAATACAGTGGTCATAAAAGTTAAGTCACTCCTTTCATTTTTGTCTATTCCAAGAACTACCTGTGCAATTAAGAAGGTTTGTAAATTGACAAAAATTTGTACAGTATATCCATCTAGTGCACTCATTATAAAAGGGAGCAATTATATAGGAATGTGCATAATTAAAATCATTATAGCTATATTGCTCATTAAAGCCGTGATCTTGTTATTCCAGTTTTCGTCACAACAAAGTCCAGCTGCAAATATATATATATATATATATATATATATATATATATTGTTGAAATTAGGATTTACTCGGGATGTATACATTTATAAAAATAAATTTAACTGACTAGAACCCGAGAAAGTATAACAAAAACCTTTAATACATCACAACTAGTTTCATCGGTGATCCGACTTCTTCAGGTGAGAAATAAAAACATAAGACATAAAATAACACGGTAAAAAATGAACTTTACAGCTTAATAAAAAGCAGAATAATAACAGTCATATTTGAATAGGTGACCGCGTGCTACCGTTGGCATGAGTAGAATGTGTGCGACAGCTAATTTTTGAGCGCCAGTACTGGATTACTGCGCTATGGGAATCGGGTAAATTGTAGCTAAGATTATTGTTTAAATGTGAAGGGTCCAGAACTATTTCTTTTGATTCGATGATTCTTCTTTCGAATTCATCCTTGCAAATATATAAATTAGTAGTGCGTTCCCAATCAACTTGATGTGGCTGTTCTTCAAGGTTAGAGTTTGCCGAGAAAAGGACATGACTGGAAAGGGCGCTCGCTCGTGCTCTACTGTAGGAGATGTCACGTCTATGTTCCTCAAGACGAAGTGAAACAGATTTGTCTGTCTGGCCAAAATAAGGTCGACCACAGTTGCACAAAACTTTATAAACACCAGGAAAAAATAATGGATATTCGTCTCGTAACATCACTAAACGCTTGAGACCACGCCAACATCCTCGACAAGAAGATGACTCCAACCCAATCACTCATATACAGTTGCCTTTTATCAGCACTCTTACCCCAAAACTAGCTAAGATTCTGAAAAAATTCAACATAAAGACCGACTATACTACGCTGCCAAAACTTCGTTCTTTTCTGAGTCGACCAAAACCAAAACACAACCATCTGCATTTTCCTGGTGTTTATAAAGTTTTGTGCAACTGTGGTCGACCTTATTTTGGCCAGACAGACAAATCTGTTTCACTTCGTCTTGAGGAACATAGACGTGACATCTCCTACAGTAGAGCACGAGCGAGCGCCCTTTCCAGTCATGTCCTTTTCTCGGCAAACTCTAACCTTGAAGAACAGCCACATCAAGTTGATTGGGAACGCACTACTAATTTATATATTTGCAAGGATGAATTCGAAAGAAGAATCATCGAATCAAAAGAAATAGTTCTGGACCCTTCACATTTAAACAATAATCTTAGCTACAATTTACCCGATTCCCATAGCGCAGTAATCCAGTACTGGCGCTCAAAAATTAGCTGTCGCACACATTCTACTCATGCCAACGGTAGCACGCGGTCACCTATTCAAATATGACTGTTATTATTCTGCTTTTTATTAAGCTGTAAAGTTCATTTTTTACCGTGTTATTTTATGTCTTATGTTTTTATTTCTCACCTGAAGAAGTCGGATCACCGATGAAACTAGTTGTGATGTATTAAAGGTTTTTGTTATACTTTCTCGGGTTCTAGTCAGTTAAATTTATTTTTATAAATATATATATATATATATATACACAGGTAACCCTCGTAGAACGTGAATGTTAGGCTCCATAGAAATGCCGCGTTATATAAATCGCGAGACTCGGATCACATAGAAAAAGTAGGGTTAGGTTTCGAAATCGTTTTTTTTTTAAAGATTATATAAATAATGACATATCCTACAAAAATATATTTTTTATTTAATTCAGGTAATTCATGCAAGTTAAAAAAACATAAACTATGAAACAAATACATAGTATAAAATTATAAAAAATTATAAATTGTATGTAAACTTCATTGCATATAAATGTTTTAGTCAAAATAAAATACAATGTATATTTTAATCGTCATCACTCTCTTCAAAACTAACATTTCGTAGATGTTCTTTATTTACGAGTGGCCGGACGTCGTCATCACTTGAAATCTCTTGGACATCATTTGTATAATTCTCATTGCATACTTAAGCTGATTTAGTTATCAAGAAGTCAGTAATAAAACCTTGCTTACCACTATGCTGCAATTTTTTATTAAGTTCATAATATGGAGCTAAACAAATATCCAATTATCTGGTGAATTTTCCGGAGCGCTCCATTGAGAGATCATAATCCATAAAATAACTTTCTTGCCAAGTTCAATCCTTCTGCTAATTTCTTTAAACTGAATTCTTTAACGGATTCATCACAACCAAAATCTTTGGTAGAACTTTCCCCGCCATTTGGTTTGACGTCATCTATTAATTGTACCAGTTCCTCCTAATTTAAATCTATTTCCCCGTCAATTAATTCACTAATTTTGCTTTCAAACATATCGCAAAAGCGCTCTAAGTGGCCATTACTATAAAAATAAATTTTTTACATAAAAAAAAAAAAATTACATATTGTATGTAACTCAGGGCTGGTCCGAGAGTATCTGATGCCCCTAGGCAAAGAACATCTAGGCTCCCCTATACATTGTCTCTCTCTATATATTTTGTCACACAAGCACACGTATACCTACACATGTGGATATTTATAAAAATAAACGCCCCTAAGGTGCCTAGGTTCACCTAATGATGAAACCGGCCCCGATATAACTCACCAAAAAAATAAAGTGCTCATCTTGAGATTAACACACTTATAATTTTTAATATGTTTTCCTGGCAGAAAACGAAGACAATTTTCACCAATAAATACTTTATACTGTAAACAATTGACGTACATGCATGCTAAAGGGTATTTCTCCAAATATAAATTCGTTACTTATAACTACATGCGCGATACAGGCAGAGATGCAAATTTAACGAAGATAAAATTTGATTTTTAAGTCGTGCGTTGAAAAATATATGAAAAGATAAAGGGTTACTACAATTTGTAGACCATCTAATATCGAAACAACATTGTATAAGTACTGCATTCAACAAGGGATACAATTTGCAGACCGCGTTATACGAGGGTTACCTGTATATATAATTAATTTTTTATTTACTTATTTATTTTTGTTGTGTTTGGTCAATGGAGCAGGAATCTGGACCAGGAAAAATATGAATTTAAAAAAAAGTTAAAGCCAGAGAGGCATGTGATGAGGTTGACTGCAAGGAGAGAAAAATCAGAACTCCATGGTAGACTCAGGAAGTTATCACGTTCACGTTGGGGTGATAGTAGCTTGCTTGCTGCAAATCTAACCATCTAGTGAAGCAAGTGAAATTAAAGTCAATTTCATTCCTGCATGTTGTCAGATGTGCTGCTTTTCATGACAGTTTCTTCGATTGTAAATAATCCCGCACTGCACTGGTTGCGATAGGTGAAATGGAATGTTCTTTCAGAATATATTAAAAAACAATAATCAAAGAGAATGAGATATTTGATTATTTACTATACTTGATTTACTCAAAGATGTAAACAATAACAAATATAAGGAAGAGAAAGAATAGGCAGGAATAAAAATACTTTCAATACTGTAAAATGGATTATGAATAATTTGCATCTGTGATATTATAGGTGTTCTTGTGTTATATGTATCTGTGCGTGGAGAAAAGAATATGGGATCCTATAAACTATAGACTTTCATATTTGCGTTTATGATGGGCATAATTAAATTAAAAACTCTTAAATAGATGGAAAGGGATTTGTTTGTGAAATATATATCACTAACCAATAAGAAGCAGCAACAGTATACATAGCTAGTTCAGTAAATAACTATAGGGAGGGGCTTATACTATGACAAAACTTTTTTCAATGAATAAGCTCGCAATAATATATCCAAAGTACATAAACTTCTGTTTAGCAATCATCACCTTCAAGGAACATTCTGTCTTTATGTTCCCTAAAAACTTTTTTCATTGGTCATTCCTGCAGTCCATGGGATTCTTAATAGTCTCCTCCATACTCATAATTTAAATGAATCAATTCTCTTTCAGTTCTTCTTAATAATCCAGCTTTCACATCCATACATCACTACTGGAAATACCATTGCTTTGACAATTCTAACTTTGGCAGCCTTACTCGCATCTCTAGATTTCATAACACTTTCTTTTTTTTTTCTTTTTTTTAACATGAGGGAAAAAAAAGTGATTTTTTTCCTCCTCATGACTATCCTTCTTTTCATTTCATCTTCACATATTTCATCATTTCTGATTCTGGATCCCAGTAAATCATAACTTTCAACGATTTCTATTTTATCTCTCTCTATTGTAAATTCATTTAAATTGCCAGAAGACATCATTTTAGTTTTGCTGATGTTTAAATTAAGTCAGACTTTCTTACTTTCCATCTTAACCAATAGAATCAACTGCTCCAGTTCTTCCTTAGTTTCTGCTATGAAGGCTGTATCATCTGCATATATTAAATTATTTATTTTTCTGCCACTAATCTTAATTTCAGCTGGATCTTTGTCCAAATCAGCCATTCTAATAACATATTTGCTATAAATGTCAAAAATGTCAGGAAACAGTATACAACCCTGCAGCACCCCTTTTCCCACTCAACACTGTTTCTCCAAAGGCTGTTTTCACTGAGGCTTCTTTGTCACACAGCTCTCTTATCAAGAGAATTAAATTTTCAGGTATTCCCACTGATCTCATTACAATCGACATGTGATCCACACACTCAAAAGGTTTCTTATAATTAATAAAACAGATGAATACTTCCTTTTGAAATTCTCTTGTTCTTTCCAAAATCCATCTCACGTTTGCTATTTGGTCTCTAATTCCTCTACCTCTCCTAAAGCCTGCCTGTTCTTGTGGCATTTCTCTATTCACATATGGCTCCAATTTTTGTTAGATCACTTTCAGCATAACTTGACTTGCACGTGAAATTAAAGTGATCATCATCATCATCAAATTCCTGCCATGTACCCTCAAGGGGGTGTACAGGATATGACAGTACTACATGAAAAAATTACATCATTACTAACTTCCTATCAGATCTTATATTTCTATTGTCTAAGGCACTTTGTACCGTATTAATCCACCTATATCTTGGTCTTCCTCTGGGTCCTTTTCCTGCCAACCTGGCAGAGAACACTTGTTTTGCTAATCTTTCCTCTCCCATTCTATTTAAGTGACCATACCACCTGAGATTAGCTCTGCTAACGCATTCCTGGATGCTGACAATGTCAAGTTCTTTCCTAATATCCTCATTTTTAATATGATATTGCCATTGATGCCATCTGTTCATGCCTCTAATCTTTCTCAGGACTCTCATATCTGCGGTCTCTAGTCTTTGGTCAAGTGTTTTACTTCTGACCCAGCTCTCAGATCCATAAGTTAAAACTGGTTTGAACACTGTCTTGTATACAGCTAATTTAGTATTCCAACTAATTTCACTCTTATTCCATATGAATTTATTCAATTGACTTCCCACCATACCAGCTTTGCTGATTCTGTTGTCTATTTCTTTATTTAATTTACCATCTTCACTAAAAATCGTGAATAAGTAGTTGAAATGTTTTACTTGTTCCACAGGTTCTCCGTACACAACGCAGTTGACATTTTCAACAATTCTAACGATTTTCATTGTCTTTGTCTCTTTATTGCTGACCATCATATCATATCTATTACAACAGTTATTCAATTTAGTCAGAGAATCTTGCAGACTTGTAGCGGATTTATTTAGAAGTATAACATCATCCGCATAAAGCAAAGAGCTGACATTAACATCTCCAATTTTGATATCAGGTTTAATACCACTTTCCTTCATAATGTGATCCATATAGATAATGAATAACAGAGGGGATAATGTACATCCTTGTCTCACACCAGATTTAACATTAAACCATCTTCCTGTACTTCCTTCAATTCTAACTGCTGACTTACAACTCAAATAAAGACTAAGTATTGCTTGCTATAATGCCCCATTGACACCATATAACTGCAGCGTATTGAATAGCTTCTCTCTTGGCACCTTGTCATATGCCTTTTCCAAATCGACAAAACTTAAATACAGATCATTGTTATATTCCCATGCTTTCTCGACTATTTGTCGTAAAGTGAAGATCTGATCCTGACAGCCTCTATTTGGCCTGAATCCAGCTTGTTCTTCACCAAGCTTTTCTTCCACAATTCTTCTCAACCGTTTCTCAAGCATACTTGCATAGATCTTGCCAGGAACACTCAGTAGGGAAATACCTCTGTAATTCTCACATTCAGTTTTATTTCCCTTTTTATATATGGGTACTATGAGAGCTCTACTCCAATCATCGGGAATTCATCCCTTTGTCCAGGCTTTCTGAACTATGCAGTGCAGCCACTGTAAGACTCTTATACCACCATACTTCAGCATTTCTGGTCGAATATCATCTACTCCTGCTGCCTTTCCACATTTCAAGCCTTTGATGGCTTTTTCTACTTCAAGTATGGATATGTATTCCTGACTGCATGCCTGGTCAGTGTTTTTTATCACTATGCTGTCATCACTGCTTGTTTCATTTAGCAGTTTTTCAAAGTAATTACTCCATACTTGAAGGATATCTTCTCCTGTTTTCATGTTACCTTTATCATCTCTAACTCCTTTTACAGCACTCTTTCCTCCATTCCTAAGCTTCTTCAACA
The DNA here is from genome assembly GCF_054136105.1 of Typopeltis vanoorti. Taxonomy (NCBI): domain Eukaryota; kingdom Metazoa; phylum Arthropoda; class Arachnida; order Uropygi; family Thelyphonidae; genus Typopeltis; species Typopeltis vanoorti. The sequence goes on along the minus strand of NC_143550.1, from coordinate 4,370,187 downwards.
ACCTCCAGAATATTTTGCCACCTTCTTGATATTTATTTTCTATATTCTTGCCAAAGTCCTCCCATGACTTTTGTTTAGCTAGTTTTACACACTGTTTAGCTTTCTTAGATTTGTCTCTGTATTCTGTAAGAGTAAAAGCTGACTTATTTGCCAGGAACTTTTGATATGCTTTCTTCTTTTCCTTCACTGCCTCTTTAACTTCCTGTGTCCACCAGGGAGTTCTGATTTTTCTATCCTTGCACACAACCTCACCACATGCCTCTCTGGCAGAATCAATCAATGTTTTCTTCAGAGTTTGCCACTGAATCTCCAAGGTTTGATTCCTGTTCTCAAACTCTTTCATTTTCTTTTCAATAATCTTTCTGTTTTTTAGTCTACAGTTCACATCTGAGAGCTGCTCAACTTTTATTTGCTTTAAAACTTTCTTACATGTTATTCTTTCCAATATGAAATTCAATTTTATCCTGCTCAAGACTAAATAGTGATCACTTCCAATTTCAAATCCTCTGTACACACTGGTGTCCTGCACTAGGGAGAAAACATCACTATCAACAATAACATAGTCAATGAGATTTTTCTTATTCCTAGCCTCTTCTCTCCATGTGAATTTGTGCACATTTTTATGTTGGAAAATGGTGTTAGTAATAACCAGTCCATGTCCTGAGCAGAAATTCAACAGATATTTGCCATTATTATTAGCTTTGCTCTTTTCTCCAAATTTTCCCAAAATATTTTTGTATACCTGACAATCACTTCCTTCTCTTCTATTTAGATACCCAACAAGGACCAACTTTTCCTTTTTCATTTTGTCAGTTGCTTTCTCTCTAAAGCCTCAAAAAATTCCTCCACTTCTACCTTAGTAGAGACTTCTGTGGGACCATAGGCACAAATAAGTCTCATTGTCCAGTTCCCCATTCTCATATTTGCCTACATTACTCTACTTGAGACTGACTGCCATTCAAGAAGATTAGCCTCGTATTTTGTGTTGAATACTATGGCTACTCCTTCTTTTCCTTGATTGTCATTGCCTGAATATAACATTTTCTATTTATTGCTCAGAAAGATCTCACCAGTTTTGGTCTTTTTTGTTTCAGTCACCCCTATTATGTCGATCTGGTACTTATCTAATTCCTCAGCTAGCTCCATTTCTTTGCCATTCAGGCTTCTTGCGTTGATAGTACCGATCTTTAACTCTGGTGATGTTGAGTTGGGGTTTGTTTTCAGATTTGTTCCAGTAGCTGACTTTTCGCTGTTCGCCCTGGTTTCCTGGTGAAAACAACGGGGGCCTTGTTTAACCGGGCGACGCCCCAGCCGGCATGAAATTTTGTCATGTTGTACCATCATTTTTTATTTTAGTTTAACCAATAATAATACAATTTGGTCGGCTAAATCCCAAATTTCCAGCCCATCCTCGTTCGTTCAGTATCAAAACAGATACCCAACAGGGTGCACCACATAAAGGTGAGGATTGGACATTAGGTCAGAAGCCCTAGTCGGTTCTCCACATTCCTTTAAAGGCTATGTGGAGGTCTCCTCTCAGTTATACAGCTTTGACCCTTAAGCACCCCTGAAATTAAAGAGATGGTTCTATAATTCTCACAATCTCTAGCATTTGATTTTTTGGGATTAGGATGAATACTAATGTTTTCCAATTTCAGTCAATATATTCAACTACTTCATCCCTAGCTGCTCTCAATAATTCCACTGACACATCATCAGCTCCAGGAGCTTTTCCATTTGGTAGCTGTTCCATTATTCCTTATACAGACATTTTATTTTAAAAGCTCACAATATCTATTTTGCTGATGCACAGGAAAAATTTTATTTATAGATACCATAACATGACTCTGCATTATTACATTATTTTAAAATGTAGTAAATTATTCATATGTATGAGTTGCATTAAAACACATGGGAGGCTGCCCACCACAGTTTATACAGTATGTTTTTACTTTTTTATATTTCTGATCTGCCAATTTTTTTCCACCAATTCTTGAAACTTGCATTCTTGAGACTTTGTGTGATGGACCATTCATATTTTTAAAACTGATGAACGTTTTGTCTTTTCATTGATATAGTCTTATATCTCATGTCTTATATGAGATATAAGACATGAGAGTCTTATATCTCAGTCTTATATGAGAGACTATATCTTTAGATATAGTCTCTCAAGTATCTAAAAATTCTTTTATGATTATCTCTCTGAATTGGAGAATGGAGATATTTCCTTTAGAACTGAATTTTCTGTGAATAATCCATGCATTCACAAGAGCTGTTCCAAAGAGTACTTCCATGGAGATTTTTTAAACCACTTGACTATCTCTATGAGAGTGGAATAATAACATGCCACCTGGTCTGAGAGATCGACACCTTTCTTAGCAGCATTAAAAACTAGGTGAGCTACTGAGATATAATGCTTGCTGCCCTGCCCTATTCTTACGAGCACTCTTTACTAATTCACAATGATGATCTCTAAGTTGTCAACATAGTTACTGATCTCTTGTCAGTCCATTTCAGTATTTTAATGATTTTTGTTTTCTTTGGCTATTATTTCTCCACATTTCTGTTTCTTCAACATAACTTCTGCAAGAAGTCTAACTCTATTATTTCTGATTGTTCTACAGAGAAATGTTCCCTTACAGAGAAGTTCTTCAGCAAGTGCCAAACTTGTATAAAAATGATCTGCAAATAAAATCCTTCTTGTATTCAAGAGACCATCAAGTAATTTCAAAGTGATGGAATGAGCATGGTTCTGACCATTCACTGTGTCATCTTTACCTGAATACATGCAGATGTTGTATGTGTAGGCAGTAGATAAACAGTTTGTACACTTTGATGTCATATTTACAAGTCTTGCTGGTAATATATTGTCAAAAGAATAGCCTCCCACACCAGGGAATCATTATCTTATCAATTATAACTCTTTTTCCAAACAAAACTGCTTTTTGAAAGCTTGAAACAATTTTGTTCTAGCAGTTCTCAAATTTTATACAGACGATCACTGGTCTTAACATTACTGTTACTAAAATGCCAATGCTTTAGCAATTGCATAAAAAATGAAGAATGCACACGGCATTCTTTATTCTCTAGTTTGTATATATGGATTCTTCAACTAGTACAAACATATTTCCAAAACATGTATTATCCCCATAAGTAATAGGATTCCAAAAAATTTCTTAATTTCTTCTTTGGATTTAAGTATCCATTTCTTGGAATTCCTTTGTTTAGCAGGAGTTTCCCAATTCTGAGTTGTAGATAAGCACTGATTTGCATATCTATTAGTTTCTATACCCATATATCAGTTAGAAATGCATAGTACACTGCACATGGATTTTCTGCATCAAGTGGTATAAATAGCTTATCTCTACTGTACTTCTGAACCAGTACTGCCATGTTACTTAACAGATTCAATTTGTTTGAAAGAGAAAACTCAGAATGCTTACTTTTTGAAATACATTCTTCATCAGATGAGGAATCACAGATACAATACCCAATTGAAATAAGCATCTGAATTATTTACTACATCTCCGAAAATTCAAACTTCATCAGATGCTTTTTTTTGTTTTTTGTTTTTGACAGCATCTCAGGAAACTCATCACTAGAATATGTGGATTTTCCACATGTTTCTAGTTGGTTCCCATTCATGAGATGCATTCTTCTTATAGAATAAAGAAGAATTCATTTTCTGTTAGAAATAGATAAATGTTATATGAGCATACTGTCCAAAGACTGGAAGCAGCTGCCCCTAGATAGTGAACAACAAGCCCTCCCCAATAGCTACTATGCTGCAGACACAAGAAAAACCTTATTTAGTGATACAATAAAAGTATTTTTATTGTATCACTAAATAAGGTACAGAGACATATGTAGTCTGAGTAATATATTTGTCAACAAATAGTGCAATTAGACACAACTGGAAAACGGGACTACCTAATGAAACACATGTTCATTTCCAAAGAAACTATGCTGCATAGACTCAAGCAAAACCCTTTTGTTATAAAGCCAAATATGGTATCTAACTAAAAACAATTGTCTTAAAATTTGTCCGAATTATCAATTACATGAAATATTGTATAAGTGTTACTTAATTGTATAAGTGTTTATACAATTGCATTTGAAATTTTTGATATAATTAAGACAGATCACAAATGCTAACTTCAAATAAAATTCTACTGAAAGAGTTGCAACTAACATGCCGTATATACTTTTGTATGATTGAGCATGCCTGCCAGCCCAACGTGGAAGTAGCATACAAATAAAATTCTATGAAATACAGTTGCAACTAAACTTTGTGTCAGTTGAGCCCACCCACCAGCTGTGGAAATGGCACAAAAATGGTAATGAGAAATCCAGTACCACAAATGTGTGAAACACTTCCCTACGTGAATGTGCTACAGAAGCAGTCAAGTAAAAGAGGAAAGTATTTCAAAAGTTCCGTAAGTCAGCTTTCAATCTATGAGAATACAGAGAAAAATGAAAGAAAGCAAAGCACAGTGTAAAATTAGCTAAATAAATTCAAGCAAAAACTTAGGTAAGAACACAGAAAATAAAGATGCGCAAAGATTTCTACATGTATAAGGCACTAGAGAAGAATAGATATCTGCAAGTTATCCAACTGTCATGAAGACCGCAGACTGCAGGTAGATTAACATGTCCATACACAAATGCTAGGAGTATCAGAAACAAAGGGGTAGGGTTTGTTGCCTTGGTCAATATGCTGAGACCTCAGATTGCAGGCATTAGTGAGAACTGATTATCAGAATCATACATACTAACTGATATCGAGAATAAAGGGTACTGCATTTTTAGGAAGGGTAGAAAGGATAGGAGAGGAGGGGCGTCATGCTAATGATATCGAAGGATTTGAATTCAGTCAGCATTGAGACCTATGACTGTAGTACTAGTAATAGTAGTTCATGTGGCTGTGAATTTGAAGCCTTTTGATGTGAGGGGAGTATAACAAGATCATTACATAGTGGGGTGTTGTTACAGACCTGGTGGATTGGTTGATAGTGATAAAGAAATGCATCACCTAATAGAGTGATGGGAGACTAATTATCCAAATATTGATTGGGTAGCAGTAATATCTCATGAGAAGAATGAAACTTAATTTATTGAGCTGTTGCGAGAAAACTTCGCTTCCTCAAGTAGCATGTGACAGAAGGAACTCTAGGTCAAAGAATGTTTGATTTGATTATAGTGTCAGAGGGTGTTTCAGTTAAAGAAATAACTATTCTGTCTACTTTTGGTGACAGCGATCATGCAGTATAGGTATCCCTTGCTTAACGCGGTTTTGATTATTGCGGCAATACCTTGATAAACGTGGCAAGAGTTTTGATAATGCGCCTTTATATTTACCACGCAAAATCATACTCACACCACGAGGATACTAGCCTCATGGTCATCCAAATTCTCTTAATGATCTGTGTGAGAATGAGAAAGTTTTATTTTTTCCACCAAATACAACATCAATGTTACAACTTATGGACATGGGAGTCATTGCAACTTTCAAAGCCTACTTTCTTAAAAAGACATTCTCAAAGGCAGTTGAAACAACAACGGGTGAAAATCATGAAAATCACGCCACGAGGCTGAGCACCAGCCAGTTACTTCACTGCTAGCATTAAGAGTGGGTGCATTACAAGCTCCAGTTGTTCAGTTGTACGTATTTACAAATTACGTTCTTCGTAAATTTTACAGCCCATTGATCATGTCGAAGAATAAGAGCAATCCCACAACCGGGTCATTAAGTGAAAAAAGAAGAGGAAGGTAATTACCTTAGATACAAAACTTGATATAATTAAAAGATTTAAACGTGGTGAAAGTCAAAGTAAGATTGGATGTGAATTTGGTTTTAACGAGTCTACAATATGGACTATTTTATCCAAAGTTGATGAGCATTGTGAGCAAGGTAAAGTGGCATCTACATCTGCAAATATGCAATGCACATGTAACCAGAGTGCTATAATGGAAGATCTGTTGATTATTTGGCTGGAAGACTGCAATCAAAAGAGAATTCCAATTAGTGACTATAATATCACGGCCAAAGCTCTAAGCCTGTTTTCAAGACTTAAAGAGACTAAAAATAAAGAAGACAATTCAAAATTTGCAGCTAGCAAAGGCTGGCTTGAAATTTTTAAATCTCGAGCTGGACTAAAGAATGTGAAAATAACAGGTAGAGCTGCAAGTGCCAATGAAGATGCTGCATCCACATTTCCTGCTGAGCTGCAAAAAATTATTTGCCTAGATTACTGCCAGATTTTAAATATAGATGAAACTGGACTCTATTGGAAAAAATGCCATCTAGAACTTTTATATCAAAAAAAGAAGCAGCGCAGCCTGGCTATAAAGTATCAAAAGATCGCTTAACTGTTATGCGTGGAGGGAATGCTAATGGAGATTTTAAATTGAAGCCGCTGCTTGTCTATCGAACTCAGAACCCAAGGGCTTTAAAAGGATGTAACAAGAACTTTTTACCTGTAATTTGGTGGGTGAATCAGAAGGCTTGGGTTAACCAAAGTCTATTCGAAGATTGGTTTAAGTCTTATTTTTGCCTGGCAATTGAAACTTATTGCAAGAGAAATAACTTAGCTTTCAAAGCTCTTTTGCTTTTAGACAACGCACCTGGTCATCCAAATTCTCTTAATGAAGAATGTGAAAGTTTTATTTTTTCCACCAAATACGACATCATTGCAACAACACCCACGGGTGTCATTGCAACTTTCAAAGCTTATTTGCTTAAAAAGACATTCTCAAAGGCAGCAGAAACAACAATGGGGAAAATGCGACTATGCTCCACGAATTTTGGAAAAAATGTAACAATAAACATGCAATTGAGAACATTCGTGACTCGTGGGAGCAAGTGTCTTCTAGTTGCATGAAAGCAGTTTGGAAAAACCTTCTGCAGAATGTGCTAATGACTTAGGTTGTTTTCAAAATACTGTGAACAATGTGGTCAAAGAAATCGTTGCAATTGGTGAAGACCTCGGTTTTGATGTTGTTGATGCAGAAGATGTTAAAGAATTATTGGATTCAAATTCAAAAGATTTCAGTGACAACGATCTTCTTGAAATTGAACAACGCACATATGAAGACAACGAAGAAATGGAATGTGAAGATGAGGTTCCAAAGGAAATAACAGTCAAACAACTGGATAGAATATTTTGCAGTTTAGAATCGCTTAAGCAGCAAGTAATGGATATGGATCCAGATGTTAATCGAAGAATGCTTGTTTGCTGAGGTCTGGAGAATCATTTTGCTTGTTATCATAGAATTTATGCCGATAAGAAAAAAACTAAAACTGTTCAAATGACTCTTTATAACTTCTTTTGATTAAAAAAAATTGCAGTAACTAATGTAGGTACAAGTATTTATTAAACATTTACTTTGCATTCATTTTTTATCTTTCCTAAAAGAGTACCATATAAAATGAACTATTAGTACAGTAATCGATCAGGGACGAATTGCACTTTTTACCATTGATTATTAGATTTGATTAACGTGATTTTGATATACGTGGTAACATCAAGGGATTAATTAACCGCGTTAATCAAGGGATTAATTAACCGCGTTAATCAAGGGATACTTGTACTCACTTGGGAAGTGACTAAGTTAATGAATATTCAATTCAGAAAAGGTTACAAGCTGAATTACAAAGCAGGAAAGTATGACTAACTGAGGAGCATACCGAGTTCAGCAGAATGATATCGGTTGCTGGATGGGAAGAATATCGACAGTGCATGAGAAGCATTTAAAAAAAATATTTAAATGATGCAATATCAGAATGTTTCTTCGAGATTTTGAAAAACAAACAGGGTAAGAGTGAAATGGATGCGTAATATTCTTAAGCAAGAGATTCGTCAGAAACAGATTTGAATGGAATACTGTGTGCATAAGGATGGTGTCTGTTATGAAAATTATAAGCAGAAGGCTGGAATAGTCACAATTGTTGTACCAAAAGCTAAGTCTGAGTATGAAAAGAAACTGGTTCTGTAAGCTAAAGATAGCCCACAAGAATTCTATTGGTATGTTGCAAGCAAAAGAAAGAATGAATATGAAAGAATAACTCTTCTGAATGTAAAGAGTGTAAGGGTGATATATACTGAAGAGGTTGTGCAACTGATGATTGCCCATTTTGCTAAACACTATCAACCTGGTGTATACAAAACTGAGTTCACTGCTACCTCTTCACTGAACAAACTCAGGTGTACGAAGAGGAGATATTAGAGCTGTTGCACAAACTGAAAAACAACTCAGCAATAGGGACTGATGGGATATCAGCACAGGCACTGTTATTATTATTATTATATGGGCACCTCCATGGAGTCCAAAGACTAATTTCAAGAGACCCAATCTATCATACCTCTTCATGAACAGACAAAGCACTCACTACTGATTCTGACAACCCATTTCACTCATTCACGACTCTCCAAGCAAAAAATCTAGTAGACACACCCTACTGACTACACCTTTATCCAACTTCCAGGGATGACCCGTTTTTTTGGTTCCTCAAGTGCTGAAACATTTCCCCCTGCATCAACCCTATAAAATCCTTTAATCAACTTAAATGATTCTATCATATCCCACTTTTTCTCCTATCAACCAACTTCTGCAATCCTCACATCTACAATCTATCCTAATTGGGAATATTCCACAGGCCACTCACCATTTTGATCACCCGAATGAATCCTCTCCATGGCTTCCTCATTTCCAAAACACCCAAGGGACCAGACTCGAGCACAGTAAGGCCTTGATACGTCCACAGATGTGGTAAACATATCAAGGCCTTATAAAGAGGAATGACAACTTCCTTATCTGTACTTGTTAACGTGTTCTTCAACAGCCAAGTAATCTTATGGGCTACCTTAGCAACTTTAGCAATATGTCCTCTAAACTATCTCTCTGTCTACCACAACCCCCTAAATCTCTAGGTTTATCTATTTCTGGAGTCCAGTGCCATCAATGTAATGCACTGCTTACAATATATTTATCATAAAATGCATAACTTTACATTTCTCGACATTGAAATGACACCCATTTACTTTTGTCCTTATTCACAGCCTATTTAAATCATCCTGCAAGCTTTCCAAATCGGCTTGATTAACTATTACTCTACTTAATTTTGCATCATCAGCAAACAAATGAATATTTCCTTTCAGGTTATTTCCTATATCATTTATGCACAAATTAAACAGCAATGGTCATAGCATTGAACCTTGCAGCACACCACTAGTCACCTGTTTTTGCCTCAATTCTGTCCCTCCACATACCACTTTTTGATATCTGTCCAGCAGCCACCTCTTATCCACATAACCAGTGTCATATCCATCCCCATCAATTTGCATAACAGGGTCCTATGTGGTATTCTGTCAAATGCCTTTGCTAAATCCAGCAGAATCATTATGTAGCTATTTCCTTTATCTAACTCAGCTGTTACTCTATTATAAAAAGTTAGTAAATTACTTCGGCATGACAGACCCTTCATATAGCCATATTGACCCTCATACAGTATCATCTTTTTATCTACCCATTTCTTGAATTCACTTTTTTAAAAATTTTTCTAGTACTTAGACCACCACTGAGATCCCGATTGGTCTTTGTTACTGTAGTCCTCATGCAAAGAAAATTAACTTGTCCTCTTTCCACTCCCTTGAAACTCTACCAGAGCTGAGACTTAAAGGTGTTAAAAGAGTGCTCAGTTGAGTCGACAATTTCTTAACCAGACTATATAATTTCAATCTCAGATCATAGAAGATTCTGCAGCAATGGAAAGAATGTATGGCAATCCCATTGCACAATGGTAGTGCACAGATCGATGTATCTAACTATCAACCAATCAGTACCTCATGAGTGGTGGTGGAGATTCTGAAAAAATTGGTTAGGGCTCTCATTCCGAAATGGGTTGACAGTGAATCTCTACTTTGAAATGAAGAGCATGGGTTTAGGAAAGTCATGTTTTAGCAACTTGCTCACATTTTATAATAATGTTACCATTGAAGTAGACAAGGGGAATGGATACACTACAAATTGAAGAATATGGGTTTGGACTATAAAATATTAGCATGGATAAGAGGATGGCTGACTGAGATATCAAAAAGTGGTATACAGGAGATGCGAGTCTGCAAGATTTAAGATAACCAGTAGTGAAACCACAAAGATCAGTCCTTCATCCATTGTTACTCAAGCTATACATTAATAATATTGGGAAGGATCTGACAAGCGACATACAGCTATCTGCTGATGATGCAAAGACAGGTAGGTTAATCAAGAATGCTGTTAATATGCAGTACTTGAAATGATTTGAACAGGCTGGAATTGTGGGCATGGAAAAATGGATGTCAGTGCAATGTCAGTAAATGAAAAGTCATGCAATTTGCCAATTTGCTGTGAATAGATATCCAGGTAGCATTATATCAGTGGGATTATGCTAGAAGAAACTGATCAGGGAGCAATGTAGCAAAGATTTCAAATACAATTCAAAAGATAATTGCAATGATGAAAGAACTTTTGCATGTAAAGATAAGGATGTCATTTTGCCTCTTTATAAGGCCTTGATAAGACCTCACTTCAAATATTGTGTGCAGGACTGTTCTCCTGATTTCCGTAGTAATTCTGATACAGTGTAGAGAGTGCAAAGGAGAGTATCAAAAATGACAACAGGATTGTGGAATACAGATTATGAAGACAGACTGAGAATTTGTAGACTGTAGACACTAGCAAACAGGACAAAGAGGGCTGATATGATTGAGATGTACAAACTGCTGAAAGGATCACACAGAAATTTGGCTGATGGAATTTTTCATTTTATGGAGGATGGGGAAAGGACAAGGGGCATCCTGGGAAGCTGAGAATGAATGCCACTAAGAAGGTGGCGAGGGTTAGATTTTTCTCTCGTAGGGTGGTGCGTGACTGGAATGGATTGCCACTGAATGCTGTGTATGCAAGTAGTGTGAATGAATTCAAAAATAAGTATGATAGTTGGTGCGTGTAGTATGTAGCTTCCCTCAATGAGTTCCTGCCTCTCTGGAGGTCTCTCTTAATAATAATAAATATATTAAGCAGGTGGCAAAATATTCTGGAAATTATTGAAAAAAAGCTTAGAAATGGAGGAAAGAGTACTATAAAAGGAATCACATATGATGAAGGTGTCATGAAAATTAAAGATATTCTAGATGTCTGAAGCAATTACTTTGAAAGATTGCTAAATGAAACAAACTACCATTACATCAACAATATAATGGTAGAAAATACTGAACAGGAATGCAACCAGTATTACATATCAATACTTGAAGTAGAAAAATCTGAAATATTGAAAGAGAACTGCAGTAGATGACATTCTTCCAGAAATGTTTAAATATGGAGGTATAATAGTATATCTGTGTACACTGCATAATTCAGAAGGCCTGGTCAGAGGGTCGAATTTCAGATAATTGGAGAGGAGCTCTCATACTATCCATCTATAAAAACAAAAGTGAAATGAAATAATGTTAGAATTACAGATGAATTTCCAAACTGAATACTCCCAGAAGGATTTATGCAAGTATATTTGAGAAATGGTTAAGAAAAATTCTAGAAGGGAAGCTTGATAAAGAATAAGCTCATAATCAATCAGGCTAAATAGAAGTTGCAAGGATGAAATTTTCATTTGCAAAAAACAGTGGAAAACTTATGGGAATATAACAAGGATCATGATTTATGTTTTGTAAATTTGTGTATTTATGTTTTGTCTTGTTATTTCTGATCATCATCATACCACATCTATTACAACAATTATTCACTTTAATCAGGGAATTTTGCAGACTTAAACTGGATTTATTTAAAATTATAACATCAGCATAAAGTGAAGAGATGAGATTAACATTTCCAATTTTGATATCAGGTTAAATACTGCTTTCCTCAATAATGTGATCCATAGATAATGTATAACAGAGGGGATAATGTACATCTTTGTCTGACACAAGATTTAACATCAAACCATCTTCCTGTACTTCCTTCAATTCTAACTGCTAGCTTAAAGGAATGTTAAAGGGTATAACTAAGAAGAGACCTCCACATAGCCTTTAACAGAATGCAGAGAACTGATGGCTTCTGGCCTAATGTCCAATCCTCACCTTCTTGTCGTGCACCCTGTTAGGTATCTACCTGGATAATGAACAAATGAGGATGGGCTGGCAATTTGGGATTTAGCCGACCAAATTGTATTCTTATTGGCTTAAACCACAATATTAAATGATGGTACAATATGACAGAATTTCATGCCGGCTGGGACATCGCCTGATTAAACAAGGCCGCTGTTATTTTCACCAAAAAACCAGGGCAAACAGTGAAAAGTCAGCTACTGGAACAAATCCTAAAACTTACCCCAACTCAACATTACCAGAGATCAAGATCGATAGTATCAACATAAGAATCTTGAATGGCAAAGAAATGGAGCTAGCTGAGGAATTAGATAAGTATCAGATTGACATAATAAGGGTGACTGAAACAAAAAATACAAAAACTGGTGAGATCTTTCTGAACAATAAATACAAAATGTTATATTCAGGCAATGACAATCAAGGAAAAGAAGGAGTAGCCATTGTATTCAATACTAAATACGAGGCTAATCTTGAATGGCAGGCAGTCTCAAGTAGAGTGATGTGGGCAAATATCAGAATGGGGAATTGGACAATGAGACTTATTTGTGCATATGGTCCCACAGAAGGTTCTACTAAGGTAGAAGTGGAGGAATTTGAGGATTTAGAGAAAGTATCTGACACAATGAAAAAGGAAAAGTTGGTCCTTGTTGGGGATCTAAATAGCAAAGCTAATAATAATAGCAAATATTTGTTGGATTTCTGCTCAGGACATGGATTGGCTATTACTAACATCATGTTCCAACATAAAAATGTCAAATTCACATGGAGAGAAGATGCAAGGAATAAGAAAAGTCTCATTGACTATGTTATTGTTGATAGTGATGTTTTCCCAGAGAATTTGAAATTGGAAGTGATCACATTTAGTCTTGAGAAGGATAAAATTGAATTTCATATTGAAAAGAATAATATATAAGAAAGTTTTAAAAGCAAATAAAAGTTGAGCAGCTCTCAGATGCGAATTGTAGACTGAAATATACAAACATTGTTCAAGAAAAAATGAGAGTTTGAGAACAGGAATCAAACCTTGGAGATTCAGTGGCAAGCTCTGAAGAAAATATTGATTGATTCAGCCAGAGAGGCATGTGGTGAGGTTGTCTGCAAGGATAGAAAAATCAGAACTGCATGGTGGACACAGGAAGTTAAAGAGGCAGTGAAGGAAAAGAAGAAAGCATATCAAAAGTTCCTGGCAAATAAGTCGGCTTGTACTCTTAGAGAATACAGAGACAAATGTAAGAAAGCTAACCACTGTAAAACTAGCTAAACAAAAGTCATGGGAGGACTTTGGCAAGAATATAGAAAATAAATATCAAGAAGGTGGCAAAATATTTTGTAGGTTGTTGAAGAAGCTTAGAAATGGAGGAATGAGTACTGTAAAAGGAGTTAGAGATGATGAAGGTGATATGAAAACTGGAGAAAAAGATATCCTTGAAGTACATAGTAATTTGAAAAAATTTTAAATGAAACTAGCAGTGATAACAGCACAGTGATAAAAAGCACTGACCACGCATGCAATCAGGAATACATATCCATACTTGAAGTCGAAAAAGTAATCAGAAGTCTAAAATGTGGAAAGGCAGCTGGAGTAGATGATATTCGACCAGAAATGATCAAGTATGGAGGTATAAAAGTTTCACAGTGGCTGCACTGCATAGTTCAGAGGACCTGTACAGAGGGACAAATTCCAGATGATTGGAGTAGAGCTCTCATAGTACCCATATATAAAAAGGGAAATGGGGGGGGGGGGAGAAAGAAGTTAAGTTACGAGATCAAGGTTATGACTGCATGATTATTTCACTGCTAGACTTATTTAGGAATTGCTTCTTGTTTTAAATTTCTTTATAAATTAAATGTCCTAAATGGCACATCTTTAAAAAATAAATGTTTTAGGATACTAAGAGGAGCAAGAGCTTAGATTTCTAGTACAGAAGTGATGATATGCGGAGAAAAGGGATAAGATATATAAAGGAAAGGAAAGTATAAGGGAAATATATATTTAAATAAGAATGGGGCACAACAGTGCCTTTCCAGTTGATTTTGTGACATGGTTGAAGTGCAAGTGCATAGTCTGACAGGCCTGTTTTACAATAGTGGATGAATTTAATGTGGCATTTATGTTCGTACCCAGTTACCCCTATGTAGGGTAGGTTGCAGGTGTACGGAATTTTGTAAACCTTTGAGTGGACAATGTAGGGAAGGGGATCTTTGGATGAGTTGAATACACTTTTTAATTTGCAGGAAGTTTGAAGGTTTCCTTAATGTTATATTTATGTAGTGTTCTATTTTTTTCTGATATTCTCCCTAATATATGTGATGGTTTATGGCATTCTTGTAATCTTTTTTTGCTTTTAGTGGTAATATTATGGAGTTCTTGTAAACTTTTTTCTGTTGTAGCCATTTTTTATAAATGTTTGGCTAGTAATTGCATATTCCTTCTTTAGTACCTGTCATTGGAGCAAATTGTTTGACTCAAACTCACAGACAATGCAGTCACTGATAATGATAAGTGTTTCCATGTTAATTAATTAGCTAGCCTTTCTAAAATGATGTCGAGACAGCAACTTGATAACTAAGTGCATTAAGCTTAAAAGGAAGTTTACTTCCTTTTAAGGATAATGCAGCTAGGTATCAGCAAAAACAGTCTGTATATCTGAATAAATTTATATGGAATAAGAGATAAATTAGTCAAAACACTAAATTAACTGTATGCAAGACAGTGTTCCAACCAATTTTAACTTATGGATTCAAGAGCTGGGTTAGAAATAAAACACTTGCCCTTATGGAAAAAGCTATATTGAGAGAACAAATCCATGAGGCCCACAGAAATCTAGCGATTACCCAAAACAATGCTCTACAACTAAAATTAGAGCTATCGAGTTACAGAAATTCTAATATTTGGGATATTGTAGAGAGGATCACAGATGACTGCAAAGCACATGTGTAAACACAGAGAAAAACTAATAGCAACATTCCAAGTACTGAAACATCAAGAAAGCAACAGACAATCTGGATGCCATACCCAGAGGATCAGCCAATCACAGACCAGCAATATAATGAGTATCAATCATAAACAAGCATTATCTACACATACAACCTTAACAATGGAGACCTCTCGCTTCTACAAAAAAAGGCTTAAACTATGCTATTGCACCAAGGTCAGTAAGCAAACTAGACTTCATGTACCACATTGGAAGAGGTCTAAAATCCCTCCCCTTCAATATAGCCAATAAAATACAGATGAAAACATCCAACATATTAAATTCTAATAAGTAGCTAAGTTACAATTTAACCAAAGCAGGGAAATCAGCCCTTAAATCTCTAAGAGATAACTAAGATTCATTAATACCAAAGTGGACAAAGGCTGACCTCCCTTGATGAGTCCTTGATTCACAGGAGGTCTCTGATATATCTTCATCATAAAACTGAAAGCAATGACTTTTCTTTAGATATTTACAGAAAATTAATGCATGTTAGATGCTACTTATGTATCATGTGTCTTGTCCCACAACACCTATCTGAAATGGAAATGATTAGAACAATAACAAAGCGCACTAATTCTGATAAACAATGAAGATAAACAGAGATGAGTTAACCTTCCAATTCCAGAGAATAATACAAAAAAAAAATAATTATTATTATAAAAGAACTGCAGTACACAGATTACTCTAAGAACAATACCTAGTTAACAAAGGAGTGGCAATAATCCTACATACAGGTAGCATTTGTAAAATCTCTCATGATATGTTACTATGTAACCTATGTTTGTTTTTACATGTTTTTCTAAGGAGATTGCACTTAAAGAACTGTTAATTCTGTATAATAATATAATAAAAGTTAGATAGGGCTAAATGGCCTCGCCTACTCCCGTATACGGGAATAAAAAGGCGTTAGCTGATTTTTTTTTTTTTTTGTATAATAATCTTTACTTGTCATAACTCAACCATGAGCCTTTGTTAAAATGTGGTGCATGACATCATTATGTGACATTGTTAACTCATGTCCATATACGACAATTTCAAAAGACACATGAAGTAAGACATCATCATGTTCGAACGTCCACACACGACCATATATGGAAGTTTCAAGAGACGTACACATGCGTACAATGGAAGTCCAAACCTTTTATAAGTCAAACCGTCGAGAAGGACTGTCTTAGGTTTCTCAATCTTCTCTTGTCTAGGTTCAGCACCACATGAGGTCCATTGTTGGTAATCGTAAGAGAAGTATCATGAGTCTTAGGTTTCTCAATCTTCTCTTACCTGGGTCTGCTGCCAGGTGAGGTCCATTGTGGGTAATCGAAAGAGAAGCATCGTATGTCTCAGGTTTCTTGATCTTCTCCTACCTGAATCCACTGCCATGAGAAGTATTGTGTTGATCATTGAAATGCCTTGCTAGGAAAGGGCTATGAATTGCCACCATGTTAAGGGTACTAGAGGGCATAAAATAATTGACAACTCAAACAGAGAAGAGATTTGGCAGCAGGTCAAGAATGAGCCAGCAGAAGGAAAGAAAAAAGGAGCACTTTAGCACTTTCGTGTGTAAAGAAGATTCATGTAAAAGGCAGTGCTG
Organism: Typopeltis vanoorti; assembly: GCF_054136105.1. Lineage (NCBI taxonomy): Eukaryota > Metazoa > Arthropoda > Arachnida > Uropygi > Thelyphonidae > Typopeltis > Typopeltis vanoorti. The sequence continues at coordinate 4,353,484 of NC_143550.1, read as the reverse complement.
AAGGAAAATTGTTAGTACTTATATATGTGATATTTCCGTTCAAGAACGTACATCAAGTGTGCCTGCTAATGTACAAAATAAGATTGTATAAGATTGTGTGTGTGTGTGTGTGTGTTAATGTGGATCAATCTGTATAAATAATCCTCTTTTTATTTAATTAAATGGTTTGTGAACAACACATTGGACTGATTCTGTCAATACGTTATCCCGAGCATTTCGAACCTGCATAAGATTAAGTGATCAATAATCGGGCCATGACTAATTAGAGGTAAAGATCAACATAAGCAGGGAATACAAACAATATCTTTGCTTTGCCTTTAAATTGAAAATCTTATAATCTCATGCTTAATATATAGTCTAAATGGCGCAGTCGAAAAACAAAAAATTTCTTAGACTATGGAGCATAAGAACATAAGATATAGTAAAAATAAATAAATGTCAGCAGTCGACCATTAACAAAGTATAAGTTAAGAACACAAAGACGAAGCTGGGTTGAGAAATACAAAATTATAACACATTCTCTGCATGCATCATAATAGTCCTCCAGTAATTCCTTGAACAACCTGGGACATACACAATAAAAAATATATGATCTTTAAGTCATCCCAAAAGCTATAATCATGATAATACTCAGTGACTTTGATAAATACCCAAATATATTATAAATGGGAATATAGGCAATAAGTGCAATGAGGCAAGCTTTATGAGCAATGAGTTGAACCCTTGTTAGTAAACATTTAACATTGTAATGTTATATATTTAATATTACTGATTATATTTAATTAAAAAGAATACTGACTGAAAAATGTACCGAATATTCTTTAACTTTAAGTTGTTCACTTGAAGGTATTTTTTAAATTTATTTATTTAATATGGAAATGAGTAATGAGGTTGAGTCAGTACCAGACTGAAAATGCAGAACCAACACACATATATATAAAGATGAAAGAGCAAGCATATAATTCTATAAACAACAAGAACAAAAAGAAAAAATGTAAGAAATAGAAACCTATACTATACATAGCCAACAGTAACGCACTTACTTGATAGGATGAACACAAAAAGGAGATAAACAGGTAATCCTAATCAGTGAGTAATCAGATTCAACTGCTATTAAAATTGTTGTATAGGAAGACCTTTATAATCTGTGATGAAAAACATTTTTTGCCATTACATTTAATTCAATATATAATTAGCAGAGTGAGTGACACCTTGAATCAAGTTGTTGCATAAGATAAGGTGGAAATAACTTTGGTTTTTTATAATTTCAACTATATATGAAACTAAAAACCAGACTAAAAGCAAACTTGGCAGCTCACACCTGAGTGAAGGATTAAGGCAAGACTAAAGTTTCTTGTAAAGTATAATTTACAAAAATATTTATGTAAACACATTAATAAAATTTGAACTGAGCATTAATATATATATTAATGCTCAGTCTTAACATAGAAGATAAAGACAAAAAAAAAAAAAATCAATATTTCACATATTTTGAATAATTGTAATAATAATAATAATTAGAATAAGGTATAGTTTCTGGGAAAATTCCCATGCTACTCCTCTTAAACACTATTATTATAATTACAGCATTTATAGCCTGTTTTTGTTTAGGAGTGTCCCTTATTTTAAATACCCAAAACGATTGCCATAAAATGCGATGAAAATTCAATCAACGTCCACTACCATCATCATCATGCGTATCAAGGATTTAGGCCTAGCATGGCCTGTTCCGGCCTTAGAAGTCATCGTTGAATCGTTTAAGAGGCCGTCCTGGTTTTCTTTTTCCTAAAGTACAAACCATTAGGAAAAAGAAAACTAGGACATCCTCTTAAACGATGACTTCTAAGGCCGGAACAGGCCATGCTAGGCCTAATGTCCACTACCCCTACCTAATTTCCGAATGTTGAACAATCCAGAACTTACAAATTAAGCCACGCCTTCGGCCATTTAGCAACAACAAACGCCCTTATTTGGCAGATTCAACTTCCAGTCTTGACATAGCTCTACACTCATTCCGAAAATGTTCTGATGATGGTCAGTCGACCGAAATGATCCACACCCCGTTAACGCTCTCCCCTGCCTCAGTTTCCCCATAAGTAAACCCTTCCCCTTCTCCCCCACCCCAATATGTACCCCTAAACATAATAGTATATATATATATTATTAACACAAAACCCGGGTTTCCAAATTTATTTTTCTCGCATCAAAACACCCTCCCTTAGCTCCCCCCCCGCTATAAACAACCTTCAGCAGGATCATAAAATTGGAAGACATCCTAGTATTCAAACAAGGTATGTACAAATTTTTCCACCTCTTTTATTCTGCTATAATTGCCATCTATACTCACCCATAATACCCTAAAATATATATATCCTTTTTTGAGTAATAATAGCCAATGTATTTAAAATAAGGGACACTCCTAAACAAAAACAGGCTATAATAGCTGTAATTATAATAATAATTAGAATTATTATTCCTTTCTTTGAAAAAGTTTCATGTTTGGTCTCCGGTGCAAGATTTCCAGACTATAAAACATAAAAATGAAAACGAAATTAATAAAGTAGAAAAAAGTCCTTAGCCCAACCTATGGTGCAAATATATTATAGGTTTATATCTGATCTACTTACCTTCTTAGTATGGCCGAGTTTTTGAATGCAGTCTTCCAACTTATCAGATTCATGTACTGTTTGCTTTCTTGTTTCATCAAGTTCTTTATCTGTTTGCTGTAGTTTTATTTCTGTACTAAATGACCATTCATTTATCTAATTAATAATGTTAAAAAAAATTAATGATATTTTCATTTCTGCTGTTGATTCTGCTAAACTTTTTATATATATTTCTTCTTATAGTACAATTAAAATTGTACCATAAGAAGAAATATGCTTTTAATTTAATACCATCAACAAAGACAGAGAAGCACTTTAAAACAAACTCACTTGCATAAAAATATGTCTACCTAAAAATATAAAATACAATATTCTGCCTATATTATAAAAATAATATAAAATAAAATAGTTCCACCTGCTCCCAAAGGGAAAAAGGAGAAATAATTTAGCATTAACTAACTTCAAGAAATCAGTACACAGTAGGTTTTTACCCTTTGTTGTGACTAACAGAGTTCAAACTTCTGATATGGTAAATGAATACCACCACTCATTCTCCTAAACCTAAAGTACTAAAGTCTGAAATAGTGTGAAAAATTCTATCATTGATTTTCTTAATTTGTTGTGTTTATTTCTGAAAGTGGAGTTTCCAGAAATAAAATTCTAATTACAGTCCACATGCACTATATATAGAAAACAACATAACAAAATGCACTGTAAGGAAATATGGAAAAGTTTCTGCCAAATACTATAGAATTAATGCTGCACTAATTTATATGTATATAAATATAAACTTGGTTTTAATCCATTTCCCAAGTAAGCAAACAGACAAGTAAGTCAAGTTTGTGCCTGCAAGTCCGGGCAACTCCGTACGTAGTACAAGTCTTAGGCAACTCGTGGTAAAGGTGGAATAAGCTCTAATCACTATTCTTAGTATTTAAAGTGAATGCAAAGCACATCTCCTTGAGGAGATGTATGATGCTATGCATTAAAGGCAAGGGGCCACTACCCAGAATGGTTTCGACCTTTACTGAGGTCTCATCAGTGGGAGCCAGGCTTAGAAATACCAAGATTTAAGTAATACAGAGCTTATAAATATTTTACCAAAACAAGTTACCATAAGGTGCTTTGACCTTATTAAATAAAAATCTCAGGATGAGAGATAGATGTAGAAAGTTTTTTTTTACCTTGGGTATAATATACGTTAAAGATACCAAGCTATTTTATATGTATATAAAGGGTAAATTTGCATTAAGGGTAAATACTAAGAATAGTGATCAGAGCTTATTCCACCTTTACCACGAGTTGCCTAGACTTGCACTACTTGCAGGTGCAAACTTGACTTACTTATCTGTTTGCTTACTTGGGAAATGGATTAAAACCAAGTTTATATTTATATACATATAAAATAGCTTGGTATCTTTAACGTATATTAAACCCAAGGTAAAAAAACTTTCTACATATATATATATATATATATATATACACATCAGAACTAGAGATTAACGGCGTTATCCCCTTCTTGGATCTAAAGATCAGTAGATTACCTGACTCTCTTAAATTTTAAATTTTTCGAAAACCACCCACACTGATAGATATTTGCATGGTTCTTCTCATCACTTACCTCCTCAGAAACTGGGCATCATCTCCATCCTTGCCTATCGAGCAAGATGTCTCACTTCCACAGAAGAAGACCTTCAAACAGAGCTTAACTTCCTGAAAAAAAACCTTCTTAATAATGGATATTCAACTCGTAACATCACTAAATGTTCGAGACCACGCCAACAACCTCGACAAGAAGATGAATCCAACCCTATCACTCATATACGGTTACCATTTATCAGCTCTCCTACCCAAAAACCATCTAGGATTATGAAGAAATTCAACATAAAGACCGACTATACTACTCTGCCAAAACTTCGTTCTTTTCTGAGTCGACCAAAACCAAAACACAACCAACTGCATTTTCCTGGTGTTTATAAAGTTATGTGCAACTGTGATCAACCTTATTTTGGTCAGACAGATAAGTCTGTTTCACTTCGTCTTGAGGAACATAGACGTGACATCTCCGACAGTAGAACATGAGCAAGCGCCCTTTCCAGTCATGTTCTCTCCTCCGCAAACTCTAACCTCGAAGAACATCAACACCAAGTTGATTGGGACCGCACAACCAATTTATATATATGTAAGGATGAATTTGAAAGACAAATTATAGAATGAAAAGAAATAGTTCTGGACCCTTCACACTTGAACAACAATCTAAGCTACAATTTGCCTGATTCACATAGCGCAGTAATCCAATACTGGCGCTCTAAAATTAGCTGTCACACAAATTCAACTCATGTCAACAGTAGCACGTGGTCACCTATTCAAATATGACTGTTACTATTCTGCTTCTTTTTATTAAACTGGAAAGTCCATGTTTTTTACCTTGTTATTTTTATGTCTTATGTTATTTCTTACTCACCTGAAGAAGTTGGAACACCGATGAAACTAGTCCTGATTTATTAAAGGTTTTTGTTATACTTTCTCGGGTTATAGTCAGTTAAATTTTAATTTTATAAATGTATACCTCCAGAGTCAATCCTAATTACAACAATAAATATATATATGTAGAAAGTATTTTTAACTTGGGTATAGTAATGTTACAGATACCAAGCAATTTTAAACCTGGTTTTACTCCATTTTTCCCAAGTAAGCAAACAGACAAAAAATGTCAAGTTTGCGCCTGCAATTTATGCAAGACCAAGGCAACTCGTGGTAATATATATATATATATATATATATATATATATATATATATATATTAAACTAGAACTGAAGCACGGACTCCAATTTGAACTTATCTGTAGTTTTTTGACAGCTCTGTTGCTGTGTGTAATGTTTCTGTCGGTCTTTTTTGTGTATATATATCTTTGTACTTTGACACCTGAAGAAGTTGGCTTACCAACGAAACTAGTCGTGTCCGTATTAAACTTTTATTCTTAATTATCTCGGTGGTTGTAATTATTAAAATTACTAAACATGTTCATAAACCGAGTAAAACTGCATACAAATAATATATATATAGTGAAACCTGTGGGACTCTCGGGGGGACCCTGTAACCCCCTAGAGAGTGCGTCCCCGGGGTGGCGGATAGGGGAACCCACCATGTGCGTGTGTGTATACGTGCGTGCGTGTGTATGGGTGGTCCGAATATACTGAATAAGTTTTTTTGTGGACTTGTGGACCAACAGGGCCATATCATCTTACAATGACAATCATCTTGATTGTAAGGGAAGTGGCTTTCCCATGGACCCCTAGCTGGATCTATCCTCTTCTTCTTCTTCTTCTTCTGCTTTGAGGAAGATCCACTTACTTTAATCTTTCCTATAAGGCTTTATCAGCCAACTCTTCTTATTTTATGACACTAATGCTATTAGAGTACTCGAGGGCCATGGGACCATTTCTGACCTTACAACTATGCCCTCTCTATAAACCTTACTATAATTCTTCTATAATCTACTCTTTCCCCCTTCAATATACCCTATTCCTCCTATGGATTTAAATTCAGAGGCTAGTTCAGAAGCCTTAAGGTAGCAGCCCTACTACTGAACTATTCCATCGTCAGGCTAGTCCCCTGAGATGGAGAACATAATTCTACATGTAAGCTGACAGAAAAAGATAATGAGATTGAATCTATGGAAAACGACCCTGGAATGGAAAAGGTAAAACAAAATATAATACACATAACAAACTGAAATGTAAGAGGAATAGCAAATAAAGAAATAGAATTAGGCCAACTATTAAATGTAAGAAATTTTAAAATAGCAGCAATCACTGAAACAAAAAAGAAATTAAAAGGAACTATGAGAACCGAAAATTTTAATGTGATATACAGTAGAGTCGACAGAGACCAAAGAGCAAAAGCAGGAGTCATGATTTGGACTCATAACTCCCTTTCAAAATAGTTAATACATTATAAATTATGGAATGAAAGAATAATAGGAGCTAGAATAAAAATAGATAGAGGCTATTTAACAATAATTGGTTTATATGCCCCAGAAGAAGGAAGAGAACAGGATAATATTGATTTTTATAATCAGCTACAAACATATATAATAAAATAAATAAAAATGATTACGTAATTTTAGCAGGAGACTTAAATGCAAGAATTGGAAACACGAAAATTAATAATAATATAGGAATAGATGGAGAACATACTCTAAACAGGAATGTTAAAAAACTGATTGACTTTGTAGTTTATAATAACCTAAAAATAATGAATTCCTCCTATAAACATAAAGACATACATAAATATACTTGGGCAGCAAGAGGATGGAAGTCAATATTAGATTATTTTATCTTAAATGAAAAGACATCAAAATTTTCACTAGATGTAAGAGTTCACAGAGGATATGAAATAAGCAGTGACCACTTCCTTGTTAAAATAAAATTAGATTACCACCTAAATGGCTACAAGTAACAAGAACAGAAGGAAAATTTGAAACATTCATTTATAAAACTAGATTATTGAATGACAAATGTACAATGGCTATATGAACAAAGAATTAACTAATATTTAGATAAAATAAAACAAAAGGAAGAAATAGAAATAGAATGGCTTAATATAAAAGATACTAAATGCAGCAGCAATTAATTTTATTGAATTTTTTGGTCTTAGGAAAGACCAAAAAATTCAATAAAAGGAAAAAACTGAAGATCAGATGATACAATCAAAGGAATAATCAAAAAGAAAAAAGAAGCCTATCACAAATAGTTAAGCGGTAAAAAATTAGAAGATGAAATAGAATATAAAAGAATAAGAGCCATAGCTAAAAGAGAAGTCAGAAAAAGACAGAGAATCATGGAACAAATTTATTTCTAATTTAGAATATGATTTATATAAAATAAGATTCAATGTATAAAAGATTTTGAAACACTTAAATGCAGATACCAAAGAAAACATAAAATTAAACACCGAATTGAAATTAGAAGAATTTCTAAATTACTACAAAGAATTGTGGACAGACAAATATTTTAAAAAAGACAACTGGCAAACAATTAACAAAAATGAAAATGAAATAACTAAAGAAGAATTAGAAATCAGCCTGAAAGAAACAAGAAACGGAAAATCACCTGGAGAAGATAAACTAGGTCCAGAACTATATAAATATGCAGGAACTAGAGATTCAAAGAAAGACTCTTATTATTTTTAAATAAAATTTATTCAACTGGTATCCCCCCCCCAATAAAATGGGAAAAAAGCAATTGTGATTCCTATCTTTAAAAAAGATAATAGAAATGACCCTAAAAACTATAGAGGTATCAGTATACTAAATTCCTGTTACAAAATATATAGCAGAATCTTAAATAGCAAACTAATGAAATATTCTGAAAACTTTATTTTAGAAGTACAGAATGGATTTAGAAAAGGACGCTCATGTATAGACCTGGCCTTTTGTCTAAAATTAATAATAGAGAAAAGAAGAGAATACAATTTAGAAACACATATTGTATTTATCGACTTGGAAAAAGCATTTGACAAAGTTAAAAGAAACATATTATTTAACATATTAAAAGAAAGACAAATACTAAATAATATCCTAAAAGTTATCACAAGTATATATGAAAATAATCAAATACAAATAACATTAAATCACGAGCTATCATATACGAGAGAGATAAACCAAGAGGTCTGACAGGGATGTCCCGCAACTCTTTTTAATATTTACTTAAATGAAATAATAATAAAATGGAATAAAAATATACATCAAGGAATTAAACTGTCTCCTACAGTGAACTTAAACACCCTCCTTTTTGCCAATGACCAAATAATAATTACAAATTATTATTTGGTCGTTGGCAAAAAAACACCAAAACAAATTAGTTTTGGTGTTTTTTGTGTGTGTTTTTCCTTAGAAAATTGGTTTTATAGTATATTAGAACGATTTTCGTGTTTTTAGAGTATTTTGTGTGTCTTTATAACATATTTTATTGGGGATGTCGCCGCTAGAGGGATTCGTAGTGTGTAGTGTTCGTGAAAGCTCCGGATAAGAAAAGAATTATTTTCAGTCATCGTTGATAAATTTATTTAATATTGCGTAGTTTTGTTCGCCTTGCGTCTCTTAGCACATCTTTTTGTGTGTTTTTGGTGTGTTATAAGTTATAATTTGATAAAATACGTTGCAAGTAAGTATGGCTCCAGTATGAAGGAAAATGGCGGCCAGTAATGATGGTTCGCCATCTTTATCAAAGAACGGTAGTATAAAAGAGATGATTCAGTGTACTAGTTGCGAAATGTACGCTTTGCGGAGTGCGGTTAGATGATAATAAAGGAGTGAATGTGTGTAGAAAATGTAGGGAGAATGAGAAATTGAAGAGTATTTTGGATCGTGAGTGTGATATTTTTGTCAAACTTCAGAATGAAGAAAATAGGGATATGACAAGAAACGGCGAGGTTGTACCAGAGAATTGTGAGAGTGTGAATGTAGAAAGTGTGAATGATAGTATTAATGGTTTCTTCGTGATGGGAAGGAAGTGGAGAGGATCCAGAGACGAGTGACCAAGATGATAGCAGGTCTGTGGAATGAACCTTATGAGAATAGGTTGAAGATTTGTGGGTTGCAGAAATTGGTCGATAGGCGAAGGAGGGGTGATATGATTGAGACATTCAAATTACTGAAGGGTTTCTATAAGATTGATCCAGAAGATATTTTTCAAAATATGACTGGTGGTGGGAGTACTAGGGGCCATGAATGGAAGCTGGGCAAGCAAGAGTGTGGTTGACAAGGGTGTTAGAGCTAGGTTTTTTACTTGGAGAGTAGTGAATGAGTGAATGAGTAGAATAAGCTTCCAGAGTCTGTTGTGGGTGCTACAACCATGAATGAGTTCAAGGCAAGGTATGATAGATAATGTGTGAATGTCGAATAGTTGTTCTTGACATGATGTTAGGGCCTCCCTCGATGACTCTGTCGACTCCTTGGAGTTGCCTGGAACAATAATAATAATAATAATTCTGAAGATAACTTACAGAAAGCAATTTCAGATCTAAATGAGATAGACAAAGATTATGGTATGATAATATCAACAGAAAAATCAAAAACTATGGCCTTTAAAGGATGAGATCCAGCAAGAACTAAAATAGTAATAGATAACAAGATCTTAGAACAGGTGAATTCATTTAACTACCTAGGATGTATGATCACATATGAAAATGAAAAAGATATAAACGTAAAAACTGCAAAATATTTGAAAATAACAGGTGTAATTAACTCTATATTTAAACCAAATCTAGTTCAAAAACAAACCAGACTAAAAGTATACAATACATTAGCCCTACCAGTCTTAATGTATGGAAGCGAAATCTGGACAATAAAACAAAAAGACAAACAAAGATTAATAACAGCAGAAATGAAGTTTATTAGAAAAACTGCAAAGTATACCCTATCTGATCACAAAAGAAACGAAAAAATTATGAAAGAATTAAACCAAGAACCAGTAATAGAAAAAATTAAAAAATATAAATATAAATGGATGGAACATATTCAAAGAATGAAAACAGAAAGATTACCAAAACAAGCCTTGAAGTAGAAGCCATTAGGAAAAAGAACACCAGGACATCCTCTTAAACGTTTCAACGATGATTTCTAAGCCCTGAACAGGCCATGCTAGGCCTAAATCCTTGATATGCATAATGATGATGATGATGATGAAACCTGTGGGATATCCGAACCTCACTGGCCACTCAACAAGAGGTTGAGTGGCCAGCGAGGGGAAAGAGAAGGTTGGACAGGTTAAATATCAAGATTCCTGTCTAACCTTCTCTGTCCCATCACTGGACACTCAATCTCTTCAATAAAAAAATTCCATAGAATTTCATACAGGGATAAAAGACATTTTAACAACTAGCAGATACAGTACAGTCATGTTAGTAAGCTTTGACACTGTCTCCTTCTTCACTAATATCCCTCACAAAGAAACAATAGAATTGTATACCCAAAAATTTCTGCTGGACATAGTGGAATTATTCAAATTTGCAATCACATCAAGTTACTTCTCATGGAAAAATAAAATATATAAACAACAGGAAGAAACAACAATGGGCTCACCCTTCCCACCTAACTTAGCCAACTTTTATTCTTGAACACCTAGAAGATAGAATTTTTGCATTTGACCTGAAACCAACAATGTGGCTACACTATGTTGATGCCATCTTTGCAGTTTGGAGTCATACAGAACTTAAAACTCGACTCATTTCTACAAAACAAAACAAAAAAAAAAAATAAATAAATAAATCAGCACCCTGCATCCTCAGATCAAATTCATGCTAGAAAAGGAATCATCAAAAGGTATTTTCTTTCTTGATGTACACATCCAGCAAACAAGATGTATCCATTTCTACTTCTGTCTACCAAAAACAAACATTTTCAGGTTACTATATCCATAATACATCAGCTCACTATCCATCTCAAAAATATGACATCATAAAATCTTTAGTATCCAAAGCAGACAAGATTTGTTCTTCTGAAGAATCCCTAAAACAAGAATCGGAAATTATCAAAGAAACAACCTTAATGAATGGATATAATCCAATAACAATCCAAAAAATAATTAACCACTCTTCTACAAATCAACCTGGACAAGAAGCCCACAGGACTCCTATACCATATTTTAAAGGCGTCTCTGAATGTGTGGCAAAAATTATGAGAAAATATCAACTCATTGCTACCTACAAACCAATCAACCAAATTCACAACTTGCTACCTTCTCTAAAAGACAAACTCTCACCAATGATGCTACCTGGCATATACCAAGTACCATGTTTGTGTAACTTGTCTTACTATGGACAAACAGGAAGATTTATAAATAAACTTCTCTCTAAACATCAAGACAATATCTGCCTTACCAAACCTCACAAATTTGGCCTTGCACAACATGGAATCGAAAATGCTAACCACAGGATTCAATGGCAAAACACCAAGCTACTGCATAGATCCACATATAAACATGAACGCTTATATAAAGAAAGTGCTAAAGCCTTACTTCATAGACTTAATCTTAATTGGAATGACTGTCTCACTATTCCCAAAGTTTGAGAAATAGTCATCCCCAATTGTATTCAATAATTTATCTGCTATATTTTAATTTATGTTAATTTCAGCCCAGTTTATAATCCATGAATCCGCAACTGTATATGTAGAGTGATTCATATTTAAGCATGCACACGACTGTTTTTTGAATTCAACTCCTATTGCTGTTTGTTAGTTGTACTGATGATGCCTTATGATACACATAAGGCATCATCACACTAAATCATGAAATTATAAAAATCTGAATTAACATTATCATTTTCCTGATATGTACCATCGGGGGTTTTTAGGCTGCTATGACAGCACTACATGATTTAGTTTACATTATTGTTAATATCCTATCCACAATTTTCATCCAAATCAGTCTATTACTTAAAAGCACATCAATATTGTCATATCTAGCATTTTGTACTTCTAAAGCACCTCTAACTGAATCAATCCACCTACACCTTTGTCTTACTCTGGGTATCTTTCCTGCCATCTTGACATCAAACACCTATTTTGCTAATTTTTCTTCACCCATTCTATCTGAGTAGCCATATCACCTTAGATTAACTTTAACTGTCAGATTTTAGGGAAAGACAACGTATACTAGAATATTAGTTAAAAACTTCAGAGCTGAAGCTGATTCCAGGAATAATTCTTGGAATCAGCCTAAGCTCTGAAAGATAATGTCAACTGTGTCAGTGAATTTCGAGTGATGGTGTGATGCTTAGACAGGGAGATAGAGAGTAAGTGAAAGATATGAACAATGAGTTGACTTCTTTGAAAGGAGAATTTAGAAGACATGAAAGGCTGACTGTGAGATGAACAAGAAATGTAAGAGAGAGAGGGAATAAGAGATGAGAGAAAGAAGGTAGAGAGCTGAAGGGGGGAGGAGTGGAGAATGTAGCTGAGCAAAGAAGGAATGAATGGATCTGTGTATGTGTGTGTGTGGGGGGGGGGGAGTGCATAGAATCACCATGATTCAATGACTCATGGTGTGCAGAACAGAATGTTAGAGTAGTTTTGCTCCCACCCATGAAAAATGGTACATTTTGTATCCTGGGTAGACTGAGGATTTTTTTTTCCTATTTGTATCAATTTTATATTTTTTTTTTTTGTATTTTTGATTTATTTTTTACATAGTCCAGACACCCTACTCTAGAGGCCAAACATGAAACTTCAGGCCTCCAATAAGCAGGATAGTGGTCTCACACCAGATGATGATATTCAGCTCCCACCTAAAGACGATTACAAACGTCCATGTCGGGATTCAAACCTGCAGTCTATTGGTTGGAGAGCAGATATGCTAACCACTCAGCCAACCAGGCCGACACTGGCAGAACAATAGAAACTGTGTCTATGGCAATAAAGGGATGTGAGAACGTGGATGAAATGATAGTGATGGGTGGTATAAATGATCAGAGATGAAGTGGGAATTGGGTAGCAAGAGATTTAAGGTTAATATATGAAATGTGCAGTAGAAAAGTGTGAGAAGAAAACAGTGATTGCATAGCCCAAATATGATAAAGCAGAAATGAGAATGGGAACAGTACTAATGAATGAAATTATAACAAGAACAGGTTGAAAGAGAGAGGTATGGAACATCTGAATGCTCAGAGGGAATTTGAAAATGGAAGGGCATAAGCTTCAGGAGATATTGTTGTTCTTGAGGTGAGAATGTTAGGAAACATTCTCACCTCAAGAACAACAGGAAAGGAAACAAAGATGGATAAACAAATCCACCAACTACAGCGAACCGCATCATCTGCACCAATGACATCTACTGTCCTCCACCACTAGTATTTTCACAGACAATCACAAACATCCATACCCATGGCAGGATTCAAACCCACAGCCTTTTTTTCTGGAGAGTGGATACGCTAATCACTCGGCCAACCAGGTCGGTATGGTGGGAACAGTCACTTTGGAAATGGGAACAGTCTTTGGAACTTGTGGGAACAGTCTTTGGAACTTGTGGGAACAGTCACTTTGGAAATGGGAGAAAAGATTCCACATGAAGGATCAAGTGGATTCTGGAGTGAATAATAATAGATATAGAAATGGTGTCAGTGCATTGATATTTCTTTATACATATGATAGGAGTATCAGGAATAAAGAAAGTGAAATGGCCTTTAGGTCTTAGCCTGTCAAATGATTATTAAACTCAATGAAATGTGGCTGACAGAAGATGATATCTTGACAGGAATAGAAGTAGAAGGGTACAGCATATTGTGGCAGGATAAGAAGGGCAAGCAGGATGGTGGTGGAGTACGTACCATTACTTACGATAAGTGATGAGTTGAGTCCTCTCAAAGTGGAGAATTTTGAAGGAAATGCATTAACAGTTTTGAAAGTGTACAGGGCAAGATATTTAAGGGGATGTTGCTACAGGCCAGAGAATATAGAGAACAAGCAGAAAAAGTTTAAGCAGGTCAGTTTGACAAGTGATCAATATGGAAGATTTTAATTACAGCAGTATATAAATTGAGCAGAGGAAACAGCATACAACAGTAAGAGAATGGAATTTTTGTAATTCTTGAGGGACATGTGTCCCAAGCATCATGAACAGGGACACAAGGATCAAAAGTTTTGGATTTGGTCCTTGCACCAGAGCATTCGATTGTAACTAAGACATTAGTCTTGTTCCCCAAGCTTGCATGGTCAGACTATTTGGTGTAACTATGCAGTCTTGACTTGGAGGATGAAAAGGCATGCAGAAGTATCATGGAGAAAGCAATTTAAGTGGAATTATAAGGCAGGTGACTATAATAATCTTAGAAATCTGCTGGGGATGGAAGAATTGCAAGGGAGAGATATTAAATAGTGCATAAAGGTGCTGGTGAAGAAATAATTATCAACAGCAATAGCAATTTGCATTCCACAAGTGAAAAAGATAACATTATTATTATTATTATTTAGGAGTCCAAAGACTCATCAAGGGAGGGAACCTACTCTACTCTACTCTCCATCTCACCCACTCAAATCCACCAACTACAGCGAACCGCATCATCTGCACCAATGACATCTACTGTCCTTCACCACTAGTATTTTCACAGACAATCACAAACATCCATACCCATGGCAGGATTCAAACCCGCAGCCTTTTTTTCTGGAGAGTGAATACGCTAACCACTCGGCCAACCAGGTCGGTATGGTGTGATTTGGTGCAAAGTGGATGACTAAGAAAATCAAACAGGAACTGCAAACAAATGAAAAAGAGGCTATGGAAAATGTATAAAGGTAGAAGTGGAGAGAAGTTGCATGAGGTATATAACACTCAACCAGTGGTGGCTCATAAGAATTTGTAGTGGTGGGGCTGCAATGCTACCAGCCCAAACTGCATGTGAATCAAGCGTTACCCCCAACACTATCCCCACCAGGTAGCA
This sequence comes from Typopeltis vanoorti, assembly GCF_054136105.1. Taxonomy (NCBI): domain Eukaryota; kingdom Metazoa; phylum Arthropoda; class Arachnida; order Uropygi; family Thelyphonidae; genus Typopeltis; species Typopeltis vanoorti. Next base: position 4,338,439 of record NC_143550.1, on the reverse strand, counting down.
GTTTGGTGTGGTCTGCATTGAATGCAGCTCCAGCACCGAGTATACTAGCTGGTACTGATTCTAGCCCTAGCCCACACAGCACATTGACTACTGCTACAAAATGAATTATATAAAACACTATCAAGTGATATTGTATTACAAACAAGAAAATAACTGTTTTTAGATCGGTTTTAATGACAATGACGTTAATTTGTGTTGTCTGTACTCGTGTGGTAGCAATGTACTTTGGGCTACAATGCAACCAGCCCAAACTGCACATAAATCAAGTGTTACCCCCACTATGTATGTTGCGATTTGCTGCGGTCCGCATTGAATGAAGCCCCAGTGTTGAGTATACTAGCCAGTATTGATACCAGCCCTAGCCTGCACAACACATTGACTATTCCAAAACATAACTATTGCTACAAAATGAATTATATAAAATACTATCGAGCAGTATTGTATTACAAACAAGAAAATAATGGTTTTTATTTTAAATATAAAAAATTTAAGAACGGCGATAATAAAACAGGCACTTTCGTTTTAGACTGGAGGGGCTGCAGCCCTTATGGACAAGCCACTACTGGAAAGTGACACTATAGTAAGGAAGACAAAGGAATATGAGAAGGGGATTACAATCAAAGGAAAATCCTAAGGAATGCTTTCATTAAGTAGTCAGTAGGAGAAGAAATGATTGTAGACAAATGACACTATTAGTTGGAAATGTGAGTTAAGTGACCAATGCAGATGACATAGTGGAGCTGTTTATTTGATCACTTTGGTGAGGCATGTCATCCAAGAAAAGCAGATTTTATTCTCACAGGGATAGGGAGTGTTAAAGATTAGAAGTGCAGTGCACAAGGAGAATGTGTTTCAGATACTAAGTACTGTGGAACTCAATAATACAGTGAGAACTGGATTGGACTGCACTGTGTATTTTAAGAGAATGTGCTAAGGAATTTTCAGCTCCAATGGCCTGACTGTTCCATGAAAGTCTAGCTATTGAGAAAGTGGCTAGTGAGTGGAAGGAGGGTTAGATAGTGCCATCGCACAAGGGTAGTAACAGAATGCAGACATCAAACAACAGATGAGTTTGTATTATTTCTTCTGTAGTTAAGATTTTGGCAAAATTAGTGAGAGATCGCACAGAGAATTGAATGGATGAGGGTAATATCTGTGAAGGTCAGCATGGATTTATTAAGGGCACTTCTTGTTTCAGTAATTTGCTTGCCTTGTATAATAAAGTGACAAGAGCAATTGAGAGAAAGGAATATTATTATTATTACGTGACACCTCCAAGGAGTCCAAAGACTCATCGAGGGAGGGCACAAACTCTACAACTCTCTATCTCCACCACTCAAATTCCCCAAATACAGCGAGCTGCATCATCTAAACCAACACCATCTACTGCCCACTACCACCAACAGTATTTCCACAGACAATCACAAACATCCATGCCAATGGTGGGATTCAAACCCACAACCTTTTGGATGGAGAGTGAATATGCTAACCACTCAGCCAAGCAGGCCAGAATACCAAAGCTGGAATATACCAAATGTTTATTTATTTATTTATTTTTTACTTTGCAAAGGCATTTGATAGGGTGCCACATGATAAGTTGATATTTCACCATTCTCCAAACCCTTGCTCGATTCCCAAGGATAGCCCCTAGCCCAGACCTCTTCTGAAAAATTTTCTATCAATAATTGAAAAAACTTTTCAATAATTTATTATGTCTCAATTATATCACTCCTTTTCCGCTAATCAGCCAATTTCTATAATCCACAAATCTTGTACTACCTTCATAAGGTGCATTCCATAGACCTGCCGCAATAGTGGTCACTTTCTTCTGGAAGATTATCTGTATTCTAATATTATTTTTTGAGGAGTTGCTAAAGGATCAAAACAAATAACTGGAAGAAGACTTTGCGTTTAATGAACGCAGAAAAACCAATTGGGGTTTCTGACCTAATGTCCAATCCTCAACTTAACTTGGCATTGCCAATTTAGAAGATATCCACTGGGTAATGAGAAAACGAGGATGGACTGGAAATTTGGTACTTAGCCGACAAAATTGTTTATCTATTGCTTAAATAAAAGATCAAATAGGCTTCACTTTGGCGATGTAACATTATTTAAATTAAGGGGATATTAAATCTCACATTATTTCAAAGCCGAATAAGAAACTCAAAGATCGGAATCAAAGAGTTTCATGCCAAATATAGTAAACTATAAAAATTTCAGCAGATTGTAGCATAAGCTAAAGCACATAGTTCAACACTAGGGCAACTCATTGCAAAGGTGGGTAAAGTTCTGATCACTATTTTTAGTATTACCCATAATGTAAAACACATCTCCTAGGAGATGTATGATGTTATACATTATGGTGGAAGGTCACTACCCAGACCGCTTTTGACCTTTATTGAGGTCTGATCAGTGAGTAGGTAGACCAGGTGGGTAGACCACATAACTCTACTTGAAACTGCCTTCAAATCAAAAGTTTTGGTGTCGAATGCTATTGGTACTCCTTCAATTCCTTGATCATTATTGCTGTAGTGTATCCTATACATATTATTCAGTGAGCTCTCACGTGCTTTTGTCTTCTTTGTTACATTAATACTAATTTATGTCCATGTGGTATTTTTCCAGTTCTTCTGTGTCACAATACAATTAAAAAGTTAATATGGATGTAAGCCTTTCTGTATGTTAATTTAGAATAATGTCTAAGAGAAATTTCTCTTTCTGGTTAACAAGGATTGCAATTTAATGTCAAAACATAAAGATATTATTACCTTCTGGATTTCCTGTTTATGTGCTTCAATTTCAGCCAGTATTGCTTTATATTCTTCAGAACTTGAAAGAAGATTATTCTGCATTGCACTTATAACAAAAAAAAAAACATTGTCTACTATTAAAACCAATTAATTTTAGCACATGGAAATATTTGAAATTCACAAGAATAACTCAAACATTTTCAGAATTTCGTAAAATTACAATTCAGAAGCATTATTCCACAATTATATAAACCGCTGTGTTCTAAGTTGGTCCTAATTCATTCCATTCTTTACTAGTTGTTTATTCCCTCTACACACCTATATTACTGTTCACTCTCACTATGGCAAATACCATAATAACAAACAAACTCCTGAAAAGTCCTGACCAAAACCATATAATATTATAGTAAAATAAATTTACTGTCACAAACTATCCATTCCTGTAACAAAGTATTCCTGTAGTCCCTACAAGTTATCTATAAGGAAAGTCGACTATATAATGTACTTTAGGTCCGTAATTTACTTAACAAAAGTCAGCTTAACAAAAGTGAGACATTGATTAGAGTTGTCAGATAGTATGAAGTGTATGCTGAGTGTCTGTGAATGATGGGTATATGTGGGGGGTGAGGAAGAGAATTGGCATCGGCTTGTTGAATGAGCACATCCTTTTGAGAGTCCAACTGTTTAGATATAATTAAATCTTGCTAGAGCAAATGTGTGATTTTAATAAACTACCAAACAATTTTGACTGAAACCACAGTTGCACTATGCTATTATAAAGAATATTCACTAGAGTAAACTATCTATTATACAGTAGCTGAGTTCATAGTCCATTTCCATGACACAAAAGAAAGTAAGGAAAAAACACAAAAGTTGGTGAAAGATAAAATACAACAGTGGGAGGATAGAGATGTGGTATTCTATAGTGGGCAGCACAGCTTTGTAAAGGGTAAGTCCTGTCTTAGTAACGTATTCACATTTTATAATAAAGCGACAGCAGAACTGGATAAATGTATGATGGCTATACTGGATAATGACTATACCATGATACTGCTCAACTTTGCCAAGGCATTTGACAGAATACCACATGGAAAACTATTATGAAAACTGGAGAGGATGGGTATGAATATGATATAGTATGGATAGGGGGATGGCTGACAAACAGACACCAGAGAGTAGTATATGGTGGAGTGGAGTCTAGGATAATGATGGTGACTAGTAGAGTACCTCAGGGTTGGGTACTAGGGTTACTACTCTTTAATTTTTATATCACTGACATAGGGAATGATTTAATCTTTAAAGGTACCTGTGGCATGATTATAAACAACAAATTACACGAAAGCCACAGAAATTAACTTTAATGAAATGAAAGTACAGATATTTCATACTAAAAATAACAGTACATCATAAGTGAGTAAATACAAGCAAATCAAAGAAATGGGAATACAAGTTACATACAACAATTGCTTTATCAATTAAAAATGGTTACTGCATGCTAGAAGTTAATATATTAATAAATACTATTAAAACTATTTTTGATGGTTGCATAAAATGAGAATCTCCCAAACTTTTTTTTTTTGGGAAGGAGAGAGAGAGACAATCGTTCCAATTCAGATTTGGGCTTGGCAACTTTCTTTGAATAGGCATTCATATTTAAAACTGCTTCTATGAAGAAGACAAGCTTCATTTCACTTGATACTGTGTTTAGTGTTAATAGTATGTTGTGCCAGACGACTTTTGAGGTTTCATGTATTTAATACAATACTGATGTTCATTAATTTCCCCCACATAGAATGGCCTGTCTGCCCAAAGTATGTCAGATAACATTCACAAGGTATCTGGTAAATGCCAGCTAATAATAGAGGTGTTAGATCCTAAATGAAGGAATCTTGGAAAGAAATCATTCATTTGGAATCTAACATATAAAACTTGCTGACATAGAGAAATACCTGCACATCAGCTGTAATTAAAAGTGAAACTTCTTCACTTTATGTAAAATTTGTATTCTTTATTTCAAGTGCCTTATATTTAAGCTGATGTGATCATATTAAGATTTCATTTTAAGTATGTCTAAAAAGAGAGATAATCTGATTTAAATTTAAGCCTCACTTAAGCTATGTAAAATTTACTGTGAGTCATCTAAAAAGTTGCTAAGTAATAATTCCTGGAAGGCATAAAACTACACGTGTACAGCGTAACGCTAGTGGCTACAGCTTACTCAGAAAATTACGTTGCCATATATTCTGTGAATCCAAGTATAACAGCGTCGTAAAGGCAAAGGATGAACCCAAAGGGGTGAAAAGATAAGGGCCGTGTGCAAAAAAGGGGACTGAGAAAAGAGGGCACTCTATAGAAGAATATAAGGGGTTGAGCCCGTATTGGAAGACTCTCTTGTCGTAACGTTTTCCTGTTTTGGTGGTTCGGAAGTTAAGGGGGGGGGGGGGGGTGAAGTGTGTGATAAGATGTCAGACTGCGAGCGTTCTTAAAATGAAGTAAGATTCTATGCAAAGCTGAAGGTAAAAATTCCAGTCCTAGCAGAATCAAGCCGTCGCTGAAAAGTGGCATCGAGTTGTTCCTGAAACGCAAAGCTTTGAGTCCGTTTTCGGCAGAAGGAATGAAGATAGCGTAACCCCTACGTTGGCGTATGGACAGCCAATAGATGAGAAGTATCCAGACATAAGTGGTGCAGAACGATGCGGAAAAAGGTTGGTAAGGTACAATTACTCTAATTTTGTGTGAAAGTTCATTAGAAGAGAGAAGATTGTTTACGAATGTGAAATTAAGAACTGTATTCTAAACAACTCTGTGGACAGTCTCTATTTAGAAAGTTAACCTCCTTTGAGAGTAAGAAGAATTGTTTGGAAGAGATCTTTTGTAATTTTGTATGTGATAAGATTAACTTGATGTGATAAGAATAATAGAATTTAGTATCTCAGTAACATTAGAATGTTTGTTAGTTTTCTCTTGCGAATAATACTACTGAAAGGTATTTAGCTCAACTTCGTATCATTTGCTATATATATCCCAATATGCAGTTACTGTGTTTAGCATGCTTTATAAGATTTAATTAATTTAGAAAGTGTTAACCTCTTAATTCGAGTTTTATTTAGTATTGATCATAATTGAGTGTATGAATTTTGTATTGTGTTTTAGATATTCCAATAAACATGTCATATTTACCTGAACCTGAGTCATGCCTGATTATGATTCCAAATTACCACTTATAAAAATAGAACCTATTTTGGCAGGAAGGATTTATTGAGTGAATATAATAATAGATTTAGGTCACGACTGCAATAATCTAAATCTATACAGCAGTTTAAGTAAGATATTGTGTAAGTAATCTTCAGACTCTAGTATTGTCTTCCTGAGCAAGGATCTTTTCTGCTAGGATACTGGCTGGCGCAGCAAAATATAAACTTGCCAATATCCGAAGAGGAAACAATCCTAGATATAAGAATAAGATTAAAGTAAGTGAATAAAGAGAATAAATCACAAAAGATAAATATTTAACAATAGAGCAGCCGGTAGGATTTTGATTGTATAAGGTTTTAGATAAGAAAGGATAGATTTAAGTAAACAACTAATTAAGCATAAATCGTATAGAATAAACATCGATATAACAGAGGTGACAGTTTGTCTTTTGTAGATGGCAACAGATGAGAAATTTTGTTGATAGGAAAATATGTGGGTATAAGGTGATACTTCTTCAAAATTCTACCAATCGGTTCAGAGATACTAGAAATATAAGAAATTGGAACCCTGCAGTCTGTTGAAGAATCCTGAGGTTTTGGAAAACATAGGAGTCAATTATCTGCTGGATTTAATGTAACCATTAAATTCCATTAAAGTTTTGATATTGAGAAGTTCTTGTTGTAAGCTTGAGGGAGAGGAGCATACATTATGTGCTCTATTAATTAAAGACTTGATAATACAAATTCTTTGAGCAGACTTTTGATGAATGTATCTGCCAGTAAAGGTAGGTTTTTGATAAACACTGGTTGATAAATTACCAGAGGATATGAGCATAAGAAGGATGTCCAAGAATGGTAACCTACTAGCCTTTTCTTTTTTCCATGGTGAATTGAATGTGCAGATGAAGGCTATTTATCCACTGTAGGAAAGTGGCAAGTTCTTTTTCAGAATGAGGCCAAACAGCAAAAACATCATCAACATAATGAATCCAGCGAGAGCGTTGGGGATGAATGGATGAGAACAAAGTATCTTCCAGATTCAAAAAATATGATAAATTTAGTTTAATCCTTTATCCCAGTGAGAGCAAACAAAGTTTGCACCTGAAAATATCTTCAGGACTGAATATAGTGTTGTACTATTATATAGTGTTGGTAGCTTGCTCCACCTTTGCTATGAGTTGCCTGGTGTTGTACTACTTACCCAGAAGATATTTTCAGGCGCAAATTTTGTTTGCTCTCACTGGGATAAAGGATTAAACTAAATTTATCATAGTCTAACCTAGTGAAAAATAAACTTTCAGTTCAAAAAATAGTTTACCAAATGTGGATGGCAATAGAGGGCTATCCATGGCAGTGCCTTCAATCTCTCTGAAATATCCTAATTCTATAACAAATTCAAGAATCCTAGCAATATCAGTATCAGGAGGGAAAGATTTAAGAGGGGATAATCAGTTGTTTATTGATGATGCAAAACTGGGGAGAGCAATAGTTGATAAAGGTGATATCCATGGTATAGATATCTTGAAGGATGATTTAAATAAATTGGCAGGGTAGCCAAAGGATAATGATTGTAAGGTTATGCACTTCGGGTTGAAAAGGTTGCATATGGTGTGTCATATTGATGGTATTGAATTGCAGGAAATTGATGAGGTTAGGGACTTGGGGATAATGGTGGGCAAAGAGTTAAAATTCAGAAGGCATATTGCAAAAGTTGGTAAAATGGCTCAATGAATTATTTGGATGTTGAAAAACATGCTAACAAGTAAAGATAAATAAGTTATTATCCCTCTTTATAAGGCTATGATCTGGTCATGTCTTGACTACTGCACACAGATTTAGTCACTGGGCTTCTTGAAGACCAGGAGGTGGTCGAAAAGGTTCAGAGACGAGTGACTAAGATAGTGACAGGTCTGTGGAATGCTCCCTACGAGAATAAGTTGAAGGTTTGTGGGTTACAAAAGATTAGTTTAGGCGGAAAAGAGGGAACATGATAAACTTTTAATACAGTAAAGAGGTTTTATAAAATTGATGCAAGTGAAATTTTTCAATATATGACATATAATCAGAGAACTAGGGGCCACCTGTGGAAGTTGTGTAGGAGTGTCAATAAGGAGGGAGAGTGGGTACAGACCAGTACCTATTCAGATTTTTATGTGGAGATTGGTGAGTAAGTGGAATGGACTGCCTGAATTGGTTGTGAGTTTCCTTACGGTGAATGGATTCAAGAAGAGGTATGATAGAATTTGTGTGTATGAGGGTTGATTTGGATCTCCTGTGATGAGTCTCTGGACTCCATGGAGATGTCATAAAATAACAATAATCCTGCTAGTAATAAAACTCCATTTTCAGCTGAAATACTCCAACAAAGAGATCATTAGACAACTCCACTAATATCTTCTGCATCAGTTACATTATTCCCATTTTTATTTAGCAATGTCGTTCTTCCACAATCGTTTCTCCTATTACTGTCCACATAATGAAAGAATTTTTTTCAGCCTTGAGATCTGAAAGCAATCCAATCATATTCCATTTTACCTTCTTTGCCATTCTATTCAATTTCCTGCGCTCCATATTATACTATTCATGCAGCTGTTCACCTCTGCTTACACTTCCACTATAATAATCCTCTTTTTCATCCTGCAGTTCATACTTGATATCGTTATTCATCTACTTTACCCAAATCGTATTCTCCTTTTCACTTGAAGTATACAACTTACTATTGCTGCAAATGAATATTTCTTCATTAGTTCCCTTACACTGGTAATGTCTCATACATTCAGTTCTTCCAATCCACAAGATTATCTTCATCATAAACTGTCTACTCATTTTAATAGCTCTAATAGTCTACTAAATTATGTAAATCTTTCAGTATTCCAAATCTCCAAGCAGTGCGGTAAGCTTTTTCCATATCAAAGAAAACCAGGACTAGATGCTCACATTTTAGGAAGATATCTCTAATGGATGTATCCAGCTGTATAAGATGAGCAGTAGTGGAATGATGTTTTTGAAAACTAGATGTGTTCTGGAAACAAGATTGTTTCTCTCTAGAAACATAAAAGATGAGAGTTAACCATTTTTTCCCTCAGAATCTTGCACAAGCAGCTGGTGAGAGATAGTTGAGTATTTTGGATCCTTCCTTGGATTATGAAAAGCAATAACAATTGCCTTTTGCCTAGTATCCAGAAATATGAATTCACAAAGGGTTTTGTTGTGAAAATGCAACAGTTAATCAATGGATCGTTGAGAGATATTTTACCATCTTATAATGGATATTATCTATTCCAATAGCAGTCGGATGGTACTTAAGCAAAGAAAATTTTATTCACTAAAAACGAAATTTAATTTCTTCAGTAAATGGTGTGTTGTATTCTTCGGTACCATTCAAAGAAAACAAAATTTGTTGTTTTTCAGCTTTGCATTTTTGGACAATGAACTCATGGAGGGGGGGAAACAGGAAGATGTTGCAGATATTTTGCAAAAATCTCCCTGAATGTCAGCAATTGCTGTTTGGCAGGCAACTGTGCAAAAATTATGTTCTAGGATGGAGAGCTGGTGGGTGCCTTTCATTTCCCATAGCTTAGGCTTAAGCACATTTGTAAGCAATTAGGGTTGTTGTGGAGTACCTGCAGAAACTACCCCAAAGATTTCTTCTGGGATTCTTTGGCAGCTGTGCAATTATCATGACTTAGAAAAACGTAGAAACTAACAATGCGTTTTAGGAATTGCAGTTCTGGCTGTTCCTATATGCTGTTACATGATTCACTGACATGATATGAGCTGACCACCGTAGAGTCTAATTCTGCTAATCAGGAAAAAGTGGGCCAGTCAACTTGCTTCATTTTCCACCATGATACAGTACATGGTTGCCCAAACAGCAAAGTGGATATCACGGGAAAGTGATCACTCCCAAATAAGCTGTCATCAGTTTCCCACTTAAACAATGAAGGTGAACAGATAAAGAACAAATTTCTGCCTGACATTACGGCTCTTTGCCATCCCCCTCCCCCATTGCTAACTTTTATACGTTACCTTTTGAGCAAGGTGCTCTAAATCCCTTTATTTTAAAACCTACAGTTTGGCTTAGATACGTTGCTGATGCTTTCATTATCTGGCCACACAACCACCAAACGTTAAAACACATTCCTTAACCACCTGAACAAACAACATGAGAGTCTAATCAAAATGATTAGACTCTCATGCATGAGAATCTAATCATTTCCTTCAGTGGCAGAAATGGCTTGTGAAAAAGTTCATCATAGATAATAAGCCTTAAATACTGAAAGAACTCCCTGATCCACTGGCTAGATCAATGTAGTAGTGTTTGGAGGAAGAAACATGACCTGATCTTGGGGGTGAAGATCACCAACGTAAGGAGGATGACCTGGAGCATTAGCTAGAATTAATAAAATTTTAAATTCTACATTTTCTTTAATACAACAGCTTTCCATTTCACTCACATAACAGTTGATTAAGGTCAAACAATTTTTGAGCCATCCACGACTTCTTATTGCTACGATAATGAACTGCAAGCGTATGCTTCCTAATGTTTTTAAAGACTCAGGGATTCTCACTGTGCCATATCACAAATGGTTTCAGTTTATATCCAGCCATATTACACCACAAAAGAATCGTAATATGGTCTTTAAGAGCTTTGAAACCAGGTATAGATTTTAGCTTTTGTGGATGAATGTCTGCTCAGACATTTTTTTTCCAAAACAAAGAGGTCTCATCCATATTAAATATTTGCTGTGGCAAATAATTTTCCTCCTTAATAATTTTTTCCAATTTCTCCACAAACTCATTGGCAGCCTTCTCATCAGCACTTGCAGATTCACCATACATTTTCACATTATGCAGCGCAAAACTTTGCTTGAATCTCATGAATCAACAGAAAGAAGCACTGAATTTGTAGTCATAATCGGGCCTTGCTTTCTCCTTCAACATGTTGTCGAAAATAACTGCTTAGTACCTTAGCAGTTATTGTTTTAGTGCTAAGGAGTGTGTGCTTTTGGTTAAGGTCCTCTATCCATTATGAAACAAGCCATTTCTAGTCATTTATAGAACCTTGTCGTTGCTTCATCACTATCATTGATTTAATGGAAGTAGATCTTTTCACAAGTCTAGGATTTTATCCCTATTTTTCAAAATGGTTGTCATTGTAGAATGAGACCATCTTGAAGTCGTGCGATCACAATGATGGGCTTACCAGCTTCATAACTTGCAACTTCGTTTCAAGATCAATTGCTCACCTCGTTTTCTGTGATTCTTCACTAGGTTTTTTGATTCTGCGTGTAGAGGCCATGTTGCACAAAACATCGCAAAATATTTAATGATAAACACAAATAACCCATTTCTCAAAATCAAAATCAACAGAGGAAATGTTGAAGATGCCGAGTGCCGACAGAGGTTGCCACTGAATGCGCTATTACCACTGCGCATGATGCATTGTTGCTAAATAGAAGCCTTTTTACTTTATGCTCGCTTGCATCTTGTTCGAAAGTATAGTCAAAAATGTTATTTATTCCCTTATGGGATCATGGACGTATCTTCGAACGGACGTAAGTTCGAGGGATGACTGTACTTTCATTGGAGGCAAATGAATTACCAATATTCACAGTTATAGCATTATATGTATGTGCCAAATAAATTGCTGGTTTGGAACAACTTACATGTGTACAACAGTAAAAATTAAATTTTTTATTATACAGATATTTCATCTTCTGTATCATAAGCAATCATCAGTGCAAAGAGTGAACAAAAATAAGCATGCATTAAATTCGAATACCTCTATGTATACAGTTGTGTACTCAGGTTGAAACTATCATTATCATCATCAAATTCCTGCCATGTACCCTCAAGAGGTGTATAGGATATGATAGTACTACATGAAAAATTTACATCATTACTAACTTCCTATCTACAATTTTCTTCCAGATCAGTCTGTTACTTGTCAAGACTCCAATATTATCAGATCTTATATTTCTGTCGTCTAAGGCACTTTGTACTGTATCAATCCACCTATATAATGATCTTCATCTGGGTTGTTTTCCTGCCAACCTGGCAGAGAATACTTGTTATGCCAATCTTTCATCGCCCATTCTGTTTAAATGACCATACCACCGTAGATTAGCTCTGCTAACGCATTCCTGGATGCGACAATGTCAAGTTCTTTCCTAATATCCTCGTTTTTAATATGATATTGCCATTTATGCCATCTGTTCACACTTCAAATCTTTCTAAGGATTCTCATACCTGTGGTCTCTAGTCTTTGGTCAAGTGTTTCACTTCAGACCCAGCTCTCAGATGCATAAGTTAAAAATGGTTTGAACACTGTCTTGTATACAGCTAATTTAGTGTTCCGACTAATTTCTCTTTTATTCCATATGAATTTATTCAATTGACTTCCTACCATACCAGCTTTGTTGATTCTGTTGTCTATTTCCATATTTAATTTACCATCTTCATTAAAAATCGTGCCTAAGTAGTTGAAATGTTTTACTTGGTTCTCAGGTTCTCCATTCACAACACAGTTGACATTTTCAATGATTCTGCCTATTTTCATTGTCTTTTTATTGCTCTTCATACCATATCTATTACAACAGTTATTCAATTTAGTCAAGGAATCTTACAGACTCATAGCGGATTTCTTGATAAGTATAACATCTTCCGCATAAAGCAAAGAGCTGACATTAACATCTCCAATTTTGATATCATGTTTAATACCACTTTCCTTCATAATGTGATCCATATAGATAATGAATAACAGTGGGGATAATGCACATCCGTGTCTCACACCAGATTTAACATTAAACCATCTTCCTGTACTTCCTTCAATTCTAAATGCTGACTTACAACTCAAATACAGACTAACTATTGCTTGATATAAAGCCCCCATTGACAACATATAACTGTAGCGTATTGCATAGTTTCTCTCTCTTGGCACCTTATCATATGCCTTTTCCAGATCTACAAAACTCAAATAGCCATCTTTGTTATATTCCCATGATTTCTCCACTGTTTGTTGTAAAGTGAAGATCTGATCCTGACAGCCTCTATTTGGCCTGAATCCAACTTTTTCTTCACCAAGTTTTTCTTCTACAATTCTTCTCAACCGTTTCTCAAGTATACTTGCATATATCTTATCAGGAACACTCAATAGAGAAATACCTCTGTAATTCTCACATTCAGTTTTATTTCCCTTTTTATATATGGGTACTATGAGAGCTCTACTCCAAACATCGGGAATTCAGCCCTCTGTCCAGGCCTTCTGAACTATGCAGTGAAGCCACTGCAAGACTTTTATACCACCATACCACAGCATTTCTCGTCGATTATCATCTACTCCTGCTGCCTTTCTACATTTTAAGCCTTTGATGGTTTTTTTCAACTTAAAGTATGGATATGTATTTCTGACTGTATGCCTGTTAAGCGTTTTTTACCACTGTGCTATCACTGCTTGTTTCATTTAGCAATTTCTCAAAGTAATTACTCCATACTTCAAGGATATCTTTTTCTCCCATTTTCATGCCACCTTTATTATCGTTAACTCCTTTTACAGTACTCTTTCCTCCATTTCTAAGCTTCTTCAACAACCTCCAAAATATTTTGCCACCTTCTTGATATTCGTTTTCTATGTTCTTGCCAAAGTCCTCCCATGACTTTTGTTTAGCTAGTTTTAAACAGCGTTTAGCTTTCTTACATTTCCCCCTGTATTCCCTAAGAGCACAAGCTGACATATTTGCCAGGAAGTTATGAAATGCTTTCTTCTTTTTCTTCCTGCCTCTTTAACTTTCTGTGTCCAACATGGAGTTCTGATTTTTCTATCCTTGCAGACAACCTCACCACATGTGCCTCTGGCTGAATCAATCAAGGTTTTATTTCAAGGCTTGCCACTGCATCTTTAAAGTTTGGTTCCTGTTCTCAAACTCTTTCATTTTTTCTTCAATAATCTTTGTGTATTTTAGTCTAGAGTTCACATCTGAGAGCTGCTCAACTTTTATTCGCTTTAAAACTTTATTACTTTAATTATGTTATTCTTTTCAATATGAAATTCAATTTTATCCTGCTCAATACTAAATAGTGATCACTTCCAATTTCAAATCCTCTGTACACTCTGGTGTCCTGCACCAGGGAGAAAACATCACTATCAACAATAATATAGTCAATGAGACTTTTCTTATTCCTTGCCTCTTCTCTCCATGTGAATTTGTGCACATTTTTATGTTGTAACATGGTGTTAGTAATAACCAGTCCATGTGCTGAGCAGAAATCCAACAAATATTTGCCATTATTTCTCCAAATTTTCGCAATATTTTTTGTATGTCTGACAATCATTTCTCACTCTGCTATTTAGATCCCCAACAAGGATTAACTTTTCCTTTTTCATTGTGTCAGATGCTTTCTCTAAATCCTCAAAAAATTCCTCCACTTCTACCTTAGTAGAACCATCTGTGGGATCATAGGCACAATTAAGTCTCATTGTCCAGTTGACCATTCTGATATTTACCCACATCACTCTACTTGAGACTGCCTACCATTCAAGAAGAGTAGCCTCGCATTTAGTGTTGAATACAATGGCTATTCCTTCTTTTCCTTGATTGTCATTACCTGAATATAACATTTTGTATTTATTGCTCAGAAAGATGATACCAGTTTTTGTCTTTTTTGTTTCAGTCACCCCTATTATGTCGATCTGGTACTTATCTAATTCCTCAGCTAGCTCCATTTCTTTACCATTCAGGCTTCTTATGTTGATAATGCTGATCTTTAACTCTGGTGATGTTGAGTTGGGGTGTTTTTTTAGATTTGTTCCAGTAGCTGACTTTTCTCTGTTCACCCTGGTTCCCTGGTGAAAACAATCGGGGCCTTGTTGAACTGGGCGACACCCCAGCTGGCATGAAATTTTGTCATGTTGTACCATCATTTTGTAATTTGGTTTAAGCCAATAAGAATTACAATTTGGTCAGAAAAATCCCAAATTGCCAGCCCATCCTCGTTTGTTCAGTATCCAGTAGATACCCAACAGGATGCACCATGAGAAGGTAAGGATTGAACATTAGGTCAGAAGCCCTGGTTGGTTCTCCACATTCCTTTAAAGGCTATGTGGAGGTCTCCTCTCAGTTATACAGCTTTGACCCTTAAACTGAAAATAAAGTTAAAATGGATGAGTTAAAATAAAAAAACTAGACATCACAAATTTATTTAATACAGTTCAGACTTCAAGAATAGTAAAGAAATAATTATGATTAAGGTTAGATTGATTAAGGACTTCAGCATTTCCTTTGCATAAACATTCTTGTTTATACATGGACCTATGTAGCAACTTGTTTTCCAAATGGATTCTGAGGCTAATGTTTACAAATCCCATGTTGTGCCAGACCAGATTTGTGAGTTTTCATAAGCCAGATGTTGTCCTCATGTTCAGAGATACATTTATTGACAGATCTTCCTGTTTGTCCATAGTAAAACAAGTTGCTCAAAAGTGGTACATTGTGGAGGCCAAGTAGCAGGTTATGATTTTGGTTGATAGATAGCAATGAGAATATTTTTTTTATTCTCACTGTTTTTTTTTTCACAAACACCAATTTGTGCCAGCCATTCAGATGGGTGACACAAATTGGTGGCCTTTAATATATGGTATAGGAGGTGGATTTCTTCTTGTCATAGTTGATGTATAGGAATCATTATTTTCCGAGTTATTCTTTGATTATAACTATTTAATGAGGTTTTTTGTTTGAGAGTTTCCAGTTGTTGTTTTAGAGATTATTCAGAAGAACAAATCTTGTGTGCTCTGGCACAACCACTTTTCAACTATAGCTTCCACAGCCTCCAAAAAACTTGTACTTTTTTTGCACAAAAGACTACATCTTTGCATAGAGTTAGCAGCTATTTGGAGTAGAGCACCAAAATCCTCTCTAAGATTGCTCAATTCTATCCAGAAAAAAGGCAACCTCATTCATTAATGATCCCTCTCTCACATACCCACTTCAATCCTTCTCTCACAGACATTCAGTATCTGCCTTGTGTCTCTTCTATAGATACTTTCATGGACAGTGCTCTACTGAATTGACCACCATTATTCCTCCACTCTCCTTCAAAATCATGAAAACAAGAGCCACTGCTAACCAACACCCTTTTACAGTCCATCTTGAAATTCACCAAACCAACTTCACTGCCTCCTGTTTCATTCCATCTACTTCTCCACCCAATCTGCCTTCCACAAAGATTACAACCCTCAGATGTTCAAGCAAAATGTGAACAGATTTATCCTTTCTAACGTGCTATAGTTCTGGTGGCCTTAAGTGTGGAACTGATATAAAAAAGATAATAGAAATTTTTGATGCCACATTTTTATGATGGATGGTGAGCTGATGTATTGTGGATATAGCAACCTGTAAAACTTGGTTTTCAGTAAGCAGAAGAGGAAATGGATCCCTCTTGTTTATGCTGGATGTGTACTTCTAGAAAGGAAATACCTTTTGATGATTCATTTTCTAGTGTGAACTTAATAGGAGGATGTAGGAGTGTTGATTTTTTGTAAAAATGAGTGAAGTTCTGGTTCTGTGGACTCCAAACTGCAAAGTTATCTTCAGTGCACTGCAGCCATATTGTCAATTTTCAGTCAAGAGAAAAGATTCTTCCAGATGCTCAAGCCCATTACAATTTCTTCCATTTATTTGTATATTTTATCTTTCCACATGAAGTAACCAGATGTAACCGTAAATTTGAATAAGTCTGCTATATCTGATGGAAATATTTGAGCTATAAATTCTGTGATCTCTTCCTGAGAGATATTTGTGAAGAGAGAGACAATGCCAAAGCTTACCAAATGTTTGAATCAGCCAGTTTTATGTCTTTAATTGTTGCAAGAAATTCTGTAGAACTTTTTTTGAAGAAGCTGAGTAGCCAATGAGAGGACGAAAAAGGTTTGACAGTAATCTTGAGATTTTATATGTAGGATTACATACAGAATGACCAATAAGTCTGAGTGGACATTTAATTTTATGTAATTTGACATATTCTAGATCAGGACTGTCCAATCTTAAATAATTCGAGGGCCATATTAAAAAAAATATTTATCCGAGGGCCTCATCACAATGCGTATCTATTAATTTGGTGAGTAGCAGCGACACACACAACCTCGATAGCTGAACAAACGAACAACACTAATCGTACTCTCAAGTTCTCTGTGAGCGCCCATAGCATGCGCTTTGGAACAAAACAGTGTAAGAGCGCTTCGTTGACTCATCTAATAATTGAAAAACATATGGGTATATAGTGATGCAAAAACGCCAAATAAAATTACCAACATCAAGATTATTGATAGAATTAAAATATCTAATATGCATTCGATTCAAATTATTTTATTTTTTTTGCCCGTGAAAATCAAAACCCACAGGTGGGTCACACAAAATCACACTGCAGGCCAGATGTGGCCCGTGGGAAATGCTTTGGACAGCCCTGTTCTAGAGGATATCATATGGTATGATCTAAGTCTTTTGATAGTTTCTTGATCTATAGATGTTGTTTTACCAATAACACTGCATTTATTGAGTTGACTTTTGGCAGGATCTGTATTAAGCTTAGAGTATGTATTCTGATCACAAAGAAGTAATTTCATTTTTCAATCACATGATTTGGAATCTAAGAATACAGTGGTCCCTTGTGAGCTTTGATTATAACTATGTTATTATTGCATTTTAAAAACTCCGGGGCTTTTATAACTCTGACAGCAGAATATTCAGTTCCAATGGTTGGGCATTATAGATCTCCTTGGCTACTTCAAAGTGCATGTTTGTTAGCTTCCTTAATAGACAGATGACCGATGTTCTTTTTGATGTTGTGCATGAAATTGGGCAAAATGGCAGACCTTTGGTCCCATGCTACTACATTCACACAACCTCGATAGCTGAACAAACGAACAACACTAATCGTGCTCTCAAGTTCCCTGTGAGTGCCCATAGCATGCGCGTTGGAACAAAATAGTGTAAGAGCGCTTCTTTGACACATCTAATATTTGAAAAACACATGGGTATATAGTGATGCAAAAACGCCAAATAAAATTACCAACATCAAGATTATTGATAGAATTAAAATATCTAATATGCGTTCGATTCAAATTATTTTATTTTTTTGCCCGTGAAAATCAAAACTCACAGGTGGGTCACACAAAATCACACTGCAGGCCAGATGCGGCCCGTGGGAAGTGCTTTGGACAGCCCTGTTCTAGAGGATATCATATGGTATGATCTAAATCTTTTGATAGTTTCTTGATCTATAGATGTTGTTTTACCAATAACACTGCATTTATTAAGTTGACTTTTGGCAGGATCTGTATTAAGCTTAGAGTATGTATTCTGATCACAAAGAAGTAATTTCATTTTTCAATCACATGATTTGGAATCTAAGAATACAGTGGTCCCTTGTGAGCTTTGATTATAACTATGTTATTATTGCATTTTAAAAACTTCGGGGCTTTTATAACTCTGACAGCAGAATATTCAGTTCCAATGGTTGGGCATTATAGATCTCCTTGGCTACTTCAAAGTGTACGTTTGTTAGCTTCCTTAATAGACAGATGACTGATGTTCTTTTCGATGTTGTGCATGAAATTTAAATAGGGAATTCAATTGGGCAAAATGGCAGACCTTTGGTCCCATGCTACTACATTCACACAACCTCGATAGCTGAACAAACGAACAACACTAATCGTGCTCTCAAGTTCCCTGTGAGTGCCCATAGCATGCGCGTTGGAACAAAATAGTGTAAGAGCGCTTCTTTGACACATCTAATATTTGAAAAACACATGGGTATATAGTGATGCAAAAACGCCAAATAAAATTACCAACATCAAGATTATTGATAGAATTAAAATATCTAATATGCATTCGATTCAAATTATTTTATTTTTTTGCCCGTGAAAATCAAAACCCACAGGTGGGTCACACAAAATCACACTGCAGGCCAGATGCGGCCCGTGGGAAGTGCTTTGGACAGCCCTGTTCTAGAGGATATCATATGGTATGATCTAAGTCTTTTGATAGTTTCTTGATCTATAGATGTTGTTTTACCAATAACACTGCATTTATTGAGTTGACTTTGGGCAGGATCTGTATTAAGCTTAGAGTATGTATTCTGATCACAAAGAAGTAATTTCATTTTTCAATCACATGATTTGGAATCTAAGAATACAGTGGTCCCTTGTGAGCTTTGATTATAACTATGTTATTATTGCATTTTAAAAACTTCGGGGCTTTTATAACTCTGACAGCAGAATATTCAGTTCCAATGGTTGGGCATTATAGATCTCCTTGGCTACTTCAAAGTGTACGTTTGTTAGCTTCCTTAATAGACAGATGACTGATGTTCTTTTCGATGTTGTGCATGAAATCTAAATAGGGAATTCAATTGGGCAAAATGGCAGACCTTTGGTCCCATGCTACTACATTCACACAACCTCGATAGCTGAACAAACGAACAACACTAATCGTGCTCTCAAGTTCCCTGTGAGTGCCCATAGCATGCGTGTTGGAACAAAATAGTGTAAGAGCGCTTCTTTGACACATCTAATATTTGAAAAACACATGGGTATATAGTGATGCAAAAACGCCAAATAAAATTACCAACATCAAGATTATTGATAGAATTAAAATATCTAATATGCATTCGATTCAAATTATTTTATTTTTTTGCCCGTGAAAATCAAAACTCACAGGTGGGTCACACAAAATCACACTGCAGGCCAGATGCGGCCCGTGGGAAGTGCTCTGGACAGCCCTGTTTTAGAGGATATCATATGGTATGATCTAAGTCTTTTGATAGTTTCTTGATCTATAGATGTTGTTTTACCAATAACACTGCATTTATTGAGTTGACTTTGGGCAGGATCTGTATTAAGCTTAGAGTATGTATTCTGATCACAAAGAAGTAATTTCATTTTTCAATCACATGATTTGGAATCTAAGAATACAGTGGTCCCTTGTGAGCTTTGATTATAACTATGTTATTATTGTATTTTAAAAACTTCGAGGCTTTTATAACTCTGACAGCAGAATATTCAGTTCCAATGGTTGGGCATTATGGATCTCCTTGGTTACTTCAAAGTGTACGTTTGTTAGCTTCCTTAATAGACAGATGATTGATGTTCTTTTCAATGTTGTGCATGAAATCTAAATAGGGAATTCAATTGTCCAAAATGGCAGACCTTTGGTCCCATGCTACTACATTCAGTTCATCCTTAGTTTGAGGAAACTCAGATAAATCAACAACCCATTTATCCATTAGGAATTAGGTTATATTTTTCTGCGATTGTTTTAGTAAGGTTGAGTATTTCTTATTGAAATTTGCAATACTTTATTTCACAGGCTTTATTGCCTGCATTTTTGATATATTAATAACTGTATGGAATAAGTCTAGGTTTAGCATATTTCACAGATCAGCTTCCAACTCTGCTGTTTTTATGATATTTAACACTCAATTCCTTTTTTGAAACTCATAAATGATTAAGCAGCAGAGAATAGCTAGCTTTTGGATTAATGGAACACCTGACAATTTAACGACTTCTTTTAACTTAGCAACAGTCGGTAAAAGTCAGCACATCTGCACTTCTTTAAAAATAAAATTCTAGCACACGGCTTACCTTGTTTCAATTATAGCTTTACTCGTAACTTGCTCTTTTGTGCTGTTGACTCCCCAGGAAGGACCGAGACTATTTTGGAGAGTCAACAGCACAAAAGATAGAATTATACGTGTACCACAGAAAAATCAAATTTATTATAGACATTTTATCTAATGTATCATAATAAGACATCACCAGTGCAAAACAGTGAACAACAAGGAATTTGAAATCTTTATGTATACAGTTGCGTGCTTATAAGTTAAAACTATTGGGGTTAAAAATAAAATTAAAAAAGATATGTTAACAAAAAGCTCTAACTCAACATCTATGAGTAGAAGAAGAATAAACCTCAAATCGGAAGAAATGAAGAGAGGAACCATCAATATAAAGAGGAAGTGGCATTACTGAGACAAAGAAGACAAAAACAGGTAAGATCATACTAAATAATAAGTATACAACATTATATTTGGGCAATAATGATCAAGGAATGGAAGGAGCAGTGAGCATTCAACACCAAATGTTTGTTGATATTACTATCAACGAACACGAAGATAAACTTCTTGATTGGAAGGCAGTTTCAAGTAGAGTTAGGTAGGCAAACTTCAAAATGGGGAAATGAAAATGGACCATATGCACAAATTCTTGTGCATATGGTCCACATAGAAGGTTCTTCTAAGGAAGAAGTGGAGAAATTTTTTGAATCATTATAACAGGCAGTTTAAAAAAAAAAAAGGAAATAAGTGTTCCTTGTTAGAGATCTGAACAGCAGAGTAGGAAATCAATCCCACAAGGCATATAGGAACACTTTGGGAAAATTTGGAAAAAAGGACAAAACTTATAATAGTGGTAAGTATTTACTGGACCTCTGCTCAGGACATGGACTAGTCATTACAATCACACCATAAACACCATAAAGATGTGCACAAATTCACGTGGAGAGAAGACACATGAAATAAGAAAAGCCTCACTGACTGTGATTTACTTCCAATTTCATATCTTCTGTACACTCTTGTATCCTTTATCAGCATGATGATATTATTACTATCAACAATCATGTATACTTTACCAGCATAGTGATATTACTATCAACAATGATACAGTCAATGAGGTTCAGGCTTAAGCAGGATAAAAATAGATATCGCACTGAAAGTAATAGTATGTAAATTCCTTACCATGAATGGGATAAGGATTGCAAACTGTCCTTTAGGGTTTTAGTAAACCTATAGTAAAGGGTATTGGGGTATTAGTAATATATAAATATTACTTATTATATTATATATAATATATAAATGTTCTATAGATTTATTAATACCCTTTCATGGATGGGAACCACATAAAATAATAATAATAATAATACAATAAAAAGTGAGAAAGTTTTAAAAAGAATTAAAGTTTAGTAGCTTTTACAGGTAAACTGTAGACTTGACAATACAAACATTGTTGAAGAAAAATATGAAAAAGATTGAAAAAGAACCAAACCTTGGAGTCTCAGTGGCAAACTCTGAAGAAGACATTCAATGATTCAGCTAGAAAGCTATATGGTGAAGATGTCTGCAAGGAAGAACACTGTGGTGGACACAAGAAGTTAAAGAAGCAGTCCTGGAAAAGAAGAAAGCATACCAAAGTTCCTAGCAAATAAGTCAGCAGATGCACTAAAAGAACACAGAGAAAAATGTAAGAGAGCTAAGCTGTGTGTAAAAGTAGATAAACAAATGTCACAGGAAGACTGATAAGAATATAGAAAATAAATATCAGGAAGGTGGCAAAATGTTCTGGAGGCTATTGAAGAAGCTTAGAAATGGAGATAAGAATACTGTAAAAGGAATCAGAGATGATAAATACTTTTTATTGTATTATTATTATTTTATGTGGTTCCCATCCATGAAAGGGTATTAATAAACCTATAGAACATTTATATATTATATATGACATGAAAACTGAAGATAAGGATATCCTAGATGTTTGGGGTAATTACTTTGAAAGACTGTTAAATGAATTAAGCAGGACAGAACCATACTAGAACATTTTCAAGAGGAGTGCAAAAAGGAATACATATCAACACCTAATATAGAAAAAGCCATCAAACACTGGAAATGTGGAAAGGCAGCTGGAGTAAATGATATTCGACCAGAAATGCCTAAGTATGGAGGTATAAAGGTTTTGCAGTGGCTACACTGTATAATTCAGAGGGCCTGATCAGAGGTCAAATTCCTGATGATGGGAGTGGAGCTCTCATAGTACTCATTTATAAAAAAAAAAAAAAAAAGGTAATAAAGCTGAAAGTGAAAATTACAGGGGAATTTCTCCTAAGTGTGCCAGGTAAGATTTATGCATGCTTAAGAGAGTTGCAGCTGATGAACAGTCCTCTTCCATTCCTCTATCTCTTGCTTCTGTAAGACTCCTGCCCGTCCAGAGTCCATACATAGTCGATATTTAAGTTGTTAATCATCAATGAGAATTGAAGGAAATACAGGAAGATAGTTTGATGCAAAATCAGGGGTAAAACATGGATGCACATCTCAACTCTTATTCTATTCATCATCTAATATGGATTACATTATGAAAAAAAGTGGCATTAGGCCTGATATTAGAATTGGAAATGTCAAACTTAGCTCTTTATTTTATGGATGATGCTGTACTCCTAAAAACACATATAGTGCAAGTCTCCAGGATTCTCTCACTAAACTGAATAACAGCTGTAACAAATTTGGCAGGAAAACCAGCAATAAAAAGACCAGAACTATAAAAATAGGTAGGAGAATAGAAATCTTCAGCTGCATTCTGAAGGAGTCTATAGGACAAGTGAGATATTTCAGCTATTTAGGCACAGTTTTTAATGAAGATGGCAAGTTACATCTGGAAACAGACAACAGTATAAGTAAAGCTAGTAAGGTAGGTAGTCCGCTGAATAAATTTATATGAAATAAGAGATAAATTAGAAAAAACACGAAACTAGCAGTACACAAGATGTGTTCAAATCAGTTTTAAGTTATGGATCTATGAGTTGGGTTAGAAATGAAGCTCTTGATCAAAGATTACAGACCACAGATATGAGAGTTCTTAGAAAAATTAGGGGGCAAACAGATGACAAACTTTTATTAAAAATGAAGATATTAGAAAGGAACTTGACATTATTAGCATTCAAGAATGTGTCGACAGAGCAAATCTAAGATAGCATGGCCACTTAATGGACAAGGAAAGGATAGCAAAAGAGGTGTTTCATGCCAAGATTGGGAAAGCAATCCAGAAGAAGACCAAGATCTAGGTGGAATGATTCAGTCAGAAGTGCCTTAGAAACAAGGAATGTTAGATATGATAATATTAGAGTGCTCACAATTAATAAACTAAGTTGGATGATTGTTGATAGGAGATTAATAATAATGTAAACTTAATCATGTAATGCTCTCATACCAACCTGAACTGAACACCCCTTGAGGGAATATATCAGGAAATTGCTGACGAGGAAACAAAAAAATAGAGATTACAAATTTATTTAATACAACTGAAGTCGACCTCAATTGTTAATGACTGTCTTACATGCTGTAAATGTTTATAAAATTCCACAGAATTTCTTGCAAGAATAAAAAACACAAAACTGCTCATACAAACATGTTATTAAGCTTTGACATACTTTATCTCTCTCTCTGTCTTTCTCTTCTCATAAATATCTCTCAGAAAGAGAGAACAGAATTTCTAGCCCAAAAATTTCCATCAGACATAGCAGACTTATTCAAATTTACAATTACATCTGGTTACTTCATGTGGAAAGAAAAAATATACAGACAAGTGGAATGAACTGTAATGGGCTCACCCCTATCACATGACCTAGCCAACTTTTAACTTGAACACCTGGAAGAAAGAATCTTTTCTCTTGAGAGAAATTAACAATATTGCTGCGTGGAGTTTTAACAACATGGATGAGTGGAGTTTTGATTCTGTACGTTGATGTCAACTTTGCAGTCTGGAATTGTACAGAATCAAAATTCCAATTGTTTCTAAAAAAAAACCAACATCCTACATCCTTGCAAGTTCACAGTAGAAAAAGAATCAAAGGTATTTCCTTTTTAGATGTACACATCCAACATATAAACAAGACGGATCCATTTCCACTTCTGTCTACTGAAAACCAACTTTTACAGGTTACTATATCCACAGTATATTAGCTTACCATTCATCTTAAAAATATAGTACCAAAATTTTCTAGTATTGAGAGACAAGATTTGTTCTTCTGAAAAATCTGTAAAACAACTGGAAACAAACTCAAACAAACAGTCTCACTAAATGGAAATAATTAAAGATTCTCCTATACAGAAAAACCAAACAAGAAAAATTTCTGAATGGGTGGCACTAATTATGAAAATATATAAACTCATTGCTATCTATAAACCCATCAACCAACCAAATTCATAACCCAATACTGTCCACAAAAGACAGTCTCTCACCACTGATGCTATCTACACAATGTACCATGTTTGTGCAACTTGTTTCACTATGGACTAACAAGATTTGTCAATAAACACATCTCTGAACATCAGGATCACATGTACTACTGGTATGGGTAGTATAGTCCTAACACAGCAAATGCTGTTAGAATTGCCTGTCCAGAGGCACTACATAGCAACCCTACCACTGAACTTACTCAGCAAAAGGTTAGTAACTTGTCCTGGGAAAAATTTAATATACTTTCAAGTCTTAGCCAATGAAAAGCTGGAGAGACTATCAGCAAAATGACCATGATATAAGAAAAGGTAAATGAAAATGGAACAAGGAACATATATTGAAAATTACAACTTGGAATGTAAGGAGCATAATACAGAAAGAAGAGGAATTTGATGAAGAACTAAACCAAGCCAATGTAAAGATATGTGTGGTAACAGAAACAAAAAAAAGTCAAAGGTACCAAAGAAATAAATAACTGTATATAAATCTATAGCAGAGTTAAAAATAAAAATAAAAAAAAAGAAGAAAGAGCAAAAACAGGTACATTGATAATAATACACAAATCTATGAAGAACAATATTATATATTATAACTATTGGAATGAAAGACTAATAGAAATTACTAAAAACATTAAGAGGTCACATAACAATAATGGATGCAATATTTACCAGAAGAAGAAGACAATAAAATCTCTTACAAAGAACTGTAGAAAGTCATAGATAAAACAAATAAAACAGACTATTTACTACTTAGCAGGGGATTTAAATACCAGAATAGGAAACAGGAAATACAAAACAAGCAAAAGGAGATTTGGTGAAGATACATGTAATCAAAATCAAATATAGAGTTCATTATGAGAATAATGAACTCAGTAATTGAACATAAAGAAATACATAAATATACATGGTCAGCCAGAGGATATAAGTCAGTTATTGACTACATTATAGCAAATTTTCAATTAGCCTAGTTAATCCTAAATGTAAGTGTACTGAGGCTTTGAACTAAACTCTGATCATTATGTGGTGTTGGCAAAAATTTGATTCAAACCAAAATGACTAAAAATAAATAAAGTAGAAAATAACTGTCAACTGAGTTACAAAATTTCTTTATTACAAGATACCCATACTAGGCAACAGTATCAGAAAAGCATTGATTAAAAATAGAAGCCATACATGAATCAAATGACATAGATGAAGAATGGGAAAATCTGAAACAAATCTTGACAAAAGCAGCAAAAGAAAGCTTAGTAATAAAGAATAAATGGAATAGAAAAAGAGGACTATGAAACTGGTACAAAGAAATAGAAAAGATAATAAAGAGTCACATGGTTAAATTCCAAGATAGTAGAAACAAAAATAGAGTACAAAGGAAACTACAATTGCAAAATGAGAAGTAAGGAAAAAACACAGATATAGAATGATTTTGTAACAGGACTAGAAAAGGATATATCTAAGTCACAACCAAAAACCTATAAAATACATGAAACAAACAATAGATTTAGAAAAATGCATTACTTATGTTCAGAATCTCTGGACTAAGGATAATAAAGAAGTAAAATTTTAAAAAACAAAGAATGATCTAACAGTAAATATTACGATGTCAGAACTAAAAAATACAGAAGACGTCAAAGTGACCAATGAAAGAAGTTAACCTTCTCTTCATTTTCTAAAATTTTCTTCTCATTTCTCTACTGCAGCTTCTTTCCTTGTAAGTGTGCTGTCAATAATTATCATTTTCCTTTCCATTTGTCTTATGGAATTTTAAGAAGTCCAAGGTACTGGGCAATGTCAAAGAGATCTTCAGGATTTTCTTTCCACTTGTTTTCCTTCTCATTAATACCTCTTAATTCTTCACCTTGTTTTTGCTCTTTCCAAGGATTTTCCCATTCTCTAAATATGCCTTTGACTTTGCCATTTCCTTTTGCCAAAGCTTCATGGTGTGTGGAATGGGCTGGCTGCCTCACTTGTGTCTTTTTTGTAATGAAAAAATAATGGCATGACTTCTTTTGTGGAAGGGAGTTATGAGTGGGACAATTTGGCTGCACTTTCTAATAAGTCTTATTTATGTTGTCTTTCAGGTAGCAATGTTGCTTGACTTTTATAACTTAACTAAAGATGTTTTAAAAATGATCTGTTATGATGCAAATACATGTAGAGAAAAGCAGCTTGAAAATTCAAGAGTGAACTTATTAAAACATGTTTGGGTTCTGATTATGCCTGTTGTAGTTTTCTTATTATGCATTTTCAATACACAAACTTTGAGAAGCTGTCACAACACCCCCCTAAACATTTAATAATTTATTTAAACAAGCAAAAGGAGATTTGGTGATTAAACATTTTTTATGAATTTTTACTTATTATACAGATGCCACATAGAAAAAAAACTAAACTCTAAAAATAAGGAGTACTGTAATGTATATGTGTATAAATAGATATAAGTTCACTACAGCTATTAGTTAACTGGGTAAGCTGTTTAGCCTTATTCAGTGAACTAATAATGTTTATAGAGTTAAACATCAAGACATAGTTAAATTATCAAGTACCAGAATGACACTTATGTTAGGAAAAGATTTATCAACTGCAGGAAGATAACTTTATCTACAAAACTATTAGAATTCAAAGAAATAAATTAAAATAATTACAATTTTATGAAACACAGAAGTGACATATGGTAAAATGAGTTACCAAGTGAAGTGAAACACTACTCAACATGAACATGTTAATAATAATGAAACATCTTAACAAAATAGTAAGGACAATCATTACACTTCAAATACTGTATTAACACTAGAATCTGGCAAAGGCATGGAGTTTGTTTCCACATGCTCTAAGTCTATTTAAAAAATTTGCTTTAATAGTGATAGCATATTAATCCATCGTTATCATTATAAAAAATAAACTAATTTAATTAGGTACAAATTTACATTTGTTAATAATCAACATAATTTCCTGACATATTGTAGTATAATTTATATGCTCATGAAGTACACCAGATATGGTAGTGCAGTGTAATTAAGGGCTCATTATTAGTTTCATATCTACAGTTTTCTTCCTGAT
This sequence comes from Typopeltis vanoorti, assembly GCF_054136105.1. Taxonomy (NCBI): domain Eukaryota; kingdom Metazoa; phylum Arthropoda; class Arachnida; order Uropygi; family Thelyphonidae; genus Typopeltis; species Typopeltis vanoorti. Next base: position 4,310,379 of record NC_143550.1, on the reverse strand, counting down.
TAGACCAGTATAGTCAAATCTGATATTACTGCCTTCTTAAAGCACATCTAAAAGCATTAGTTCATTGGATCACAAATGTTCCTTGGTGTCTTACATATCTTTTTCCATCAATGAGACATCAATTATGTTAATTGCTATAACCAATATACTTCTCTCACACATCTGTTCCTTTTTTATCCAAGTCAAGATATTGTTAGAACTTGAATGGGGAATTTTCATTAAAATTATTTCATTCAAGAGCTAACAAGAAGAAAATAACAACTAAGAGATACTTGTACTATAGTAAGGAAACAAATTGTAAAAAGGGAGCATAAATGAATAACTTTAATGTGAAGTACAAAGGAAAAATGAATTTTGTTTGTCTAAATAGAAAGTCCATTTTGTAAGTTGTAGCGATCAAAATGTATTCTATATGAAATGTATATCCGGTGTAAACAAAAGTCCAAGGGTGGCGTGCTAGCCACCCAGTCTGGCGTAATGCCTGAGGCAAAAGCTTAGGCGGAAGGCGAATTGAGCTCACGTTTCCCAAAAAGAGCGCTCCTCGAGGAGAAGAATTATGACGAAACAGCTTAAGGGCACAAGGGAAAGTGCCATGTGAAGATCTCTGCAGTGGAAAAGGGGACGCAACGGAGATAGAATAAGTAAGGATTCGCGTGAGCTTCAAGCTCTCTCAAGTTTTGTTCCCGTTCTCGCTTGGATCTGATGTTGCTGACCAATAGAAGAAAGTGCTATGATGTCGGATGGCGAGCTTTTCCCCGTGAATGCTTGATGGGTACCGGACTGGCAGTGGAAAGTTATTTCCCAAAGGCAGGAACGCTGACAATAGTGACCACAAAAATCGAGATGAACGCTAGCATCGCTAAGTGCAGAGAAAGGCCTTATCGGATGAACAATATGACCTCCACGTGGACACAAACTGAAGTGCAGAATCTTACCCAACAAAAGAAGATGGACCAGGTGGAGATGGTAATCAGACACAGTGATAGTAATGTACAGAACTTTCTTACTTATTTTCCAATAGTATTAGAAGGAAAGGTGAATCAGTTTCTAGTAGAAAGGAAATTATGGGCAAATACTTAGGGAACTTTGAATGACTAATATGCTTAGCATTTGGTTGGTATTTTCATTAGACTGGTTGTCTGAAAACTTATGCTCATGTGTGTGACCAAATTAATGTGAGGAGCTAGAATTGTAGATAGAATCTGATTTGAAATTTTGTATTGTGAATGTTATGTGTATCATTGATTAACTTAGAGGCTAGAGTTGTTGATTATTTATTAGAATGTTCATTTGCATTCGCCAGTTTGATTTAGTGTTTAATTGATTAAATTCTTGTGCATATTTGAATCTAAATGTAAGTACTCTATGATCCTAATAAACATGTTTTGTTATGTAAACATGAGTGTTGTCTGAGCATGAGACCAACTTACCACTCATAAAATCTGAACCTATGCGAAAGGGAATAAGAAAGGGGAATTTAGAATGTTAGAGTCATGACTGCAAGCTAAGAATTCTGCAGCACTGTAGAACTTCAGTAAGATAAGATAGGTATTAAGATTCTGGTAAGGTCTCTCTGAATAAGGATTCTTCTGTCCTAGGACTCCGACTGGCGTAGCTTTAAAAAAAATTTTGTCAGTGTCTTAAAAGGAGACGGCCCCAGAAAGAAGGTCTAGAGAATTCACTCTAAGTTGGTGGCTAATTTTCACTTTCATAGGGAAATTACAAAAGGGTGATTCAGAGTTTAAGGTTAGAAAATTTTGGAAGGGATAGATCACAGTATAGGGAAGGAAATTACATTAAGGAAATCATTAAGATTTTAGAGAAAGCAATGTCATAACAATATAGTGCTTGACCTGGATTGTTGCTTAATTGCAGTGATTGTCATAAATAACTAGAATCATCATCATCATGGTTTAAACCAAAAGAGTACAATTTGGTTGGTTAAGTCCCAAATTGCCAACCCATCCTCGTTTGTTCAGTACCTAGCTGATACCTACTGACGGGGTGCACCATGTGAAGATGAGGATTGGATATTAAGAAGCCTCAGCCAGTTCTTAGCATTCATGAAAGGTGATATGAAGGTCTCTCCCAATTTGGCTTTGACCCTTAAGAGACCCCAACTAGAAACATAGATACAAGCAATTATTAATATGTTACTATAAAAATAAACAATATAACAAAATACAACAAAAAAAAATCATAAACAACAAAAACACTTTCATATCCACAAATGTGGTCTCCAGATTTTGCTATTATTGCATATAAATTTATTCATTAGATTCCACACCATAATAGCTCTGCTTATTCTGTTTTTATATTTCCATATTCAATATGCCATTTTCACTAAGAAATCATACACAAAATGTTCTCTTTTTATTGCTGATTTTCATACCAAATTTGTTATGGAAATTTTTCCATTTAAGAAAAGGAATTTTGTAGGCTTGTATTGGATTTAGTTAATATTAAAGTACCTCAGATTAACATCTCCAGTTTTGATATCAGGATAACTACTACTTTCCTTCATACTGTTTGTAATGAACTTTTTATAATGACCTAAATGTGTTGTCAGTACCATTAAAATGAAAAACAAGAGTAAAATTCTATTCCCTCATGCAGTACACTACCACTGAAGAAATCTTAACAATATGGCAGCTACTGATGAACAGTAATAATTGGTGGCATTGAACAGTTAGTGAGCTTAGGCCATTGTCCTAATTAATTGATGGCCTCAAGTCATGCAAAGAAGGATAATATTGAACACCAGCTGAGGAACTTGAATTGGGAAGTCATTAGTAATTCACCTTGTCATTTAGTTTTAGCATGGGCCCTTTTGGCAGCAGTCCTGTGAATTCAGCAGCTAGGAAATATCAGGCTCAGTTTTCACACAAACGAGTTTTCTCAAGTTCCTCAAAATCAGTGTTTCTCAACGCGGGGCGTACACCCCACGGGGGGGGGGGGGGGTTGATTTAGGGAGGCAATTAGAAAATGTACATGTACATATTTATACTATACTTTTTCAGAACTTGGCTGACTATTATGCTAGAGGGGGGGGGGGTATCAAAATCTTTGAGACGTTGAGGTGGGGCATGATCAAAAAACATTGAGGAAACATTGCTCTAAATGATTATGGGCTCCCAATAGTGTGTGTGGTTAGAAAAGATCAATTTGGTGAGATTTCTGTGCCACCTTTCCCACCTATAAAACAATTACTTTTATTGAAATGTTTTTTTACTTGGTTATACATTAAATTAAACTTGACAAATTATATTCTTGTTTAATTCTTAATTTTGGGCATATATAATGCTATGTATTATGCAAAGGGCTACCCAGACCAGGGCTACTTTCAACCTCTATTGAGGTCTCATCAGTGTGCGCCAAACCCAAAGAGATACCAAGTTGAAAAAATGCAGAAGTATTAAGGCAATTAATGTAAAGTCATCATCCTCCATGCACTAGTAACCTAGTCATGATGATACTTCATGTGCAAACTTTACTTGCTTACCCTTGGATAAAGGAATCAACAAGAATATAATTTCATGCCAAGTTTAATTTAACTTATAACCAAGTGAAAAAAAAATTTTCAGCAAGTATCTCTGATCCAGATTATTTTAATAATAGGGTGATACACCTTTTCACTATTGGTATATGGGAAAGGTTATGACTTCTGCATTACTTCAACCTTAGTATCTCTTCTGGATATGGCTCCTATTAACAATATTGGGCTTGCTTGCTCCTGGGGAATAGAGCTTCTGCTCATAAAAAGAAATAGGTTTTTGCCTGTCACTGAGTTTCTTGTCCTGGAGGGATTCCAGTCAGGAGTGATGAGTTTAGTAGTGATCCTTTAGGGTCACTCAGTAAGATTCAAAGAGAGAGATCTTGTACATTACTCAGAGTTTTTGGAGGTAACCCTGCACTTTAATAGTACCTCAATAAAGGTTGCAACTAGTCCAAGTAGTGGCTCTGCACATAATACATAGCATTATACACGTTCAAAAAGGATGTGTGCTTTGCTTTACAGGATACTAAGGCAATGAATGTGAAGTCATTAGCCTCCATATACAAGTAGTCTAGTTGTAAAGATACTTCATGAGCAAACTGTTTGCTTACACTCAGATAAAGCATTAAACAAGAATATATAATTTCTTGTCAAGTTTAATAATTACATTTATATAGATATTGATAAAATTTGTTTATGAAACACTAATATTTAGCATGTTTACATAAAAAATATAAATGACTAGCAAAAATGGATGTTACAAGTGTAAAACATCATACTTATAATTTTCTTCATCAATATAAATCCCATTCTTCCTTCTAATCACTTCCAGTTCCTGCTGTAATTTCTTTATATCTTCAGCATATTCCTTTCCAATAGAAACATAAGAAAATATTATATTCTTTATGTTTTTGGCTGCATACAGAGAATAATGTAAAAGTAAAGTTCTTTATCGAATTCTAGAAAAAATCTTAAAAAATATGAAACATTCAGATTGTGTCAAATATAAGTAGATATTGATAAATGAATGACAAGATGAATTTCACAGTGCCTGCTGAGCATGCTAGGAGGAGAACAATCTTCTGCATGCTCAGTGATGTGTGCTAACATGCTGATGCGATATTCTTCGTAATTTTGTTGTGCTGTTCATTTAATTACTTTAAATTCATTCAAATAAATTATGGAGACAACTATCATGTTATAGTAATAACTTCAATTTTATAAACCAAAATAAGCAACTGACATTTTGAACTTCATATCAAGGCCATTATCTGGAGTATATAGATATACAAAATGACAAGTTATAATACACAGTTTGGTTCTATAGAGCTTACCACTGCCTGCATTCATCATGCACATTTCCTACATAATACCTGAATACTGGTTTCCACAGTGGGTAAGAGCATTACTTGATTTCTGCACTAACTTTCCTTTTGTGTAATCAATGCTTCTACTATAATTATTAAGTTGGCATTTTTCTTCTAGTTGTTTTTGTAATTGAAATCCCTGTCCTCTCTGAGCAAAGTCGGCTGAGCTCATATGCATGATTGGAAGCAAGTGCCTTTGAACTTTTTGCTTACCATTACTATTAATTTTTATGTGTTTGTTGGTGTGTCACAGGTCACTTTCGTGAGACATGGGAAGTTACATCCTTTCTTTTATTTGTGGACCCAAAACAATGGCACCTGATGATTTTTTTGGGATCAAAGTTATGGGGTGGAAAGTTCTGATAAAAAAACCCTAGAAAATGATAAAAAAGCAACTGATATAACCACAAGAAAGAACATACTGGTAGCAGGTAACTTATGTTCTTATATCCTCATATGTTCTTTCTTGTGGTTATATCTTTCTTCTTCTACAGCTTCTCCCACTTAAGTGGGGTCATTGTTTTGTTATGAGTCTCCTCCACACCCTCCTGTCTTGGGCTGTCACCACATCCAAGTTCTTCATCTTCAAGTCCTCTTCTACCAGCTCCCTCCATCTCTTCTTTGGCCACCCACGCTTCCGCCTTCCTTGCACATCCATCTGCATGACCCTTCTTCCCACATATTCGTCCTCCCTCCTCATCACATGACCAAACCATCTCAACCTTGCCTCCTGTATTTTCGCTCCTAAGTTCGTAACTTTCACTGTTCCCCTGACATAGTCATTTCTCAGATGATCCTTTCTGGTCACACCGCACATCCACCTAAGCATTCTCATCTCTGCTACTTCCATCCTGCTGATGTTATTTTTCCTCAGGGCCACAGTTTCTATAGCATATGTCATAGCTGGCCTCACTACTGTCCTATAAATTTTGCCTTTCAGATTGATCGGCACCCTCTTATCGCATAACACTCCAGCCATCTCCCTCCAGTTCCTCCAACCTGCTTGTATCCTGCATCCCACTTCCTTCTCAGCTCCTCCATCTTCTTCCACTGTTGAACCTAAGTATCTAAAGTCTCTCACCTTCCTGATGACATTTCCTTCCTCACACTCTCCTCTTTTAAGCGAAACCACTTAATTGTCTTCATCCCATGGCAACCAGAAGTTCTTATCTTCGATCTTATTTTAAAGTCTGCGCACAGCAGTCGGTGTTGTTGTGCTACTTGATCTGTTGGAATTACTTTACAATTTGTCACAACCTTAAGATGTTTTCTTCTAGTCAAAATGTAGTCAATTTGTGAGCTGTTGTTACCACTTCTAAATGTTATCAAATGTTCTTCCCTCTTGAAGAAAAACGAGTTCACAATTGCCAGATCAAATGCTACTGCAAAGTCCACAACCCTCTCTCCTTCCTGGTTCATCATTCCCACTCCGTGGCCACCATGCACCCTTTCACAGTCTCTATTCTGTCTTCCTATGTGCCCGTTCAAGTCTCCTCCGACAATCACCATCTCATTTTCTTCCAATTCCCTCATTTCTTCATCTAACACATTCCAGAACTCATCTTTTTCCTCTGCTGTACAACCAACTTGCGGGGCATATAAACATAATACAACCACCCGCTCTTCTCCAAGCCACAATTTCATTCGCATGATCCTGTCGTTCCTTCTACCCACGTCCAGTACTTCACCCTTCATTTTGCCACACACCACAATTCCTACACCATTTCTTCCCTCGTTATTCGCTCCAGAGTAGAACAATTTATATCCATCTCCCAGTTCCTTTGTCTTTCCCCCTTGTCTCCTGCACACATAAAATGTCCAACTTCCTCTTCCTCATCATGTCTGCCACCTCTCTTCCCCTTCCAGTCATGCTTCCAATATTCAGTGTTCCCACTCACAACATCCTCTCCACCTGCTGGGCTCGCTTCTTTAACCGCACCCGCCCTTGATGCGGTAGCCCTTGTCCACTTCTCACAGCTGTAGGGCGATGTGGCTGCGCATCGCTTAAGGGGTACGCCCTAGCCCTTATATCATTTTCTCTTCGACTCATAATCATAGTTTGAGTTGGCACTGAAGTTTTCCGACTGGATGCCCTTCCTGACTTCAACCCTCGCATTTATCCAGGCTTGGGACCGGCACCTATTGAGGCTAGCTTGCCTCCTTCGGTGGCTGCATAAGACGAAATGACTTAGCAAGATAGGAAAGACTCACCCCTAGCCCTCAAATACTCTAATAGCATCAGGGGGAAGGAGCAAGGAGAGGAGAAAGAAGCAAAGAAAGAAGAGGAGGGACCAGTCTACAGAATAATATAACAGATATATATTACATGAAGTAAGGCATGGTCTAGCACCAGGTACCTCGGGTTTGCCATGCCCGTACTCACTAAAGTGAGCCCTTGAGTAGATGTAGCTCCCTTTGTTTCTCTCGATATTTTTCCATCATCTGTCGTAACCCAAAGATAGCATCTGTTGTTGATCTACCAGGCATGAAGCCAAATTGTTCCTTTGCAATCTCCACCTCCTCCCTCAATCTACCATCAAGAACCCTTTCTAGGATCTTCATTGTGTGGGACATCAACTTTATTCCTCTGTAATTTTTACAGTCTTGTGCATCCCCTTTACCCTTGTAGATGGGAACAAGAGTACTCTCCATCCATTCCTGTGGTTATATCAATTGCTTTAATATCATTTTTCTTCTAGGTATTTATCAGAACTTTCCAGACCTCCCTTATACATTCTCCTGCTAACTTAATGTTATCATCCTTTAGTGATTTGTCAGTTTGTGTGAAAATTGATAATGATAGCATTGAACTTTTTATTTTTGGCATGGATGAAGTCATATACTCCTTATGTGATGATAAGGGCACAGAATTTGTGTTGTCAGGAGGGTACATTTGCATTGGATACATTGGCTTCTAGTGTTCTGATTCTGCAGAAGAGTGTCTCTTCAATAGTGCTGAGGAGCAGCTTTACTAAAAGGAGGCACTGTGAACAGAAGAAAGGCTGGTTGAGGTTAAGTTTTGCCAAATCCTCTATCTTTGCATAGCAAGCATGCAATGGTGGTAGCAAAAATCATATGTAAGACTTTTTTTTTTTTTGCATCAAAGATATAACTTGCAGCATTTCACATCAACATCTGTTTTATCAATATTCAACTGCACTGTTCTGGCGAGACTCGAAACATTGCTAATCAATGGCCACTATCTTTGTTTCACATATGGTAAGCATAGCAAGCGTTTACACATTGCCAATATTAAATTGAGAAAAACTCTTTTGAAGTGCTTAAAGTACTTACAGGTTGTGTAACAGTATTCAGCTCCTTATTACGTGCTATCGTGATTTCATTTAAAATTTTTTTTTAATATATCAGAAGAGACATAATGCATAAGAGGTGCCAAAACCTATGACACGACAGCGTTGTGTGTGTGTGTGTGGGTAAGTAGTTAAATGGATGAGAGGAATTTGTTGATGTGTTTTTTGTAAACCTGAAGGTTGCAGTTATTGAAGGAAGACTATTCCAAAGAGCAGAGGTGTAGAGGATGAGAAGTTTGTTCAATAAGTTTCGAGTAGAACTGTAATTAGGTGTTGACTGGAAGCTGCTTTTGAGACGATTGTAGTGGCCATTTCATAGCAGCAGTGCCCATGAAAATACCTGTAGAAGAGACATAATGCAGCAACAGAATGTCTATGGAAAGTGGAGAGAGATGGTGGAAGAGAGAGGACACGAGAGATTAATTACTAAAGGGATTCTATAAGATTCACACAAAAGATATTTTTTCAATACGTGGGGAGTAGTGGTAAAATAAGGAGTCACGCTTGGAAGTTGTCTAAGAGTAGGGTTAGTAAGGGGGCGCAGACTAGGTTCTTTACTTAGAGTGGTGAATGAGTGGAATGAATAGTTGTGAGCACTCAAACAGTGAATAAATTTAAGGAGATGTATGTTAAGTATGGTGTTAATGGATAAAGTGGGTCTTCCATAATGAGTCTTTTGACTCCATGGAGTACTCATATAAATAATAATAAAACAAGAGAACAGAACAGCCTAAATAATTAAATACAGTTTAATTATTTAGGCTGCGTAATAACATTTAAAAGATAAAGATACAGATTAAAAAAATCAAGAATTTCAGAAAATGTGGAACTATTAAAAGGACACCGAATAAAATAAAAAAAAAGAAAAAAAAAAGAAACTCAACTAAATTTTATAAAGCCACTCCCACTCTATTATATGGTTCAGAAATAGACTTAAAAAGAAAGATGAAATTAAAATACAAGAAATGTGATTGTTAAGTATTCAATTAAATGTTGCACAGAATTCTACTAGTCTTTTATTCCTCTTTCTAGAGAGAAATGGAAAGAGCATTTATTTAGGATGGAAAAATATCATTACCAAAAGAAATGCATAAATATAGACCAAAGAGAGGGAGAGAGGAAGACCTGTTTCAAGATGGAAAGACTAGTGAAGCTGGAACAGGCAAATGCTTAATCCCTGAGCAGGAGAGAAGTGCTTGGAACAGAAGAATATCAAGTTATTTTGGTGGCTGAAAAAGCTATGGACTAGATGTGTTCATGTCATGATAGATCGGAAGTGAAACTTTACCTAAGGAGAAAAAACTGGTTCTGGTTGGGGAGAGGAATATTTTCAAAAATAAGGGAGAGAGCAGAATGATCTTTCTTTCTAGAAATAAGACAGGAATGTATTTTGGTGACATTAAAATATGCCAGGTGATCCTCACCCCACTTGAAAATGGAGAGGAGATTGGCTAAAGAAGACCTTAAAGGGAAAGTTACCTCTGAGCACTACAAGGTTTTGAAAATGAAAAAGAAGAGTGGAGTAATGTCATCAGCAAAACTATGAATAGGACTAAAGGTCAAGGAGATCATTAATGTGTAGGAAGAAGAGTGTAGGTCATGGTACTGAGTCCTGGGGCACACCATCATTAATTGAGAAATCTGATTAAAAGAAACCATCCACTATAACCTGCAGTGAATGGCAAGAGAGGAAGCTGGTAATCTATTTGCAAAGGGAGAGAGGAATATCACAGAATGGTAGCTTGGTAAGACCACGATGCCAGAGTTGATCAAATGCTGTGAAAATATCGAGTGACTGAATTTCACCAAACTTTTCCTCACCCACCTTTGCTTGCATTCAAATGGATGAGGTTAGAGAGGAGGTCTGCTGTGGAACTAGAATTGCAGATTGCATAGTAAGTGGTGAATCTCTGATTAGTGAAGCAGTTAGCTATTGATGAACGTTTCCATAATTTTTGAGAGTATTAGAGGTCAGAGCAACATGACGATAGTTTGATGATTGACTTTTTTTCCTTCCTGGGAATAGGATGGAAAAACAAAAGCTTGCCTCCAGGCTGTAGGATAGATGCTAGATGAGTAAGCAGCTTAAAGAGACTACTATATAAGATAGGTACGAGTTATGGAATACAAGATTTTAGTATAACTGGAGGAATACTATCAGGGTCAGGCGACTTATTGGTATCAAGGCTGCTGAGGATTTTTCTGATGTCATTCTGATGAAATTTCAGGAGGCATATGGTGGATAGTTTGTGGAATGGTAGGAGGAGTTCTGCCTTGGTTGTCTATGTGAAAGTTGGAGGTAAAAATTGATGCCAAGAAGTGTCTCTTTTCTTTGGGAGATGGTGCCATTGTACCATCAGGATGTGAAAGAGGTGGAAACATGGAAGGAGAGAAGTTGCACCCTACAGCCTTGGCAAGTGACTAGAAGACAACTGCCATTAGGACAGGAGATAAGCTTAATCCATTTGGCTTTACCAATCTACGTTGGATTTGTAAGGGTCAAATTTGGATTGATTGGACATATGCTGAATTTTTAGTTTAGAACTGCTTTGGCACAGTTGTTGGAGAATCAGTGTTTGAATAAAGGTCAAAATTTTAAGTGGAGTGGGAAATAAAAGCACTCATCCCAATGAGAATAATTATTAGATCAGAGAAAATGCTGAAATCTGAAGTTCAGAAGCAATAATCAGACCGTGGAAACGATGCATAAAAGTCCCAAAGGTCCGATAACTTTTGGCACTGGATATCAGACCAGACAAAAGCACAGGTTCCACCCTTCTTGCAAAATGCATCATGGAAGATGTAATGAGGAAAGCTGAGGTGAGACATAGTGGATGCCAGTTGTGGTTCAGTAATGAACAGTATACTGAGTTATGATAACTGTAGGTGGTGGTGCACATAGCTGATACTGGAATTAAGACACCCCCCTACCCCTAATGTTAGTGAAGTCAATATGGAAGATTTTTTTTTTTATTGTGAGGAATTCTGAAGATTTGTTGAGGGGTTTTGTTTGTTTGGTTTTTTTTTTTTTTTGCAATTTTTAAGTGATTTTGATGTTTTATGAGGTTTTTTTTTTTTTTTTTTTTTCAGTAACCAGGACTTTTTGTATTGTTAATCATGGTCATGAGTAAAAATGGAATGGGAAAATTAAAGACCAGGGGTGAAGGACTCAGGAGTTCTCTCCCTCACAGGGAATGACCAGACATTCCAAACTAATAAGGATGGATGTTTTGGAGGAAAACACACTTCTAATGATAAAATATGGGAGCAAAAGTTTAGACCAACTTATTTCAAGGGGTCATCTAGTGTCTCGATGATGTTCAACTTCCTTCTTCACCTCTTTCATTTCTCTCTTCAAGTTTCCCTACTCTTATCCAACACTTATTCACAGAATCAAATTCATTCATTGTCACGTGATCTCCACTTTCACCCTCAATGAGCTCTTGAACTTGGACTCATATCATTGCTCTCAATCAAATCACTCAGCTCTAACCCACTCTGCTGAATATACCATATATATCCTTTCTTTAGTGTTACATGGCATTACATAATGTTACATTATGGAGACTACAACTGTGTTAGGAATAATTACTTTAATTATCTGTCATTTCAACCTTCATATTTGGCCTTGTGTTTGAGAGTGAATGATTTTTGGCATGCTGTCCGAAATGTAATATAACTTGTCTTTGTGTGTATATATGTATGTATACTCCAGATGATGACCTTAATATAAAGGTCGAAATGTCAGGAAATTAATTATTCTAATAAGGTTCTACAGTTGTAGTCTCCATAATTTTACTGAAATGAATACCATATATGTGATAATGCATCTATAACTAAGCCACTGTATCTAGGTTAATAGATTTATTAGAGAGTGGGAAAACTGTTTGCAAGGGAAGCATACAATAAAATTCTAAACTATATCCTCCAATATTAGTCCTTGAATGGTGGCAAACTGGGGGGGGGGGATGTGCCAGATAATGTGAAAATAATACAGCTACCATTTTGAAACATAACAACAGAAATGAGGGGAGAGGAGTAAGCATCCAACTTCCTTTTGCTCAAAGTATCTTTCATCACATTACACATAAAAACAAAAACTACACTTGAAAATGTCAATATTTCAAAAAAATAAAATACCTTTCTGAAGCATCATAAATTCAAAAACTTAAGTATTGTATCACATGTTTTAACAAATTTAGAAGAGGATGGAAGAACTTCGATGGAAATTCTGATTAATAGTGACTGGAAATATTTCTAGAAAATACAAGTAACACAAATAACTGAATTCTGCATGAAAGAAACTAGACTGAATTAATGAGACTTCATGAATCAACTTATATGCTCTGTTCTGTACAAAGTAATATTTTTAGCTCCTAGAAGTCACCTCAAATAAACCAGACTACAAGAACTATTTCCACTGGCACTGATGATATTTAACTACTGCATCAACACCACCTTAAAATTTGAAGATAAATTCTACAACAGAAATGCTAGCAATGGGCTCGCATTTTCTCAGCTTTTAACTAATCCGTTCATGAAATAGTTAAAAAAACAGGTTCAAGAATTACTAATTAGTACATAAACTTTGGCTTTGATATGTGAATGATGAATTCAAACAGCATGGCTCCACAAAACCACTACCAGATTTTGTTGTCCATTATAACAACATACATCCCTGCATAATGTTCATTATGAAATCAGAAAACAGATCCCGGCCTTTTTTGAAACACTCTCCTAGTGGTATCCAAACAGAATAAACTTAGCTGTTCAGTCTATAGAAAACCAATGACCACAGAGGAGAGAGCTCATGCAAAGCCCCAACACCATTTGTCACAAAAAAAATGCATTGTAAAGATACCAATTTTAACAATCCTGAATGGAAAACCAATAGAACAAGCCAAACATTTCAGATATGGCATACTGTTTGAAATGTAATATGGCTGTCCTTGTATATATACATGTATATTCCAGATGATAACCTATTGATGGAAAGAAGGATTTGCACAATGCTGATGGACTGCATCTAAAGGTTTTAGTGTTGTGTGTCTGGAGAGAGCTTTGTTCACCAAGCAGACTGAAGAGAAAATTCATGGAAATTTAAGCAATTACTGTGGAAGCAAGTGAGTTTATGTGAAGGGACCCATGAAATGAGAGAGTGGAAAAATGACCAAGTGAGGAATCTAGTCTCTCAAGCAAAAATATTGAATAGGGGAGTCAATTCAGAAAGTAAAGTTGGGTGGGAGACTAAAGCTATAGTTTTGATATACTAATGCAAGAAGTATTAGGAACAAGGAGAAGGAGTTTATGGCAGTGGTTAGCGCAATCTCGCCAAAAGTTATAGGCATTAATGAGACTCGGGAAACAGCAGATGATGTAGTTACAGGAAATGAATGTGAAGGGTTTAGTATTTTCAGGGAAGATAGGATGGGGAAGGAGTACTGCTGATGACAGCAGATAAATTGCAACCAAAAAGATTACGACACAGGCAAGAGGGTGGTTGCTCATTTCAAAAAATCTGGAGTGAGATTATGGAATGCAAGACAAAATATACAGTTGGTTGTTGCTATAGTCCAGGGATTCCACAGATGATCTGGATGATATGCATTGCCAGATTAGTACGAGTACAGATCTAGTGAATATACTGGGGAACTTCATCTATGGAGATATAGACTGGAAGGAAAAAATATCACATGACAGGAAGGAAACAGAATTTATACACCTGCTGAGAGAATTACTTAAGGCAGCATGCGATGGAGGAGACTAGAAGTGGGAGATTATGGGACCTGGTCATAGGATCAGAAGAACTATCCATAACCAAAGTGAAAATAAATTCTTTCACCAATTGGGTCTCTCTCTCTCTCTCCAGACACCCAATTGGTGAAAGTGACCATGCAGTCTTGACTCGGGAGATTGTCAAACATGAAAAATATTCTATCAAGAAGGGGTATTTGTAGAACTACAAGGCAAGTGATTATGGCATGCTTAGGAAAAAGCTTAAATCTGTACCTTGGCATAAAACCTGCAGGATAAGGATGTTAGTAGTCCATGGCATATAGTTAAGATCTAGAGAAGCAGGCCAAAGGAAATCCCAAAGAGTTCTTTAGTTATATGGCAAGTAAGATTAATCTTCCAATGACTATGGAAGATTAATCTTAATGAGTGATGATGGTCATGAGGGGACAGAAGTGGAGAAAATAGTTGAATCACCAAGTGACCACTTTGCAAGGATATATCATCCTAGTGAGGTTACTGCTTTAACCTATGTGACACACTGTGTGGGAACAAAGGTGAATGAACTGGAGGTTCTTAGGATATTGCAGAATCCCAACATAAATACAGCTGTGAGATTAGATGGGATATCAGCTAGGATTTTGTGAGAGGTGTAAGGGAACTGGCAATGCCATTCACCAGGCTGTTTAATTTAAGTCTCAGCTCTGGTAGAGTTCCAAGGGAGTGGAAAGAAGGCAAAATAATTCCTTTGCATAAGGGAAGTTCTGACTACAGTAGCAAATTATAGATCAATCAGTATCTCAGGCATGGTGGTAAAAGTACTAGAAAATTTGGTAAAAAAGAGAATTCAAGAATGGGTAGATAAAAATGTGATACTGTATGAGAGTACATGGCTTTGTGAAGGGTCAGTTATGCTTTAGTCATTTACTAACTTTTTGTAATAGAGTAACAGCGGAGTTGGAAAAAGCAAATGGCTACATGATGATTTTGCAAAGGAATTCAAAAGAATACTGCATGAAACTCTGTTACACAAATTAGAACAAATGGTTATGGATAAGAAACTGGTTAAGTGGATAAGAAGGTGGCTTCTGCAAAGATATCAGAAAGTGGTATATGGAGAGGCAGAATCAAAACAAAAAAAAAAACAGGTGACTAGTGGTGTGCCACAATGTTCAATGGTGGGACCATTGCTGTTTATTTTTACATAAATGATATAGGAAATAACATGAAAGTAAATATTCAGTTGTTTGCTGATTATGCAAAATTAGGTAGAGTAATAGTTAATCAAGGCAATATGGAGAGTTTGCAGGATAATTTAAATAGGATGTCAGTGTAGGCAAAAGTTAACAGGTGTCAGTTTAATATCAAGAAATATAAAAGTTATGAATTTTGGGATAAATAGATTAAAATTTCTGTATCACACTGATGGCACTGTATTTCAGGAAATAGATGAGGCTACGGATTTAGGGATGGTGGTAGACAGAGAGTTTAAGTCTAGAGGACATATTGCTAAGGTTGCTCAATAAGATTACTTGGCTATTGAAGAACACATTAACAAGTAGGAAGTTGTCAGTCCTCTTTATAAGGCCTTGATATGCCCACATCTGGATTACTGTGCTCAAGTCTGGTTCCCTGGGGATGAGGAAGCAGTGGAAAGGATTCAGAGATCCAGGCACCCACTGATGAGACCTCAATTAAGGTTGAAATCGGTCTAGGTAGTGACCCTTCCCATAATGTACAGCATTATACATGTCTGGAAGGAGATGTGCTTTGAATTACGGGATATGAAGGCAAGTGATGTGAAGTCTTATCTTCTTTATACGAGTTTCCCCGGTCCTGAAAATAGTTCAGCCACAAACTTGTTTACTTACACTTGGATAAAGGATTACACCAAGTACATAATTTCTTGGTATCTTTAACCTTGTAAAGAGGGGAAATGACATCCTTATCTTTAAATGTGAACATTCCTTTCAGCATTGCAATCATGTTTTGAGTTGTATTTGCAATCTTTGCTACATGGCCCCTGAACTTCAACTTCCTATCTACTAACACTCCAACATCCCTATCCTCACCGGTTTCTTCGCATCCCACCAATATAATACATTGGATATCTACTCATGCCGAAGTGCATGGCTTTATATTTCCCAACATTGAACTAACATCCATTTTCCCATGCCGATGATTCCAGCCTATTCAAATCATTCTGCAAGCACTGCATATCAGCAGCATTCCTGATTACCCTAGCTATCTTTGCATCATCAGCAAATAGTTGTATGTCACTTGTCAAATCCTTTCCAATATCATTAATGCATATATAGAATAACAGTGGACCAAACAGTGATTCTTGTGGTACACCACTGGTTACGTTAAATTTTGCAGACTCACATACCCCATATATCACTTTTTTATATCTGTCAGTCAGCCATCCTCTTATCCATGCTAACATTCTATAATCCAAACCCATATTCTCCAATTTATGCAACAGTCTACCATGTTGTATTCTGTCAAAGGCCTTAATAAAATCCAAAAGTATCATGGTGCATCCATTCTCCTTGTCTAGTTCAATGGTGATAGAATGTGAGCAAGTTGCTAAAGACCTTCCCTTAGTAAACCCATGTCTCATTGCAAAGTAGAGATCCAATATTAACCCATTTCTGAATGCGAGCCCTAGCCAATTTTTTCAATATCTTTACCCCCATTCCTGAGATACTAATTGGTCGATAGTTGGATACATCGGTCTTTGCACCATCCTTATGCAATGGAATTACCATACATTCTTTCCATTCCTGTGGAATCGTCCCTGTTCTGAGACTCATATTAAACAGCCTGGTCAAAGGAATAGCCAGTTCAGCTGAACACTCTTTTAGCATATGTGCTGATATCTCATCATTCCTTATTGCAGAATTCTTATTCAGTTTGTACAACAGCTCTAATACCTCATCCTCATACACCTGAATTTCTTCATCAAGTGAAGAAGTAGCAGTGAGCTCAATGTCACGTACACCAGGTTGATAGCTTTTAACAAAATGAAAACTCATTAGTTGAACAACCTCTTCTGCATCCGTAACCCTCATTCCATCTGCATTTAGAAGAGTTATTCTTTCATATTCATTCTCTCTTTTACTTGCAGCATATCAATAGCATTTCTATGCGTCATCTTTAGCATGCAGAGAATTTCTTTTCATACTCAGACTTTGCTTTCCATACAACAATTGTGACCATTCTAGCCTGCTGCTTATAATTTTTATAATGCATATCATCCTTATGCAAAGTATTCCTTCCTCATCATCCTCTTCTTACAAATCTCTTGCTTAATAAGATTACACATCCATTTGACTCCTACCATATTTATTCTTCGAACTCTTGGGACACACTCTGATATTGCATCATCTAAGAATTGTTTAAATGCTTTCCATGCACTGTCGATATTCTTCCCATCCAGTAATAAATCCCATTCCACTGAACTCTGTATAATCCTCAGTTGTTCCTAATTTCTTGCTTTGTAGTTCAGCATGTAACCTTTTCTGAATGAAGCATTCATA
Organism: Typopeltis vanoorti; assembly: GCF_054136105.1. Lineage (NCBI taxonomy): Eukaryota > Metazoa > Arthropoda > Arachnida > Uropygi > Thelyphonidae > Typopeltis > Typopeltis vanoorti. The sequence goes on along the minus strand of NC_143550.1, from coordinate 4,292,930 downwards.
AACTTAGTGACTTCCCAAGTGAGTACCACATGATCACCATCACCAACTGGAAGCAGAATAGTTACATATTTAACCGAAATGCCCTCTGATACTATAATCAAGCCTAACACTCTTTGACCTTGAGTTCCTTCTGTCACATGCTGCTTGAAGAAGTTGTCCTGCAACAGCTCAGTGAATGGATTTTCGTTCTTCTCATGAGATTCTATTGCTACCCAATCAATATTTGGATAATTAAAGTCTCCCATTATGATTACTCTTTTCATGCTCATCTTGTCTATTTGGTGATGCATTCCTTCATCACTAGCAACCAATCCACCAGGTGTGTAACAACACCCCACTATGTAATTGATCTTGTTAGATTCCACCTCACACCAGATAGCTTCAAACTCATTGACACATGAAATACTGTTAGTAGTAGTACTACAATCATGAGTTTCAACTCTAACTGGATTGAAGTCATCCAATATCATTAGCAGCATGTCCCTTCCTCTCCTATCTTTTCTATCCTTCCTAAAAATAGTGTACCCTTTACACTCAATACCAGTTAGTATGATTCTGATAGCCAGGTCTCACTAATGCCTACAATCTGAGGTCCCAACTTATTGACTAAGGCAACAAACTCTACTCCTTTCTTTCTGATACTCTTAGCATTCGTATATAGACATAATAATCTACTTGCATTTTCTTTTGTATAAAAATGAACCAGACAAACACTCTCGTCGTCAACATTTCCATGACAAAGCCCATTCCTGTCATTAACAGCTATATTACATTGTCGTTCTTACACTCACATTCTCAACATTCCTCCCTTTATAATTTTAGTTTCCCTGCCTCTATGTTAGGTCTCATACCAGTTATTAGTTTTTCTAGACTCCTAATATCAAACACATTCAGGTTTAGGCCGTTCCTCTTATACAAATCCAATCTTCCCTCAAATTCACTCCACATATCCAAAAGCTCACATCCATACCTTCTACACAGCCTAGGCATCGAATTTTTTGCCATCATAGCCCTTCTTAATTCATTTTTATCATATCGAGGTAAAATACTGATGATTTTCACTTTCTCACTCTTACCTCTTCCAAACAACTTTCATGTCCTCTCTCATACTGAACTTATCACTAGTTAAGTCGTTAGTACCTGCTACAATTACGATCTCATTTACTTTTCTTTTCTGTTTTTGATTTGTTTCCTTTATATTCTTAATTTTCACTACAGGAAAACTCATAACTTGCTCTTCAACAGCATGTTTTATTATAGAGTCACCATACCAAATAACTTCTTTCTTTTTACTACCAATGTAACTTACCTAATTTCCGTTACATCGTGACTTACCTCTTTTCGTGCTTTGTTGTTTCTTATTTTGCCACTTAATTTTATTTTCTCCCTATGCTCATTTCAATGCCTCTCGACTTTTGTAATTCCCATGTCGTTTCTCTGATGATCCGCTTCAATTTTACTATTTGGGAGGTTAATTCACTTTCATTAACCTCCTCCACAACTGCAATAACCTCGTTAGTGGGGATAGCCTTCTTCTTCTCGCCTGCGGTGCTCATTTTAGCATTACTTTTCTAGTGAGTATTTGACACGATTTTAAACTTACACTTATTTTTGAAATATCTTAATAAAAATATGTTATAAAATAATAAATACACTAAAATCTACACTAATATACTATAAAACACTAATTTTGTAAGGAAATAAAACAGACAAAAAATCACCAATTTTACAGGAGCACTAAATTCACCAACCAACCACAATGTATCCTCGAAACAAATTTGGTTTGACCTTAAACCAGTACATTGAAAATTGTGAGCAGTCACAGAACTATCAATATAGTTTATTGATATAGAGTACCCTGAGAAGTGCAGAAGACACGAGTCACATGAGAGCCTTGTATTATTAACCTTTCAGCATGAACATATCTGGATATTCAAAAAAATACCACAGAAATGTGGTACAAAGTCAATCTCCAAATCACAATATCACTACAGCAAACTTAAGGACCAAAGAGGAAGCACATTGAAATAGATGAATCACCACAGTGAATCTCCTTTAGTAGCATTACTGACATAGCAATGTGACTAGCACTGTCTGTAAGTTTGTTGTCTGGTCACTTAAACTGGAGTTTTAGTAAACAAGTTTTGTTACTTAAGTGACAAAGCAAACAAGTTTTGAATGCTACAGCTATTTATTATGTACAATGACATATATGTTGGGTTGGAAATTTCAAGTTCATTACAAGCAAAGATCTGCACACAACGTGAATTACATTTGACTGTCCTGATGAATGCAAATCAAAAAAGGATATATGTTTAGTTTCTGTGACAACAAATGGAATCAACTTCACAAGATTTTACAGGACTTTTATGACTGTTTAATATTATTTTGATATTTGTTTTTAATTATTATTTTGTTTAAGAGTTTCTCTAGCATTTTACTGCAATAGTTATAAATTAAAGATGCCAAGAAGTTATATTCTTGGTTTAATCCTTTGTTCAAACAAAGTGTAAGCAAACAAACTTTGTGCATGAAGTTACTTCACCACTGGGCTACTTGTATATAGAGACCAATGACTTCACATGAATTGCCTAGGCATCCCTTCAACCAAGGTTGAAGCAATGCAGAAGTCATATTTCATATATACAAGTAGTCAAAAGGTGTGACACCTTTTGACTACTGGTATACGGAAATATGACTTATGCGTTATTTCAACCTTAGTATCACTTCTGGGTCCAGCTCCCACTGATGAGACCTCAATAAAGGTGAAAACTGATCTGGATAGTAGCCCTTCCCATAATGCATAGCATTATGTATCCATAAGAATATGAGCATTGCATTATGGCATACTAAGGCAACTGATGTGACATCATTAGCCTCTACATACAAGTAGCCCAGTGGTGAAGTAGCATCATGTGCAAACTTTGCTTACACTTGGATAAAGGATTAAATCAAGATTATAATTGTTGTTTGGTTATATTGATTATAATTTACAGTATAACCAAGTAGAAAAATAATAAATTTAGTTTAATCCTTTATCCAAGTGTGAGCAAACAATGTTTGTGCCTGAAAATATCTTCAGGACTGGGGTAAGGTAGTGCAACACCGGGCACCTCGTAGCAAAGGTGGACCAAGCTAACATCACTCCTATCTCAGTATCTCCCATAATGCAAAACACATCTCCTTGCAGATATGTATAATGTTATGCACTAAGGGAAGGGTCACTACCAAGACTAGTTTCGACCTTTATTGAGGTCTCTTCAGTGGGAGCCAGGCCTAGACTTTAATAAAAATTAGAGTAATTTTTATTAAATTACTCTAAATCCAGAGTAATTTAATAAAAAGGTGGCACACCTTTTGGCACTAAAGCCCTATCTAGGTGGAGCACCCTCTAAGGGTAGTAGGTGGCCTGGAATGTAAGGTGGGACCTCTGGTGATGAGTGTTTCCCAAATCTTCGGAAGCTTAATGAAACTGTATTTATTAAGATTTGGTTGGTTTCTGAGAGCTGCTGCTTCTAAGAAAAGTCTCTCTTGAATTTGCTGTGGTGGAGCATGGTGGTTTTCTTCCATGATACTCTGTGGGTGGTGTCCAAAACATGGTCGGCCAAGCCTGAATGGCCATAGTTGTGTTTACAGATGTAAGATTCGTGTTCCTCCAGGCGGATGGATGCTGATCTGCCTGTCTGTCCAAAGTATGCTAGCGTGCAGGAACAGGGTACTTTGTAAACTCCAGGCAGCGAGAGAGGAGGGAGCTGATCTTTCGTAGAATGGATAAGGGTAGCAAGTTTGCGGTAGGGCTTATATGATGTGTGTAGGTTGTACTTTTTTAGTATCTTGGCTATTTTTTCAGATGTGCCACGGATGTAGGGTATGGTGATGGCATTTTAAAATCTTGTTGACGAGAAGGATGGGGAATGGGGGAGGAACTGATTATTTTTTTGATACTGTGTTCGCTGTAGCTATTGGAGAGGAAAGTGTTGTGTATGTGGTTAAGCTCAGTAGTAAGGACAGTTCCACTGGAACAAAGATTGTGGGCTCTCTTAGTAAGAGTTTTGATGATGTCACTGTGTACAGAAAACCCACACACACACAGGCAGATACATTCACAAACTCTCCCACCACCACCCCTCACAACAATATGGCAAGTGTATCATTAGGCAGGCATGTGACAAAGGTGTCTAGGAAGGGTAAACAGTTGTTCTTTTCCTTTTCCATAGTAAACTGGATTCTTGGATGTAGGCTATTAAGATGACTGAGGAAGGAGTGTAACATGTCTGGGCCATGAGGCCAAATAGAGAACACATCATCTAAATATCTTAGCCAGATAGAAGGTTTGAGTGCGGCTGAGTCTATGGCTCGTTTTTCGAAATCTTCCATATAGAAATTGGCAAGGGGGATGAGAGGGGGGAACCCATGGTGGTTCCCTCTATCTGCTTGTAGATTTTGTTCTTCCAAGAGAAATACCCAGAGTTAATGGCAAAGGAAAAGAGATCTAAGATGTCAGAGGGGAAAACGTTTTCTAAGAGAGATAAGGTGTCAGTTAAGGGAATATTGGTAAACAAAGAGGATATATCAAAGCTTACCAATATGTCCTAATGATACCAATTACCTAATAATACACTTGCCTTCACTGTATGCCATCGCCATACCCTATATCCGTGGCACATCTGAAAAAATAGCCAAGATACTAAAAAAGTACAACCTACACACATCATATAAGCCCTACCGCAAACTTGTTACCCTTATCCATTCTATGAAAGATCAGCTCCCTCCTCTCTCGCTGCCTGGAGTTTACAAAGTACCCTGTTCCTGTAAGCTGGCATACTTTGGACAGACAGGCAGATCAGCATCCATCCGCCTGGAGGAACACAAGTCTTACATCTGTAAACACAACTATGGCCATTCAGGCTTGGCTGACCATGTTTTGGACACCACCCACAGAGCATCATGGAAGAAAACCACCATGCTCCACCACAGCAAATTCAAGAAAGAGAACTTTTGTTAGAAGCAGCAGCAGTTCTCAGAAACCAACCAAATCTTAATAAATACGGTTGCATTAAGCTTCCGAAGATTTGGGAAACACTCATCACCAGAGGTCCCACCTTACATTCCAGGCCATCTACTACTGCCCTTAGAGGGCGCTCCACCTAGATAGGGCTTTAGTGTCACCCACTTGGTTGGGCTTAGTATTGTAAGATTTGTGTGTGCATGTTACATTAACTGTTTTTGTAATCCCCGTAGATGTCCTAGTGACTAGGACGAAATATAGGAAGTATTAAATTCTATTTTAATTCTTTTTGAGTGTTGTAAAAAATCCATTAATCCTCCAACATGATGTCCTCACAGCACTTAAGCCTCTACACATGAATTTTTTTTTTTTACTCAATCCCAGTGACGGAAAATCTAAATGAATTTCAACTAATAAAATCATATTTTTCTCAGACTTAAATCGAAAAAAGAATTGAGGTGAATAAAAGTTTTTTAATTTTGCAGGAGATTTGAAGGTGACATTAAAGCTATAATTCAAACTCCTCAAAGGATCCCCTTCCTCCCCTGGCCCACCCTGGAGTATACAATATTTAATGTACATGTAACTTGCTTTATATAAATGAAACTGGATGCACAATTCCTATCCGAAAAAGGGAACATAAACGATATGTTAATGTTAACAACTACAGTAAATTTGGTCTTTCTGATCATGCTCTGAATACTCTACACAGAAATGGCTGAAAAGGCACTTGTTCATTACATCACATCAAAATGAGATACAAGTGAAAATTTAAAGAGGCCTGTGAAATTCTAATCAACCAACCTAATCTTAACAATCATGATGGTCTAGAAATCCCAAGAATAAGAATAGCATATATTTTACCCAAATACACTTTTGTTCTAAGAATTCCTTATAATTATAAATAGGATTCTGTGCTTAAAGGTCAGTGCTAGATAACTTGCAGGAGACCTCGACATAGCATTTTGAGGAATGCAGAGACTGACCAGGGCTTCTGATCTGATGTCCAATCCTCAGCTTCTCATAGTGCACCCTGTTGGGTATCTACCTGGATACTGAATGAACAAGGATAGGCTGGCAATTTGGGATTTAGCTGACCAAATTGTATTCTTATTGGCTAAAACCATAACTCAAAATGATAGTACAACATGATGGAATTTCATGACAACTGGGGGCATTACCCAATTAAACAAGACTCTGTTGTTTTCATCAGGGAACAAGGCAAACAGCAAAAAGTCAGCTATTGGAACGAAATCCAACTCAACATCAACAGAGATCAAGAATGGCACCATCGCCATAAGAAACATCAATGAAAAAAAAAAAAAAATTGAATTAGCAGAAGAATTGGATGAGTACCAAATTCCCAAAAAAGGTGTTAACAAAGACAAAAACAGGTGAAATCTCTCTAAGTAACAAATACAACATGTTAGATTCGGAAGAAGTGAAAGAATTTTTTGAGGCATTAGAGAAGGCAGCTGACAACAAAAAAGGTAAAGTTGTTCCTTGTTGGAGATCTAATGGGCAGAGTAAGAAATGATTAACAGACATATAAGAATGTTTTGGGAAAATTAAGAGAAAGCTAACAATAATGATAAGTACCTGCAAGATTTCTGCTCAGGACATGGAACAGTTATTACTATGTTCTAACATAAAAATGTGTACAAATTCATTTGGAGAGAAAATGCAAGGAATGAGAAAAGTCTCATTGTCTATGTTATTGTTGACCGTGATGTTTTCCCACTGGTTCAGAATATAACAGTATGCAGAGGATGTGAAATAGGAAGTAATCACCATTTAGTGTGGAGTAAGATAAAATTGAACTTCATATAGAAAAGGGCATGTAAGAAAGTTATGAAATGAACCAAAGTTGAACAGCTATCAGATGTGAACTGTAGATTCAAATACACAAACATTATTAAAAAAAAAAACTGAGTTCGAAAACAAGAACCAAACCTTGTAGATACAGTGGCAAACCCTAAAGAAAAAATTCATTCATATTCAGTCAGAGAGGCATATGGTGAGGTAATCTGCATCATCATCAAATTCCTGACATATGCTCTCAAGGGGTGTAGAGGATATGATAGTACTACATGAAACTTACACCATTACTAACTTCCTATCTACAATTTTCCTCCAAATCAAACTGTTACCTGTCAAGACTCCAACATTATCAAATCTTATATTTCTGTCATCTAAGGCACTTTTTACTGTATCAATCCACCTATATCTTGGTCTTTCTCTGGATCTTTTTCCTACCAACCTGGAAGAGAACACGTGTTTTGATAATCTTTCCTCTCCCATTCATTTTAAGTGACCATACCACCTGCTAACACATTCCTGGATGCTAACAATCTCACTCAAAGTCTTTCCTAATATCCTTATTTTTAATATGATATTGCTTGATCCATCTGTTCATGCCCCTAATCCTTCTCAGGACTCTCATATCTGAGAGTCTTTGGTTAAGTGTTTTATTTCTAACCCAGCTCTCAGCTCCATAAGTTAAAATTGGTTTGAGCACAGTTTATTATACAGTTAATTTAGTGTTTTGAATTTCTCTCTTATTTCATATAAATTTATTCATTGTTTGAACTTTTTCCACTTGGTTATATAAATTAAAGATACCAAGAAATTATATACTTGGTTTAATCCTTTATCCAAGTGTAGGCAAACAAGTTTGCACCTGAACTATTTTCAGGACTGGGCAACTCCTATAACTTCACATGACTCGACTTAGTATCCCATGATGAAAAGTACATATCCTTAGAAGAATGTATAATCTATGCATTATGGGAAGGATCACAACCCAGACTGGTTTCAACCTTTATTGAGGTCTCATCAGTGGGGGCCAGACCCAGAGGTGATACCAAGGTTGAAGTAATACAGAAGTCATATTTTCATATACGAGTCGCCAAAAGTTGTCACACCTTATTATAAAAGTACTCTGGATTAGAGATAGTTGGAAGTTTTTCCATTTGGTTATACTATAAATTAAAGATACCAAGAAATTATATGCCGTATATTATTGCGTATAATGCAAAAAATTTATGGTAAAAAATACTACTTAAAGTTAGGGGTTCATATTATATGCAGATCTTAAAAAATATAACATCTCATTAGACTTGCACACACAATATATATACTACCTAATGCCTATGCAACCAAATCTACTTGACCCACTCACATTCGGCGACTGAGCGCGCAGCGTATCTGCACATGTGCTCTCTGAATGATAGAGCACAGTTAGGTATATCGGTTTAACCACAGTTCATTTTAAATATTATTCGAAATTTGAAAATGAGCCAACAGAAACGTAAACATTATCTTTTGAAGCAGGATTTAAATTGTGTGTCGTGCAGTTTGCAGAAGAACATAATAACAGTGTTGCTATGAGAGAATTTGGTGTAGCAGAGAGTAATATTAGACTTTGGCGTAAGCAAAAAGACAGTCTTGAAAAAATCCCCAAACCGAAACGTGCCCGTCGTGGAGATGTAGCATCCTTTCCAGAACTCGAAGAAGAGCTAAATGAATGGATTTTGACGCAACGACAAGATGGCATTATAGTAACAAGAAATGCAATTCGTTTTCGAGCTCTACAACTCGAGAATGGTAAATTCAAGGACACATCAGGTATTTCATCTTTTCTTGCTTCACCTGGGTGGTGCAACAGATTTATGGAACGCAAAGCATTAACATTACAACACCGAACAAAAATTGCGCAGAAGTTACCAAAGCAGCTTGAAGAAAAAGTGCAGTCCTTCCATAAATTTATCATAAAATTGCAGAAGTGTCACGGATATGAACTTTCCCAAATTGGCAAAATGGATGAGACGCCCATGTACTTTGATATGCCTGGGAATCGAACAGTAAACTCAGTTGGTGAAAAGGTTGTCTTCATAAAAACAACGGGACATGAAAAAACGCATTTTACCGTTGTTCTAGCATGCATGGCAGATGGAACCAAATTAAAGCCAACAGTGATATTTAAAAGGAAGAAAATTCCGAAGCATATGAAATTTCCACCACGTATAATTATTCGCGCCAATCATAAAGGTTGGATGGATGAAGAAGGTGTACAATTGTGGCTGGATCAAGTATGGAACATACGTCCACGTAGCTTGTTACATCAACAAAGCATGCTAGTCTGGGATATGTTCTGGGTGCATTTAACAGAGGCAAGCATAGAGAAAGCACGTAAGCTACGTGCAGACCTAGCAGCCATACCAGGTGGTCTAACTTCCGTTTTGCAGCCGCTTGATAGCTTGAATAAGCCATTTAAAGATCACTTACGTGAAAAATGGAGAGAATGGATGTCATCTGGTTTGGTGAAGATGACAAAGGGTGGGAATTTTCAGAAGCCTGAGATCACCCTAGTCACCAGCTGGGTTAAAGAAGCATGGGATTCGATACCATCTGAAATGATTCAATGCTCATTTCTTAAATGTGGAATAAGTAATTCAATGGATGGATCTGAAGATCACGTCATATACGAAAGCGAGGATGATGCACAACAAATTGGAGAGCATGAAGACGATGATGACAACTGCTACACTGATGATGCAATCCCTACAGATGAATTTATAAATGAAATGTTTGACGATTCAAAAGATGAAGAAGAATTTAAAGGATTTTGACATTTTGTTTTAAAATAAATATTTCTTTGGTTAATTCGTCTTGTATTTTGACATTTTGTTTGAAAATAAATATTTCTTTGGTTAATTCTTCTTGTATTTTGACATTTTGTTTTAAAATAAATATTTCTTTCGTTAATTCGTCTTGTATTTTGACATTTTGTTTTAAAATAAATATTTCTTTCGTTAATTCGTATTGTATTATTTATAATGCTATGGAACAAGATTAACAGATTGCATTATATGTGACATGGCATTTTAGGGCTAGTTTTCAAACAAAATTTCTAGTTCGCATTATACGTAGATCGCATTATATGCGATACTATACGGTACTTGGTTTAATCCTTTATCCAAGTGTAGGCAAACAAGTTTGCGCCTTTGCATCATGGGATACTAAGGCAAGTGATGTGAAGTTATAAGCTTCTATATAGGAATTGCCCCAGTTCTGAAAACAGTTCAGGAACAAACTTGTTTCCCTACACTTGGATAAAGGATTAATTAAACCAAGTATATAATTTCTTGGTATCTTTAATTTATAAATTTATTCAGTTGACTTTCTACCATACCAGCTTTATTGAATCTGTTGTCTACTTTCAGATTTAATTTACCATCTTCATTAAAAATCATGCATAAGTAGCTGAAATGTTTTACTTGTTCTATAGGTTCTCCATTCACAATGCCATTGATATTATCAATGCTTCTGCCTATTTTCATTGTCTTTGTCTTGTTATTGCTGACCTTCATACCATCTCTATTACAATAGTTATTCAATTTAGTCAGGGAATCTTGCAGACTTATAGCAGATTTATTCAGAAGTATAGCATCATCCACATAAAGCAAAGAACTGAGATTAACATCTCCAATTTTGATATCAGTTTAATGCCAATTTTCTCCGTAATGTGAACCATATAGATAATGAATAAGAGAAGGTATAATGTACATCCTTGTCATTATCCCAGGTTTAACATTAAACCATCTTCCTGCAAGGTAATTTGCAAGGAGAGAAAAATCAGAACTCCATTGTGGACTCAGGAGTTAAAGAGGCAGTCAAGGAAAAAAGGAAGCATATCGAAAGTTCCTGGCAAGCAATTCACCTTGGGATTTTATGGAATACAGAGAAAAATATAATAAAGCAAAGCACTGTGCAAAATTATCTAAACAAAAGTCATGGGAAAACTTTGGTAAGAACAGTGAAATTAATTATCAGGAAAGAAGTAAAATATTCTGAAGCCTATTGAAAAAAAAAGCTCAGAAATAAAGGAAAGAGTACTGTAAAATGAATTAGAGATGATAAAGGGGAAATGAAAAACCTGGGGATAAAGATATTCTTGATAATGGAATAATGACTTTGTAAATTTGCTAAATGAAACAATCAGTGACAGCACAATGTATAAAACACTGCACAGGCATGCAATCAGGAATACATATCCCTACTTGAAGTACAAAAAAGTTATCAAAAGTCTGAAATGTGGAAAGGCAGCAAATAGATGATATTCGACCAGAAATGCTCAAGTATAGAGGTATAGAAGTCTTACAGTGGATAGTTCACAAGGACTGGACAGAGGGAGGAATTCCAGATGATTGGAGTAGAGCTCTCATCACATCATATATAAAAAGGGAAATAAAATTGAATGTCAGAATTACAGAGGCATTTTCCTATTCCTGGTAAGATTTATGCAAGTATACTTGAGAAACGGCTAAGAAAACTTGTGGAGGAGAAGCATGGAAAAGAACAAGCAGGGTTCAGACCAAACAGAGGTTGTCAGGATCACATTTTCACTTTAAGATGAATACTTGAGGAATCATGAGAACAAGAATCTGTACTTTAGTTTTGCAGATCTGGAAAATACATATGACAAGGTGCCAAGAGGAAAGCTGTTCAAAATGCTCCAAATATATAGTGCAAATTTGCCATTTTCACTAAAAAATTTTGCCCAAATAGGCAAACTTTTTTAGTGAAAATGGCAAATTAAATTGGAAATAGACAGCAGAATTAGCAAAGTTCGTATTGTAGGAAGTTAACTAAATAAATTTATATGGAATAAGAGAGAGAGAGATTAGTCAAAACACTAAGCTGGCTGTATACAAGATCAGGTTCAAACCAATTTTAACTTATGGATCTAAGAGCTTGGATTGGAAACACAACTCTTGATCAAAGACTGGAGACTACAGATATGAGAGTTCTGAGAAAGATTAGGGGATTGAACAGATGGCATCAATGGCAGTATCATATTAAAAATGGGGATATTAGGATAGAACTTGACATTGTTAGCATTCAGGAACGTGTTAGCAGAGCTAATCTCAGGTGGTATGGCCACTTAAACAGAATGGGAAAGGAACGATTCAGCTAAACAAGTGTTCTTTGCCAGGATGGCAGGAAAAAGACCCAGAGAAGAAAGAGATGTAGGTGGACTGATAGTAAAAAGTGTCGTAGAGGACAGAAATATAAGATCTGATAATACTGGAATGTTGACAGAAATCAGGCTAATCTCTAGGAAAATTGTTGACAGGAAGTTAATAATGATGTGATGGTTCAAGCAACACTATCATAAGATCCTGTGCATCTCCTGAGGGTATATCTCAGGAATTTCATGATTATTACAATGTACTCCAGGATCTTAACCTTATATAACAAACACTTATGTTAAATTATTGATTATGCGACCACTATTGTTTTATTAAAAGAATTAATATGAATAGGATATGGCAACATCCTATTTATAAATAGGATATAGCTTTGATGTCTTTCTTATCCCCACTTCCCCATTAGACATCAGGCCAGTAGAATATCAGTTGATCAAATCATTGTCACACCTGTTGCTACTATCAGTGCTATTGCTATCTTAAAATGGTCTGACATAAAACACTAATCACAGCAAGATAAAGTGAATGGTTGTAATGCAAGTGTTGAAAGACTGGCAATATTCCTAATTTTTTCTATAACTGCAGCACCATCATTTTCAGTTATAATGCAATTATATCTGTTTCAAACGAATTCTTGAAGGACATCAACCTTTAACTAAAGAATAGGCATTTCTTGTAGAACTAATACCATGAATCTTAGTGGTAATTACAGGACTCTTTTACAAAAATTTGTAATTGGCACCAATTATAAAAAATTTGAAAGATACATTAGACACAAATCAGTTTCAGTTATATGATGAATTTATCAAAATGATTAAATATGCAGACACTAAATCGAAATATCATAAAACAGTTACTACAAAAAAGGATGTTCACACACACTGGATAACAGATGAACTAAAAAATATGATAAAGACAAAAGAGAAGCTCTACTATAAGCATAAAAAAAAATCCATACAATTTAAATTTTGAATATGACTATAAAAATTTCGTTAAACATCTAAAGGAAAAAATAAAACAGGCAAAAGAACATTCTCTGCTATCCTAATTTCATTCTTGTTGTAATGATAAAAGTAAAGAATGGAGGTTGGTCAATATGATAATAGGTAACACAAAACGAAAACGCAAGAATTTCCAGAGGGAAATGACATCACTGATACTTAACAAAATGAACAACCACTTTACCAACTATGGCAGTTGTGTTTTCGACCCTGCAGAAAGGGCAAAGTATGTTAGTCACCTTCCGTGGATTAAGAATTCTATGTATCTACATGCAGTAAACGAAGATGAAGTGAAGAGTGTAGTAATCAGATTAAAAAAAGGGGAAAAAGTGGGATGTGACAACATAAATGTTAAAAAATTAAACATTATCATTAGGCATAATAACTTTAGTTTAATCCTTTATCCAAGTGTGAGCAAACAAAGTTTGCGCCTGAAGTATCTTCAGGACTGGGGTAAGGTGATACAGCACCAGGCAACTCGTTGCAAAGGTGGAGCAAGCTACCAACACTCCTGTCTCAGTATCTCCTATAATGCAAAACACATCTCCTTGCGGATATGTCTAATGTTATGCATTAAGGGAAGGGCCACTACCCAGACTAGTTTCGACCTTTATTGAGGTCTCTTCAGTGGGAGCCAGGCCCAAGTTGAGATACCAGGCAGAAGCATTTGCAGGTCATCTCTACCTATCGGAGTTGCCAAATGGTGTGCCACCCTTTAATAAATTACTCTGGATTTAGAGAAAGATGTTGAAAGTTTATTTTTCACTTGGTTAGAGTATAATAACTTTAGTTTAATCCTTTATCCAAGTGTGAGCAAACAAAGTTTGCGCCTGAAGTATCTTCAGGACTGGGGTAAGGTGATACAGCACCAGGGCAACTCGTTGCAAAGGTGGAGCAAGCTACCAACACTCCTGTCTCAGTATCTCCTATAATGCAAAACACATCTCCTTGCGGATATGTCTAATGTTATGCATTAAGGGAAGGGCCACTACCCAGACTAGTTTCGACCTTTATTGAGGTCTCTTCAGTGGGAGCCAGGCCCAAGTTGAGATACCAGGCAGAAGCATTTGCAGGTCATCTCTACCTATCGGAGTTGCCAAATGGTGTGCCACCCTTTAATAAATTACTCTGGATTTAGAGAAAGATGTTGAAAGTTTATTTTTCACTTGGTTAGAGTATAATAACTTTAGTTTAATCCTTTATCCAAGTGTGAGCAAACAAAGTTTGCGCCTGAAGTATCTTCAGGACTGGGGTAAGGTGATACAGCACCAGGATAGGTAGAGATGACCTGCAAATGCTTCTGCCTGGTATCTCAACTTGGGCCTGGCTCCCACTGAAGAGACCTCAATAAAGGTCGAAACTAGTCTGGGTAGTGGCCCTTCCCTTAATGCATAACATTAGACATATCCGCAAGGAGATGTGTTTTGCATTATAGGAGATACTGAGACAGGAGTGTTGGTAGCTTGCTCCACCTTTGCAACGAGTTGCCCTGGTGCTGTATCACCTTACCCCAGTCCTGAAGATACTTCAGGCGCAAACTTTGTTTGCTCACACTTGGATAAAGGATTAAACTAAAGTTATTATACTCTAACCAAGTGAAAAATAAACTTTCAACATCTTTCTCTAAATCCAGAGTAATTTATTAAAGGGTGGCACACCATTTGGCAACTCCGATAGGTAGAGATGACCTGCAAATGCTTCTGCCTGGTATCTCAACTTGGGCCTGGCTCCCACTGAAGAGACCTCAATAAAGGTCGAAACTAGTCTGGGTAGTGGCCCTTCCCTTAATGCATAACATTAGACATATCCGCAAGGAGATGTGTTTTGCATTATAGGAGATACTGAGACAGGAGTGTTGGTAGCTTGCTCCACCTTTGCAACGAGTTGCCCTGGTGCTGTATCACCTTACCCCAGTCCTGAAGATACTTCAGGCGCAAACTTTGTTTGCTCACACTTGGATAAAGGATTAAACTAAAGTTATTATATCATTAGGCATAAATTACAATTCTTTACAAATATCATTAATAAATCCTTTGAACATGGTAAATTTATAGAACACCTAAAGACTGCTTCAGTTGTACCATTATTTAAAGGAGGAAATAGAAATGAAATCAAAAATTACAGACCAATATCTATACTATCCACAATCTCAAAGGTTATTGAAATTCTGATTAAAAAAAAACGCTTAAATAGCTATTTAAATATAATATCCTTTTATGCTAATCAATATGGGTTCAGATCTGGAAGCAATACTGAAAAAGCACTACTCGAGTTTCATAAAAAAGGTCTATAGTGGAATAAATGAAGGAATGCACACGGCAGCTGTTTTTCTTGATATATCTAAAGCGTTCGACTGTGTTCATCATGATCTATTGCTATTAAAAATGTCCAAATACAGCATTAGGGGAATTACTAATGACTGGTTCAGATCCTATCTGAATAATAGAAAACAATATACCAGCTATGATATATTTAAAAGCACAACAAACATAATAAAATATGGAGTCCCACAAGGGTCGGTACTAGGACCCATCCTATTCATAATATATGTTAATGATCTATGTAAATACAAACTTTTTTGCAAAATGATATCCTTTGCTGACGATACGGCTTTAGTATACACCGAAACAATCCTTGAAAATCTAAAAAATCGGATTAATAGTGATATGTTAAAAATAAGTATATGGTTTAGCCACAACGGATTTAACATTAATACCGACAAAACGAGATATATGTACTTTACATTAACAGACAAATTAGATCAAAGTATAACTACAAAATGACATGAAAGGAAATGTAGCGATACTCTAAATTGTAAATGTAGCTTAATCAAAAAAACAAAAACCGTCAAGTATTTGGGCCTCCATATCGATAGCAATTTGAAGTGGAACTCCCACACCACTTTCTTAACAAATAAGTTTAGGTTCATAATTAACAGAATATATTATGTTAAAAAATTTGTAAATGCAGCATTCTTAAGATGTTTATACTATTCCTGGGTAAATTCTTCATTACAATATAGCATTACCTGTTGGGGAGGAGACTATTATAACAATCTGCTTCCATTAATAAGAATACAAAATAGAATAATTACAGCCATAACTACTACAGATTCAACCAATGATCTGTATATCGTTCATAATATTCTACCATTTCAGAAACTATCTCTCTATGGTTGTCTGTTATATGCAAACACTGAAATTTTCTTGGTATATAATGTAGACTATGGATTGCGCTGCGGTCGAAACACGCTGGAAGTACCTAAGGCTAACAAAGAAATTTTTCATAAATCTTTCGAGTACATTAATATTCTACCATTTCAGAAACTATCTCTCTATGGTTGTCTGTTATATGCAAACACTGAAATTTTCTTGGTATATAATGTAGACTATGGATTGCGCTGCGGTCGAAACACGCTGGAAGTACCTAAGGCTAACAAAGAAATTTTTCATAAATCTTTCATAAATCGTTCATAATTAACAGAATATATTATGTTAAAAAATTTGTAAATGCAGCATTCTTAAGATGTTTATACTATTCCTGGGTAAATTCTTCATTACAATATAGCATTACCTGTTGGGGAGGAGACTATTATAACAATCTGCTTCCATTAATAAGAATACAAAATAGAATAATTACAGCCATAACTACTACAGATTCAACCAATGATCTGTATATCGTTCATAATATTCTACCATTTCAGAAACTATCTCTCTATGGTTGTCTGTTATATGCAAACACTGAAATTTTCTTGGTATATAATGTAGACTATGGATTGCGCTGCGGTCGAAACACGCTGGAAGTACCTAAGGCTAACAAAGAAATTTTTCATAAATCTTTCGAGTACATTGCGGCAAGCAGCTATAATAAACTTCCGAATGAAATTAAATCTATAACCTCAGAATATGTATTCAGAAAAAGATTGAGAAACTACCTTACGGGATTAAAAATGTTGATAATTATTTTAACCGTATAGTATAAGAGATCATTATAACTCATATATCATAACCAATTAAGGTATTGATTTACAAATTGGTTCATTCAATTAGGAATTAAAATATCAACATGTACATTATTATAACTGGTAAAGGAGCCCTCTTAGATGTGGTCCTCGGACTCTCAGTGTCTGTTTTAAGATAATTAATTTTCTAGTAACCAGTATGGCTATGGCACTTGGTTACACATATTTGCATTAACTAACTTACATTACTCTAAACCAATTAGTTATCATAACTTTGAAACCATTTGAAATATATTATATTCTACTTGCATATATGAGAAAACTTTTTATCATCATCATCATCATCAAATTCCTGCCATGTACCCTCAAGGGGTGTACAGGATATGACAGTACTACATGAAAAAATTACATCATTACTAACTTCCTATCTACAATTTTCCTCCAAATCAGTCTGTTACTTGTCAAGACTCCAACATTATCAGATCTTATATTTCTATCGTCTAAGGCACTTTGCACCGTATCAATCCACCTATATCTTGGTCTTCCTCTGGGTCGTTTTCCTGCCAACCTGGCAGAGAACACTTGTTTTGCTAATCTTTCCTCTCCCATTCTATTTAAGTGACCATACCATCTGAGATTAGCTCTGCTAACGCATTCCTGGATGCTGACAATGTCAAGTTCTTTCCTAATATCCTCATTTTTAATATGATATTGCCATTGATGCCATCTGTTCACGCCTCTAATCTTTCTCAGGACTCTCATATCTGCAGTCTCTAGTCTTTGGTCAAGTGTCTTACTTCTGACCCAGCTCTCAGATCCATAAGTTAAAATTGGTTTGAACACAGTCTTGTATACAGCTAATTTAGTGTTCCGACTAATTTCTTTCTTATTCCATATGAATTTATTCAATTGACTTCCCACGATACCAGCTTTGCTGATTCTGTTGTCTATTTCTATATTTAGTTTACCATCTTCAGTAAAAATTGTGCCTAAGTAGCTGAAATGTTTTACTTGTTCCACAGGTTCTCCATTCACAACACAGTTGACATTTTCAATGATTCTGCCTATTTTCATTGTCTTTGTCTTTTTATTGCTGACCTTCATACCATATCTATTACAACAGCTATTCAATTTAGTCAGAGAATCTTGCAGACTTGTAGCGGATTTATTTAGAAGTATAACATCATCCGCATAAAGCAAAGAGCTGACATTAACATCTCCAATTTTGATATCAGGTTTAATACCACATTCCTTCATAATGTGATCCATATAGATAATGAATAACAGACAGGATAATGTACATCCTTGTCTCACACCAGATTTAACATTAAACCATCTTCCTGTACTTCCTTCAATTCTAACTGCTGACTCACAACTCAAATAAACACTAAGTATTGCTTGATATAATGCCCCATTGACACCATATAACTGCAGCGTATTGAATAGCTTCTCTCTTGGCACCTTGTCATATGCCTTTTCCAAATCGACAAAACTTAAATACAGATCTTTGTTATATTCCCATGCTTTCTCGACTATTTGTCGTAAAGTGAAGATCTGATCCTGACAGCCTCTATTTGGCCTGAATCCAGCTTGTTCTTCACCAAGCTTTTCTTCCACAATTCTTCTCAACCGTTTCTCAAGTATACTTGCATAGATCTTGCCAGGAACACTCAGTAGGGAAATACCTCTGTAATTCTCACATTCAGTTTTATTTCCCTTTTTATATATGGGTACTATGAGAGCTCTACTCCAATCATCGGGAATTCGTCCCTCTGTCCAGGCTTTCTGAACTATGCAGTGCAGCCACTGTAAGACTCTTATACCACCATACTTCAGCATTTCTGGTCGAATATCATCTACTCCTGCTGCCTTTCCACATTTCAAGCCTTTGATGGCTTTTTCTACTTCCAGTATGGATATGTATTCCTGACTGCATGCCTGGTCAGTGTTTTTTATCACTGTGCTGTCATCACTGCTTGTTTCATTTAGCAGTTTTTCAAAGTAATTACTCCATACTTCAAGGATATCTTTTTCTCCTGTTTTCATTTCACCTTTATCATCTCTAATTCCTTTTACAGCACTCTTTCCTCCATTCCTAAGCTTCTTCAACAACCTCCAGAATATTTTGCCACCTTCTTGATATTTATTTTCTATATTCTTGCCGAAGTCCTCCCATGACTTTTGTTTAGCTAGTTTTACACACTGTTTAGCTATCTTACATTTGTCTCTGTATTCTTTAAGAGTAAAAGCTGACTTATTTGCCAGGAACTTTTGATATGCTTTCTTCTTTTCCTTCACTGCCTCTTTAACTTCCTGTGTCCACCAGGGAGTTCTGATTTTTTTATCTTTGCACACAACCTCACCACATGCCTCTCTGGCAGAATCAATCAATGTTTCCTTCAGAGTTTGCCACTGAATCTCCAAGGTTTCATTCCTGTTCTCAAACTCTTTCATTTTCTTTTCAATAATATTTCTGTATTTTAGTCTACAGTTTACATCTGAGAGCTGCTCAACTTTTATTCGCTTTAAGACTTTCTTACATGTTATTCTTTTCAATATGAAATTCAATTTTATCCTGCTCAAGACTAAATAGTGATCACTTCCAATTTCAAATCCCCTGTACACTCTGGTGTCCTGCACCAGGGAGAAAACATCACTATCAACAATAACATAGTCAATGAGACTTTTCTTATTCCTAGCCTCTTCTCTCCATGTGAATTTGTGCACATTTTTATGTTGGAACATGGTGTTAGTAATAACCAGTCCATGTCCTGAGCAGAAATCCAACAGATATTTGCCATTATTATTAGCTTTGCTCTTTTCTCCAAATTTTCCCAAAATATTTTTGTATGTCTCACAATCATTTCCTACTCTACTATTTAGATCCCCAACAAGGACCAACTTTTCCTTTTTCATTGTGTCAGTTGCTTTTTCTAAAGCCTCAAAAAATTCCTCCACTTCTACCTTAGTAGAACCTTCTGTGGGACTATAGGCACAAATAAGTCTCATTGTCCAGTTCCCCATTCTCGTATTTGCCCACATTACTCTACTTGAGACTGACTGCCATTCAAGAAGATTAGCCTCGTATTTTGTGTTGAATACTATGGCTACTCCTTCTTTTCCTTGAAGAAAACTTTTTATTAACCATAATAAAATAATAGCCATAATAAGTGTTAGAACCAACAGAATATGATAGTAATACTTGAATTTTATTTTGTAACATTGTACTGTGCATTGAATTGTATTGTGAAATATTGTCATAATTATACAAGTTGAATAGTATAATATGTATAATTTGTATACGTGATGTGAATAATAATAATAAACAAACAAAACAAACATTGATGATAAAAATTCCTTCTACTGATGCAAGTTTAGTAACTAATTCATCTACTTCTAGTATGTCTTCACTGCTGTTCTTTCTTTTCATGCCATTAATGTTTGAAAGAATGATGAAGCCCACTTTTTTGATGATATTTTGCCCTACAATGTTTGGAATCCATTTGATGATCAGCTGTCTGATTTTTTTATTATTATTTTTTTTAATCCTACATTATTTCTTATATATTTTGAGTTTTACTCATTGTTAGGGGTAATAAAGGACAATCAAGTGAAATGAGTATTTATACAAAAATAATTATTAATAATTAAATCAACCTCGATTTCACACTGCATATGATATGCATTGCACGTGTGATGGGACTGAGATAACAGTGAACTGGAATTCCCAATTATTTTATTTCTTATGCAGCAAGAACTGGAAATTTCAGATCAGAAAATATTCTAAAAAAATCAAATTTCTTGAGAAAGATTACTATTCCCAGAAAACTGAGAATTTTAAAATTATGAATTTTTCCCTGGGAATTCTTGAGAAAGGATTCTTGGGAAAAAAACACCCTAGTTACAAATAACCAAGTTCTTGTAAGAGAAAACTAAAAAATAATTACTGAAGATCAGGAAGAGGAAAATGAAATTTTTAGAACATATTCAAAGAGAAGAAATGACTAATATGACTGATCACAGGAAAACTACAGGGAAGAAGAGGAAGTGCCCAACCATGACATCACTATATCAAGGACACTGAGCACTCAAGTAAAATTACCATACAGATCTTTAGAGACACACACCCAAGACAGGGATAAGTGGAAAGTCAGGCAACCAATCTCCAGATCAGGGATGGCAATTTCAAATAAACCTCACTGAATTTCTAAAGTGAAACTGTTATTACCATTCAAGGTTGACTGCTAAAAAAATTCACACCTCTCAGCTTAATTGAGTTGTTAGTAAATCTAAATATTGTTTTAGGTCCAATAAATACTTTTACATCCAATTTCAAGGCTCACACCCTCACCAAAGTCAGCAACAAATCACCTAGTAAATAGACAATGTCAGTACTGCCACATCAGGGTCTTGAACTAGGACAGATTTTGAGCTTTTGATGAAATAATGTGAAAGCGTTTACTGAAACAAAAAGTGAGGAAACTTATAGGTAGCATCTCTATCTCTCTCAGAAAAGTCATATCTGATTGGATTTTAATAAACTTTTTTTTAATCCATCAATTGAAAAGTAAAAAAGCTACATCAGCACATCAGTATCATGTATAGGGTAATTTAGCAGCACAGGTAATTTATTACAAAGAATGCCAAATCAATTTATAATAGACTAAAAATAAATTTAAAAAAAACTTACAGAAATCTGAAAAACTGGAATTGAAACCAATATGTATAAACTAAAATCAATAAAAACTCATCTTCATCAAATTCCTTAATTCTATTCTCAAGTGATGTACAGGATATGATAGTACTATATGAAGAACTTGCATCATTACTAACTTCCTATCTACAAGTTTGCTCCAAATCAGTCTGTTACCTGTCAAGACTCCAACATTATCAGATCTTATATTTCTATCTTCTAAGATGCTTTTTACTGTATCAATCCACCTATGTCTTGGTCTTCCTCTGGGTCCTTTTCCTGCAAACCTGACAGAGAACACTTGTTTTGCTAATCTTTCCTCTCCCATTCTTTAAGTGACCATACCACCTGAGATTAGCTCTATTAACACATTCCTAGATGCTGACAATGTCAAGTTCTTTCCTAATATCCTCATTTTCAATATGATATTGCCATTGATGCCATCTGTTCATGCCCCTTTTCTCAGGACTCTCGTGTCTGCGGTCTCTAGTCAAGTGTTTTACTTCTGACCCAGCTCTCAGATCCATAAGTTAAAATTGGCTTCAATACTGTCTTGTATACAGCTAATATAGTGTTTTGGCTAATTTCTCTCTTATCATTATTATTATATAACACCTCCAGGAAGTCCAACGACTCATCGAGGGAGGGTGCCTAATCTACAACTCTCCATCTCCACCAAACGCAACTATTTTCTACACCAATGCCATCTGTCACTGACCACCACCACTAGTATTTTCACAGACAATCACAAACATCCATGCCCTCGGCGAGAATCAAACCCGCAGCCTTTTGGCTGGAGAGCAGATACGCTTACCACTCAACCAACCAGGCCTTATTCCATATAAATTTATTCAGTTGACTTCGTACCATACCAGCTTTGTTGATTCTGTTGTCTATTTCCATATTTAGTTTACTATCTTTACTAAAAATCATGTCTAAGCAGCTGATATGTTTTACTTGTTCTATAGGTTCTCCATTCATAATGCAGTTGATATTTTCAATTTTTCTGCTTATTTTCATTGTCTGTCTTTTTAATGCTGATCTTCATACCATATCTATTACATTTCATGCCTGTGGAGTATTTTTTCTAGTGTACTGTCACTGATTGTTTCATTTAGCAATTTTTCAAAGTAATTACTCCATACATCAAGAATATATTTTTCTCCAGTTTTCATGTCATCTTGATCATCTCTAATTCCTTTTATAGCACTCTTTCCTCTAATTTTACACAGTGTTTATCATTCTTACATTGATCTCTTTATTCTCTAAGAGCCTAAGCTGACTTATTCACCAGGAACTTTTGATATGCTTTCTTCTTTTCCTTCACTGCCTCTTTAACTTCCTGTGTCCACCATGAAGGTCTGATTTTTCTATCCTTGCAGAAAACCTCACCAAATGGCTCTCTCTGGCTGAATCAATCAATGTTTGGTTCCTGTTCTGTAACTCTTTTATTTTTTCTTGAATAATGTTTGTGTATTTTAGTCTACAGTTCACATATGAGAGATGCTCAACTTTTATTCGCTTTAAAACTTTCTTACATGTTCTTTTCAATATGAAATTCAATTTTATCTTGTTCAAGACTAAATGGTGCTTACTTCGAATTTCAAATCCTCTGTACACTGTAGTGTCCTGCACCAGAATAGAAAACATTACTATCAACAATAACACAGTCAATGAGACTTTCATTATTCCTTGCTTCTTCTCTCCATGTGAATTTGTGCACATTTTTATGTTGGAACATTGTGTTAGTAAGAAATTCAACAGGTATTTGCCATTATTTTTAGCTTTGGTCTTTTCTATGTCTGTATACGAGGTTGTTTGAAAGGTTTGATAAAAAAAAAGTTTTTTTGGGGAAAAAATCACCTTTATTTCTGAACATAGTCTGCATCGAGGTCTACACATTTGGTCCAGCAAGTTTTCAATTTTTTCATCCCATCTAAAAAGTAGGATTTGTCAAATTGTGCAAAATAGCCATTGACAGCCTTGATGACATCCTCGTTTGAATAAAATTTTTTTCCACCAAGTCAATTTTTTAAGTTTGTAAACAAGAAGTCATATGGGGTCAAGTCTGGTGAATACAGTCGATGTGGACCCATTTCGAACCTCAATTCATGCAATTTTGCTATTGCAATGGCTGATGTGTGGGATGGTGCATTATCTTGATGAAAGAGCACTTTTTGTGCACCGATCTTGGCTGTTTTTTTCCCCTTCAGTTCTTCTTTTAAACAGTCCAACAATGACACATAATAGATTCCTGTTATTGTCTTATCCTTTTTCAAATAGTCTATCATGATAATTCCTTGGGAATCTCAAAAAATCTGACAAAACGGTCTTTGCTTTTTTCAGTGCTCTTTCACAAGGAACTGTCCAATGTTATGACTTCTGCTTGAACTTAGGTGTGTGGATCCAAGTTTCGTCTACAGTCACAAATCAACACAAAAAATCCTGCAAATTATGATTAAACAAAGCCAAACACTGTGTTGAAATGTCTTTTCGCATAGGGTTTTAATCGACAGTCAACAATCACAGCACCCATCATGCACACAGATTATTTCATGTGCAATTTTTCATGCAGAATATTATGAAACCATTCAGTTGAGATACCTACAATCTAAGCAAGCTCATGCACTTTCACTCGGCGATCTTCTATAATGTTACCATGGATTTTGTCGATCATTTCCTTCGTAGTGACCTCAGTTGGGTGTCCGGAACGTGCTTCATCTTCGATGTTTAAATGAGTTTAAATATGGACTTACGACCACATTTAAACTCATTTATCCAAAAATAAATAGTCTTTAATGCTGGTACAGAGTCCCCATGAACTGCATCTAACTCAGCCTTGATCTGTGCCGCCATCCACTTCTTCAAATAAGTGTTTTATCACTGCACGAAACTGTTTTTTGTCCATTTTTATGAAAAATGCAAACACGGTCATTTTAAATGTTTGTCAAATGAGAACTATGCATCACACATCGCTAAAATTTAGTAAAAATAAGGTGCAAATAAGTCTCATTGTCCAGTTCTCCATTCTGATATTTGCCAACATCACTCTACTTGATACTGTCTGTCATTCAAGAAGATTATCCTCATATTTAGTGTTGAATACTATCGCTACTCCTTTTCCTTGATTGTCATTGCCCAGATATAACATTTTGTATTTACTGCTCAGAAAGATCTCACTAGTTTTTGTCCTTTATGTTTCAGTGTCACCCCTATTATGTCCATCTTCATCCATTCAGTATCCAGCCCATCTTCATCCATTCAGTATCCAGGTATATACCTAACAGGGTACACCACGAGAAGAGGAGGATTGGACATTAGGTCAGAAGCCCTGGTCAGTTCTCTGCATTCCTTTGAAGGCCATGTAGAGGTCTCCTCTCAATTATACAGCTTTGACCCTTAAACACCCCCAAAATGAAAAAACTTTAATCAGAAAACATGTTTCTAAAACCTTTGAACCTGAATCAAAACCCGATTTACTTTTTTTTTCAGTTTCCCATCCTTGCTCAATCCTCATGTCAGATTTCTAAGAAACATATCCTCACAAAGTTACAGAATCTTATTCAAATTCTTACCTTTAATAAAGCTTGCTTTGTTAATTTTTGATTGAGTTCGGGTTTATTTGTAATACTTTTGGCACGATGGACATAATCTAAGGTATTCAAAGTTTCCTCAATATCACTATAAGTTGGAGCTACTGTTGCAATAATTGAAGTCTTGGTGCGTCCTCCAAGGGAATCTTGCAATAACCTTGTTAATCGACTTTCTCTAAGATAGAAAAATGTGCATATTAAGCAAAAGGAATCATGCAATGCATTATAAAGAAAATGGTTGTTTAATAATATTATTTAACTACACAAAAATGTGTATTCACATAATATTTATATCTGTTTCCAAACAAAAAAAGGAGTTCAATTAGTGAACTCCTTTTTTTGTTTGGAAACAGATATAAATATTGTGAAAGTGTGAACAGGTAAAATTAAGAAAAATTGATAACTTAATATAAGTGGATCCCCTTTAAGTTTAGATACTTTCATCATTCTTTGCTAAACATTAAGAGAAATCATTTTGTAAAGTCATCTTTCCACTTTGTTTCTGAAACATGAATGGTTTCATCCCTTTTTAATCTTTCATTTTTATCATTTTTCTGGTGTCAATGTCTTTTTTTTTTTTTTTTTTTTGAACATTTTGATTTTATAGCTAAAATTAAAATAAATAAATATTTTATTCTATTTGTGTGTGTTGTCTCTTCCATTTAACTGAGCATGGTTTTTCTAGTAGATGGACATCCATGAATTGATGAAAGAGAAATCATTCTGCAGTGCACATGAGGACTGACAAGCTTCATAATCAAATATATACTGCAGGATGTGTCAATGAAACAGAATGTGATGGAGAGGCTCAGGGGTTTGAAACTGCTTGATCTGGTAAAAGCAGTGGAATAATTAAGTAGCAACTCTACCTTTGATAAGGAAAAGTGACTATGCTGTCTTGTTCTGAGAGGTTGATGAACATGGAATTCTCAGTTAAGAAAAGGTTTATGTGGAACTACAAAGCTGTCAATTATAACAATCTTACGTGGCAGCTCCTTAAAGGAGGGCCACCGGATAAGAAGCTACAAGGAATGAATGTCAGCAGTGCTTGGGAAGTGGTCAGGAATTGTTTGAGAGTGGCAGAATCAGACTGCACACCCAAGGTCAGGAGTACAACCAAGTAAGGATGAAGTGGATGAATAGCAACATGAAGCAGAAACTACAAGAAAAGACATTGTAGTAAGAATATAAATAAGATGATCAGCATGAGCCATACAAAGCACAGGCAAGAAGGGTAACTAGTATGGTAAGGAAGTCTAAATCAGATTATGAGAGAAAATTAGCAAAGCAGACCAAAGTAAGCACAAAAGAGTTTTTTCACTATGTAGCAAATAAGAGAAAGAATGATTATGGAAGGATAACCTTACTCAATGCTGATGGTAGAAAAGTGACAGAATCAGAAGAAATAGTTAAGTTCCTAATATTACAATTAAATTAATATATTAAAGAAATATTACAAATTACCAACTGATTAGTATCTCTGTAGCAGTGGTTAAAGTTGGTTAACCCCTCAACTGGCCATGATGTCTATAGACATCCAGATAAATCTGGATATGATTCTGTAACACCTGTTGAATAACATGAATAAAAAGTTCAATTTGGTCTCACTATTTCATCCACCTCAGCTGGTAGGGAGGTTAAAGCAAAATTCAGGAATGGGTAGGTAGAAATATGATACTCTATAAGGGGCAGAACAGCTTCGTAAAAAGTAGTTTCTGCCTTAGTAATTGATTCACATTTTATAATAAATGCAACAGCCATTTCCATAATTGAACATGAATAAGAAGTTCAATTTGGTCTCACTATTTCATCCACCTTAGCTGGTAGGGAGGTTAAAGCAAAATTCAGGAATGGGTAAGTAGAAATATGATATTCTATAAGGGGCAGCACAGCTTCGTAAAAGGTAGTTTCTGCCTTAGTAATTGATTCATATTTTATAATAAATGCAACAGCCATTTCCTTAATTGAATTAATGTAATTTTGTTATCCTGAATTGCATGATCTTACATTTTGTAACATTAAATTGACAACCATTGTTCTCTTTAGAACAGTGGTTGTCAATTTAATTTCTCACACTGCCAGCATATTTAAATACGTTGACAAACATTGTTCTAAAAAGAACAATGGTTTATTATAACAAAGGATTATAGGAAATCTATGAGTGCAGAAATTTTGTGGCACTATAGTAGATAGAAAGTTGAAGTTCAAATGACATATTGAAGAAGTTGGAAAATAGTTTAAAGGATTACTTGGATGTTGAAGAACACATTGACAAGTAAAGATAGGGATGTAATTATCCCTCTTTCTAAGGCTATGATTCAGCCACATCTTGACTACTGTGCATAGATTTGATTACATGGGTTTCTTGGAGATCAGGAGGTAGAGGATCAATGCAGTATTTATCTTTTCAATGAAGTTCTTACTTGATTTTAATTTCTTCACTGTGGACTTAATTCTTTTCATTTTTTACTTCATTTTAAGATAAATTTGGTATTACTTTTAAGATGAACAGAACATCTACAAAAGTCAGATAAACTTAGTAAAATAAATTATTTATTTCACATGTTCTCAATTGGCAAGGACAAATCGTCGTGTGCTGTACTCAACCGTTGATTCCTGTTTTCATATCTAGTATATATTGGTAGCTTAGACTACTGAAATGAAAATCATCCTGTATAGCGAAAAACATCTTCTCCCATTTTATCCCAAGACACAATTAATGCATAGTTGAAGAACAAAGTTTGAATATGTTAGAAAAAATAGAAAAGAATAGAAACAGAAAGAAAAGTTTGAATGCATAAAATTAAAGTTTTATGCAAGCACTCAATACAGTACAATGTGTTAACAACTATTACTTCAAAAGAACGTAAGAAAAATTTATTCATCATATGCACTTCATTGAAGAAACTAACCAATTTACATAAAACATTTTAAAAACAAATAATTTTTATGACTACATTGTTAGAAAGAAGTCAACAGACACCATAGTGTGAGAAACAAACAGCCATGGCACCCACCTTAATAAGATGTAAGACCTCCTTTTCACTGTGATGATTGCAGCAATCCTACAGGGTATACTTTCCACAGGCATACAATAGCAATCAATGTGAATTTTGGACCATTCTTCCTGTAGGCATCCTTGACTGTTGTGGGGAAGACATTCCTTCACCACATCCGATGCTCCAGTTCATCCCACAGATATTCAATAGGGTTGAGATCAAGGATCTGTGGAGGCCAGTCAAGTGTGATGACTTTCATGTCCACAAACCACATAGTTACAGCAGTCTTATGACACAGTGATTCAGTTTCTACAGAACCTACTATTGTCTTGCTGAAAGACAATAGTAGGTTCTGTAGAAACACCGCAAAGTGCATTGTCCAGAATGTTCAGATATCTCTTCGAGTTCAATGTTCATGGCACCACAAACAGGATCATACCATAACACTGCCACCTACGAATTTCATAGTTTGGCTTATGCACTCTGGTAAGAGACGTTCATCAGGCACACCCATCCATCTTCTCAGTACAGGATGTAGAGTGATTATTCGTTGCTCCATAACGCAGCTTTCCAAGCTTCTATGTCCAACTGTACACACTCTTTGCACCACATTACCTGAACCAACATGCAGCATCATCTTCAGTGGTGCAAAGAGTGTGTACAGTGGGACATAGAAGTTTAGAAAGCTGTGTTATGGAGACGAATTGGACTGCAACATCAAGCCTACCATGGAAACTCATGTTGTGCTCCTCAGTTCTGAATGATTTTCTGCAGATTCATGTTCCACTTGATGCCTGGACCTCTCCATTCAACATGTTGGCAAATGGTGGCTTTACATATTATCCTTCATAGAACCCAATGGTCACATTCAGGTGGGGGGGGGGGGGGGTCATCAACTGTGGGTAGCACTTGCAGTTGACTTCCGGCGCTTCCATTTCAGTATGGTATCACTAAGTGTTAACCAAGGATGACCCAATTTGTCAGAAGTTTGCTGAACAACAAAGCCTGCAACATGGCATCCTATCACAACACCTATTTCAAGCTCCATCAGTTCCCTTCTCGCAGCTATTTCACCCAGACACAGTTGCACTGACTTGGGAGCATCTTATTCCTCCAATTTATACTGGCTATAAACATGTGACTAGTTACATAGCACAATACACCTTGCCCATGGGTGTGTTAGCTTGGAAAGGAGTCTGCTGACTCCTTTCCAAGCAGTGTATGTATAGCTAACATTTTAGATTTCATATAACATTAAGTTCTTAAATAGAGAATATTTCATGACTAAAATGATTTGCAGAATTTAGATTTGTTAGTCATTACAAAAATAAATTACACCTAAAGTGGGGCAATCTTGATGTGTATTGTAAACTTTCGCATACAGGACACTATTTTCATACAATAGTCACTCTTCAAAAATTACACATAATCTACACTCTAAAGAATAGAGCACTTTCCTTTCTTAGTAAACTATCATTACTCCTTGTCTAATAACCACGTTATTAGACAAGGAGTAATGAGAGTTTGGTCTACCTTTACTAGGAGTAGCCTCGGTCCTGAAGATACTTCAGGTGCAAACTTTGTTTGCTTACACTTGATAAGGTGGTACACCTTTTGGCAATTCGTATAGGTAAATATGACCTCTCCATTGCTTCTGCCTTAGCATCACCACTTCTGGGTCTGGCTCCCACTGACGAGACCTCAATAAAGGTCGAAACCGGTCTGGGTAATGGCCCTTCCCTTAATGCATAGCATTATACATGTCCACAAAGAGATGTGCTTTGCAGTATGGGAGATACTGAAACAAGGAGTAATGAGAGCTCGGTCCACCTTTACTGAAGGTACTTGGTCCACCTCAGTCCTGAAGATACTTCAGGCACAAACTTTGTTTGCTTACACTTGAAGAAAGGATTAAACTAAATTTATTATAATTTAGCAAACATTGTTATAGTGGAGAAATTCAACAAACACTGTTATAATGAAGAAATTCACTATAACGGTGTTTGCTAACTTAGTTGTTTGTATGGCGGATTTGTATCAGTTTTCCTGAAAGTCTTCTCTAAGTGATATTTTTAGTGATCAATATTTGTGGTATTTAATCACAGTTGTAATATATATCCACAATTTTTGAAGATTCAGCTACTCTATTACCTCATGGCCCAGCATACCAACTTAGCACTTTTTCTGAAATGTGAATTTTGGCACATGGGTGTTAAAAAAATGAATGACTGTTTTGTCATATGTCATTTATATCATGCAGAAAAAATATTTACTTACTAGTGATGTATGTCTGCACGGTTAGCCTAGTGGCTTAGCGCTTCACAGCCATATGCCTGTAGAAGGAGTGTCCTAGGTTCAATTCCCGTCGATGACGTATGGAGCTTAAGGATCTTCCTCAGCCATAGCTAAGTTAGCCAGTCTTGGGCGTTGACAGCAGGGTTTTACCCCCCACCTTTTATCTGGGATTTTTCATTCTGCAAGCAGGCAAACTAGCCCCACAAACACACACGGATACAATCATGAATATCGCCCTTAGGGGATGCAGCAGAGGGATGGCAAACCGGCTGCATTAATATGCCAATAACCCCTCATTAGCAGGGGACTCAACCCATCCTAGATGGATGAAAGGATAGGAGTGATGTACATTTTGTGCATAAAAGAATCAAGCAATGTATAAAAAGAACATTTAGTGAAACAAACATGACACAATGATAGCTCAATACAATTAAGACTTCATTATAAGTTTGTCAACATTTCACCACAACCACAAATCACCATTGTTTGTTAGGTATTGAATAAGACCCAACACATTTAGTGAAGATGTGGGAAGAAAAATGTTCCATGGTCACTGAACTGTTCAATTTTAATGTGAGCAATGCTGATGAAGATCTGATCAATGACGAATTATGAAATATATAAACCGAAAAACGTTATGAGGCGAGGTTGCCTGCCAAATTTCTATCGCATCCTCTTATTTTCTTATTTACCTGCAGATGAACTGTCACATTTTGAATGTCAAGCACATGAACTATGAATATTTATTTCTATTTTTATTTATTTTATTTTTTCCTCTGAGTTAAAAGAAATGATCTAGGATACCACAATTTATAAACACTTTTATCTGTTTATTACTGTTACATTTATTCCTGTTAATGTCCATTTCTGCATAATGAAGTTTTCAAACGAAATGCATTTATGTTTCTGGAGCAAAAAATTGACAGACTGAGTAAGCTAACTAAAAATATGAACTTTTAATTATCATCAACATTAATTATACATATTTAAAAGAGATGCTGGAATTCATCTGGTATTTAATACCTAATGATTAAATTTCAAGTTTTTTAATACCAAATATGATTTTAAAATATGGATTTGATGCTATACATACATATATGAAATAAGTGCCCATACAAAATGTTGTTCATTATAATGGATAGGGCCTAAAAATATCCTCAGAGTTGCGAAAGTGATCCACCAACTGGCTTAATTTTGACATCCCTGCATCACAGTGTTCTCAATCATTATATAAAAATGAAGAATAATTTGGCAAATAATGATTGATGTTATAAAAAGACCAGCTCTTCTTGTCAAATTTTAAGATTTTGTTAAAATAAGATTATACACTTTATATGACTGGAAAAAAAAGCCACATTTTTCCCCTTACCTGTATGGGATATGCGGGGCTCTTTCCACAAGAGCAGTGATAACTCTTCCCAAGGTCAATAAGCTCTGATTGATATTCCCTTAAAAAAAATTGCAAAATTAATCAATGAATTAACAGTAGTACAGAAATAATCATTAATAATGAAAACAATTACATAAATTTAAAAATAATCTAATTAGATCTTATTAAGCAATTAGAACTATAGTGTGATGCATGAATAATTTGATTGTATCTATTATGGAAACTATCATATAATAGTCACTCTTCAAAACATGAAAGCAGAGAATGATTGATCCTACCAGATAATTCAGTTCTCTAGTTGGCTGTGATTACGAGGACTACCAAGGCCATGTGCTAGATAACATAATTTAAGGAATATGAAAGGCAAGCCCAGCCACATACATACATTTTCAAGGCCCATCTTTCCTAATTGGGTTGTTGTGGGGGCAACAGCTGCAAGAGGAACTTCCAATGGTCACAATCCTCTGCCACCAAGCTCAGATGTTCTGGTGGGATTCCCAAACGTGTCCACCCAAGGTTTTGAATATAATCTATCCAGCGAGTCCTTGGCCTTCCACGTGGCTCCCACCCTCTGGCTTGGCAAAGAGGACCTGCTGAGGGAGCCTCTCTTGTGGCATTCTGACCAGGTGCCCGTACCAACGTAACTGTGATCTCTCAACACGGAGAAGCAGCGGTTGAGTATTAAGGGTTTCCCGAATTGCAGAGCTTCTGACTCTGTCGAGTCTTGTCAGCCCCGCAACCCCTCGAAGAAACCTCATTTCAGCCGCTTGGATTCATGTCCGCATTCTTTCGGTCATTACCCAACTCTCATGACCATAGGTGAGGATGGGGACATAGACTGTATTGAAGACAGCCAGCTTTGCCTTCTGGCTTAACTCCCACTTCAATACTACCGAATGGCCAAGCTCCCACAATATTGAGCTTGCTAAGCCAATTCGAGTATCTAGCTCTACGTCCCATTTTCCATCATTGTGAATACGGACCCAAGGTATTTAAACTTCTCCACCTGCCTCATTTGGACTCCACTTACATGTAAAGTGCACTGGGATGGTTGTCTTGAGACCACAAATGTTTCAGTTTTGGCACACTGATCTTCATTCCGGCATCTGCACAAACAGCTACAAACCTATCCAGGGTGTGCTGGAGGTCATCTATGGAAGAGCTAAGTAGAACGAGGTCATCTGTAAAAAGCAGACGTCCAATGCTACATCTTCCAATTCTGACACACTCACTGCCTCGGCTGTGCCTATCTATCCAGTCCATAAATATTATCAAAAGGAGGAGTGGCAGAACACACCCTTGGCAGAGGCCAATGGAGAATGTGAAAGGTTCAGACTTTGTGCTGTTTATCCTGACACAAAACTCTGGGCATTCATACAGGGACTTGATGGCAGCTAATAGTTGGCCATCCACTCCATACTCCTGTACTACTTGCCAAAGCTTATCCCGAGGAACCTGGTCATATGC
Organism: Typopeltis vanoorti; assembly: GCF_054136105.1. Lineage (NCBI taxonomy): Eukaryota > Metazoa > Arthropoda > Arachnida > Uropygi > Thelyphonidae > Typopeltis > Typopeltis vanoorti. The sequence goes on along the minus strand of NC_143550.1, from coordinate 4,259,531 downwards.
CTTCTCCAAGTCCACAAAACATGTGTAGACATTCTTGGCATATTCCCAAGATTTCTCAAAGACTTACCTTAAAGTGAAGATTTGGCCAGTTGTGCTTCTACCAGGATGAAAGCCACACTGTTCTTCCTGGAACTTTGACTCAACTATGCTCCTGCACAGTCTTTCCAAGCACTTAGTATACACTTTCCCAGGCAGGCTGAGCAGAGAGATTCCACGATAGTTATTGCAATCCTTCTGGTCTCCCTTCTTGAAGACTGGTATTATTATGCCTGTCTGCCAATGCTTTGGTGCTCGCCCAGATATCCAAGCAGCCTGAAACACACGTGTCAGCTAGAGAACACCGTCTCGATTTAAGGCTTTTAGCATTTCGGGCCGAATTTCATCATCACCAGCAGCCTTGCCCGATTTTATTGCTAAACGGACCTCTTCTATTGTGAGACTAGTCATCGCCCCGATCTGTACCTCTTGGATGTCCACAACTGCTGGGCCACCAGGGTTAAGAAGGCTCTCAAAGTATTCCCTCCATCTGTGGAGGATATCCTTCTTGGTTGTTAAAAGTGCACCATCAGAGGCCTTAATTGCCCTTGCTGTGCACGATTTTCTCCCTTGGCGGCGGATGGTCTGCCAGAATACTTTGTTTGCATAGGATGAGTCTAATCTTTCTCCAAAGGATTCCCAAGCCTTCTGCTTTGTTGTCTTTACTGCCTCAGCAGCAGCTTTTCGTGCCTCGGCATACTGCAAACGCATCTCAGGTGACCTGACCCTAAGCCATGTTAGGTAGGACTCCTTTTTTGTCCGGGCAGTTTTTTGGACTTCTTGGTTCCACCAAGGTGTCCTTTTCTCACTGCCTGTTGCCATGCCAAGCTGCTTTCTGCCACAGCATGAGAGTGCAGAGGCAGTGACAGCTGTTCTGAAGCTTCCACTCCTCCTCAACATCTGCAGTATGCTTGGGAATCTCTTTGAACCTGGAGGAAATGTCATCTGCAAAATTCTTCCTCACAGCCTCATTTTTCAACGTCGCCCATTTCACGCAGTATAGCTGCTTAGGCCTACCAGCGTTGAAGGTAGCATCTGGTTTCTGAAGCCGTAGAGTGCACACAAGGTGGTGGTCAGTTGATAGTTCTGCCCCTCTTCTCACACGAACGTCCAACACTGAGGAAAATAGGTCTGCATAGACTATAAAGAAACCACTACTATATAAAAATAGTTTGGTCAGTGAAATTTCAAAATCATTTGCAAGGTCCTTCACATTTTGAACAGAATTCATATCCAGGACATTTTAGGGAAAGGCAGGAAAGAAGGACAAACATTAAGTTATCTTCATCACTCTGCATTTTTTGGAGGAGCAATCATAGTTATCTTATGAAAGCTATGTTAAATACTGAAGATTTACACCACAACAATCATGTGTATGCAGATAATGAACATTTGTTCATTATAATGAAAGTTGAGAGAAGATTAGGGAGAAGTGAAAGTATTTCTCTCAAATTCCATGCTTGTAATGTTGAAGAAATATATAACAAAAATAGCTGAGTCAAAATAGAATATATATGTAGTATTTTAAGTCCAATCCTTTAACAGCTTTAGATCTCACAGCAAGAATTATTTCACTAAAAAAAAAAAATAATAAATAAACAAGTTCTTTTCTAATATATTCATTTTTAATATGATATTGCCATTGATGCCATCTGCTCATGCCCCTAATCTTTCTCAGGACTCTCATATCTGCGGTCTCTAGTCTTTGGTCAAGTGTTTTACTTCTAACCCATCTCTCAGATCCATAAGTTAAAATTGGTTTAAACACTGTCTTGTATACAGCTAATTTAGTGTTTTGGCTAATTTCTCTCTTATTCCATATACATTTATTCAGCTGACTTCCTACCATACTAGCTTCGTTGATTCTGTTGTCTATTTCCATATTTAACTTACCATCTTCAATAAAATTCTTGCCTAAGTAGATGAAATGTTTTACTTGTTCTATAAATTCTCCATTCACAATGCAGCTGATATTTTCAATGTTTCTGCCTATTTTCATTGTCTTTGTCTTTTCAATGCTGACCTTCATACCATATCTATTACAACAGTTAATCAATTTAGTCAGGGAATCTTGCAGACTTGTAGCAGATTTATTTAGAAGTATAACATCATCTGCATAAAGCAAAGATTAACACCTCCAATTTTGATATCGGGTTTAATACTGCTTTCCTTCATAATATGATCTTTGTTATATTCCCATGAATCAATAATATGACCTTTGTTATATTTCTCAACTATCGTCGTAAAGAGAAAATCTGATCCTGACAGCTCTATTTGGCCTGAATCCAGCTTGTTCTTCACCTAGCTTCTCTACCACAATCCTTCTCAGCCGTTTCACAAGTATGCTTGCATATATCTTACCAGGAAAACTTAGTAATGAGATGCCCCTGTAATTCACACATTCAGTTTTATTTCACTTTTTATATATGGGTATATGAGAGCTCTACTCCAATCATCTGGAATTCGATCCTCTGTCCAGGCCTTCTTAATTATGCAGTGCAGCCACTGTATGACTTTTATACCACCGTACTTGAGCATTTCTGGTCGAATATCTACTCCTGCTGCCTTTCCATATTTAAGGCTTTTGATGGATTTTTCTACTTCAAGTATGGATATGTATTCCTGACTGCATGCCTGGTCAGTGTTTTTTTACCACTGTGCTGTCATCACTGCTTGTTTCATTTAGCAGTTTTTCAAAGTAATTACTTCAAGGATATCTTTTTTACCTGTTTTCATGTCACCTTTATCATCTCTAATTTCTTTTACAGCACTCTTTCCTCCACTTCTGAGACTCTTCAACAACCTCCAGAATATCTTGCCACCTTCTTGATATCTATTTTCTATGTTCTTGCCAAAGTCCTCCCATGACTTTTGTTTAACCAGTTTTACACAGTGTTTAGCTTTCTTACATTTGTTCTGTATTCTCTAAGAGCACAAGCTGACTTATTTGCCAGGAGCTTTTGATATGCTTTCTTCTTTTCTTTCACTGCTCCTTTAACTTCCTGTGTCCACCATGGAGTTCTAATTTTTCTATCCTTACAGACAACCTCACCACATGCCTCTCTGGCTGAATCGATCAGTGTTTTCTTCAGGGGCACTGCATCTCCAAGATTTGGTTCCTGCTCTCAAACTCTTTCATTTTTTCTTGAATAATATTTGTGTATTTTAGTCTACACTTCACATCTGAGAACAGCTCAACTTTTATTCTCTTTAAAACTTTCTTACATATTCTTCTTTTCAATATGAAATTCAATTTTATCCTGCTCACAATTAATGGTGATCACTTCCAATTTCAAATCCTCTGTACACTCTGGTGTCCTGCACCAGTGGGAAAACATCACTATCAACAATCACATAGTCAATGAGACTTTTCTTATTCCCTACCTCTTCTCTCCATGTGAATTTGTGCACATTTTTATGTTGGAACATTGTGTTAGTAATAACCAGTCCATGTATTGAGCAGAAATTCAACACGTATTTGCCATTATTATTAGCTTTGCTCTTTTCTCCAAATTTTCCCAAAATATTTATGTATGTCTCACAATCATTTCCTACTCTGCTATTTAGATCCCCAACAAGGACCAACTTTTGCTTTTGCATTGTGTCAGTTACTTTCTCTAAAGCATCAAAAAATTCCTCCATTTCTACCTTAGTAGAACTTTCTGTGGGACCATAGGAACAAATAAGTCTCATTGTCCAGTTCTCCATTCTGATATTTGTCCACATCACTCTACTTGAGACTGCCTGCCATTCAAGAAGATTAGCCTCGTATTTAGTGTTGAATACTATGGCTACTCCTTTTCCTTGATTGTTATTGCCATTTTGTATTTATTGCTCAGAAAGATCTCACCAGTTTATGTCTTTTTTGTTTCAGTCACCCCTATTATGTCGATATGGTACTTATCTAATTCCTCTACTAGTTCCATTTCTTGGTCATTCAGGCTTCTTATGTTGATAGTACCGATCTTGAACTCTGGTGATGTTGAGTTAGGGTAAGTTTTAGGATTTGTTCCAGTAGCTGACTTTTCGCTGTTTGCCCTGGTTCCTTGGCAAAACAAAGGGGGCCTTGTTTAACCCATTAAGGACTAGCATCACCATTTTTACTAACTTACATTTACATTCTGATTTACATTTTAGATTTATAATCTAAAATCAATAGATGTTTTATACTTTCAGACTTGGTAATAGTTCAAAGTATTAACAATAAATGGAGTTTCTGATCTAGCCTTTTCTGCCATCTTGTGGTAGATGAAATAAAACAGTACATGGAATCTGTGAATCTAAAATGGCATATAAGGAGAGGTAAGTCTAGCTTCTTGCTTCATAACTTGCTCTGAAATACTTCTATCAGCATATTCATATTGTGAAAACAATCTAAAGAAGAGTAATATATTGTTTTTAAAACTTTATATATAATAATCATATGTTAAAAGTAGGTTATAATGTAGTGTTACCATTTGGTCACACTAGACTTTTATGTAGTCATTTTTACCTTATGAAATATTTCTGTGCAATTTCAATTAACTATTCTCCTTTCAGCTTATCTGTGAAAGAAATGCTAGATATTCCTGAAGATGATGACCTCACTGAAGTATATATATAGCCCCCAGAAGTACATGATGAGTGGGATGAAGATTCAGCTGATGAAGATGAATGCGGTCTCATCGAAAACCTAACTGGAAGAGAGCTATGAGCTACTGCTGAAGCAGTTCTAGCAGATGGTCATAGAATAGGAAATCAGGATACAGAGGATAGAGATAATGAAGATGAAGACCAGGAAACCAGTAAAATTGAAAAAGGGCCTAAGCAAGAGAAAAGTCTTCTTGGTCACATGATGACATACTACAGATGAGTCCAGTGTTTCCAGTGTCTGATTTCAGTATCTATAGAAATAAGACATGCACTGAGTTATTTGAAATGTTTATTGATGATGACATTATTGATTTATTAGTGACTGAATCGAATAAATACGCTACCTGGAAAAATTTCCCATGTCCAGACATAACAGCAAAAGATATGAAGTGTTACTTGGGGATACTAATTCTTTCTGGGGATAATAATTCTTCGTCACACAACCACCTGTTTTGGTGGTCGTGTGATGTCTGATATTAGATATGATCGAATGGACCATTTTGTTGAAAATGTGTCAGGAAACAAGAGAAGAATATGCGCAGGACAATTCTCTAAATCTCTGGGATGTAGACAATGTAGAAAATGTGATGGGACTGTGTGGGATGTTTTGTCAAATATCATACACCATAAGTTTTTAAATGTCCATGGAGGTTGAAATTTGTATTTTTTTGTATTTTAAAATATTTTGACATGTTTGTAATTTGTTTGTAAGCTGTAAGTAAAAATAATAAACATTGTTTTATTTTGCTCATATAAAGGACCAGCGTAACCACATGGTCACATGTCATATTTCAAAAATCTGACATGTGAGATATAAAAAAATAGTATATTCCCACTCCAGTAACATCAATTAACACAATTTGGTTGGTGGTAAGAATTTTTAAGACAGAAAATAATTCAGCCAGCATGAAATTCTGTCATGTTTTATCATCATTTGAAATTTTGGTTTAAGACAATAAGAATACAATTTGGTCGGCTAGATCCCAAATTGCCAGCCCATCCTCATCCATTCAGTATCCAGGTAGATACTTCACAGGGTACACCACGAGAAGATGAGGAGTGGACATCAGGTCAGAAGCCCTGGTCGGTTCTCTGCATTCCTTTGAAGGCTATGTGGTGGTCTCCTCTCAGTTATATAGTTTAGAGATATGTAGGTATATATTAAATTTTGAAGTTTTGTACACATATCAAATTAGTACAATTAATTATTGATTATTTTCAGATATTTTCGCAACATTACCCCATTAATCACAATGTCAGATAATTCAGTTAGACAGAAGGAGAAAAAAAAAAGCTATTTTTTTAGAAACTAAGATCCAAATTTTAGATTGTTTAGCAGCGGAAGATTCAACATCTTTAGGGAAATATTTTGGGTTGAACGAAGCTATTGTGAGAACGATTAAGAAAAATGAAGAGGTCATGAAGAGGGCAGGGGTAAACCAATGAAGCCATGGATAACACGAGACAAACAATGAATAAAACTCAGCGATAAGATGTATAAAAAGTACAAAAAAAAAATCCTCACAATGAATTACTGTGAGCATAGCAGAGCTTACCTTTTTTTATAGCTTACCTGGTTCATTATAGGAACCAGGTAAGCTATAAATTGCAAGAAGGAAAAAAAACAAGTATTATCATAATAAATTTTTGAAATGTGAAGGTAATGCCAAATAACAATGGAAATTTGTAAATAATATACTTGGTAAAAATATCCAAGAACCAACACTTCCAAGACTTAGTAATGATAACAGCAATCATATAGATTTAAATAGTGAAAGAACTTTAGCAAAGAAATTTAATAATTATTTCACAGCTGCCAATGGAAAACTTGTAAACAGCACTAATACTCCATCAATAAATTGCCCTCTTAAAGGAAATGGTAGTTCTCATTAGTTTTAAGCCATGAACACGCGACTGTATATGTAGAAGGATTCCAATCTAAGCATGTACACTACTGTTTTTTAATTTAATTCCTACTGTTGCTCGAAAATTGAATTGATGTCTTATGATACATAAGACGAAATATTTTCATAATAAAAAGTTATTTACTCTGGCATACGTGTTACTTTACAGTTATGGATATCCCCCACAGGTTTCACTATAAGAAATTTTCAATATAATTCATTATAAATCAACTTGATTCTTTAAAATACCAGCTTTGTTTATTCTATTATCTATTTCCATATATAACATGTTATCTTCGTTAAAAATTATCTCTAAGTAGTTGAAATGTTAGCCTTGTCCTATAAGTTTTCCATTCATAATGCAGTTCAAGTTTTCTATGTTCCTATTTTTAGTTCAGTTCCTAGATTGCACATTATAATCTTCGCATAAAGCAAAGATGATTGAAGTGATCACATTCAATTTTATATCCCTTTTCAGATAGAAACCAATGAATGTGCTAATGCTTCGATCATCTGGAATTTAACCTCCTGACTAGATTTTCTAATTATGCAGTGCAGCCATTCAGCACTTCTAGATATCAGATTATCATTAATTAGAAATTACAACTGTGAATATTTTAGCCGGTTGCTGGGCTGTCACAGCGCATCGGGGCATCCCCTCGGTGGTGAATGAGGGGGATGATCGATGGCACTACTTTGTAGGCCTCCCGGCTAGGTCCATGGGACCTGCTAACCAATGACAGCTGCGGTCCTCCATTCATATTGGGGTTTGGATGGTTCTAGTGGCCCATTCTGTAAAAAATGCCGCTATGTAAAGCATCATATCTACACAGAAAAGAATTAAACCCGGGTAGACTCAATATGCCCAGAATAGTAGTGTCAGGATGATATAGTAGGCCCTGCGGTATCGTCAGTCCGTGACTGCTATAAAGAAACTACGCAGAAATTGCTTGAATATTGCTGCTTGGAATGTAAGAGGATTGAATAAATGTGGGAAATTGGCTAATGTGATGAGCGAGATTGAGAGATTGAATATTAGTATACTAGGAATAAGTGAAACTTTTTGGAAAGGATCATCAGATTTAGAGTAGAAACTTCCAAATGGCAAGATATATAAAATATATACGTCAGGTGGTGAAATATCAAGAAGAGGTGTAGCGTTTATTGTAGAGAAGAAAACTAATAAAAACATTATCCATATAATCAAAAAATCAGATAGAGTAATGGCAATTCTAGTGAAATCTAAACCTAGAGATATGCTAATTATTCAAGTGTATGCTCCTATAGAACAGAATGAGGAAGCAGAAATAGATATCATGTATGATAAAACAGAATGGTGTATAAAGGAAGTTGGAAGCAAGAAAGATCGAGTTATTTGTGCTATGGGTGACCGGAACGCAAAAGTTGGATCAGAGAGAACATCTACACACGTCAGTCCACTTGAACTAGGAATTCGGAATGAGAGAGGACAAAAAGCTGATTGATTTCTGAAACAAACACAGTCTCATCATAACTAACACTTATTTTGAGCAAAAGTCAACAGCACGTTACACATGGGAAAGTCCAGATGGAAGATGCAAAAATCAATTAGACTATACTGTAGTTAGTAAACGTTACTTCAATGGAATATGGAACTCAAAGGTGATGCCAAGTGCTGACTGTGGATCTGATCATAGACTGGTCTTAATGAAGATGAATATTCGCCTGAAAATAATAATATTTAAAAGAAGTCAACTCCTAAAATGGAATCTACAAATGGTACAAAATCCCATGCATCTAAAATTATTTTAACCATTTTAACAATAATAAAATCAAAATTCAATGAAAATATTTCAGAACTGCTGTCTGCACAGTTGCAAAACGAAAATGAACCCTCTCAGTGGAATAGACTACAAGTAGCTATCATAACATCTGCTAAAAACCACATCAATATACAAGAAAGAAAGAAAAAACCATGGATAACTCAAGAGATAATCAACCTTACTGATGAAAGAAGAACATGGAAAAGAGGAGCAAATGAAGAAGAAAGGTTAAGATATAAAACTTTGGATAAAAGAATCAGTTATGTAAAAGATTGAAAGAAAACTGGATAAATAGGCAGCGCACTGAGATAGAAGAATTACAAAATAGGAACAAAACCAGAGAAGCATTCTAAGTGAAAGAACTTAATTGAAAAACAAAATGTACACAGTCTAATAACATCAAGGACAAAGATGGAAACATACTCGTTGATAAGGAAAAGATAAATGGAAGATGGGTGGAGTACTTATCAGACCTCTATGATGATGATAATGGTAACATGTTAGATGATTCAGGACACCTTAAGTTAAACGTAACAACAGATACCACTCTACCCACAAGGAAGGAGGTAGAATACGCAATCAAGAATCTTCCTAATAATAAATCCCCTGGGTGTAATAATATTCCGGCTGAGCTGTTGAAAGTTTTGAGTTATAATAATAACTATTTAGTGGAATCCATTCAGGACATCTGAATATGTCTATAAAACAATACAATCACCTGAAGTTTTTACAACATCTATCTGCATACCAATTCCAAAGGAACATAATGCACAAAATTGCGAGGATTACAGAACTGTGAGCCTAATATCCAATGCATCTAAAATTATTTTAACCATTGTTAACAAGCAAATTTAAAGAGCCATAAGTGGTGAATTGAGTGAACAACAGAAAGGCTTCAGAAGAGGAATGGAAACCATTAATGCTATCCTGGAACTAAAAATATTAATAGAAATATCACTTGAAAGAAATAGGAACATTTACATATGCTTCATAAACTTTCAGAAGGCTTCTGACCCGGTAAAACATAATAAAATGTTCAATATATTAGATAAATTAGACATAGAAGATCATGTACTTAAGATTATAAAAATGATTTACACCAAACAGAAAATGCAGCTGTTTAACAATGAGACTTCTGTAGTGAAAATAAAAAGAGGAGTTAGACAAGGTTGTATCCTTTCACCAAATATATTTAATATCTATAGTAAGACAGTGATGAAAAAGATTGAAAAACAAAAAATAGGAATTAGTATCAATGGTATAAAATACAACAATCTTAGATATGCTGATGATACCATTCTAATAGCAGAAAACAGAAACAAATTAATCAAATTACTGCAGCTAGTAATTGAAGAGGGTAAAGAATTTGGATTAGATATAAATGCAAAAATGACCAAATTTATGAAAATCTCCAAAGAAAGCAGATCCGAGCAAGAAATATTCATAAACAATATGAAAATTGAACATACAACAGAATACAAATATTTAGGCACCTACTTTACTGCAGATGGAAAGCAAGATAAAGAAATAAAAATAAGAACAGCCATAGCTAAAGATGCATTCTGAAAAAATAAAGATCTGCTCAGAAGTTCTGTGAGTATCGAGACAAAGAAAAGAATGATAAGAACATTAAGTGTGGCCAATTTTCACATATGGAAGTGAGACCTGGATATTCAAGAAGAGAGTAAGGCAACATATAATGACCTTTGAAATGTGGTGCTATAGGAGAGCTCTGAAACTCCCATGGACAGAACATGTGACAAATACAGATGTCCTACAGAGAATGAGAACACAGAGATCTTTATTACAGGAAATGATCCAGAGAAAGATGAGACTGGCAGGACATATACTGAGAGGTTCTTCAGGACAGAGGATACTAACAGTTAAAAATTTGGGAAAAGGATCAAGAGGCAAAAAAAGAAGGACATGGCTTGAAGATCATGGGCAGGATCATATGGCTATGCAGAAACAAAAAGGAAAGCCATCTAGATTTACTGGAAGACATGGTGCTGGAGAGAGAGAACTGGAAGGACATGGTGCTGCACCCTTTCACTGAGGATGCTACATGAAGAAGAAGAATATTTTAGAATATCTTTTCTTCTCAAATGACTTTCAGGAAGAACTTTTACTCAGGATATCTAAATGTCCTGAGTAAATCTAGATGATGTTCACTAATTTATGATGCCTCATCCTTTTAAGAACAGTGGCTTATACAGTATGACACACAAAAAAAAAACATCACTGAACGTCGACATCTTCAGTACACTCGCTATGAGATATGCCATTAACTGCATGCACATTAACAGAAGAGCATATGTAGAGTATGCATTACATTCAGTTATAACAATGGTGTTGATGTTGGAAGAAAAGATATTTATTGTTGAGCATTATTTTTGTTCATAAGTCTAAGAGCAAATGGTCCAAGCCATTTGCTCTTCACAGCAAGGTCACCACATGGTGTGCAGTTTCTAGCCATGGCATAACTAGGGGACCTACTTCATTGAAGAGGGTGGTGTAACTGTGACCTTGAATAGCGAATGCTACATTGAGAATGTGCCGATTCTGTGCATCTAGGATTTACATAGGATGTCGTGTCATGCAAAAAATATTCCAACAGGACAGAACAACCTGTCACACATCATGTGGTTCTAGAGTCTATTTATCAGAACACTTCCCCAGGAAGCTCATTTCGAGGTTCACAAAAATTCCCATACCCTTTGTTCTCCTGATCTCATATCACTTGATGACTTCACCTGGAGTAAGTTGAAGGAATGGGTATTCCACCACTGCCTTCAAAACCTTGATGAACTAAGGCAGTGGTTCTCAAACTTTTATACTTCGCATACCTTCCCCCCAGAAATGTGTATGCAATTGGCATACCCCTTGTATAGATATATAAAATTATATTATAGTATAACAATGGGAATAAAATAAAACATATATATACACAATAAATTTTGTATTCATAAATTACATATATCAATACACACAAAGAGTGATATAAACAATTTAACAAATCTTATAAATTATAAACATTTGACTGGGTAATCAGTGAGATGGTTGTGCTTGTTTAAGCTTGCAGAGTTCATCAATGGTTGGGGTTATCTTGCTTAGGTTCAGCTCTCAGGTAAGGAAGGAGGGGTGAGAGGACTGACGAACGTGTGCCACGCTTCCTCATTCAGTTCTCAGAAATTAATCAGTATCACTGTTGCCAACTTAGCGATTTTGTTACTAGATCTAGTGACTTTTGAGCTCTCACGGAGTAACCCCAAGGGATATGTGTACACCACATTGAGAACCCCTAAACTAAGGGATAAAATTACATATGTTCCAACCCTTGTTCTCCAAGATGACAGAGAACCAACCTTCACATACACTATGAAACCTGTCTTGAAAGACAAGGTGCCCATTTCGAGTACATAACATACTGTTATTAATGCTTTATTCGATCAAGATTCCACTGATAATCGTGGATGTACATATCATGTGAAAACATATTTATTTGTTAATAAACTAGTTTACTTAATAACATATACCTGTAGTTATATGTTATAATAATAATAGGGCATACTATTTTATTAACATTTAGAAGAAATTATAGTTGTCAAATGATAATGTAGCAAATTCATAATTTCTTTTAAAACTTACAGGATATTAAACTGAAACCTGATTATTTTTTATATTTTTGTCTTATATGATAAATGATGTTCATCACTCAGTGTATGACCACAACCTTGTTTCTTGCAAGCACAAAGCAGCTTGTAAAGTGTAATGTTTGTAGTCTCTATAGGTGATTTGCAGATTATCTAACCTTTTCTCAATCCACAGTACTAAAATACTATGTTTCTAACTTTTGTATGACTTTGTAGTCCCAAAAGTTATACAGCACATTCAGTTATGTCCACACTCATTAATGCTTTATTGTATTCTTCAAAAAATTGAAGAGAATAAGGGCTCATTAAGTTAAGGGGATAATAAATCCCACATTATTTTAAAGCCAGATGCGAAATGCGGAGATCAAAATCTAAGAGTTTCATGCCGAAGAACTATCGGCGAGTCCAAGCATAAGTCAACACCTGGGTAATACAACACTAGGGCAACTTGGAGCAAGCTCCATCACTATCCTTAATATTTTCTCATAATGTAAAATGCAGCTCCTAGGAGATGTATTACTGTTTTACATTATGAGGAGAGGTCACTATCCAGACCGGTTTCAACCTTTATTGAGGTCTCATCAGTGAGTAGGTACACCTGGAACACCAAGGTTTAAGCGAACTGAACTTGCATATACCCCTACTAACGAATTGCCAGACCAGTGTACCCATATATTATTATTACTATGATAAAGAGCCAAGAGGCTCTTTATTTCAAATGGCAACTTTGTGAAAATATATCTGAAATGAAGGTTGATAACTTCCAACATCCTGATGCTTGAAAATGAGACACATACACAGGCACAAAAATCCATGTACAATAAAGTAAAAATGTATGCTAAATTACAAAGTAACCAATTTCCAAAGCAAATAATTCAGTCATTTTTCCTATGAAATTTTACTAATAATCATAAACCAACAATACTAACCTGCTTCTCGTGCCTGCTTATCAACTGCACCTGACTTTCCAATGTTTTCGCTTCCTGCTAAATCAACCTATATAAAATTAATACTGACTTATAAATAAAGCAACTTATATAGTCCCTTGATAATATTTAAAATGAAAACTTATGTTCATGTATTTTTCAAGCTGCATTTGTACACATTATAGCTCTGATTTTTTTCTTTCTCTCCATTCCAGCTCTCTTCAGCTATCAGACCCTCAAACCTTTATGGAGAATGATTCTTATAGATATAAAATGACCTGAAATGAGCTATCATGTTTTGTTTTGTTTTTTTTTTGAGATATACAAAAGAAATAAATGTGCATGAGCTTAGCACATTTTGTACAAGTTTCAAATGAAGATGAAGTTTGTTTACAACTGAATTTAATTCTTTGCACAACAGAAATTAATTTAGAGATGTGAGGTACACTGAGATATGGAAGCTGATACAATACTTATGATTTTTTTTTGATGATGCAAAATTCAAGTGTGTACTAATCTGAAAGCATTCCTTTAAACAAAATTACATAACTTGTACAGAAAGAGATCATAAACTAAGAAATTACAGGTTTGGGAAGGACCAGACCCGTGAAATTTAAGGAAAATGAGAAAAATTGGCCTCAAATGTTCAGGACTTGAACACTGTCTTAAAGACTTCATAGTATATAAAAGAGTGTTAAAAACATTTATAAGCATATGCTTATATGCAGAAATAAAACAAGTGATAAAAGACTGGACATAACTATGTGAGTTCTGAGAAAAAATGATCGTGTGAGCAAATAGTATTAATGTCAGAACCAGATTAAACAAAGAAATTAAGAAAGGAACTTGATATTAACATACATGAATATATAATTACAGTGTGATCACTTGAACAGAAATGGGAGAAGTGCAGTAAAACAGATTTCTAATGCAAAAATGGTACATATACCCAGAGAAAGACTAAGGTGAAGATCTACTGATATGATTAGCAATTCATAATTATATAACCAGTCAAAGATCCTTTGCTGTAAGGATGCTCAATTAGAAGAAATGGAAAAGTAAAATGTATGATATTCCATATTTCAATAGTGGAAAGAATCATTTCATAAATATGTGAATAGCAGCAGACAGTTCGATAACTGAGGAGACAGGAGACATGCCAGGAGTTCCAATATTTGAAGAGATGAGTGAAAAGCAAAAATATACTTACAAGTAATAAATAATCCTATACAATAATAAGTTTTTGCATTTCATAGCAACCTTCTTCAAGAGGAAATCCTGAAAAAGAAATCGCATCAAAATTTCCTGGCCAATAAGTCAGGGGTATGCTGAAAGAATAAATGCAGACAAATACATAAGAAACTATGCGTAAAAGTAAATGAGGTCAGGGGAGGTTCCTGGCAAATATTAGAAGTAAATATCATGAAGATGGAGCAATGAGTATAGCGAAAAGAAAATCAGAGATTCCTTTCACAGATCAAAGGTATCATATCAAAATTGTTTTGCTTTTTCCAGATTGAAAATAAAAATGTGCTGGATGTTAGGAGCAATTACACTGAAAGATTATTAAATAAAATAAGCAGTGACAAAACAGTGGTACAAAATATTCAAGAGACATGCAATCAGGAATGTGTATCAATATGAAGTGGAGGGGGGGAAGCCACCAGAAACCTGAAGATATACTGAAATGAAAATAGGCAACTAACGTATTACATTATACCTTTATACAATAACCATGCTACTGAACACCACAAAAATTATGCTATCTTAGGATCGCCATTACAAACAGTAAAAGCTCAAAATCTTCACTTCCTTACTCCATTTCTTTTGTGAAGTAAATGGAGTAAGGAAGGGGAAAATCCATCTTTTTTCTCTAAATTCACAACAGCAAACCTTGCACTATAATAAAGTATATCTTCGCTGCCTGGGAAATCCCTATAGTTAGCATGTTCTGCAGTACTATTAGTATTCTGAACACTTCTTGAATGAGTATACATAGGCATTTTATGACTGATGATGTTCTAAAGACATAATTTTGCTTTAACTTTTATCATTAAAATAGTCCAACTGTATTGAAATAAAGATAAATATCACTTCAAATGTTTATCTTTTTTTCAATAAAAACCTAATTATAGTAATTTAAAGAAAATCTATTTTGGCAGTACTAAACCAGTTTATCACTTTTGACACATATCTACAAGCAACATATATTGGGGCAATCCAATTAATATTTCACGATTATTTTCTTAGGGGTGCTTAAGGGTCAAAGCTGTATAACTGAGAGGAGACCTCCACATAGCCTTTAAAGGAATGCGGAGAACCGACCAGGGCTTCTGACCTAATGTCCAATCCTCACCTTCTCGTGGTGCACCCTGTTGGGTATCTACTTTGATACTGAACGAACGAGGATGGGCTGGCAATTTGGGATTTAGCCGACCAAATTGTATTCTTATTGGTTAAACCAAAATAAAAAAAAATGATGGTACAACATGACAAAATTTCATGCCGGCTAGGGCGTCGCCCGGTTAAACAAGGCCCCCGTTGTTTTCGCCAGGGAACCAGGGCGAACAGCGAAAAGTCAGCTACTGGAACAAATCTGAAAACAAACCCCAACTCAACATCACCAGAGTTAAAGATCGGTACTATCAACGTAAGAAGCCTGAATGGCAAAGAAATGGAGCTAGCTGAGGAATTAGATAAGTACCACATCGACATAATAGGGGTGACTGAAACAAAAAAGACCAAAACTGGTGAGATCTTTCTGAGCAATAAATACAAAATGTTATATTCAGGCAATAACAATCAAGGAAAAGAAGGAGTAGCCATGGTATTCAACACAAAATACGAGGCTAATCTTCTTGAATGGCAGTCAGTCTCAAGTAGAGTAATGTGGGCAAATATGAGAATGGGGAACTGGACAATGAGACTTATTTGTGCCTATGGTCCCACAGAAGGTTCTACTAAGGTAGAAGTGGAGGAATTTTTTGAGGCTTTAGAAAAAGCAACTGACACAATGAAAAAGGAAAAGTTGGTCCTTGTTGGGGATCTAAATAGTAGAGTAGGAAATGATTGTGAGACATACAAAAATATTTTGGGAAAATTTGGAGAAAAGAGCAAAGCTAATAACAATGGCAAATATCTGTTGGATTTCTGCTCAGGACATGGACTGGTTATTACTAATACCATGTTCCAACATAAAAATGTGCACAAATTCACATGGAGAGAAGAGGCTAGGAATAAGAAAAGTCTCATTGACTATGTTATTGTTGATAGTGATGTTTTCTCCCTGGTGCAGGACACCAGAGTGTACAGAGGATTTGAAATTGGAAGTGATCACTATTTAGTCTTGAGCAGGATAAAATTGAATTTCATATTGAAAAGAATAACATGTAAGAAAGTCTTAAAGCGAATAAAAGTTGAGCAGCTCTCAGATGTAAACTGTAGACTAAAATACAGAAATATTATTGAAAAGAAAATGAAAGAGTTAGAGAACAGGAATCAAACCTTGGAGATTCAGTGGCAAACTCTGAAGGAAACATTGATTGATTCTGCCAGAGAGGCATGTGGTGAGGTTGTGTGCAAAGATAAAAAAATCAGAACTCCCTGGTGGACACAGGAAGTTAAAGAGGCAGTGAAGGAAAAGAAGAAAGCATATCAAAAGTTCCTGGCAAATAAGTCAGCTTTTACTCTTACAGAATACAGAGACAAATGTAAGAAAGCTAAACAGTGTGTAAAACTAGCTAAACAAAAGTCATGGGAGGACTTTGGCAAGAATATAGAAAATAAATATCAAGAAGGTGGCAAAATATTCTGGAGGTTGTTGAAGAAGCTTAGGAATGGAGGAAAGAGTGCTGTAAAAGGAATTAGAGATGATAAATGTGAAATGAAAACAGGAGAAAAAGATATCCTTGAAGTGTGGAGTAATTACTTTGAAAAACTGCTAAATGAAACAAGCAGTGAGCACAGTGATAAAAAACACTGACCAGGCATGCAGTCAGGAATACATATCCATACTGGAAGTAGAAAAAGCCATCAAAGGCTTGAAATGTGGAAAGGCAGCAGGAGTAGATGATATTCGACCAGAAATGCTGAAGTATGGTGGTATAAGAGTCTTACAGTGGCTGCACTGCATAGTTCAGAAAGCCTGGACAGAGGGACGAATTCCCGATGATTGGAGTAGAGCTCTCATAGTACCCATATATAAAAAGGGAAATAAAACTGAATGTGAGAATTACAGAGGTATTTCCCTACTGAGTGTTCCTGGCAAGATCTATGCAAGTATACTTGAGAAACGGTTGAGAAGAATTGTGGAAGAAAAGCTTGGTGAAGAACAAGCTGGATTCAGGCCAAATAGAGGCTGTCAGGATCAGATCTTCACTTTACGACAAATAGTCGAGAAAGCATGGGAATATAACAAAGATCTGTATTTAAGTTTTGTCGATTTGGAAAAGGCATATGACAAGGTGCCAAGAGAGAAGCTATTCAATACGCTGCAGTTATATGGTGTCAATGGGGCATTATATCAAGCAATACTTAGTCTTTATTTGAGTTGTGAGTCAGCAGTTAGAATTGAAGGAAGTACAGGAAGATGGTTTAATGTTAAATCTGGTGTGAGACAAGGATGTACATTATCCCCTCTGTTATTCATTATCTATATGGATCACATTATGAAGGAATGTGGTATTAAACCTGATATCAAAATTGGAGATGTTAATGTCAGCTCTTTGCTTTATGCGGATGATGTTATACTTCTAAATAAATCTGCTACAAGTCTGCAAGATTCTCTGACTAAATTGAATAGCTGTTGTAATAGATATGGTATGAAGGTCAGCAATAAAAAGACAAAGACAATGAAAATAGGCAGAATCACTGAAAATATCAACTGTGTTGTGAATGGAGAACCTGTGGAACAAGTAAAACATTTCAGCTACTTAGGCACAATTTTTACTGAAGATGGTAAACTAAATATAGAAATAGACAACAGAATCAGCAAAGCTGGTATCGTGGGAAGTCAATTGAATAAATTCATATGGAATAAGAAAGAAATTAGTCGGAACACTAAATTAGCTGTATACAAGACTGTGTTCAAACCAATTTTAACTTATGGATCTGAGAGCTGGGTCAGAAGTAAAACACTTGACCAAAGACTAGAGACCGCAGATATGAGAGTCCTGAGAAAGATTAGAGGCGTGAACAGATGGCATCAATGGCAATATCATATTAAAAATGAGGATATTAGGAAAGAACTTGACATTGTCAGCATCCAGGAATGCGTTAGCAGAGCTAATCTCAGATGGTATGGTCACTTAAATAGAATGGGAGAGGAAAGATTAGCAAAACAAGTGTTCTCTGCCAGGTTGGCAGGAAAACGACCCAGAGGAAGACCAAGATATAGGTGGATTGATACGGTACAAAGTGCCTTAGACGATAGAAATATAAGATCTGATAATGTTGGAGTCTTGACAAGTAACAGACTGATTTGGAGGAAAATTGTAGATAGGAAGTTAGTAATGATGTAATTTTTTCATGTAGTACTGTCATATCCTGTACACCCCTTGAGGGTACATGACAGGAATTTGATGATGATGATGATGATTATTTTCTTATTAACAACATTCTTAAAAAACTGGTCTATTTGTCCTCTAATTTTATGAACTCCTACCATTCAATTTTCTAAAGAATTCCTTTTAATGACATCTAATTACCTTGATGTCTTTCTGAGTCTTCTACTTGTCATTTTTTGTTTTTCAAAGATTTGTTTTGCTAATCTTTCATCTAAATATGCTAGTCATTACCAACTTAGATTAATTTTGTTTATACATTCTTCAATTTAACCATGCCCAATCGTTTTTCTGATATATGTTTTCAGTATGGTTTTGCCACATCAGCATTCTCTTCATTCTCCTAATTTCCCTAAGAACTTTAATATCTTTGATCAACTATTTTTACCCTTTCATTCTGATTCATATGTAAAATTTGTTTTAATATATCTTAAAGACTGCCTTGTTTAGTCTTTTGGCTGTTTTTATTTTTTATTTTTGTCCTTTTGTATATAAAATTATTCAACAGCATTTGATCATGCCTGCCAACTTACTTGATTATGTATGTCCACATATAAATTACCATCTTCACTAAAAACTGTAACCTATTCTACAGGTTCACTAAAAAGAATATATAAGCAGCTTTTCACTAATGATTTTCACAGCAAATTTGTCAAAGTTATTTAATTCAGCTAAAACACTCTTGAAGACTAGCAGATTTCAGAGGTTTATGTCATCTGCATAAAGTAAAGAACTAAGTTTAATATACCACCTTTCTTTTAAGCTTACAGTGATCCGAATGCATTTTTGAAAATTATGGAGACAACCACCGTGTTTGAATAAAAACTTTAGTTTAATATAACTAAAATCTACATTCGACGTTTCGACCTTTATGTCAAGGTCATCTTCTGGAGCATACAACTATACACAGAAAACAAGCTACACTACAATCAAACTGGTTTGTTAAAGATACTGACCAACTGCTACAACAATTGTTGGCCTGACCTCTGGTGAAAAAAAAAAAAAAATTATACATCAATGCTAGAGTCCTATTATTAGTGTTATCTGTTAGTTGTAGAAATACATTGGGCGCAACAACAAGTATCTATCTATATACATATATTAACATCATGATTATTGGTGAATGTACAGAATTATAACTGTACATTCCAGCCAATTGGTATGGAATAGTTTCTAATACTGTTTGAAGATTGGCTAGAGTCCTGACTTATGCTGACTACCTAATATATCTTATATATTAGGTAGGCCGAATGGGTGCCATCCAGATCCTTGGAATTTTCATGCCATCTTTGTTGTTGATATTTGGGTGGTTTATCAGGATTTCACAGGCTTCCTTAAATTTCCTTTCATACCAGGTTTTTGTGTGGTGTAAAGAGCAGGTGCTTTTCCAGTTGATTTGGAGTAAGGTGTTGAGCGCGTGATCTGAGAGGCCTCCTTCACCATAATGGTTATATTTAATGTGTCTAATGTGTTCTTTCTTGCGTATAGAGATTGTCCATCCTGTTTCACCAATGCATGGTAAGTTAAAGGTGCAGTGGATGCAATAGACTCCAGGATGTGCTAATGGGAGGAGAGGATCCTTAGAGGAGTTGAATATGGTTTAAAGGTGGCATTGAGGTTATAATGTTGTAGGATTCTGTTGATTTTTTCTGATAACCCTTTAATGTATGGGATGGCTATGGCTTTACTATAATCTAGATTCGTTTTTGTTGTTGTTTTAACAAAAATACTATTAATAAAATACTCCATAAAACAACAACAAAAACAAATCTAGATTACAGTAAAACCATAGCCATCCCAAACATTAAAGGGTTATCAGAAAAAATTTCACAGGATGAAAAACCTCAAGTTTCTAGGAAGGGAAACTCTGCCATTTTCACATGAGACTAGCAAACCAGGTCTTTCTGACTGAAGGGCATCATTCATACCAATTGAATGAATGATGAGAATGTGTGTGTTTAAGGGCAGCTAAGATATACAAATGTGAAAATGATATAAATGTCAATGGGCATGGTTATAAATCTGATGAATGGATTGGAACTGCTTGTGCTAGGTTTGGACATGTTCAGTGTGTGAGAGGACAGGAAAGAGAAAGCTGCCCAAATGGGCCAAGACAGCACATGTAAGTATATGAAAAGCCAGGAGGTAATTTGTTATGGCTATATAAATTCCAGAAGTATCAGGAACAAAAAAGTTTAGTTATTTTGCATTGGTGAATACAATGTGGAAGGCTATTCGCATTAGTGAAACCTGGCTCTTCAAATGTAAGTGAAACTGAGTGTAATTTCTTTGCTACAGTGGAGGTGAATAGAGGGCTACACGGGGTGTAGTGTTTTCAGAGAGCTCCCGAAAGCTAAGTATAATTTTGAGTGAAAATTTGAATATAGGTTTAAATCATAACATAATATTGTCTAATTTTGGTAGCTTGTTGTATCTGTGTGATTTTGGTGTGAATTCAGTTTTATTTCATTTAGTATTTTAATGATACGTTTCATAGAATAGCACATGGCGCCAATACAACGTAAGATAATGGCATTCAAAAATACGACACCCTTGTTCAAAGTAACATGAAGGAGTTTGTCCAATGTGATGTGTGTGTGGGAATGTATGCATTCCCGAAGGAGGCTGGAGTTTGGATTGAAAGTGATAGTGGTGGGAGAATGTGCAGAAAGCATAAGCAAAGTGAGGAGTTGAAGTATGTGTCAGGTCGTGAGATAGTTATGGTTGAAGAAAGCCAGAACGTGAGTGAAAATAGTGGCTTGATAGGGAATTGCGATGTTGTACAAGAGGGCAACGAGAGCGGTGATCAAAGAAAGAGTGAAAGCAACTATACAGAGAGATAAAATGGTTTATATAATGAAAAAAATTAGGAATTATTTGTAGGGAGTGAGATCACTAGGTTGCGCGCAGTGTTACAAAACGTGCAGCGGCAATTAGAGCACCTGCAAAACTCTTTCCAGAGTGATTCGGCTAATGTAAATAAACAAGTGTTTGAAAGGAAAAATAAGCGTAAGAGTTGGAGAGTTTCTGAAATGAAGGAAAGAGTGTTGTATGGCGACTCGTTATTAAAAGGAGTGATAGATGGGGAGTTTAACTAAATCATACTTACCAGGCACAAAATTTAAGGATGTAAGTGAGAGTATTAGAGTGCAAAAACAGAGGGTGAAAATTGATAGTTGTGGTGGGTACGAATGAATTGAAAGGAGATACATTTTTTATGAGAGAGGACTTGAAAGTATTGTTAAAGGTAGCAAAAGAAAAGAGTGACAGAGTTAGAATGTCGAGTCTGTTGCCGTGGTATGACAGAGAGGAGTTTAGAAGGAGGGCCATAATCGCAAATGACATTATGCACAGGTTATGCAGACGGTGTGGTGTAGAATTCGTGGATGTTTGGAATGAGTTTGATGGGCAAAAGGGCTTACACAAGATGGATGGCCTGCATTTGAATGGATTTGTGTACAGAGACTGGAAAAAGTGTTGCTGAATGAAGTGAAAATGGATGTGCAGAACTAGGGAAACTAGAACTACCACGGTGGGGGGGGGGGGGTGATATGCAGACATCTGTGAGACAGATGAGTGTAAGAATGTATATAATGTACCCGAGCCAGCACCAAGGACAAAAAATGGGAATGGGTCATTTAGAATAATGCATCAATATAGGGGTGGGACTAAGGGATCACTGCATTTCATGTATACTAATGCCAGGAGTATTAGGAACAAGAAGGAAGAATTTTTGGCCTTGATTGGCTCTTCCTGGCCATGGGTTATTGGCATTAGTGAAACATGGCTGACGGAAGATGATATAGTTAGTGGGATAGAATGTGTAGGTTATAGTGTGTTTAGGAGGGACAGAGAGAATAAAATGGAAGGAGGAGTGTTATTGATGATGCTGATGAACTGCAGCCAAGGAGAATTGAAGTTGTATCGCAGGATAGTGAAAAGAGCTCATTTGAGGCTATTTGGTGTGAGATTGAGACTGGCAGAACAAAATATACAGTTGGGTGCTGCTATAGACCAGGTGATGGAATAGATGGTGGATGATGAAATGAGTGGAAGGAGGGTAATTATTATGGGAGATTTCAATTATGGTAACATTGATTGGAAGGAGGAGAGGACACATGTGAGGAAGGAAATGGATTTTATTCAATTATTAAGGGATAACTATCTCAGACAGCATGTAATTAAAAATACTAGGGGTGTGAGACTGCTTGACCTGGTAATAGCATCTGAGAATTTGACTATAATGAATATGACCATGCTGCCACCTATTAGTGAGAGTTATCATAAAGTCTTGACCTGGGAGGTGGCTAAAGGGTTGGAATTTTCAATTAAGACAGGGTATATATGGAATTACCCTGCTGGCAAGTATGACAAGCTTAGGAGATTGCTTGGATCAGTGCCATAGCATGTACAAATGCAAGGGCTGGATGTCGATAGAGCATGGGAAGTGGTCAAGGAGCATTTACAGGAGGTTATGGCTAATTGTATACCTAGGGTGCGAATAGTAAAACAAGTAGGGGTTAAATGGATGCATAACACCATTAAGCTTGAGCTGCAAAAAAAGAAACAACTGTGGAGGGAATTTAAAGAAAGAGGTGACCTGCAGGCATGCAAACGGTATAAAGCGCAGGCCAGAAGGGTAACGAGTGTGGTAAAAAAAGCAAAAGTGGATTATGAAAGGAAACTAGATATGCAAGCTAAAGAGAATACCAAACAGTTCTTTCAATATGCTGCAAGCAAAAAAAAAAAAAAAAAACTATACACAGCAAAATGATTTTAAGGAATGACGATGGTAAGGAGGTCACTGAATCAGTCGATATAGTGGAGTTACTGAGCAAGCACTTTGCAAAAGTATATCATCCAGGTGGTGACATTGAAAAAATGAAGGAACCATTAGTTTTTATGGGAATTGTGATGAATTTAGTGGAGGTGAATAGTCTATTACAGAACCTTAATATGAATACATCTGTGGGATTAGATGGTATACCGGCACGGGTTTTGCGTGAAGCGGCTAGAGAATTATCAGTGTCCTTGACCACGTTGTTTAATCTGAGTCTCGGGTCTGGTTTAGTCCCAAAGGTGTGGAAAGAGGGGAAAATAGTTCCACTGCATAAAGGAGGATCCAAGACTACGGTTGCAAATTACAGACCAATCAGCATATCAGGAGATGTTGTCAAGGTCTTGGAGAAAGTAGTCAAGGGAAAAATACAGGAATGGATTGATAAAAATGAGATACTGTATGGGGAACAGCATGGCTTTGTGAAAGGTAGATCCTCAGTAACTTACTCAAGTTTTATAACACAGTGACGGTTGAACTGGATAAGGGTAATGGGTTTACAGTGATACTACTGGACCTGGCTAAGGGATTTGACAGAATACCACATGGAATTCTAATCCATAAACTACAACAAAGTTTACATAGGAATGGATATAGGGTTGGTGAGATGGATAGGTGGGTGGTTGATAAAGAGATATAAGAGAGTAGTTGATTCAGGAGTCGAGTCCAAAAGACGGCCTGTGACTAGTGGTGTGCCGCAGGGTTCTGTTCTTGAACCACTGCTGTTTAATCTGTTCATTAACGATATAGGGAAGGATCTAAGTGGAACAATTCATTTGTTTGCTGATGATGCAAAGTTGGGTAGGGCGATAGTGAATGCAGAAGATGTCAAAATCTTGCAGGACGACTTCCATAGATTGGAGTTCTGGGCTAAGGAGAATGGATGTCAATTTAATGTGACAAAATGTAAGGTTATGCATTTTGGGGTGAAAAGATTAGCAGCAGTATACCACATCGGCAGAACTGTACTCCAGGAGATTGATGAGGCCAGGGACTTGGGAGTGTTGGTGGATAGGGAGATGAAGTTTAGGGGGCACATTGCAAAAGTGGCTAAATCAGCTCATCAACTCACTTGGTTGTTGAAAAATACCTTGACGAGCAGAGACAAGCAAGTTATTGTACCTCTGTACCGAGCCTTGATAAGACCTCATCTCGACTACTGTGCCCAGATTTGGTCACCTAGGTTCCTTCTTGATGGGGAGGAGGTGGAGAGGATCCAGAGGCGAGTGACTAAGATGATAGCAGGTCTATGGAATGAACCATATGAGAACAGGTTGAAGATTTGTGGGTTGCAGAAATTAATTGATAGGCGGAAAAGGGGAGATATGATTGAAACTTTCAAATTGCTAAAGGGTTTCTATAAAATTAATTCAGAGGATATTTTTGAGATCAGGGCTGGTGGTGGGAGAACTAGGGGACACCTATGGAAGGTGGGCAAGAGTGTGGTTAGCAGGGGTGTTAGAGCTGGGTTCTTTACTTTTAGAGTGGTAAATGAGTGGAATAAGCTGCCAGAGACTGTTGTGGGTGCTATGACGGTGAGTGAGTTCAAGGCAAGGTATGATAGATATTGTGAGAATGTCGTATAGTTCTGTGGACATGATGTTTAGGGCCTCCCTCGATGAGTGTAAGGACTCCCTGGAATCACCCGTAATAATAATAATAGTAATAATAAAGGAGAGAAAAGACAGGCTGGGAGGGAAGGATAAAATTTAGTTCTCACATGCTTGCTATCATACTCACAATTACAGAGATGATCCCTTGTTCTTCCTCCTTCAGCAAGGACTGAAATAAATATCCTGTACTGACCTATAAAATCTTATAGGTCAGGAAAATTTTAATTTTCCTGTACATTTTATGTTTCACTTAACAATGGGCATAGTAAAAAAATGTAAATTTCGTTAAATAACTTGCTGCATACTAAAGAAACATGCAAAAATTCAGGAATATTAAGGATGCCATAAATTCAGAAGTTTGTGTCAAGTCATGTCACTGTTAATAAAGGTGCCGGTATAGCATACCGGCACCTTTATTAACAGTGGTCTATAATTTTCTTCTGTAGTCTTGGAGCCTCCTTTATGCAACAAAACTACTTTACTTAAATATAAAGAGCCAATAGGCTTCATTTCGGCGATATAAACATTATTTAAATTAAGGGGATATTAAATCCCACATTGTTTTAAAACCGAATAAGAAACTCAAAGATTGGAATCAGAGAGTTTCATGGTGAATATAGTATAATGAACTATAAAAGTATTGGCGATTACTAGCGTGAGCTAATGCAAGTAGTCCTAGTACGAAGTACAAACTCGGGCAACTTGCAGCAAAAGTGGTAAAGTTCTGATCGCTATTCTTGGTATTTTCCATAATGTAAAACACATTTCCTAAGAAATGTAAGCTGTTATTACATTATGGTGGGAGGTCACTACCCAGACCGGTTTCAGCCTTTATTGAGGCTTCATCAGTGAGTAGCTAGACCAAATTAATACTAAAGGGTATAGTGAAAAGAACTTATATACTCTGCTACACGAGTTGTCAAAAAGGTGCACCCATTAAGTTACTTAAATATAAAGAGCCAATAGGCTTCATTTCGGCGATATAAACATTATTTAAATTAAGGGGATATTAAATCCCACATTGTTTTAAAACCGAATAAGAAACTAAAAGATTGGAATCAGAGAGTTTCATGCTGAATATAGTATAATAAACTATGAAAGTATCGGCGATTATAAATTTCTACTATAAATATTTTATAGTAGAAATATGCATGAATATGTTGTCGAAAAGCTCAAGCCCAGAATGCCTAATAATATCTATGTATCGTTAATTTTCACACATCGAAACCTTTCAACATTTGGGAAAGGGAATACCGCTGTTTATGACGGGTCATAAAAATTGTCTGCAAGCGGATTATAACAATGGGTGGCATATCCTCTGTTCTCAAAACTGAAGGAAATGACATCTGTGTAGCAAATGTCAGTGACCAACCGGCATATTTTTAAACATAGAAATATTCATGAATTATCATTAATTTTCACACATCGAAATCTTTTAACAATCGGGAAAGAGAATACCGCCATTTATGACTGATCACAAAAATTGCCTGCAAGTCGATTACAATAACGGGTGGCGTGGTCTCAAAACTGAATGAAATAACATCCATGTTGCAAATATCAGTGACCAATCAGCAAGGAAGTATAAAGAAAATTTTATCGCTGAAATTGAAGATCAAGGTAGTCTGTATCCGGTTCTCAAATCTATTAATACTGAATACTTTCTTAGCAAGTTCGTATTGCAGTGTGTAAGTGCTTGTTCTGAAACCGGAGTGCCGTGATTTTTTTTTAAAAGTAATAGGAACACAGATTTAAATTTTAATATGAATAAGAGACAAGGCACTTTGTTTAATTTTGGTAGACTGAGATCTTTGTAAGCTTGAAGGTGTTTCTGACGGAACAGATGATAGTGAATCATCCACCTCAAGCTTACAAAGATCTCCAGGATGTACAAAAGGAGGAGAAAGCTACCAGCACGCAGGAGAAAAAGTCTGCATTCACTGGTAAGTACTTATAATATAAATTTTTGGTGATCAGAATAGGATATATCAATGAAAATCAGCATAAATTAATTTAATGATGGTTTAATTGATGCTTAATTATTAATTAATCAACTAAATTACCAATTAATTATTAATTAATACATTACAAAATAAACAAGGTGTTCTGTGAAAATTTCAGGATTTGTGAAATGTTCTGTTGTAGAAAAAGTTTGAGAAACCCTGATCTAGATGATGCAGAGGTTCTTTTTGATGAGTGGATAAGGGTAACTAATTTTTGATATAGCATCAACAAGATTTGTATGCTTATATATCTATTAAGAATATGCAAGATTTTTTTCTGAAGTGCCCTGGATGTAGGCATCATTTTTGTGTTCTGGATTTTGGGGGAGTTTGTGTTTGGAGGATGATTAAAGAGCTCCATTGATTTTGTGAAAGGGGGAAAAGCCATTGGCTAAATAAGTATCCCAAATGTGCCAAATTTTGGTGAAGAGGCTAGTATGGTCAGAGCAGATAGCTCTATTTGCTAAGGGTCTGATAACACTATACTGCTAGAAGATGAAGGATAAAGATTCACCGAGTGGCTGGATGACCAATGTCAAAGGAAGGGCAGACAATTGCTGCTTTCCTTTTCAATGATGAAATGCCTCAGGTGTTAGTAACATTTTAGCACGCCTGACATGTGACCAAATGAAGAATGTGTTTCAAACTTACAATATAGAGTAGCCATATTGTAAGTTTGAAATGGACAGAGTTTAGGTTCATATTTTCAAAATATTCCATGTTGTGTGTGTGTGTGTGTGTGTGTGTGTGTGTGTGTGTGTGTGTGTGTGTGTGTGTGTGTGTGTGTGGAGGGGGGTATGGCCGTACCTTCGATCTGCTTGTAGATTTTTTGTCAACTAAAATACCCATAGTGCATAGCAAAAGTGAATGAGGATGATATGTTGAGGGAAAGAAAGTCTGAATAAGTTCAAAGTTATTTGGAAAGGAAAAAATCTAGAAGCAGATTGAAGACATGGCTATGCACCCCCCCTCCCCCGACACAAACACATGCTGCCAATCTTTTCATGGTATATGAAAATACAGTCCTAAACTCGGACCCTCTCAAACCCACAATATGGCTATGTTGACAATACATTTTCCTGATCCCCTACTCTTTCAAGCTGCAGTTCATCTGCTTTCATCAGCAGTAGACCTCCCCAATCCTATTTTCTCTATCCTCCCTGAAAACATTATCTCATCCCCCATTCTATCCCTGTAACTACATCATCTATTGTCAGCCAAGTCTCACTAATGCCTGCAACTTGTGAGGTTGCACCAACCTACCAATGCAAAAACTCTTCCCTCTTATTCCTTATAGTTCTAGCATTAATATACATTAGTGCTCCCCCCCAACACTTTGTACCTTGAATTGAATATCACATATGATTATGTCACTTGAGATATTAGAATCCACATTTTTTGGCCATTCTCACATTTGCCTCATGGAAATCTACATATTCAATTGCATATGTCCTAATAGTTTATTACCTAACTTTGCACTTCCATA
Source organism: Typopeltis vanoorti (assembly GCF_054136105.1). Lineage (NCBI taxonomy): Eukaryota > Metazoa > Arthropoda > Arachnida > Uropygi > Thelyphonidae > Typopeltis > Typopeltis vanoorti. Next base: position 4,231,081 of record NC_143550.1, on the reverse strand, counting down.
CTTCCAGTGAATGAGACTTTAGAGACAAGGTGTCACTGATAATGACTGAGAAGGACCGAGCTGTTGTGCATCTCAGAATATATTCTTCTATAGTTAATTAATAAAGTTATCTGTTGAATTCACAATAATTATGCTTTCCTATAAGCAAATATATGTGATATAATCACACTGTAATGGATATTTTTCTGTTTGTATTAGATAACATCTGTAAGTTAATCACATAACTCATACTGAGTTACCATATAAAGACAACTCAGAAGATTTCTGCAATAGTGAGGATATCAGCAAAAGGATAGAGCAGTGATAGTTCCATTGCTTAAAGCTCTCAGACTGCATCCAAACTACTATTCTCAGATGTGCACACTAGGATTTAGATGGAATGAAGATACATTAGAAAGAGTAGAGGTGAGTAATAAACAAACAAAAGGATTTTAGGAGCATGGAATATCAGCTGTGAGAAAAGACTTAAATTATGTCAACTACACGGTTTGGTTGTGTTGTCTGAAATTACAACCACAGCAACTAATCCTATGAGGCTAAATCTATTGCATCTGTTAACTGCTATGTTTTCTTTTGGCTGGTAGTCTGTTCAGTTTGATGGGATGAAAAACCTGAATTTCCAGGAGAAAAAATTCTGCTACAACCAAATTAGGTAGATGTTTAAGCAAAATGGAATGCACTGCTGGAATGTGTTGTGAATACTAAGAGTGCTAATGAGTTTAAATTAAGGTTCTTTCAATTCACAATTTCACACTGATCTTGCATTTTCATTGGCATGATCAGTGCTGCTCCAGTATGTTGCTGGCTTTGTAGTCTTCCTATGAGTATGTAGACTCAGTGGACATTTATTGTCAAATGATACAGAGAAAAGCATGGCCTAGGATATTCTGAAATATCCTAAGCCATGAAAGGCAGGAAGAATATACTGTGATTGGATAATCCATCTCCTTAATGTAAAATTACAATATGGAATAATGAACTTACGCTGGGAAAAATTATTTCTTATCAGCAAAATTATCAGCCACGTTTCGCAGCCATTCTTAATGCATACAGGAAAAGAGATAAATTGGAATAACAACTGAAATTAATGCAAATGTTACAATGCATGATATTAATTGAAAGAGGAGAGCTCATTCAGAAATTATTAAAATTCACAAATTAAAATGAGGACTGGGAATGCCTCATACAGTCATTTTTGTTAGGGTCTGGCCAGAGGGGGAACAGCAAGAAAGTCAGCAACTGGAACAAATCTGAAAACACACCCCAAATCAACATCACCAGAGTTAAAGATCCAGTACTATCAACATAAGAAGCCAGAATGGCAAAGAAATGGAGCTAGCGAGGAATTAGATAAGTACCAGATCGACATAATAGGGGTGACTGAAACAAAAAAGACAAAAACTGGTGAGATCTTTCTGAGCAATAAATACTAAATTTTATATTCAGGCAATGACAATCAAGGAAAAGAAGGAATAGCCATAGTATTCAACATAAAATATGAGGCTCATCTTCTTGAATGGTAGGCAGTGTCAAGTAGAGTGATTTGGGCAAATATCAGAATGGGGAAATTGGACAATCAGACTTATTTGTGCCTATGGTCCCACAGAAGGTTCTACTAAGGTAGAAGTGGAGGAATTTTTTGAGGCTCTAGAGGAAGCTACTAACACAATGAAAAAGGAATAGTTGGTCCTTGTAGGGGATCTAAGCAGAGTGGGAAATGATTGTCAGACATACAAAAATATATTGGAAAAATTTGGAGAAAAGAGCAAAGCTAATAATAATGGCAAATATTTGTTGGAGATCTGCTGAGGACATGGACTGGTTATTACTAACGCCATATTCCAACATAAAAATGTGCACAAATTCACATGGAGAGAAGAGGCAAGGAATAAGAAAAGACTCATTGACTATGTTATTGTTGATAGTGATGTTTTCTCCCTGGTGCAGGACACAAGAGTGTACAGAGGATTTGAAATTGGAAGTGATCACTATTTGGTCTTGAGCAGGATAAAATTGAATTTCATATTGAAAAGAATAATATGTAAGAAAGTTTTAAAGCAAATAAAAGTTGAGCAGCTCTCAGATGTGAACTGTAGACTAAAATACACAAAGATTATTGAAGGAAAAATGAAAGAGTTTGAGAACAGGAACCAAACCTTGGAGATTCAGTGGCATGCCTTGAAGAAAACCCTGATTGATTCAGCTAGAGAGGCATGTGGTGGAGTTGTCAGCAAGGATAGAAAAATTAGAACTGCATGGTGGATACAGGAAGTTAAAGAGGCAGTGAAGGAAAAGAAGGAAGCATATCAAAAGTTCCTGGCAAATAAGTCAGCTTGTGCATTTAGAGAATCCAGAGACCTAATGTAAGAAAGCTAAAAAGTGTGTAAAACTAGCTAAACAAAAGTCATGGGAGGAGTTTGGCAAAAACATAGAAAATAAAGATCAAGAAGGTGGCAATATATTCTGGAGGTTGTTGAAGAAGTTTAGGAATGGATGAAAGATGTTGCTATAAAGGGAGTTAGAGATGATAAAGGTGACATGAAAACAGGAGAAAAAGATATCCTTGAAGTATGGAGTAATTACTTTGAAAATTTGCTAAATGAAACAAGCAGTGATGACAGCACAGTGATAAAAAACACTCAACAGGCATGCAGTCAGGAATACATATCCATACTTGAAGTAGAAAAAGCCATCAAAGGCTTAAAATGTGGCAAGGCAGCAGGGGTAGATGATATTGGACCAGAAATGCTGAAGTATGGTGGTATAAGAGTCTTACAGTGGCTGCACTGCATTCAGAAAGCCTGGACAGAGGGACGAATTCCTGATGATTTGAGTAAAGCTCTAATAGTACCCATATATAAAAAGGGAAATAAAACTGAATGTGAGAATTAGAGAGATATTTCCCTACTGAGTGTTCGTGGCAAGATATATGCAAGTATACTTGAGAAACGGTTGAGAAGAATTGTAGAGGAAAAGCTTGGTGAAGAACAAGCTGGATTCCGGCCAAATTGAGGCTGTCAGGATCAGATCTTTACTTTACGACAAATAGTGGAGAAATCATGGGAATATAACAAAGATCTCTATTCGAGTTTTATAGATCTGGAAAAGGCATATGACAAGGTGCCAAGAGAGAAGCTATTCAATACGCTACAGTTATATGGTGTTAATGGGGCATTATATCAAGCAATGCTTAGTCTTTATGTGAGTTGTATGTCAGCAGTTAGAATTGAAGGAAAATACAGGACGATGGTTTAATGTTAAATCTGGTGTGAGACAAGGATATACATTATCCCCACTGTTATTCATTATCTAAATGGATCACATTATGAAGGAAAGTGGTATTAAACATGATATCAAAATTGGAGATGTTAATGGCAGCTCTTTGCTTTATGTGGATGATGTTATACTTCTAAATAAATCCGCTACAAATCTGCAAGATTCTCTGACTAAATTGAATAAGTGATGTAATAGATATGGTATGAAGGTCAGCAATAAAAAGATAAAGACAATGAAAATAGGCAGAATCTTTGAAAATGTCCACTGTGTTGTGAATGGAGAACCTGTGGGACAAGTAAAACATTTCAGCTACTTAGGCACGATTTTTAGTGAAGATGGTAAATTAAATATGGAAATAGACAACAGAATCAACAAAGCTGGTATGGTAGGAAGTCAAATGAATAAATTCATATGGAATAAGAGAGAAATTAGTCGGAACACTAAATTAGCTGTATACAAGACAGTGTTCAAACCAGTTTTAACTTATGGATCTGAGAGCTTTGTCAGAAGTAAAACACTTGACCAAAGACTAGAGACCGCAGATATTAGAGTCCTGATTAGAGGTTAAGATTAGATTAGATAAGATTAGAGGCATGAACAGATGGCATCAATGGCAATGTCATATTAAAAATGATTATATTAGGAAAGAACTTGACATTGTCAGCATCCAGGAATGCGTTAGTAGAGCTAATCTCAGGTGGTATGGTCACTTATAACAGAATGGGCGAGGAAAGATTAGCAAAACAAGTCTTCTCTGCCAAGTTAGCAGGAAAACGACCCAGAGGAAGACCAAGATGTAGGTGGATTGATACAGTACAATGTGCCTTAGACGATAGAAATATAAGATCTGGTAATGTTGGAGTCTTGACAAGTAACAGACTGATTTGGAGGAAAATTGCAGATAGGATGTTAGTAATGACGTAAATTGTTAATGTAGTACTATCATATCCTGTACACCCCTTGAGGGTACATGGCAGTAATTTGATGATGATGAATCATATTAGGCAATAATGATCAGTAAACAGATTGATTAAGCTATAGTATTTGACATCAAGTATGAGGATAATATTCTTGAATGACAGGCAACATCGAGTAAAGTGATGAGGGCATGTATCACAAATAGGAAACTAAATAGACTCACAGAAGATTCTACTATTGTGAAGTAATTTTTTGAGACATTGGATAAGGTGGGTCACACAAAGAAAAAGTTGCTCCTTTTTTGGAGATTTAAAATTGAATACAACAGTTATTCAATTTAGGCAGAGAATCTTGCAGACTTGTAGCAGATTTATTTAGAAGTATAACTTCATCTGCATAAAGCAAAGAGCTGAAATTGACATCTACAATTTTGATATCAGGTTTAATACCACTTTCCTTCATAATGTGATCCATATAGATAATGAATAACAGAGGGGATAATGTACATCCTTGTCTCACACCAGATTTAACATTAAACCATCTTCCTGTACTTCCTTCAATTCTAACTGCTGAAATAAAACTCAAATAGAGAAAAGTACTGCTAGATATAATACCCCATTGACACCATATGACTGTAGTGTTTTGAATAGGTTTTCTTTTGGCACATTGTCATATGGCTTTTTCAGATCTACAAAACTTAAATACAGATCTCTGTTATATTCCATAATTTCTCAACTATTTGTCGCAAAGTGAAAATCTGATCCTGACATCCTCTATTTGGCCTGAATGCAGCTTGTTCTTCTCCAAGCTTCCCTTCCACAATCCTTCTCAACCATTTCTCAAGTATACTTGCATAAATCTTACCAAGAGCACTCAGTACAGAAATACCTCTAATTCTCACATTCAGTTTTATTTTGATTTTTATATATGGGTACTATGAGAGCTCTGTCCAATGGTTGCACTATGCAGTGCAGCCACTGTAAGACTTTTATACTTCTATACTTGGATATTTCTAGTCGAATATCATCAAGTATGATTTTCGAGATCTACTTCAAGTATGATTATGTATTCCTGATTGCATGCCTGTGGTGACTGTGCTGTCACTGATTGTTTCATTTAGCAATTTTTCAAAGTAATTACTCCATACATCAAGGATATCTCTTTCTCCAGTTTTCATGTCACCTTTATCTTCTGGATGCTGTTGCAAAAAAGCTCACCTTCTTGATATTTATTTGCCATGTTATTATCAAAGTCTTCCGATGACTTTTGTTTAGCTAGTTTTACACAGTGTTTAGCTTTCTTACATTTGCCTCTGTATTCTCTAAGAGCACAAGCTAACTTATTTGCCAGGAACTTTTGATATGCTTTCTTCTTTTCCTTCACTGCCTCTTTTATTTCCTGTATCGACCATGGTGTTCAGATTTTGCTATCCTTGCAGACAGTCTCACCACATGCCTCTTTGGCTTAATCAATCAGTGTTTTCTTCAGGTCTTGCCACTGAATCTCCATGGTTTGGTTTCTATTCTCAAAATGTTTCATTTTTTTTTCAATCGTGTTTGTGTATTTTAGTCTACAGTTCACATCTGAGAGCTGCTGAACTTTTATTTGCTTTAAAACTTTCTTTTCTTACATATTCTTTTTCATTTCAATAAGAAATTCAATTTTATCCTGCTCAAGACTAAATTGTGCTCATTTCCAATTTCAAATCCTCCATACACTTTAGTGTCCTGCACCAGGAAGAAAACATCACTATCAACAATAACATAGTCAATGACTTTTTTTTTATTCCTCACCTCTCCATGTGAATTTGTGCACATTTTTAAGTTAGAACATTGAGTTAGTAGTAACCAGTGTCCATGTCCTGAGCAGAAATCCAACAGGTATTTGCCGTTATTATTAGCTTTGCTGTTTTCTCCAAATTTTCCCAAAATATTTTTGTACATTTGACAATCATTTCCTACTCTGCTATTTAGATCCCTAACAAGGACCAACTTTTCCTTTTTCATTGTGTCTTTTCTAAAGCCTCAAAAAATTCCTCCACTTCTACCTTAGTAGAACCTTCTGTGGGTCCATAGGCACAAATAAGTCTCGCTGTCCAGTTTTCCCATTCTGATATTTGCCCACATTACTCTATTGATATCGCCCGCCATTCAAGAAGATTAACTTGTATTTAGTGTTGCATACTATGGCTACTCATTCTGGTTGTAGGAGTAGTTCAATACAATTTGGTTGGCTAAATCCCAAATTGCCAGCAGATCCTCAGTATTCAGGTAGATACCTAACAGGTTGCACCACTAGAAGGTGAGGATTGGACATTAGGTCAGAAGCCCTGGTTGATTCGCTGCATTCCTTTAAAGGCTATGTGGTGGTCTCCACTCAGTTATACAACTTTGAACCTTAAGCACCATGCAGATGATGTTATACTCTTAAATAAATTCAGTACAAGTGCGCCCCGCACCACTATCGATACACTGTCACACATACTGCTGCATTAACAACAAAAAAAAAACTCTGGCAATGTCCCAAAATCAAACCTGTAGCACATGCAAAATACCTTGGTCTCTACATAGATTGCCCTCTTAAATGGACAAAACATATAGAATACCTACATACCAAACTCCGGATCATCGCAGCAAAACTCTTCCAAGTAAAAGATAACTGGTGTAATAAATTTGGTATGAAAATCAGCAATAAACAGTCAAAGACCATGAAAACAGGCAAAACTCCAAAAACATCAAGTGCATCTGAATGGCGTAACCTACAGAACAAGTAAAACATTTCCACTATTTATGCAAAAGTCTATTGAAGATGTAATTAAATAAGAAAATGGCCAGCAGAATTGGCAATGTTGAAATAGTAAAAACCCACCTGAATAAATTATATGAAATATAACAGAGAAATCAGTCAAAGGACTAAATCAGCTGCATACAAGATCGTGCTGAAACAAATTTTAATTTAGTTTCCACTGAGCTACATAGGCCTTATTGTATTTATATTCAATACAAAACATACACACCAAATACTGCAAAAATCAAATGCAAATATTACATTTTTAGCATCTTACATACACATTTGACATGGCACACCTAGTCTTAAAATATTTTCATTATTTCACACACCTCCCCCTCAACAAAACTAACGGTTCCCAAGGGGCTGTGGCCCACAGTGTGGGAAGCGCTGCTTTAGAAGACCAAAATCTAAGATCTCTGAACATTGGATTCCTGACAGATAACAGATAACTCTTGGGGGACCCTGTAACCCCTAGAGAGCGCATCATCCCCTGGGTGGCAGATAGGAGAGCCCAACGTGTGTGCGCGCGCACACATGTGCATACGTGTGTGCGTACGTATATATGGTGGGATGGTCCAAATATACTGAATAAGGACTCGTGGACCAACAGGGCCATAAGTGGCAATCATCTTGATTGTAAGGAAAGCAGCACTCCCATGGACCCCCTACCTGCATCTATCCTCTCCTTCTACTACTTTGAGGAAGATCCACTTACTTTAATCTTTCTTATAAGGCCTTATCAGCCAACTCTTCTTATTTTATGATCCCTATGCTATTAGAGTACTCGAGGGCCATGGGGTCTTTTCATTTCTGGCCTTACAACTATTCCCTCTCTATAAATCTTACTATAATCTACTCTTTCCCCCTTCAATATACCCTATTCCTCCTATGGGTTTAAATTCGGAAGGAGGCTAGTTCAGAAGCCTTAAGGTAGCAGCCCTACCACTGAACTATTCCATCGTCAGGCTAGTCCCCTGACATGGAGAACATAATTCTACTAGTAAGCTGACAGAAAAAGATAATTGGATTGAATTTATATGAAACGACCCTGGAATGGAAAAGGTAAAATAAAAATGGAAACGACAAAATATAATACACATAGCAAACTGGAATGTAAGAGGAATAGCATATAAAGAAATAGAATTAGACCAATTATTAAATGAAAGAAATTTTAAAATAGCAGTAATCACTGAAACAAAAAATAAATTAAAAGAAACTATGAGAACTGAAAATTTTAATGTGATATAGAGTGGAGTTGACAGAGACCAAAGAGAACAAGCAGGAGTCATGATTTGGATTCATAACTCCCTTTCAAAACAGTTAAAACATTATAAATTATGGAATGAAAGAATAATAGAGGCTAGAATAAAAATAGATAGAGGCTATTTAACAATTATATAGCCGCTATATAATTGTTAAATAGCCTCAATCTCTTCCCTCTTCTGGTTTATATGCCCCAGAAGAGGGAAGAGAACAAGATAATATTGATTTTTATAATCAATGACACAAATGTACAATGGCTATATGAACAAAGAATTAACCAATATCTAGACAAAATTAAAAAAAATGAAGAAATAGAATGGCTTAATATAAAAACGATACTAAATGCAGCAGCAAATGAAAGCTTAGGAAAGACCAAAAAATTCAATAAAAGGAAAAAACTGAAGATCTGGGATGATACAATGAAAGAAATAATCAAAAAGAAAAAAGAATCCTATCACAAATGGTTAAGCAGTAAAATATTAGAAGATGAAATAGAATATAAAAGAATAAGATCCAAAGCTAAAAGAGATGTCAAAAAAAGACAGAGAATCATGGAACAAATTTGTTTCTAATTTAGAACATGATTTATATAAAATAAGACCCAATGTATATAAAATTTTGAAACACTTAAATGCAGATACCAAAGAAAACATAAAATTAAACACCGAATTGAAATTAGAAGAATTTCTAAATTACTACACAGAATTGTGGACAGACAAATATTTTAAAAAAGACAATTGGCAAACAATTAACGAAAATGAAAAGGAAATAACTAAAGAAGAATTAGAAATCAGCCTGAAAGAAACAAGAAACGGAAAATCACCTGGAGAAGATAAACTAGGTCCAGAACTATATAAATATGCAGGAACTAGATTCAAAGAAAGACTCTTATTATTTTTAAATAAAATTTATTCAACGGAATCCCCCCAAATAGAATGCAAAAAAGCAATTGTGATTCCTATCTCTAAAAATGGTAATAGAGATGACCCTAAAAACTATAGAGGTATCAGTATACTAAATTCCTGTTACAAAATATATAGAAGAATCTTAAATAGCAAACTAATGAAATATTCCGAAAACTTTATTTTAGAAGTACAGAATGGATTTAGAAAAGGACAATCATGTATAGACCCGGCCTTTTGCCTAAAATTAATAATAGAAAAAAGAAGAGAATACAATTTAGAAACACATATTGCATTTATTGACTTCGAAAAAGCATTTGACAAAGTTAAAAGAAACATTATTTAACATATTAAAAGAAAGACAAATACCAAATAATATCCTAAAAGCTATCACAAGTATATATGAAAATAATCAAATACAAATAAGATTAAATCACCAGCTATCATATACAAGAGAGAGATAAACCAAGGGGGTCTGATAGGGATGCCCCCTCCAAGCAACTCTTTTTAATATCTACTTAAATGAAATAATAATAAAATGGAATAAAAATTTACATCAAGGAATTAAACTTTCTTCTACAGTAAACTTAAACACTCTCCTCTTTGCCAACGACCAAATAATAATTACAAATTCTGAAGATAAACTACAGAAAGCTATTTTAGATCTAAATGAGATATCCAAAGATTATGGTATGATAATATCAAAAGAAAAATCAAAAACTATGGCCTTTAAAGGACAAGATCCAGCAAGAACTAAAATAGTAATAGATAACAAGATCTCAGAACAGATGAATTCATTTAATTACCTAGGATGTATGATCACATATGAAAATTTAAATTTAATTTAAATATGAAAATATTTAAAAATAACTGGTGTAATTAACTCTATATTTAAACCAAACCTAGTTCAAAAACAAACCAGACTAAAATTATGCAATACATTAGCCCTATGAGTACTATTGTATAGAAATGAAATCTGGACAATAAAAGAAAAAGACAAACAAAGATTAACAACAGCAGAAATGAAGTTTATGAGAAAAACTGCAATGTATACCCTATTTGATCACAAAAGAAATGAAGAAATTATGAAAGAATTAAACCAAGAACCAGTAATAGAAAAAATTAAAAAATATAAACATAAATGGATGGAACACGTTCAAAGAATGAAAACAGAAAGATTACCAAAACAAGCCTTAAAGTACAAGCCATTAGGAAAAAGAAAACCAGGATGTCCTCTTAAACGATTCAACGATGACTTCTAAGGCCGGAACAGGCCATGCTAGGCCTAAATCCTTGATGTGCATGATGATGATGATGATGATAACAGATTAATCGGGAGGAAAATTGTTAAGAAATTAGTAATAATGTAAACTTTTCATTTAGGGCTATCATAATATCCTACACACTTCCTGAGAGTACATTTCATGAATTTGACAATAATAAACACTGTAGCAATTTACACACAGTAGTGTCATTGAAAATGAATCATCAGCAAATTTTATTTTCAAACCAATCCAAAACAGAATAGTATTACATTTAACATAAGCTTAAACAAAATGGCAAACATTTCCTATATTCTTTGTGCCCTGAATTTATTACAATATAGTTTAATTAGCATACTTCTAATAGACAGGGATGGAAACTGAAAACAAATTTTGTTAAAAAAGATTTGCAATTACCAGTTTGTCCATAAACTGGCTACATGCTCAAAACAAGATGGAATATTGAAATGAGTGGAACCATCCCTGTAATGATGAAACACGACACTAGATGACTGAAAATTTGCAATTCATTTATGCAAGGTAATTGATTAACTGATATTTGAATAACACAGAAATCACTAGATCGATATTACTATTTGTTATTTTAAATAACTAATTAGAGTTAGGTTATGCAGGGTGAAGTTTCTGGATTTGCAGAATGAGTTTGACAAATGAAAGGACTTATACAAGGTGGATGGTTTACATTTGAATGGATTTGATGGTCAGAATCTGGAAAAAAGTATTATTGAATGAAGTGACATTGGAGATGCAAAATCAGAGAAACTAGAGCTTCTGGGGGGAAGAGGAGCTGTTGAGCGAGTACTCAGATGTCAATGAGGTAGTAGGGTGCAAGAATGTGCAAAAAATGTCTAAGTTAGTACTACTGGCAAGAAATCAGAATGGGATGGTTAAGCATAAGGGGAGTGGTGGGCCTAATTAGCTTTGGCACTTTATGTACACTAATGTCAGGAACATTTGGAACAAGGAGGAGGAGTTTTTGGCATTGGTTGATTCATCTTGGCCAAAGGCTATTGGCATTAGTGAGACATGGCTGACAGAAGATGATATAGTTAGTGGGAGAGAATATGAATGGTATAGTATTTTCAGGGAGGATAGAGAAAAAAAAATTGGGAAGGAATATTGTTCATGACAGCTGATGAACTGCAAACAAACAAACAGAGTATTTCAATTGGAGGCCATTAAAAACGCTGCATTTGAGGCCATCTCGTGTGACATAAAGGCCAACAGAACAAAATATATAGTATAGTGCAATAGACCAGAGGATATAGTATGCATCAGCAAATAAGCTCAAAAAGTGCAGGGTAGGTAATTATTATCGGGGGGGGGGGCTTCAACAATGAGAATATAAATGTCAGGAATTTGACGATGATGATGAAATTACTATGGCATGACTGACCCTTCACAAAGCCATCTTGATCCTCATACAGTATTATACTTTTATCTACCCATTCTTGAATTCTTTTTTATCAATTTTTCTAGTACTTTTACCAGCACACCTGAGATACTGATTGGTCTATAATTTGCAACTGTAGTCTTAGAACTTCCTTTATGAAAAGGAATAATTTTGCCCTCTTTCCACTCCCTTGGAACTCTACCAGAGCTGAGACTTAAATTAAACAGCCTAGTGAATGGCATTGCCAGTTCCCTTGCACATTTTCACAAAACCCTAGATGATATATCCCATCTAATCCCACAGCTAAGTCTCAGCTCTGGTTTAGTCCCAAGGGTGGGGGTGGGATGGAAAAAAAAAAGGAAAAAAACAGTTCCACTGTATAAAGGAAGCTCCAAGACCGATGCAGCAAATTACCAACCAATCAGCATTTCAGGAATCATGGCAAAGATATTGGAAAAATTAAGAAGGGGAGGATAAAGAATGAGATAATACAAGAATAGAAATGAGATGCTATATGTGGAACAACATGGTTTTGTGAAGGATAGGTCATGACTCAGCAATTTACCTTTTATAATACAGTGACAGCTGAGTTCAATAAAGGTAATGGTTTTACAGTGATACTGCTGGACTTGGCAAAAGTTTCTAATAGCCGTATAGAATTCTAATTGAAACACGTGGAGATGGATAAGAAGTCGGCAAAGTGGATGTGGCTGATGGAAATATACCAGACAGTTTACTAGTAGTAGTAGAGTCCAGTAGAAGGTCTGTGACTAATGGTGTGCCACAGGAATCTGTTCTTGGACCACTACTGTTTAATTTGTACCTTAATCATCATCAAATTCCTGCCATGTACCCTCAAGGGGTGTACAGGATATGATAGTACTACATGAAAAAAATTACATCATTATTAATTTCCTATCTACAATTTTCATCCAAATTAGTCTGTTACTTGTCAAGACTCCAACATTATCAGATGTTATATTTCTATCGTCTAAAGCACTTTGTACTGTATCAATCCACCTATATCTTGGTCTTCCTCTGGGTCGTTTTGCTGCCAACCTGGCAGAGAACACTTGTTTTGCTAATCTTTCCTCGCCCATTCTGTTTAAGTGACCATACCACCTGAGATTAGCTCTACTAACGCATTCCTGGATGCTGACAATGTCAAGTTCTTTCCTAATATCCTGGTTTTTAATATGATACTGCCATTGATGCCATCTGTTCATGCCTATAATCTTTCTCAGGACTCTCATATCTGTGGTCTCTAGTCTTTGGTCAAGTGTTTTACTTCTGACCTAGCTCTCAGATCGATAAGTTAAAACTGGTTTGAACACTGTCTTGTATACAGCTAATTTAGTGTTGCGACTAATTTCTCTCTTATTCCATATGAATTTATTCAATTGACTTCCCACCATACCAGCTTTGCTGATTCTGTTGTCTATTTCTATATTTAATTTACCATCTTCAGTAAAAATCGTGCCTAAATAGCGGAAATGTTTTACTTGTTCCACAGGTTCTCCATTCACAACACAGTTGACATTTTCAATGATTCTGCCTATTTTCATTGTCTTTTTATTGCTGACCTTCATACCATATCTATTACAACAGCTATTCAATTTAGTCAGAGAATCTTGCAGACTTGTAGCAGATTTATTTAGAAGTATAACATCATCCGCATAAAGCAAAGAGCTGCCATTAACATCTCCAATTTTGATATCATGTTTAATACCACTTTCCTTCATAATGTGATCCATATAGATAATGAATAACAGAGGGGATAATGCACATCCTTGTCTCACACCAGATTTAACATTAAACCATCTTCCTGTACTTCCTTCAATTCTAACTGCTGACTTACAACTCAAATAAAGACTAAGTATTGCTTGATATAATGCCCCATTGACATCATATAACTGCAGCGTATTGAATAGCTTCTCTCTTAGCACCTTGTCATATGCCCTTTCCAGATCGACAAAACTTAAATACAGATCTTTGTTATATTCTCATGCTTTCTCGACTATTTGTCGTAAAGTGAAGATCTGATCCTGACAGCCTCTATTTGGCCTGAATCCAGCTTGTTCTTTACCAAGCTTTTCTTCCACAATTCTTCTCAACCGTTTCTCAAGTATACTTGCATAGATCTTGCCAGGAACACTCAGTAGGGAAATACCTCTGTAATTCTCACATTCAGTTTTATTTCCCTTTTTATATATGGGTACTATGAGAGCTCTACTCCAATCATCGGGAATTCGTCCCTCTGTCCAGGCTTTCTGAACTATGCAGTGCAACCACTGTAAGACTCTTATACCACCATACTTCAGCATTTCTGGTCAATTATATCATCTACTCCTGCTGCCTTTCCACATTTCAAGCCTTTGATGGCTTTTTCTACTTCAAGTATGGACATGTATTCCTGACTGCATGCCTGGTCAGTGTTTTTTACCACTGTGCTGTCATCACTGCTTGTTTCATTTAGCAGTTTTTCAAAGTAATTACTCCATAGTTCAAGGATATCTTTTTCTCCTGTTTTCATGTTACCTTTATCATTTCTAACTCCTTTTACAGCACTCTTTCCTCCATTCCTAAGCTTCTTCAACAACCTCCAGAATATTTTGCCACCTTCTTGATATTTATTTTCTATATTCTTGCCAAAGTCCTCCCATGACTTTTGTTTAGCTAGTTTTACACAGTGTTTAGCATTCTTGCATTTGTCTCTATATTCTCTAAGAGCACAAGCTGACTTATTTGCCAGGAACTTTTGATATGCTTTCTTCTTTTCCTTCACTGCCTCTTTAACTTCCTGTGTCCACCAGGAAGTTCTGATTTTTTTATCCTTACAGACAACCTCACCACATGCCTCTCTGGCAGAATCAATCAATGTTTTCTTCAGAGTTTGCCAATGAATCTCCAAGGTTTGATTCCTGTTCTCAAACTCTTTCATTTTTTCTTCAATAATCTTTGTGTATTTTAGTCTACAGCTCATATCTGAGAGCTGCTCAACTTTTATTCGCTTTAAAACTTTCTTACATGTTATTCTTTTCAATATGAAATTCAATTTTATCCAGCTCAAGACTAAATAGTGATCACTTCCAATTTCAAATCCTCTGTACACTCTGGTGTCCTGCACCCAGGGAGAAAACATCACTATCAACAATAACATAGTCAATGAGACTTTTCTTATTCCTAGCCTCTTCTCTCCATGTGAATTTGTGCACATTTTTATGTTGGAACATGGTGTTAGTAACAACCAGTCCATGTCCTGAGCAGAAATCCAACAGATATTTGCCATTATTATTAGCTTTGCTCTTTTCTCCAAATTTTCCCAAAAGATTTTTGTATGTCTCACAATCATTTCCTACTCTATTTAGATCCCCAACATGGACCAACTTTTCATTTTACATTGTGTCAGTTGCTTTTTCTAAAGCCTCAAAAAATTCCTCCACTTCTACCTTAGTAGAAGCTTCTGTGGGACCATAGGCACAAATAAGTCTCATTGTCCAGTTCCCCATTCTCATATTTGCCCACATTACTCTACTTGAGACTGACTGCCATTCAAGAAGATTAGCCTCGTGTGTTGAATACTATGGCTACTCCTTTTCCTTGATTGTCATTGCCTGAATAGGAAATTATCTGACAGGAACTGTTCAGTTGTTAGCCAGTGATGTAAAATTGGGTAGAGCAATAAAGATGTTAAAATTTTGCAGGATGATTTAAATAGACTGGCAGCATGAGCAAAGGAGAATGATGTCAGTTTAATGTGGCAAAGCGTAAGGTTATGCATTTTGTGGTGAAAAGATTACCAGCAGTGTACCATACTGACGGAACTGTACTCCGGGAAATTGATAAAGCCAAGGATTTAGCAGTGTTAATGAATAGGGAGTTGACGTTTAGGGAGCATATTGAAATATTGTCCAAAAGAGTTGAACTGTTTTGGACAATATTGAAGAACACACTGACAAGCCAATGGTTACTGAAGAACACCCTGACAAGCAGATAAGTAGGTTATTTTATCTGTTTATGTGGCCTTGGTAAGATCCCATCTTGAATACTGTGTATAGATCTGTTCACCTGGGTTTCTTGCAGATGAGGAAAAAGTGGAGAAGATCCGGAGGTGAGTGACCAAGATGTTGGCAGGTCTATGGAATGCACCTTCTAAGAACAAGTTGAAGATTTGTGGGTTATAGAAATTGGTTGACAGGTGGAAAATGAGTGATATGATTGAGACATACAAATTACTGAAGAGTTTTTATAGGATTAATACAGAATAAGTTTTTAAGAACAAGTCGAGTGGTGGAAGAAATAGGGGCCATCCTTGGAAACTGAGCAGCAAGAGAGAGTGGTTAGCAAGGGTATGAGGACTAGATTTTTTGCTTGTAAAGTAATAGTGAATAAGTAGAATAGGTTCTCAGAGTCTGTTGTGGGTGTGAATGAGTTTGAAACGAAGTATGATAGATATTATGTGAATACTGGATAGTGCCACTGAGTGTACTAGCCCCATGGAGTTGGTGATATAATAATAATAATTTATAAATACCATTAAACCAGTTAAAATGTTTTGTGAATATTAGGAGTCAGTAATTGTTATTTATTATTTGGGGGGAGGGGAAGAAAACTATATGAATGGAAGAAATAACTAATTACACTGATAAATACAGTAAAGTTTTTTAAAAAAATGGATCATCATTGATGATTAATTTTTTAAAGAAATCAAGGTTTTTTGTACAAGATTGACATTAGTATATTTTCCAATGAATAATAAACTTCTCAATATTTTTCAATATTTATTAAAATGCAGATATAGTTTATGAATGCTTTGCTCACTGGAAAATATGGTGATTCACCTGACTGTATTATTCAAGATGTCTACTTTCAAATTGTTTCTTACCTAGACATAAATCACGCAACAGTTTCAATGCAAAACAACTCATTAAGGCAGTAAAATAGTTTTTTTTCCCCTACTTACTAGGTTTAGCTTTCCAATCTTTAGCAAATCCTCTCCATCTAGAGTATTTTCTTTTGTATGAATTGTAATAGAAAAGACAGTATGGCTACGGCTTGAGGATGCATTTAGCAATGTAGCTGCTTTCTGACGTCTGGATGATCCTTTCTCTAAAATATTATATATCTGATACTTGGAATGTAGAGATACTTCTTCTAAGCCTTGGATTACTACTGATCCCTAAAAGTACAACTTTAGTTTTAATAAGGACAAAAAACATTCCAAGAAAATTATTTCAAACTCTAGGCATTAGCCACTGGAAAAAAATCAGATATTAATTGCAAAGTTAGACTGTTTTCATGAAACTATGACCACAACTCTTTAGACTAAATTTTTTTGCGGCATTTACAACATTGGAATATTATCTAAATGCTACTCCTCCTGGAATAGCACTTTATCCAAGGATGACAAATATAACGGCAAATCACAACGTTGAGCCAGACATATTACACTGTTGTGACTGATCACTACATGTAACAGCAACAATACAGCAACAGAACTTGATACAAGTAAAGTGAATTCATGAGTTTAGTTATCACACTAAAGATTTATGGTCTTGATATAATCCTGAGCGATTATTATTTAGTATATTGAAGCAGCATTATCCACTAATAAAAAATAATTTTGTTAAGGAGGAATAATCTGCTTCCTTGTAATAGTTTGCAAGCAGGTAAAAAAAAAAAAAAAAGTTAATACACACTAGTTATAACTAATGTTTACTACCCTAAATATTATGCAAATGTACAGGATGTTTCAAGAGGGGATAGACAAATTTGAATGACAACAGAAGGAAAATAGCGATAGATGAACAATTTTTATTACTGTGCAAATGTAGTGTAACACTTGAAGTTTCAACACAGATAATTAAAGTTCGATATAACTGCCTCCAGTAATTCTGCAGATGTCCCATCCCATCTGTAATCAATTTCCTGCCACATGTGGCAGAGCATATCTGGTGTAACTTCAGCAACAGCAATTCTGGAACACAGCTCATCCAAATTGGCTGAGCTGTGTTCCAGAATTGGTGGTACAAACACTCGATCCTTCACAAAGTCCCACAACAAAAAATCTAAAAAAAGTCGGGGGAACATGGTGGCCATGCTACAGGCACCCCTCTACCAATCCATCTGCCTGGAAAACGGAGGTCGAGGTACAACCTTATATCTGTCAGGTAATGAGGAGGTGCTCCATCTTGCTGGTAATGGAAGCATCCGTTGTGGTCACTGTCATATTAGGTACCCATGTAGCATGTCCAGATACACACCACCAGTAATGGTGAACCCCGAAAAAGAGAAGAGTCCATACACTTTCTTCTTGCTTATGGCACAAAAAACTTTAGCCTTTGGGGTGCAGCAAACATGTTTTACAATGGCGTGTGGTTTTTCGCTTCCCCAAATTCTGCAGTTGTGAGTGTTTACTTGTGAAAATACTCACAACTGCAGAATTACCCACTTATGTGAAAAGTAAAACATGCCACACAGTCACAAGTGGAATTCCGATTTCACGAGATGCCCGTCTGGTTAACGTTACAGAGCTTCTCTGGAAATTTTCCCAAATTTCTTCCAAAACAGCATCGGCAGCATTTGGCTTTCCCGTTGACCTTGGATGATGCACAGATCAACCTGTTTCCACAAACTTCTTGTGCCAGTGTAGATCGTGCACCTATTAGGAAGTTTTTTGCTGTATTATATGTGGAATTCCTCTGCACTTCTGTTGCAGACTTCCTTTTCTCAAATCAAAACACATAACATGCTTGCTCTGCACCATCGAAAGTTGCCATTTTCAAACAGTGTGACATATTACATCATCTAGTGTTGTCATTTGGTAATAAAGTTACGTGACCAAAAATTGATGTATTTCACTATATTATGACACTCACTTCTCCAAATTCTGCAGTTGTGTTTACTTGCCCACTTACATGAAAAGTAAAACAAGCACACAGTCACATGTGGAATTCCAATTTGACAAGACTCCCATTTAGTTGACATTACAGGGCTTCTCGGAAGACATACTCAGCTTTTGTATGTCTTCTGAGTTATTCTCTGTTCTCTCTCAAAGCTGTATACCCTTTTGAAACGCTGTACAGAGAACACAAGACAAACATTTTTCTAAGCAAAAAAGCACATGACATCAAATAAAGAATTTAAAACAACTTGGAATCCATTGATAAAAAAGTACTCTTTTTATTAAAAATGTATATCAAGTGAAGCACTTTATTATATCCACAAATGAAGAATTTCATCAGTATGAACAAATATTTTTCTAGTTTAACTAAGAAAACATTTTTCACATAACTGCATTATGCACAACATTCTAGCTAAATACTATAAAATAATTTAAGCATTTAGAAACTCAAGCAAAGGTTAGGGTGTAGATCACAAGCTACCAACATCTACCAGGTGAAAAGTACTGGACGAACTGTGTGATCATGAGCTTGCAGCTAAGTCATTGTTTCAATATTGATTTAATGATATTTCAAAAATTAGCAATGGTATTATTCTTGTGTATTATTGTGTGGTTGCGTGTGTTCATTTATTTTTAATGTATTTATACTGAGATAAATTGTTATTCATGTCAATGATGTGAACATGAACAAATGAACAATGGTGGACAAGACATTGTATAGGGGGGTCTGACATGGAGGATTACGTGAAATGTAGTGTGTGTGCCTGCACCTGCATGCTATTATTCATCACCAAGAGCAAATGGATTGCAGTATGGGAGTGGCAGTGGAGGGAGAGTATGTTGTATATGCTTTATGAGACAGAAATGAGACTTATTGGAAGCAAGAGAATGAAGTAACAGAAGTTAATACTGAAAGAGTGAAACCAAAAGTATTGGAGTGAATGGAGTTCCAGAATAAACAATGGTTAAATAAAAGTGAAATAGAGTATAAATGAGGTGATTGAAAGCAGCGGTAAGAGTGTATACAAAAGTTGCAGAAGTTCAGGAGAACACAGAAGACCTCAATAAAGAAGAGTTTGCTTGCATCTAGTCCTTCACATGACAAAGAGTGAGATTGAAAGGCTGAAGAAACAGCAAGAGATTGGTCATACTGAGAACAGAAAAAAAGCAAGAGGTCCAAAGCCAAAAAGAAAACTGTAAGAATATATAAGAGAAAAAGCATAAGTAGATAATTTTATATGGCAATTCTATGATAAGTGGGAGTACTTCACAAAAACACTGCAAAATCTTCTTTCCTTAGTGTGAAAATTAATAATATTAATAATACTGTTAGAATACAGAAAGAGAAGGTGAAAGAATTGATTCTGTTGGCTGGACCCAATGACCTAAGAGGTGAAAATTATTGTGTGAGGGAGGATGTGAAAAGTTTATTGGAAGAAGTGAAAAAAAAAAAAAAAAAAAGAGTGAGAAGATGAAGTTTGTGAGTCTGCTGCCATACTATGATAGAAGCAAACTGAGAAGGATGGCAATGACAGCTAATGAATCAGGTTGTGCAAAAGGTATGATGTAGAGTTCATGGACCTACGGCCTGAGTTTCATGGATGTAAAGATTTGTACAATGCTGATGGCCTACACTTAAATGGATTTGGAGTTAAGTGTCTAGAGAGAGCTTTGTGCACTAAGAGTGTGGAAGCACAAAGTCAGGAAAACCAAAGAAATTAGGGCAGATGTAGAGGACTGTGTGTGTGAAGGGACAACGAAGCAAATGAGCGTGAGAATGACCAAGTGTAAAATTCAGTCTCTCTCAAGCAAAAATATTGAATAGGGTAGTCGATTCAGGAAATAAAGGTGGTAGGGGACTTCCAGGGATGCTTCAGTTTGTATATACTAATGCCAAAGTATCAAGAACAAGAGAAAGGAGTTTTTGGCATTGGTCAGTGCAACCTCACCAAAAGTTATATGTATTAGTGAGGGATTATGTATAATTATAGTTGAACGAGGTTGGAACTTGTGTATAAATAAGTAAGTAAAACAAGTTATTTCAGTGGTTCCATCTGGAAAAATAATTTCCCTAGTGATTACTTTTCTGATTTCTGTGCATATTATATGGTTGTATTTAAAAATCATATCAAAATTCAAATTATCCATATCTCACTCTATTTGCCAATGACAATCTAATCTCACTACAAAGCATAAAACCCTTTTTCCTTCTCATATAGCACGTGAAACATAGCTGTTGTTCATTTGACCTTTATGCTTTCCATATTTAAAATTATATTAATTGATAAATTAAAGTATTCAAAGTTATCCTACAATTAACTGCATTGGACCAATTAAGATGAGTGGTGATGCACTATGCACTCTTAACTTTCATACATTAATAAAAATGCAATCATCCGGTCAAATTGAAGTGAATTTTGTAGTGTGGGTTGCAGAAGCCACATGACAGCACACCTAAGCTAAATAGGCGCGCAAAGCCAATGATGAAGTTTTAAAACGTCTAGCTTTCGGAGGTGGATGGTAGATTCAAATATACACGACATTTCAAAAGGTTCTCTTATACACAACTTTGCAGGAGAACAGAGAATAACTCGGAAGACATACAAAAGCTGACTGAGCATCATAATGTAGTGAAACATCAGTTTTTGGTCACGTAACTTTATTACCAAATGACAACACTAGATGACATAATATGTCACACCATTTGAAAATGGTGACTTTCAATGGTGCAGAGTGAGCATGTTGTGTGTTTTGGTTTAAGACAAAGTCTGCAACACAAGTGCAGAGGAATTTCTGCAAGCATTACAGCTGAAAGAACCTCCTAGTAGGTGCATGATCTACACGTGGCACATGAATTTTGTGGAAACAGGCTGATCCATGCATCATATAAGGTCAAAGTGAAGGCCATGTGTGATGCTGTTGTGGAAGTTTGAGAAAGTTTCCAGAGAAGCTCTGGAAAGTCAACTAGACAGGCTTCTCATCAAATTGGAATTCCACATGTGACTGTGTGGCATGTTTTACGACAGCGTCTACATTTAACACCCTAAAATTTACCCTCGAACATTTGAAGAAAGATGATAAGATACACCAGAACAAAATAAGTACTTTTGGGACACCATCTTTTTCAGTGCACTTTTCTCATAAGTGCACAAGTAAACACAACTGCAAAATTTGGAGAAGCAAAAAACCACACGACATTGTAGAACATGTTTGCTGCACCCCAAAGGCTAACTTTTTTCTGTCATAAGCAAGTATATGGACCTTTTTTTTTTTTTTTGCAGTCTACTGTTACTGGTAGTGTGTATCTGGATACACACCACCAGTAACAAGGGTACCTAATACCACAATTAGACGAAGATGATCATGATGGACACACATTTCCAGCAAGATGGAACACCTCTTCATTACCAGACAGATGAAAGGCCATACCTCGACACCCGTTTTCCATGAAGATGGACTGGTGTGCCTGTAGCATGGCTACCGCATTCCCCCAACCTTACACCGTTAGATTTTTCTTGTGGGGCTTTGCGAAAGAAGAATATGTAAGAAGCCGCATGTGGCAGGAAATTGATTACAGATGGGACATCTGCAGAATTACTGGAGGCAGTCATATTGAACTTTATGTCTGTGCTGAAACGTCAAGCGTTATGCTACATTTGTAGGGTAATAAAAATTGTTCATTTATCACCATTTACCTTCTATTGTCATTCAAAGTTGTATACCCACTGTTGAAACACCCTGTACATGTGTTATTGAATAAAAATGGAAAAGTATGAAAAACAAAAATTAGACCTTAGAAGTGAGTGACACCTAAAGAAAACAGTGATTCAACAGAGAAAGTATATCATGAAGTTGTTTGCAAGAATAGAAAAATCTAAACTAAGTTCGACAGAATAAGCTAAAGGGTCAGTAACCCCTGTAAAAAAATTTCAAAAGTTCCCAGTAAGTATACACACACACACAATCAGGAATGAGGGGAAATGTTCTGGAGCCTACAGAAACAAGTCTAGAAATGAGGAAAGAAGAATTTCATTACTGTAAAAGTAATCAAACTCTTTTCTCATTTCTACTTTAGATACTTTAGTATTTTTAACCTAAATTCATTATGGCAAACCTGGTGCTATAAAACCATCTCTGGTCCCCAGGAGTTCGCTATAACAATCATCTACTATATTCTATTGCAGTTTGGATTGTCTGTTTCATACTGATATGCTCTTAGTTTCAGTACAAAATATGTTTGCTAATTTTCAATAAAGTTAAGTACTGTCTAAACTATTTCTCTCAATCACTATGTCACTATTAATAAAAAGATGAATACAAAACTAATACCCAAATAGTCAAAACAAATCAATATCCCATAGGTACGCTCACTCTATCTAACATAAAATTGTAGCATACAGAATAGACCTTTCTGAAGAGTAGCCTTCAGGAAGAGTTATAAAAATATAGTGTGCCTGTGACATTTGTTAAAGAGTAAAAAAGTTGCCCCAGTAAACTGCATAGGTGAATATATCAAAGGCACGTGTAGGAAAGAACCCATAAAGTAGGCTTGGCTTTTTACCTAAGTGAGGAACATTGTTATTTTGCAGTAAATTAAAATGCTAAACATTGCATGTTTAGCATTTTACGAGGGGTGTGCTTAAGGGTCAAAGCTGTATAACTGAGAGGAGACCTCCACATAGCCTTTAAAGGAGAACCGACCAGGGCTTCTGACCTAATGTCCAATCCTTACCTTCTCGTGGATGGGCTGGCAATTTGGGATTTAGCAATTTGGGATCAACCAAATTGTATTCTTATTGGTTAAACCAAAATAAAAAATGATGGTACAACATGACAAAATTTCATGCCGGCTGGGGCGTGGCCCAGTTAAACAAGGGCCCCCCCCCCCGTTGTTTTTGCCAGGGAACCAGGGCGAACAGTGAATAGCAAAGAAATAGAACTAGCTGAGGAATTAGATAAGTACCAGATTGACATAATAGGGGTGACTGAAACAAAAAAGACAAAAACTGGTGAGACCTTTCTGAGCAATAAATAGAAAATGTTATATTCAGGCAATGACAATCAAGGAAAAGAACGAGTAGCCATAGTATTCAACACAAAATACGAGGCTAATCTTCTTGAATGGCAATCAGCCTCAAGTAGAGTAATGTGGGCAAATATGAGAATGGGGAACTGGACAATGAGACTTATTTGTGCCTATGGTTACACAGAAGGTTCTACTAAGGTAGAAGTGGAGGAATTTTTTGAGGATTTTAGAGAAAGCATCTAACACAATGAAAAAGGAAAAGTTGATCCTTGTTGGGGATCTAAATAGCAGAGTGGGAAATGATTGTCAGACATATAAAAATATATTGGAAAAATTTGGAGAAAAGAGCAAAGCTAATAATAATGGCAAATATCTGTTGGATTTCAGCTCAGGATATGGACTGGTTATTACTAACACCATATTCCAACATAAAACTGTGCACAAATTCACATGGAGAGAAGAGGCAAAGAATAAGAAAAGTCTCATTGACTATGTTATTGTTGATAGTGATGTTTTCTCCCTGGTGCAGGACACCAGAGTGTACAGAGGATTTGAAATTGGAAGTGATCACTATTTAGTTTTGAGCAGGATAAAATTGAATTTCATATTGAAAAGCATAACATGAAAGAAAGTTTTAAAGCGAATAAAAGTTGAGCAGCTCTCAGACGTGAACTGTAGACTAAAATACATAAAGATTATTGAAGAAAAAATGAAAGAGTTTGAGAACAGGAATCAAACCTTGGAGATTCAGTGGCAAGCCTTGAAGAAAGCCCTGTGGTGAAGTTGTCTGCAAGGATAGAAAAATTAGAACTCCATGGTGGACATAGGAAGTTAAAGAGGCAGTGAAGGAAAAGAAGAAAGCATATCAAAAATTCGTGGCAAATATGTCAGCTTATACTCTTAGAGAATACGGAGACAAATGCAAGAATGCTAAACACTGTGTAAAACTAGCTAAACAAAAGTCATGGGAGGACTTTGGCAAGAATATAGAAAATAAATATCAAGAAGGTGGCAAAATATTCTGGAGATTGTTGAAGAAGCTTAGGAATGGAGGAAAGAGTGCTGTAAAAGGAGTTAGAGATGATAAAGGTGACATGAAAATGGGAGAAAACGATATCCTCGAAGTATGGAGTAATTACTTTGAAAAACTGCTAAATGAAACAAGCAGTGATGACAGCACAGTGATAAAAAACACTGACCAGGCATGCAGTCAGGAATACATATCCATACTTGAAGTAGAAAAAGCCATCAAAGGCTTAAAATGTGGAAAGGCAGCAGGAGTAGATGATATTCGACCAGAAATGCTGAAGTATGGTGGTATAAAAGTCTTGCATAGTTCAGAAGGCCTGGACAGAGGGACAAATTCCCGATGATTGGAGTAGAGCTCTCATAGTACCCATATATAAAAAGTGAAATAAAACTGAATGTGAGAATTACAGCGGTATTTCCCTACTAAGTGTTCCTGGCAAGATCTATGCAAGTATACTTGAGAAACGATTGAGAAGAATTGTAGAAGAAAATCTGGATTCAGGCCAAATAGAGGCTGTCAGAATCAGATCTTCACTTTGTGACAAATAATCGAGAAAGCATGGGAATATAACAAAGATCTGTATTTAAGTTTTGTCGATTGGAAAAGGCATATGACAAGGTGCCAAGAGAGAAGCTATTCAATACGCTACAGTTATATGGTGTCAATGGGGCATTATATCAAGCAATACTTAGTCTTTATTTGAGTTGTAAGTCAGCAGTTAGAATTGAAGGAAGTACAGGAAGATGGTTTAATGTTAAATCTGGTGTGAGACAAGGATGTACATTATCCTGTCTGTTATTCATTATCTATATGGATCACATTATGAAGGAAAGTGGTATTAAACATGATATCAAAATTGGAGATGTTAAGATCAGCTCTTTGCTTTATGCGGATGATGTTATACTTCTAAATAAATCCGCTACAAGTTTGCAAGATTCTCTGATTAAATTGAATAACTGTTGTAATAGATATGGTATGAAGGTCAGCAATAAAAAGACAAAGACAATGAAAATAGGCAAAATCATTGAAAATGTCAACTGTATTGTGAATGGAGAACCTGTGGAACAAGTAAAACATTTCAGCTACTTAGGCACGATTTTTAGTTAAGATGGTAAATTCAATATAGAAACAGACAACAGAATCAGCAAAGCTGGTATGGTGGGAAGTCAATTGAATAAATTCATATGGAATAAGAGAGAAATTAGTCAGAAACTAAATTAGCTGTATACAAGACAGTGTTCAAACCAGTTTTAACTTATGGATTTGAGAGCTGGGTTATAAGTAAAACACTTGACCAAAGACTAGAGACCGCAGATATGAGAGGCCTGAGAAAGATTAGAGGTGTGAACAGATGGCATCAATGGCAATATCATATTAAAAACAAGGATATTAGGAAAGAATTTGACATTTTCAGCATCCAAGAATGCATTAGCAGAGCTAATCTCAGGTGGTATGGTCACTTAAACAGAATGAGTGAGGAAAGATTAGCAAAACAAGTGTTCTCTGCCAGGTTGGCAGGAAAAATGACCCAGAGTAAGACCAAGATACAGGTGGATTGATATGGTACAAAGTTCCTTAGATGATAGAAATATAAAATCTGATAATGTTGGAGTCTTGACAAGTAACAGACTGATTTGGAGGAAAATTGTAGATAGGAAGTTAATAATGATGTAATTTTTTTCATGTAGTACTATCATATCCTGTACACCCCTTGAGGGTACATGGTAGGAATTTGATGATGAACATTGCATGTAGTAGTTACACTGTAAAGTTAGGTTAGCATCACCAACATACAACAAAAATAAGACAGCCTGTAATATCGCAGTTCTATAAACTGCGATATAATAGGCAACGTGTCTATATGTTTACCTAGTTCTTTACCATTCCCGCTTTTGCTTCCAAATGATGTAGTTTTGCTGTTATTTAGCATCCTTTTTAGTGTTTCTTATAATCCCTATTCCTGAAGAAACAGTTCATAGCATATGAATCTACTCATAATTAATGAACTGTTTTACTGGGGATATGATAATTTTCTGATCACAACAATTGTGTTTCATTATGAATCAACAAGAGGATATTGCTGTCAACATAATAAGACTTATTTCTTGTATATCTACTGAATTTCTTCATATCTTTATGCTGAAACATGGTGTGTATAATGACTAAGTCCATGTCCTAAAGTACGTACCATAATTATTAGTTTTGCATTTTCTTCAAATTTTCCTAACACTTTTCTGTATGTCTGTTATTTATCTCAAACCTTTCATGGAATTACAATAGTAAAACAAATCATAAGACATTATTAGATGACTCATATTTTGCTGGATTTCAAACCATCTTCAAATTGCAATTACTTGTTATAATAACAAGTATAAAAAACAATTCATTTTGTCATTTTAATGGACAAAAGAACTAAAGTACTAATTAGGCACACAATAACATTATATAAACAGAAGTTTCTTACAGTTGCTGAGTTTAAGTTGAGCTTAAGGTGACTATCTCCCAAATTTTTGGAGATTAATGCAGTCATACATGAGGTTAGAAAAGTGTTTAAGAGCCTTGCCAACTCTAAAAATAGTTTCTGACTTATGACTTCTATAAAGTATACTGGTTTTCCTCCATCTGATCCTGTCCATTAAAATGACAAAATGAATTGTTTTTATACTTGTTATAGATGTTAACAAGTAATTGCAATTTGAAGATAGTTTGAAATCCAGCAAAATACGAGTCATCTAATAGCATCTTATGATTTGTTTTACTATTGTAATACCATGAAAGGTTTGAGATAAATAACAGACATACAGAAAAGTTTTAGGAAAATTTGAAGAAAATGCAAAACTAATAATAATAGTAAGTACTTGAGGAAGTCCACAACTTGGTTTGCTCCTGACTTGCCATAATGATGGTAGCAAATTTATTTCTTGTATTCTCACATGTAGATGTTAACAGATCTTTCTGCCTTTTCGTAGCAGGCCACATTGATCGATTGGTAGAGCCTCTGCTACTAATGGCTCACGGAAAAAGTTAAGCAAGTTTGAGCATGGTTAGCAGTTGGAAGGGGTTCAATCATTCAATGCTGTTGGCACACTCTCCCTCGATGAGTCTTTGAACTCCCAGGAGGTGTCACATAATAATAATAATTTCAGTCACAAAGAACTTTATACACTCCAGGATGGAGTTTGGAGAGTAGATCGGATTGCTAATTTGAAGCATGATTTGAACATGATGTGAAGGTTATTTGCCTTTAGTACTTTAGCTATCTTTTCAGATGTACCCTTGGATATAAAGGAAAGGAATAGTGGTGTTTTTAGTCTTGTGTGTTCAAGGAGGAAGCAAGGGACCAAAGAAGTGTGGCAAAGGTAATTGAGTTTAGAGACAAGAAATGCACTACTTATGTAAACTTCCTATAAACAGAAAAAAAAATATATGGACTCATCCAAAGGACATGTGACTAGCATATCAAGAAAGGACAGACAGTTATTTGATTATTTTTCTAATGTGAAGTATAGTTTAGGGTTTTGGTTGTCTAAATCAGTGTTTCCCAAACTTCTGGATGTCAGGGCCCCATTTGGAAAAATTAAAATATTTCACGCCCCCCTTGAAAAAAAATTGTAATATAGACATTCAATACAAAACATGCAGCGAATACTGCAAAAATCAAATGCAAATATTATATTTTTAGCATATTACATACACATTTGACATGGCACATTATCTCATTTTTATATATGATAAATATAGTTATTGTACATTTGCAGTACAAGCACATGAAACATAAAACGATTAGTAATCAAGAAAGAATTAAAAACATAAAAGAAATTTAATAACAATTTAATGTGACGGATGTGTTTCAATACTGCTACACAAAAAGTCAATATCAGGTGAAATATTTGAAACTGCAATTCTTAGATTTTTGCTTTGAGATGAAACTTATATGAATAAGCATATATTTACTAACATTCATTAAGGGCCAAAATATGCAGGAAGCAAAATTTGTGAACCCGCATCAATGTGCGTTTTTTTCCATTAAAATATAAAACATAACAAACAAGAAATGATATATAATAAAAATTAAATACGTTTCTTTTAAGATAAAAAACTACTTAGTCTTAAAAGATTTTAAATATGTTTTCATTATTTCACAGCCCCCCCCCCCTCAACAAAACTTTTGGTCCCCAAGGGGGCCGTGGCCCACAGTATGGGAAGCGCTGGTCTAGATGACTCACAATAGAACAAAGTATCTTGTCTATGGGACAAATGGCAAACATCCTCCAGTATCTTGATTGTGCAAGATACTGGAGGAACATCTGACCATGTTTATTGTATATAAGTTATGTATAGTTTCCTTTTTTCATATTTAATTATTATCTAAAATAATTTGAATCAAATGCATATTAGATATTTTAATTCTATCAATAATCTTGAAGTTGGTAATTTTATTTGGAGTTTTGCATCACTATATACCCATGTGTTTTTCAAATATTAGATATGTCAAAGAAGAGCTCTTACACTGTTTTGTTCCAACATGCACTCACACGGAACTTGAGAGCATGATTAGTGTAATTCGTTTGTTAAGCTATCGAGGTTGTGTGTGTGTTGCTGTTACTCATCAAATTAGTAAATTTGCATTGTGATGAGGCCCTCGGATAAATATTTTTAATGTAGCCCTCGAATTATTTAAGGTTGGACAGTCCTGATCTAGAATATATGAAATTATATAAAATTAAATGTCCACTCAGACTTATTGGTCATTCTGTATGCAATCCTACATATAAAATCTCAAGATTACTGTCAAACCTTTTTCGTCCTCTCATTGGCTACTCAGCTTCTTCAAAAAAAGTTCCACAGAATTTCTTGCAACAATAAAAGACATAAAATTGGCTGATACAAATATTTGGTAAGCTTTGACATTGTCTCTCTCTTCACAACTATCTCTCAGGAAGAGATAACAGAATTTATAGCTCAAAAATTTCCATCAGACATAGCAGACTTATTCAAATTTACGGTTACATCTGGTTACTTCATGTGGAAAGATAAAATATACAAATAAATGGAAGGAATTGTAATGGGCTTGAGCATCTGGAAGAATCTTTTCTCTTGACTGAAAATTGACAATATGGCTGTAGTGCACTGATGACAACTTTGCAGTTTGGAGTCCACAGAACCAGAACTCCACTCATATTTACAAAAAATCAACATCCCTACATCCTCGTATTAAGTTCACACTAGAAAATGAATCATCAAAAGGTATTTCCTTTCTAGAAGTACACATCCAGCATAAATAAGATGGATCCACACTTCTGCATACTGAAAACCAAGTTTTACAGGTTGCTATATCCACAATACATCAGCTCACCATCCATCATAAAAATATGGCATCAAAAATTTCTATTATCTTTTTTATATCAGTTCCACACTAAAGGCCACCAGAACTATAGCACGTTAGAAAGGATAAATCTGTTCACATTTTGCTTGAACATCTGAGGATTGTAATCTTTGTGAAAGGCAGAGTGAGGGAGAAGTAGATCGAATGAAACAGGAGGCAGTGAAGTTGGTTCGGTGAATTTTAAGATGGACTGTAAAAGGGTGTTGGTTAGCAGTGGCTCTTGTTTTCACGATTTTGAAGGAGAGTAGAGGAAGTAGAGGATTTTGGTGCTCCAACTCAAATAGCTGCTAACTCTATGCAAAGGTGTAGTCTTTTGTGCAAAAAATTACAAGTTTTTTGGGGGCTGTGGAAGCTATAGTTGAAATGTGGTTGTGCCAGAGTACACAAGATTTGTTCTTCCGAATAATCTCTAAAACAACAACTGAAAACTCTCAAACAAAAAAAGCCTCATTAAATAGTTATAATCGAAGAATAACTTGGAAAATAATGATTCCTATGCATAAACCATGACAAGAAGAAATCCAGCTCCTATACCATATATTAAAGGCCACTAATTTGTGCCACCCATCTGAATGGGTGGCACAAATAAAAAAATATTCTAATTGCTATCTATCAACCAAACTCATAACCTACTAATTGGCCTCCACAATGTACCACGTTTAAGCAACTTGTTTTACTATGGACAAACAGGAAGATCTGTCAATAAATGTATCTCTGAACATCAGGACCACATTTAGGCTTATCAAACCTCACAAATCTGGTCTGGCACAACATGGGATTTGTCAACATTAGCCTCAGAATCCATTTGGAAAACAAGTTGCTACATAGGTCCATGTATAAACAAGAATGTTTATGTAAAGGAAATGCTGAAGTCCTTAATCAACCTAACTAACCTTAATCATAATTATTTCTTTACTATTCTTGAAGTCTGAACTGTATTAAATAAATTTGTGATGTCTAGTTTTTTTATTTTAACTCATTCATTTTAACTTTATTTTCAGTTTAAGGGTCAAAGCTGCATAACTGAGAGGAAAGCCCCACACGGCCTTTAAAGGAATGTGGAGAACCGACCAGGGCTTCTGACTTAATGTCCAATCCTCACCTTCTCGTGGTGCACCCTGTTGGGTATCTACCTGGATACTTAATGAACGAGGATGGGCTGGCAATTTGGGATTTATCCGACCAAATTGTAATTCTTATTGGCTTAAACCAAATTACAAAATGATGGTACAACGTGACAAAATTTCATGCTGGCCGGGGCGTTGCCCGGTTCAACAAGGCCCCGATTGTTTTCACCAGGGAACCAGGGTGAACAGCGAAAAGTCAGCTACTGGAACAAATCTGAAAAAACACCCCAACTCAACATCACCAGAGTTGAAGATCGGTACTATCAACGTAAGAAGCCTGAATGGCAAAGAAATGGAGCTAGTTCAGGAATTAGATAAGTACTACCAGATTGACATAATAGGGGTGACTGAAACAAAAAAAAAAAAGAAAAGCTGGTGAGATTTTTCTGAGCAATAAATACAAAATGTTATATTCAGGCAATGACAATCAAGGAAAAGAAGGAGTAGCCATTGTATTCAACACTAAATGCGAGGCTAATCTTCTTGAATGGCAGGCAGTCTCAAGTAGAGTGATGTGGGCAAATATCAGAATGGGAAACTGGACAATGACACTTATTTGTGTCTATGGTCCCACAGAAGGTTCTACTAAGGTAGAAGTGGAGGAATTTTTTGAGGATTTAGAGAAAGAATCTGACACAATTAAAAAGGAAAAGATAATCCTTGTTGGGGATCTAAATAGCAGAGTGGGAAATGATTGTCAGACATACAAAAATATATTGAAAAAATTTGGAGAAAAGAGCAAAGCAAATCTTCTTCTTCTGCAGCTTCTCCCACTTCAGTGGCGTCACTGTTGATGATGAGTCTCCTCCACATCCTATTGTCTTTGGCTGTCACCACATCCAAGTTCTTCATCCTCAAGTCCTCTTCTACCAGCTCCCTCCATTTCTTCTTTGGCCGCCCATGCTTCCTCCTTCCTTGCACATCCATCGGCATAACCCTTCTTCCCACATATTCGTCCTCCCTCCTCATCACATGACCAAACCATCTCAACCTTGCCTCCTATATCTTCGCTCCTAAGTTCACAACTTTCACTGTTCCCCTCACATAGTCATTTCTCAGACGATCCTTTCTGGTCACACCGCACATCCACCTAAGCATTCTCATCTCTGCTACTTCCATATCATGCTATTTTTTGTTATGTTTCCTCAGGGCCACAGTTTCTATATCATACGTCATAGCTTGCCTCACTACTGTCCTATAGATTTTGCCTCTCGGATTGATCGGCACCCTCTTATCACATAACACTCCAGCCATCTCCCTCCAGTTCTTCCAACCCGCTTGTATCCTGCATCCCATTTCCTTCTCAGCTCCTCCAGCTTCTTCCACTGTTGAACCAAAGTATCTAAAGTCCCTCACCTTCCTGATGACATTTCCTTCCAGCTCCAGATCTGTCTCCTGGCCACCACCCACTGTGCAACACATATACTCTGTCTTACTTCTGCTCAGTCTCATACCTCTCTCTTCCAGTACTTTTCTCCATCTTTCCAGTTTACTTCCTGCTTCTTCTCTTGAATCTGCACTCAGCAAGATGTCATCTGCATACAACATTGTCCAAAGAGCATCTTCTCTCACCTCCTCCATCACCACCTCATCACAATGTTAAACAGAAACGGACTTAATGCTGACCCTTGATACAAGCCAACTGTTACTTGAAAACTTTCTGTCTGTCCCAGACAGGTCAGAACACTTGTCTTCACATTTCTGTACATCTCCTGCACCAACCTGACATATTTCTCCCTCAGACACCTCCAGACTTCTTGCCTTGGCACTCTATTGTATGCTTTCTCCAGATCAATAAATGCCAGATGTAGCTCCCGTTGTTTCTCTCGAAACGTTTCCATCATCTGCCGTAACCGAAAGATAGCATCTTTTGTTGATCTACCGGGCATGAAACCAAATTGTTCCTTTGCAATCTCCTTCCTCAATCTTCCATCAAGAACCCTTTCTACGATTTTCATTGTGTGGGACATCAACTTTATTCCTCTGTAATTTTTACAGTCTTGTGCATCCCCTTTACATTTGTAGATGGGGGACAAGAGTACTCTCCCTCCATTCCTCGGGTATATTTTCCTGTTGGCAAACTTTCATGAACAGGTCCCACAGCAGGTCAATTCCCTCTTTCCCCAGTGCCTTCCATGCCTCCACTGGAATCCTGTCGGGGCCCACCGATTTTCCATTCCTCATCCTCTTCATGGCCTCCGTCACTTCCACTCTACTGATGTTCTGCACCATCCCCTCAGAAGGCTACCCATCTTCTCTGTGAGTCCTTGTATTTTCCTCATTTAAAACTCCCTCCAAGTATATTCTTCATCTATTTCTAATGTCCACATTCCTCCATAATACTCTTCCTTCAGCGTCTTTGATCTACCTCACATGTAAGATGTCCTTTGCTGCTTTGTTTCTACATTTCGCTAGGTGGTAAATTTTTCTCTTCCTTTGTTTCTAATTGATCATACAGATCTTGATATGCCATAACCTTCGCATGTGCCACAACTCTCTTGGGTTCTAAAATTTCTCTCTCTGTACATGTCTCTGTCCTCTTCCACTCTTGACTCATCCCACTTCTGCTTTGCCTTCCTCTTAGCTGTCACTGCCACTTGTATATTATTATTCCACCATCAACCCTCCTTCTGCTCTCTAATATATCCAGATGTTTCACCAAGCACCTCGATTTCAAAAAAAGAGCAAAGCTAATAATAATGGCAAATATTTGTTGGATTTCTGCTCAGGACATGGACTGATTATTACTAACACCATGTTCCAACATAAAAATGTGCACAAATTCACATGGAGAGAAGAGGCAAGAAATAAGAAGTCTCATTGACTATGTTATTGTTGATAGCGATGTTTTCTCCCTTGTGCAGGACACCAGATGGTACAGAGGATTTGAAATTGGAAGTGATCACCATTTAGCCTTGAGCATGATAAACTTCAATTTCATATTGAAAAAAAAAACATGTAAGAAAGTTTTAAAGCAAATAAAAGTTGAGCAGCTCTCAGATGTGAACTGTAGACTGAAATATACAAACATTATTCAAGAAATAATGAAATAGTTTCAGAATAGGAACCAAGCCTTGGAGATTAAGTGGCAAGTCCTGAAGAAAACACTGACTGATTCAGCCAGAGAGGCATGTGGTGAGGATGTCTGTAAGGATAGAAAAATCAGAACTCCATGGTGGACACAGGAAGTTAAAGGGGAAGTGAAAGAAAAGAAGAAAGCACATCAAAAGTTCCTGGCAAATAACTCAGCTTGTGCTCTTAGAGAATACAGAGACAGATGTAAGAAAGCTAAACAGTGTGTAAAACTAGTTAAACAAAAGTCATGGGAGGACTTTGGCAAGAACATAGAAAATAAATATCAAGAAGGTGGCAAAATATTCTGGAGGTTGTTGAAGGAGCTTAGGAATGGAGGAAAGAGTGCTGTAAAAAGAGTTAGAGATGATAAAGGTGACATGAAAACGGGAGAAAAAAAATATCCTTCAAGTATGGAGTAATTACTTTGAAAAACTGCTAAATGAAACAAGCAGTGATGACAGCACAGTGGTAAAAAACACCGATCAGGCATGCAGTCAGGAATACATATTCATACTTGAAGTAGAAAAAGCCATCAAAGGCTTAAAATGTGGAAAGGCAGCAGGAGTAGATGATATTCGACCAGAAATGCTGAAGTATGGTGGTATAAAAGTCTTGCATAGTTCAGAAGGCCTGGACAGAGAGGCGAATTCCTGAAGATTTGAGTAGAGCTCTCATAGTACCTATATATAAAAAGGGAAATAAAGCTGAATTTGAGAATTACAGAGGTATTTCCCTACTGAATGTTCCTGGTAAAATATATGCAAGTATATTTGAGAAACAGTTGAGAAGAATTGTAGAAGAAAAGTTTGGTGAAGAACAAGCTGGATTCAGGCCAAATAGAGGCTGTCAGGATCAGATCTTTACTTTACGACAAATAGAGGAGAAATCATAGATGTCTATAAAGATGTCTATTTCAGTTTTGTAGATCTGAAAAAGGCATATGATAAGGTGCCAAGAGAGAAGCTATTCAATACCCTACAGTTATATGGTGTCAATGGGGCTTTATATCAAGCAATACTTAGTCTGTATTTGAGTTGTAAGTCAGCAGGAAAGTGGTATTAAACATGATATCAAAATTGGAGATGTTAATGTCAGCTCTTTGCTTTATGCGGATGATGTTATACTTCTAAATAAATCCACTACAAGTCTGGAAGATTCTCTGACTAAATTGAATAACTGTTGTAATAGATATGGTATGAAGGTCAGCAATAAAAAGACAAAGAAAATGAAAATAGGCAGAATCGTTGAAAATGTCAACTGCATTGTGAACGGAGAACCTATAGAACAAGTAAAACATTTCAGCTACTTAGGCATGATTTTTAATGAAGATGGTAAATTAAATATGGAAATAGACAACAGAATCAATAAAGCTGGTATAGTAGGAAGTCAACTGAATTAAATTCATATGGAATAAGAGAGAATTAGCTGTATACAAGACAGTGTTCAAACCAGTTTTAACTTATGGATCTGAGAGCTGTGTCAGAAATAAAACACTTGACCAAAGACTAGAGACCACAGATACGAGAAAACTGAGAAAGATTAGAGGCATGATCAGATGGCATCAATGGCAATATCATATTAAAAACGAGGATATTAGGAAAGAACTTGACATTTTTGGCATCCAGGAATGCGTTAGCAGAGCTAATCTCAGGTGGTATGGTCATTTAAACATAATGGGCGAGGAAACATTGGCAAAACAAGTATTCTCTGCCAGGTTGGCAGGAAAACAACTGAGAGGAAGAACAATATATAGATGGATTGATACGGTACAAAGTGCCTTAGACGACAGAAACATAAGATCTGATAATATTCGAGTTTTGACAAGTAACAGACTGATCTGGAGGAAAATTGTAGATAGGAAGTTAGTAATGATGTAAATTTTTCATGTAGTACTATCATATCCTGTACACCCCTTGAGGGTACATGGCAGGAATTTGATGAGGATGATGATGTATAATTCACCTACCAAATCTAAGCTGATCTCATTGTAATGTATCCTAATTTGTTGTAAATCATGTTGTACCACTTACTTACTACTGTACTACTTGTGTTTGGATATGAAATAAAAAATAAATAAATAAATAAAAAATGGCAAACAGACCAAAAGTCTCAGAGTAGCTGTGCTTAGTTCTTTGTTCTCTAAATGCTACACATAAAAATTACTTTTACACAGATTTTTAGATTAAATCATAAATTTTATTTTATTTAATGATTTATTATTTTGGCATTACAATACAGTGAAATATAAGACAATGTCCAATACCTAAGCCTGCCCACAAAGACATCTGGTATGTTTCATACTCTGCTGTTTATATCTCTAAACAAGAACTATCTCTTTTCTTTATGTCAACTGCCCTCTCTAATTACTCAAAGAACTCCTCTACTTCCTCAATAAAATTTTCTGTGGCCCACATACACAAGTAAGTTTTATTGCCCAATTCATAATTTTGAAATTTGCCCATTTCACTCTACATGAAACTGTACACCATTCAAAAGGTTTGTGTTCATGTTTAGTCTTGGATGCTATAGCTATTCTTTTGTTTCTGTAATTGCTATTGCCCAAATATAACATCTAATGGTTAATTAGCAGAATTTCACCTGTTTTAGGCTTCACCTTAGTAAAACCAATAGGCTGTCATGCAATATTCGATTTTATTTTGATATTTTGCATTTTTTCAAAAGAGAAATTCGTTATTTTTCATTTACTTGCATTCTGAAGTACATTATTGTACATCTGCTAATTTCACATTCCTGAAACTCATTATATATTCACTGATAAGTTTCTTTACAATATCATTTTATATTTGAGTGAGAGTTTGTATTTCCTTTTGCATGATATCAAGTACATTATATACATCCCACTAAGTACATAAATCTAAATTAACAAACAAAAAATTAAACAAGCTCTTTACATAACTAAAAACACCTGTCACAGAAATTTGAAACTTCTCAGCTTCATTCTGTGCTTGATAAAAATAGTCTGGAAAACATGAGATAACATTAATAATGGTGTACTGTTCTTGTTCTGTGTCATTTAGCAGATGATTCTTCCTGTTTTAAATCAGAATCTTAGGTTTGCAGGGTAAATATCCTACTATGTCTGAATGATAATCTATTGATAATCAACAGATGAAGAGGAGAAATTTAAAGAAGACACTGAAAGTTGAATCACAAACTGAAGTTATGGGAGAAAAGTGAGTTTCAATTAAAAAGATGCCATCTTACAAGATATACAGCTAAAAAAGAAACAAATATTTAAATTTAAAGAAGAGAAAAAAACATACCTTACGAGTTGTATCTTCAAATAATCTCAGTTTAATGGTATCATCTGAAGGGGAAAGGAGGTCAAAAATTTCTTCATTGTATAATTCAAGAAATGAAACTCTAATTACAAATTCCACTGTTAGCTTATTGAGACTGTCAAACATTTGACTAAGAGTACGAGGAATAATTCCAGCTAAGGGATCCTAGGAAATAATGGAGAAAAAAAAATTATACGACAGAAATAAAAATTAACAAAGTTAACAGTACATACAAGATCTCATCAAAAAGGCTGACATTTTCCCATAAACTGCACTACCCAATTTTAGTGATTATAGTATATTAATACCATGTAGTACACTTTTGTATACTATTTATTTTTATGGTGATCTCACGCGAGAGGTTAACTTGTGGCATGTTAATATCACATACAGGAAGAAATCTGAGGAGTGGAAAAAATAACTTGTCAACATCATTTTCTGGTGTATAACTTAATGAGTTTCCTGGATGTTAACAATCTCATTTGTTAAGTTTTCATGACTATTTTCCAATCAACAACTTTCTTCCAAACTTATATTTAAAACACACACACACTCAAAAACAACAAAATCCCATTTAAAAAATACTTCCACATTCTCTTCAACATTGTGACCTTAACACAAATGTAAAATGATGCAACAACACACGTGTATCAAAATTCAATCTTTATTTTTCACAGAACTTTAACAACTACCGTCTACCAACCCTAAACTACGTTCCATGCAAAGAACTAGTATGAAGAATCTAAACATAGAAGCTTCCCTAACAAAAAATTTCCCTGCCACACTGTTGCTTTCAGTTACTGTCTTTGTCTCCTTCTAATTCCAATAAGCCTCTTAACATCTTTAACCTCCAAATAGTGAGATATATGCTGTTAGTCTATTTAACACAAATGATCCATTTGTGCTAAATATTTTTTTTTTAACATGCTTTGCATCTAAATATATTGTCAATGTTTCCTTTTCTATAGAATATCCTTCAGCCTTGTGTCTTCTGACACTACAATGGTACTAAATCGGATAACCATGAGTTTACTCCACCATTCATATCTGATTACTGTTCCTGCTCTTTTGATTCAAATGGGTTCCAATACCACCTAGGATGTGAAGATCATTCCTAAAGCCTTTTCAACAGAAAGTGAGTTAGCTAGTCTCATGAGGATGGCAAGATTTTTCTTCCAGGAAATCAGTTTTCACCTCACAATACAGGCAAACTGTCCAGAATGATGCATGTAGTTAAGACATAATACACTAGCTAATAGCTTTAATGGAACATGTGCACCAGACATATTAAAGTTTCACAGCTTACACATATAACAAAAATTATATAGACTTATATTTAAAAAAAAAACTTCAATATATTTCATCCAACGTTATGTGGACATCATCAGGAAGATGGACCATTAACTACATTCAAAATGAATTGAAATAATTAGTCATAAATCATGTATATTAGCTTGAGTCTCAGTCACAGCTGGAGTTTATGATGTTATACTATTAGAGTTCAAAGGGACAACTGTAAGTTGCATAGATTAAAAAAAGAAATAAAAAATAAAAGAAATAAAAAAGCTTATGAACAATTAATGGCAATCAGGTTCCAAAACTTGGATATTGATATCAAGTCTGATTGATTCAGATTTGAATGATTTCTTAGTGTTTCACATGTTTCAAGTGAAAAGGCAATCAAATATGAACTTGTTAGAGTGAGCTTGCTGATGTCACCTTTCCTATTTTGGACAGACTGTCTGTTCTGCCGTGAGAATGGAAGAACATTAAGACTATATTACATTTTTGGAATCTTATAAGTCTGGTCTTGCTTCTCACACTGTTGACACTAAACACAGAGTTCTTTGAAACCAGACAAAACTTCTTAACTCCAGAAAAATTCAATGGTCTTTTCCTTGAAACGTGAAATGCTAAGAAATCATCCAAACCTGAACCAATCAGACTGTATGCCAATATCCAAGTTTTGGGAAGTGACACTATTAATTGTTCATAAGTAGTTGTTGTTGTTGTTTTTTAATTAGTAATCACATTTTTTATTTAATATGATATTGCCATCTGTTCACGCCTCTAATCTTTCTCAGGACTCTCATATCTGCAGTCTCTAGTCTTTGGTCAAGTGTCAAGTGATAGTACTACATGACTTTTCATGTAGTACTATCATATCCTGTACACCCCTTGAGGGTACATGTCAGGAATTTGATGATGATGATGATTTTTTTATTTATTTATGTTTTTTAATCTGCACAACTTAGAATTGTTCTTTTGAAACTCTAATAGTGTAATATCATATACTTCAGCTGTGACTAAGTATATGATATTACACTATTATATCATATACTTCAGCTGTGACCGAGACACTAGCTAATATACTCATGACTTATGATCTGGTATTTTGATTCATCTCTTGAATGTAGTTAACGGTCCATCTCCCTGATAATGTCCACGTAACAACGGATGAAATATACTGGAGTTTTTGAATAAATTCTATGTTACTTTTTTTATGTTACATGTGTAAACCATGAAACTTACTTTAATAATAGGTGATTATGAGAAGCTCAATAGTCAGTTAGCATCAATATGTTGAGTAGATGAGCTGTGTTGAAAAGATGTTAATAATACGTGAAAAATCACAAGGCAGTATCTAACAAAAGCAATATATAACTGCATACCAAGGGTTAAATGAGTAAATAAAGTAGGAGTGAAATGGATGAACAGGTTAACTCAAGGGAATTTTTCTGCTATATGGCAAGCCAGAGAAAGAATAATTATGGCAGGTTGATAATGGTAAATAGTCAAGGCAGCAGAATAACAGCTGCAAAGGATATAGTGGAATTATTGAATAAGCACTTTATCAGCGTATATCATACTGGTGTAAATATGGAAGGGACGAAAATATTAGGAAATTGAAAGTGAAGGAATCAGAGATGTATCTGGTGTTGGTTGGGTTAGATGTTGATAAGGCTGTCAGATACTGTAAATTGTATTCTGAAGGAATGTGCAGCACAGTTAGCCATGCCCTTGACCTGGTTATTTAATGAAAGTCTTGCAGTGGGTAGGGTTCCTAAGGAGTGGAAAGAAGGCAAACTATTACCACTCCACAAACATGGTTCTGAGAGAAGTCTCCACTTATAGACCAGTCTATATAACTTCAGTTGTGGTCAAGGTGTTGGAGTGATTGGGCTGATGGACATAGCATTCTTTATGATGGTTATCATGGATTTGTAAAGTGGGGGGGGGGAGTCCCTTTTAGAAATTTATGTTGAGCCCATACACGAGAAGTTGGTTGATCAACCTATAGTACATTAGTACTATATATGGGTAGTGGCTGGGAAAGAAGAAACTTGTTTATATTTGATTTGAAAGTCTGTAAATTGTATTCCTTGGAAAATACATGGGGGGGGGGGACTGTTCACAGCACAGCAGTAGCAGGAATGAAGGAGGAGAAAAAGAAACTTGTTCTGTGGGTTTCAAGGTGTACTGTGAAAGGATGTTGGGTGGCAGCTGTACGTGTTCCAATGGGCTTAGTACTGAGTGGGGGGAATTATTGATGCTATTTCAGATGATCATTTGCCATGGAAATATTTGTAGAATACACAACTTGCAGAGACCAAATGTCTATGTGAAAGTGAGGAGAGTGAACTGGTAAGAGAGGAGTCATTTATCAACCTAACTGCTCTCCTCTGTACCGAGTCAAGCATTTTGAGGGAGCTTTTAGGAGCCCTACTCCAAATGTGAGAGCAGTATTCAATAGCTAGGCGGATTTGTGACTTGTACAAGGTTAACAGCTATTTAGAGGTGAAGTAACATTTTGAGCGAAAGAGAAATCCTAGTTTTTTGGAAGCTGAGGATGGAATGGTTGTGGTATGTTTATGCCAGGAGAGGCCTAATGTCAGGGTAATTCCAAGAAAAGAAATCCTATCTTGTCTGAAAATTTGAGTATTATCAAAAATAATATTGTGGGGGAAATGGTTCTTTTTTGTGAGAAATAACCAGAACTGGGTTTTACTAGCATTGAAGTTGATGAGGTTATCTGAGCCCCATTGAAGGATGGCTTCGAGGTCTGAGGGCAGTGGTCGTTGATGTTCTGTAGGTTGAAGTGAGTTGCATAGAGTAAGGTTTGTGAAATGAAAGCAAGGAATGCAATATGCTGTCATCTGCAAAACTGTGTATGGGTTGGAGGTCAATTGAAGTAGGTCATCCATATACAGAAGGAAGAGGGTTGGCAAGAGAACAGAACCTTGTGGACCCCCAGCATTAGTTAGATAGATAGTGAGAGGATAGGCAACCATCTACCATCACACATAGTGTGCGTCCAGACAACTTACTTGCATTTTATGATAAAGTAACA
Organism: Typopeltis vanoorti; assembly: GCF_054136105.1. Taxonomy (NCBI): domain Eukaryota; kingdom Metazoa; phylum Arthropoda; class Arachnida; order Uropygi; family Thelyphonidae; genus Typopeltis; species Typopeltis vanoorti. The sequence goes on along the minus strand of NC_143550.1, from coordinate 4,189,055 downwards.
AGTGTGTTAGATAAGGAAGAATCATATACAGTGATATTCTTAGAATCCGCAAAAGCGTTTGATAGATTACCACATGATAAGTTGATGTACAAGCTGCAGAAGATTGGAATAGATAGCATACTGGTTAGATCGATCGGAGATTGGCTCTCTGAACAATACCAGCAGGTTGTGTATGATGGAGCATTGTCTCAAAAAAGGAGGGTAACCAATGGCCTGCCCCAGGGTTCTGTTCTTGGACCCCTGCTGTTTGACTTATTTGTAAATGATATATCATGTGGACTGAATGGGGATCTTCATTTGTTTGCTGATGATGCAAAGTTGCGAAGAATTATAAGTATCACTGCTGATGTTAATTCCCTTCACGAAGATTTGAATAGACTTTTTACTTGGACAAAGGAGTGGGGTTGTAGTTTTCATATCAATAAATGCAAGGTGTTTGCATTTTGGAGTGCAGAAAGATAAGGCTGTGTGCTATATCTACAGGAAGTGGATGAGATTAGAGATTTGGGAGTGATGGTTGATAGTAAACTGAAGTTCAGAAAGCATATTGCTAGTGTTGGAAACAGCACATCATAGTGCTGACATGATAAGAAGTACTCTAACATGAAGGGATACGAAGTGGTTATGCCACTGGTCAGACCACACTTGGGCTATTGTGCTCAAATCTGGTCACCTGGTTTTCAGTGTGATGTTGAGACATTGGAGAGGATCTAGAGGCGAGTGACTAAGACAATATCATGACTTTGGACTGCTGGCTATGGAGAGAGGTTGAAAAAAATGTGGATTGCAGAGTTTTGTGGATAGGAGGAAAAGAGGTGATATGATGCAGACATTTAAGTTAGTGAGAGGATTTTATCAGATTAATCCAGATGAGATTATAAAAAGAGTAGAAGGCAAGAGGGGAAAAATCAGGTCATCCCTGGAAGTTATGTAAGAGTGTGATGAAGACAGATGTAAGGCATAGATTTTTTACATGGAGAACTGTCAGTGAATGGAACACATTACCAGAATGTGTTGTTAATCATTTTAAGATTTGATATGATAAATATGTTGTCAGTTGAATAAATCTCCCACGATGAGTCTGCCGACTCATGGAGGGTATAATAATTACAATAATAAAACACTAGCCACACAGCTTTAGTTACTTCAGCCAATTCAAATCCAACCCCTCCCACCCAATAGATGAACTCAAATACTTCTGATCAGTGTCCATTCAGAAGCACTTCCCAAGGGATCCCCTAAAACCACTTTCCATGCCTTGATTTTCTGATGCATGTGCTACAAGGTCCAATATAAGAGTTCATATCTTGGCTAGCTGAGGTCTAACTCCCCTGCATTTCATTTTGCCTAAACTGCAGCATACATTTGTAAAACAAAAATCATACTTCGCTCCTGCTCATAAGAAACCAAGCCTTTTAGCAACTTGCTAAGACTAATGCCACAAGTTCTTACCTTAGATGCTTCGATCTCTTTTTCTCTGTATATCTGTGTGTGTGAGTGAGAGAGAGAGAAAGAGATTCAGATGATGCTGTTAAATCTCTCTGTAATGAAGTTATAATGATTTGTTGATCTCTTTAAAGAGACTTGTTTTTAAATCAAGGTGTTAGGTAAATATACAGGAGTATAAATATTGTTATTTCAGATAATATTTCTTCTTATAATTTTATTATAAGAAGCACAAATTATGATATAAATTAAAGATGTCAAGAAATTATATTCTTAGTTAAAACCCAAGTGTAAGCAAACAAAGTTTGCACATGAAGTATCATCAGGACTAGGAAGGCTACTGGTACAGAGAGGCTAGTATCCAGTAATGAAAAGCACACTCGCTTTTCGGAGGGTATAATACTATGCATTATGGGAAGGACTACTACCCAGACCAGTTTCAATCTGTATTGATGTCTCTTCAGCTGGAGCCAGGCCCAGAAGAGATACCAAGGTTAAAGTAATGCAGAAGTCATATATTTCATTTCCTATACACAAGTATTAAAAAGGTCTTTCACATTATAAAAATTTTGGATCAGAGATGTTAAAAGGATTTTCACTCGGTTATACTTTAGATTAAAAATGATAAGAAATTATATTCTTGGTTTAATCCAAGTGGTTCCCAAACTGTGTGCTACAGTGCCCTGAGACACCGAGGGTGGCTGTGTCTAGTTTGATTCCAAGATTTGAGAAGATATGCAGCGAACAACAGGCTCACCCATCCCATAATTATGATTTATTATTATTATGTGACACCTCCAAGGAATCCAAACACTCATTGAGGGAGGACAACTCTACAAATCTCCATATCCACCACTCGGCCAACCAGGCCAGGCAATTTATTTATTCAATGATTTGATTGTTCAAAATATGCACTTATTTAATACTTTTTATAAACTGATGGTGAATTTGAAATACGTATTTCACTTCTTTTTTTTTTTTTCAACTTAATCAACCTAAAAGCACCAACTGCACACTGCAATTGTTAGGTAGACCTACGTTCTGACTTTGGGTGGCATGGAAAAATCCTGATACACTAAGGGTGCAGTGAACTGAAAAATTTTGGGAACCACTGGTTTAATCCTTTATCAAAGTGCAAGCATACAAAGTTTGCACGTGAAGTATCTTCAGAACTGGGCTACTTATATATCGAGGCTAAAGAGATATTGGTCCTTCTACAATGCATACTATTATACATCTAGAAAGGGGGATGTACTTTGCATTATGGGATACTAAGGCAACTGAGCTTTTGTATACAATTAGCCCAATTGTGAAGATACTTCATGCACAAACTTGTTTGCTTACACATGGATAAAGGATCATGTCTGCAATTTTTCTCCAAATCAGTCTGTTACCTGTCAAGACTGAATATTATCAAACTTATATTTCTATCTTCCAAGGCACTTTCTACTGTATCAATCATCCACCTATATCTTGGTCCTCCTCTGTGTCTTTTTCCTGCCAACGTGGCAGAGAACTTGTTTTGCTAATCTTTCCTTGCCCATTCTGTTTAAGTTACCATACCATCTGAGAATAGCTCTGCTAATACATTCCTGAATGCTCACAATGTCAAGTTCTTTCCTAATATCCTCGTTTTTAATATGACATTGCCACTGATGCCATCTGTTCATGACCATAATCTTTCATAGGACTCTCATATCTCTAGTCTTTAGTCAAGTGTTTTCTTTCTGACCCAGCTCTCAGATCCATAAATTAAAATTGGTTTGAACAATGTCTAGTATACAGCTAATTTCTCTCTTATTCCATATAAATTTATTTAGCTGATTTCCTACCATACAAGCTTTGTTGATTCTGTTGTCTATTTCCATATATAATTTACCATATTCACTAAAAATTGTGCCCAAGTAGCTGAAATGTGTCACTTGTTCTATAGGTTCTCCATTCACAATGCAGTTGATATTTTCATTATCTTTGCATTGTTATTGCTGACCTTCATACCATATCTATTACAACAGTTACTCAATTTAGTCAGGGAATCTTGCAGACTTGCAGTGGATTTATTTAGAAGTATAACATCATCCACATAAAGCAGAGAGCTGATATTAATATCTCCAATTTTGATATCAGGTTTAATACCACTTTTCTTCATAATGTGATCCATATAGTTAATGAATAACAGAGGGGATAATGCACATCCTTGTCTGATACCAGATTTAACATTAAACAATCTTCCTGTACTTCATTCGATTCTAACTGCTATCTCACAACTCAAATAAAGACTACGTATTGCTCAATATAATGCCCCATTGACACCATACAACTGCAGCGTTTTGAATAGCTTCTCTCTTGGCACCTTGTCATATGCTTTTTCCAGATCTATAAAACTTAAATACAGATCTCTGTTATATTCCCATGACTTTTCAACTATTTGTCGTAAAGTGAAGATCTGATCCTGACAGTCTCTATTTGGCCTGAATCCAGCTTGTTCCTCACCAAGCTTCTCTTCCACAATCCTTCTCAACCATTTCTCAAGTATACTGGCATAAATCTTACCAGGAACATTCAGTAGAGAAATACCTCTGTAATTCTCACATTCAGTTTTATTTTCCTTTTTATATATGGGTACTGTGAGAGCTCTACTCCAATTGCCAAAGTCTTGGGAAGACTTTGGTAAGAACAAAGTTTCTGTATTCTCTTTGTTTCTGTATTCTCTAAGAGCACAAGCTGACTTATTTGCCAGGAACTTTTCATATGCTTTCTTCTTTTCAGTATGAAATTCAATTTTAACCTGCTCAAGACTAAATAATGATCACTTCCAATTTCAAATCCTCTGTGAGTGTACAGAGGATTTGATTTTCTCCCTGGTGTCCTGCACCAGGGAGAAAACATCACTATAAACAATAACATAGTCAAGGAGACTTTTCTTATTCCTTGCCTCTTCTCTCCATGTGAATTTGTGCACATTTTAATAGAAACCCAACAGACATTTGCCATTATTTTTAGCTTTGCTCTTTTCTCTAAATTTTCCCAAAATATTTTTATATGTCTGACAATCATTTCCTACTCTGCTATTTAGATCCCCAACTAGGACCAACTTTTCCTTTTTATTGTGTCAGTTGCTTTCTCTAAAGCCTCAAAAAATTCCTCCACTTCTACCTTAGTAGAATCTTCTGTGAGACCATAGGCACAAACAAGTCTTATTGTCCAATTCCCCATTCTGATATTTGCACACATCACTCTACTTGAAAGTGCCTGCCAATCAAAAAGATTAGCCACGTATTTAGTGTTGAATTCTATGGCTACTCCTTCTTTTCCTTGATTGTCATTGCCTGAATATAACATTTTATATTTATTTCTCAGAAAGATCTCACCAGTTTATCTTTTTTGTTTCAGTCAACCCCTATTATGTCGATCTGGTACTTCTCTAATTCCTCAGCTAGCTCCATTTCTTTGCCATTCAGGCTTCTTATGTTGATAGTGCCGATTTTGAACTCCGATGATGTTGAGTTGGGGTATATTTTAAGATTCGTTCCAGTAGCTGACTTTTCGCTGTTTGCTCTGGTTTTCTGGTGAAAACAACGGAGGCATTGTTTAATCGGGCGATACCCAGCCGGCATGAAATTCTGTCATGTTGTATTTTGGTTTAAGCCAATAAGAATACAATTTGGTCAGCTTAATCTCAAATTGCCAGCCCAACCTTGTTCGTTCAGTATCCAGGTGTACCACGAGAAGGTGAGGATTGGACATTAAGTCAGAAGCCCTGGTCGGTTTTCCACATTCCTTTAAAGGCTATGTGGAGGTCTCCTCTTAGTTATACAGCTTTGACCCTTAAGCACCCCTCAAATATACAAATCCAATCTTCCCTCAAACTTATCCCACACATCTAAAAACTCACATCCATTCCTTCTACACAACTTATGCATCGAATCATTTGGCATCATAGCCCTTCTTAATTTATTTCTATCATATCGAAGTAACATGCTTACTATTTTCACTTTCTCACCCTTCTCTCTCACTTCTTCCAACAACCCCTTCACATCCTCTCTCATACTGAACTTATCACTAGTTAAGTCATTATTACCTACTACAATTATGATCTCATTTACTATTCTTCTCTGTTTTTGAATTGCTTCCATTATATTTTTAATTTTTGCACTGGGAAAAGTTGATGTTATAACCTGCTTATCAATGTCATGTTTTGTGATAGTTACTATACCAAATAACATCCTTCTTTTTATAATTAACTTTACCAGATTTTTGTTATTACACATTAACATACCTGATGATTCCGTGCTTTGTTTTCTATTTTATTGTGCTGCTGAACATTTTATTCTCTGTGTTCGTCTAAATGATGTTCGACTTTCAGTAGTTCCCTTGTCTAATAATCTACTTTAGACTAGCAATCTCAGAGGTTAAATTATTTTCAATATCCTCTTTGGTATCATCTTTAGTGGACAAAACCTTCTTGTTCACTACTTTGTTGTTGTTGTTTTTTCTTCGTTTCTGGCACCATTTTACACCTGTATTTAATTAATATTAAATTGCAATAAAAATGTTATAAAGACACTAAATACTCTAAAAACAAAAAAATCTAGTCTAGTATACTATAAAACTAATTTTCTAATGAAAAAAAACAGATAAAAATCGCTAAATTACACCGACCACTCGCAATATAACCTTGTTCAAGGTTATATTGTGTGAAAAGAATTGTATGTAACAAAACATACAATTCTTTTCATGGTTATGACTAGATCTAAAATAATAATAAGGTTCTTAAGCATTATGTGATGATTCCAGGACAACTGAAAATTTACATCATCTCTCAATTCATTATATCTACATATTTCAGTTCTGTACCTTTCAGAATTTTCATTTAAATTACTTGAATTATAGTCTAAATTTAAAGAATCATCGATATTGAATTCTGAAGACTGAGATTCATCATCATCTCTAACTAAATTTCAGGTACGTTCACTTTCTTCTGGTATATTTAATTCTAAATTAACCTATGATGTTCTGCCAGAATTTCATCCATATTAATTCTTTATAATTAATATCACTCTGATGTTGTAAATTATCTAAATCATGTACTTTTGTGAATTCTGAACTTCATGCACAATCAGTATCAAGAAATCTTTCATCTTTTAATATTTTATTCATATGCTGTCCTGGTTGGCCGAGTAGTTAGCATATTTGCTCGCCAGTCAAATTGGCTTTAGGTTTGAATCCCACCGTGGGCATGGATGTTTGTGATTGTCTGTGAAAATACTAATAGCAGTTGTAAGCAGTACTTGGCATTGGTGTAGATGATGATGGTAGTTGTGGTTCGCTGTAGTTGGTTGATTGAGTGGTGAAGACTGAGAATTGTATGGTAGGTACCCTCCCACGACTTGGACTCCTTGGAGGTGTCACATAATAACAATAATAATAGCAATATTTTCTCCAAACGTAATTCAATTTCTACTCCCTAAAAAGTACCTTATTAACTTGTCAGAGTGTACAATTTCAATTTCACAAAGATTTCTCACTCCCTGATTCCCAAAATTCACAAGAGAAAGCTGGTCTAATATCCTACATGGATCCAGAGTTTTCCTTCCTAATTTCCAACCCGTTTTAATAACAGATTTATCATGAAATGATACTAAATCTCCTATTGCAAATCATTTATATTTTCTAAAGCAATTAATGTATTGTTTGATTTTCTGTAAACTTAAATTACTGACCTCTCCTACTAACTTTGGAGTAGTGGAAAATTTATCTACTACTGCTTCAAGGTGTCCATTTATATGATTGTAGCCTGTATTACGAATGACAAACAAGTTCATTATGAAAGATTGGATGAAAACCATCATCATCAAATTCCTGCCATGTACACTCAAGGAGTGTACGGGATATGATAGTCCTACATAAAAAATTTACATCATTACTAACTTCCAATCTACAATTTTCCTCCAAATCAGTCCGTTACTTGCCAAGACTCCAACATTATCAGATCTTATATAGGATGTCCCAAAATTCACGCAAGATTTAAATTTAGCGCCATTTGTGCAGTAAAGTGTTGCCAACGAGAAAAAAAAGACAGCGTGACAGCTGACAGTTCAGGGTTATTAAAAATGGAGCGCTACACGAAAGAACAACGCATTTTCATTGTTGAGCAATATTTTAAAAATAATGAAGGTTTGGCAGCTATAGTTCGCAATTTTCGTACAAAATATGGTAGGAATAGTGATTTAACTTCAACTGTGAAAAGATTAATTAAAAAATTCAAGGAAACTGGATCAATTAGTGATCTTATACACTCTGGCAGTCCTTCAACAAGTCGTTCAACAGAAAACATCGAAGCAGTTCGTGAGTGTTGCTGAGAGTCCAGGAACATCAATTCGGAACTGTGGTCTTGAATTGGGCATTTCGAGAAGTTCTCTACAGCATATTCTCACAAAAGATTTGCATCTTTATGCTTACAAAGTTCAATTGACTCAAGAACTGAAGCCTACTGACCACACACAGCGAAGAGAATTCGTTGAATGGATTATGGAACAACAACAACAAGTGGATGCTTATTTTTTGAACAAAATCATCTTCAGTGATGAGGCTCATCTTCAGTGATGAGGCTCATTTTCATCTTGAAGGCTTCATTAATCGACAAAATTTTAGCATTTGGGGTTCAGAAAATCCACGAGTGATTGTTGAGAAACAAATGCATCCACAACATGTCACTGTTCGGTGCGGATTTTGGGCTGGAGGCATCATCGGTCCATTCTTCTTCGAAAATGCGGGTGGTAAGGAAATAACAGTTAATGGTGCTCGCTATCGCGACATGATAATCCAGTTTTTTGTGCCTAAATTGCAAGACATGGATGTGGACGACATGTGGTTTCAACAAGACGGTGCCACATGCCATACAGCCTAAGAAACAATTCAATTACTGCATGAGTCATTTCCTGGTCGTGTAATTTCCAGTTTTGGTGATCAGAATTTGCCACCCAGATCATGTGACTTAACGCCGTTGGACTTTTTTCTTTGGGGTTTTTTGAAGTCTAAGGTTTATGCCAACAAGCCAATGACCACCCATGCCGTGAAGGAGGAAATTGAGCACTGTATCAACGAAATTCAGCCACATTTATGCAAAACAGTCGTGGAAAATTTCGACAAAAGAGTGCGTGTGTGCCAGCAAAGCCGTGGAGACCATTTATCCGATATGCTATTCCATGCATAACCCTATACTGTATACTTTATGAATCAATAAGAAATTCCAATTTTTAATTAAAAACCTGTGTTTTCTATCAAAATTACTTCTTGCATGAATTTTGGGACACCCTGTATTTCTATCGTCTAAGGCACTTTGTACCATATCAATCCACCTATACTTTCCTCTGGGTCGTTTTCCTGCCAACCTGGTAGAGAAAACTTGTTTTCCTAATCTTTCCTCGCCCAGTCTGTTTAAGTGACCATACCACCTGAGATTAGCTCTGCTAACGCATTCCTGCATGCTGACAATATCAAGTTCTTTCCTAATATCCTCGTTTTTAATATGATACGATATTGCCATTGATGCCATCTGTTCAGGCTTCTAATCTTTCTCAGGACTCTCATATCTGCGGTCTCTAGTCTTTGGTCAAGTGTTTTACTTCTGACAAAGCTCTCAGATCCATAAGTTAAAACTGGTTTGAACACTGTCTTGTATACAGCTAATTTAGTGTTCCAACTAATTTCTCTCTTATTATGAATTTATTCAATTGATTTCCTACCATACCAGCTTTGTTGATTCTGTTGTCTATTTCCATATTTAATTTACCATCTTCACTAAAAATAATGCCCAAGTAGCTGAAATGTTTTACTTGTTCCACAGGTTCTCCGTTCACAACACGTTGACATTTTCAAAGATTCTGCCTATTTTCATTGTCTTTGTCTTTTTATTGATGACCTTCATACCATATCTATTACAACACTTATTCAATTTAGTCAGGGAGTCTTGCAGACTTGTAGCAAATTTATTTAGTAGTATAACATCATCTGCATAAAGCAATGAGCTGAATTAAACATGATATCCAATTTTGATATCATGTTTAATACCACTTTTCTTCATAATGTGATCCATATAGATAATGAAGAACAGAGGGATAATGTACATCCTTGTCTCAAACCAGATTTAACATTAAACAATCTTCCTGTACTTCCTTCAATTCTTGCATTATATCAAGTATTGCTTGATATAATGCTCCACTGACACCATATAACTCTAGTGTATTGAATAGCTTCTCTGTTGGCACTTTTTCATATGGCTTTGGCAGATCGAAAAAACTTAAATACAGATCTTTGTTATATTCCCATGACTTCTCAACTATTTGTCGAAAGTGAAGATCTGATCCTGACAGCCTCAATTTGGCCTGAATCTAGCTTGTTCTTCACCAAGCTTTTCTTCTACAATTCTTCTTGACCGTTTCTCAAGTATACTTGCATAAATCTTACCAGGAACAATCAGTAAGGAAATACCTCGGTAATTCTGACATTCTTTTTATATATGGGTACTATGAGAGCTCTACTCCAATCATTCGGAATTCGTCCCTCTGTTCAGGCTTTCTTAACTATGCAGTGCAGCCACTGTAAGACTTTTATACCACCCTACTTCAGCATTTCTGGTCGAATATCATCTACTCCTGCTGCCTTTCCACATTTCAAGCCTTTGATGGCTTTTTCTACTTCAAGTATGGATATGTATTCCTGACTGCATGCCTGGTCAGTGTTTTTTTTATCACTGTGCTGTCATCACTGCTTGTTTCATTTAGCAAATTTTCAAAGTAATTACTCCATACTTCAAGGATATCTTTTTCTCCTGTTTTCATGTCACCTTTATTATCTCTAACTCCTTTTACAGTACTCTTTCCTCCATTTCTAAGCTTCTTCAACAATCTCCAGAAGATTTTGCCACCTTCTTAACATTTATTTTCTATGTTCTTACCAAAGTCCTTCCATGACTTTCGTTTAGCCAATTTAACACAGTGTTTAACTTTCTTACATTTGTCTCTGTATTCACTAAGAGCACAAGCTGACTTATTTGCCAGGAATTTTTGATATGCTTTCTTCTTTTCCTTCACTGCCTCTTTAACTTCTTGTCCACAAAGGAGTTCTGATTTTTCTATCCTTGCAGACAACCTCAACACACGCCTCTGACTGAATCAATCAGGGTTTTCTTCAAGGCTTGCCACTGAATCTTCAAGGTTTGGTTCCTGTTCTCAAATTCTTTCATTTTTATTTCAATAATCTCTGTGTTCAAACAATAATCTCTACAGTTCAAATCTGAGAGCTGCTCAACTTTTATTCTCTTTAAAACTTTCTTACATATTCTTCTTTTCAATATGAAATTCAATTTTATACTGCTCAAGACTAAATAGTGATCACTTCCAATTTCAAATCCTCTGTACACTCTGGTGTCCTGCACCAGGGAGTAAACATCACTATCAACAATAACATAAGTCAATGAGACTTTTCTTATTCCTCGCCTCTTCTCTCCATGTGAATTTGTGCACATTTTTATGTTGGAACATGTTGATAGTAATAACCAGTTCATGTCCTGAGCAGAAATCCAACAAGTATTTGCCATTATTATTAGCTTTGCTCTTTCCTCCAAATTTTCCCAAAATATTTTTGTGCCTGACAATCATTTCCTACTCTGCTATTTTGATCCCCAACAAGGACCAACTTTTCCTTTTTCATTGTGTCAGCTTCTTTCTCTAAAGCCTGAAAAAATTGCTCCACTGCTATCTTAGTAGAATCTTCCGTGGGACAATAGGCACAAATAAGTCTCATTGTCCAATTACCCATTCTGATATTTGCCCATATCACTCTACTTGAGACTGCTTGCCATTCAAGAAGCCTTGCATTTAGTGTTGAATACTATGGTTACTCCTTCTTTTCCTTGTCATTGCCTGAATATCACAATTTGTATTTACTGCTCAGGAAGATCTCACCTTTTTGTCTTTTTTGTTTCAGTCACCCATTTATTTTGATCTGTTACTTATCTAATTCCTCAGCTAGCTTCATTTCTTTGCCATTCAGGCTTCTTATGTTAATAGTGCCAATCTTGAACCGTGGTGATGTTGAGTTTGGAGTGTGCTTTAAGATTTGTTCCAGTAGCTGGCTTTTCGCTGTTTGTCCTGGTTACCCTGTGAAAACAATGGGGGCCCTTGTTTAACCGAGCGACGCCCCACCCGGCATGAAATTCTGCACCATCGTTTTATATTTCGGTTTAAGCCAATAAGAATACAATTTGGTCTGCTAAATCCCAAATTGCCAGCCCATCCTCATTCATTCAGTTTCCAGGTAGATACCTAACAAGGTGCACCACGAGAAGGTGAGGATTGGGTATTAGGTCAGAACCCCTGGTCGGTTCTCTGCATTCCTTTAAAGGCTATGTGGAGGTCTCCTCTCAGTTATACAACTCTGACCCTTAAGCACCCCCCATCATTCTTTATCTTATATGAAAAATTCTGCTCATTTGAAATCTTTAATCTAAAATTTAGTTTTAGATAATAACAATATCATGGAAAGCTTCGATGTCATCCGTCTTTTTACCAATATCCCTCTTTCTGGCACTGTAAATTTACTAAAAAAATATGCTCCCCCTCCCAATATTGATCTTAATTTTCCCATTCATTCTGGCTTCTTCACTTTGAAAGAAACAATTTATAAAGAGACTGAGGACAACCATGGGCTCTCCCATCTAGACAATTATTATATAGAGCATTTTGAAAAACATGCTCTTCTTATTGTTATTCTCAAACCTTCTATCTGGTTAAGATACACTGATGATATATTCTCTGTTTACTGACATGGCTCACACACGTTTAGAACCTTTCCTCCTCCATCTCAACAGATAGCACCTCAGAATCCAGTTCGCTATATAAAAAGAAAATAATAATAGCCTGCCTTTTCTAGATACTGTAATAGCACATACATCTTCCCAATGGCTACCTTTCTTTTTCAGTTTGCAGAAAACCCACCTGCACAGGTAGTTACATACACCAACTTTCCCATCATCTCATCTTCTTTATACTCTATTTTACCTTGCAGTGTTGAGGGTTTATTAATCATCGGACCTCAAACCGTTCACAGGATAAGGTGGTCAGCCCTATGCCCCGGTGTATCCTATGTCTGTAGCGTTGAGTTCTCAAGGCCGGCTTACCCGCTTTGCGGAATGAAAAACTTCATGATAAACTGGAGAAAAACCCTACTGTCCACGCCCAAGACCGGCTAACTTGGCTATGGCTGAGGAAGATCCTTCAGCTTGTCACGTCACTGACGGGAATCGAAACTAGGACACTCCTTCCCCAGGCATATGGTGGCAAAGCGCACAGCCACTATGCTAACCGCGCGGACTTTCCCATCATTCGATGGGAAATGGCACAATTTTGGATGACACATGATGGTTTTAGGGACATGATGCTCCTGTGAATCAATTAATGCACAATTTTTGTGAACTGTTTTTGTTTACGACGTTGTTGCTCCATACTGTTGGATTCTGAATATATAGAGATTGGAGTAATTATTTGCTTCAGAATCCAACATGATCTTCCATCAGATAAGCTAAACTTGTAATTATTTAATGTAAATAACTTATTTTATAATTTTATATTCATATAACTACTTTAATTTTGTCTAATATCTAATTATTTAATCAAAGATATATGTATTAATAGTGATAAGACTGTATTAAATATTATTAAGCTATTATGTTAATATTATAAGAACTTGTATTTGATAATTTAACTGCGCATTATTTGAAATGTAAATATTCTCTATTTATTCCTATTTGTAGAAATTTAATGTTATGTAATAGCTCAGTTTTATTATGTTTTGTTTTGTTGTCATGGAAACGTATGTTAGATAGCTTGCACGTTTTGGAACACCACGTGAGGAGGTTTATTGAAAAGAGTTTTAGATCACGAGAACAATTTAGGCGGGAAGGATGGATATAAAAAGGGAAGAACACGGAAAATAAGAATAATGAGGAAACAGAGAGAGAGAGAGGATTAGCATTAGGTTGGAATTGGAGCATTGGGGAATCACAGTGCGATAATAGTGAGTCGGCAAGTCACTCAAGCAGCTAATAAAGTCTACTAGTCGAGAGGCGGTTAGCTAATAAATTGTAGAATAACAATTATAGCTACGGAAGACAGCTGAGTGACTACTAAATAGACTAGCGATATTTGAGTTGAGATTCAATTTCAGGGCCGACCTTTCAAGGACATACAGAACCTTGAAGCAAAGCACGAAGTTCTATAGAATAGTAGAGGATGTAAAGTTGAAATTTACCGTTAGCTGTGCTTAGAAATATATTGCCTAAAGAATTATTTGAATGCAGGAGGAATGAACAACTGTACATATAAAATCTCAAGTTAAAGAATTATTGTGTATTGCCTTAATTAATGAGTGATCAGTAGTACTTCAAGCAAGAACGTTTGTTTATGTGTATTGTGACCAACGATTAATTCAGTTATTGCTTAGAAGAATTATTTTAATGAGTGCCGTTTACTATTTAAAGTGTTTACAGTTATAAAAAGTGTTTACGTATAAGTAGATGAAGGAAAAAGATTATCGGTAAGATTATTCCAACCATTAATATTTCTATACAGAGAAGTGTGTGCGTTTCATCCTAGAATTTCCTTATATTAACAGTAACTATTGGTGAGAATTAACTGAAGTGAAAATTTAAAAGTGTTGCTTGTAAAGCGGTGTTACTGAAATTTTATTGTATTTTGGAACTTAAGGAACTGTGAGAAGACTGTATTAGCGATGACAAATTTACCATTGTCTGAGTTTGTATAATAGTATCATCAGAAAGGCTGAAGTGATTATAATAACTTAATTACTGATTTGAATTTGAGTGTAAAATTTGTGATTTTAAAATTAAATGTTTGTTTTTGTTAATGATAAGTTGTATTTTGCCTGAATCTCTTTTACTGCACCATTCATAAAATATTCGAACCAAAGCGGGTGAATTAAGTTAGTTAAATATACTCGGCCAGTATATATATTAATAACATATTAAGGAGAAATAGTTGAGGGTTGATTTTTCTTCAATTCTTGAACTAATTCAGATATACAGTGGCGCAGTCTATAAATATAAATTTTCTCTATATTTGTATTAGAAATCGACTAGCAACTATTTTTTGTTTAAGAACATCACAGTGACTAACATGTCGGATGCAAAGTACAGATTAAGAAGAAGTAGGATCCAACAATACGTCTCTGTGTTTTGATATGAACGAAACTGTTTATAACTATTATTTTTTTTAACTGTTGTTAAGAATAGGCAAATAAAAATAACAGTAAGTATAATGTTGCTTCCAGTGAAAAGAAAAAGATGTGTAAACCTATTACATTACACACTAAGATTAAAGTTCTAGCAGTGATGGTATTATTGAACACTAAAGGCTGTTGGCTAAACTTATCCTGCACTACTGTTGTTACAGTTGTTAGAAGCAAAGTTCTCAGTGAAATGATAACTATAACACTTTTATGTTGCTCCCACTGACAAATTTGTACAATGAGTGAACTAAATATTTTATTTTTTCTATTTTTATCAATTTATTTATTCATCGTAAATGAGACAATGTTATTGATGAAATGGAAAAACTTTTAATGGTGTAGATTGATGACCAAAATGGGTGGAGTGCTCCATTAAGCTAAGCTATTCAGAATAAATTTTAGGTTTGCAAAAATTATTCTAATTTCTTTGGATAACTAGCATAAATTAATGCTTTATTTATATCATTCATGATATAAATATGATTAATATATATGATTGCTTAAAACATTATTAAACATATACGTACAACTGGAAAAAAGGCAGTGATTCATTATATGAAATATGATGAAATCACTATAATGGTGGTCTGGAACCTAATATATCCTATGAACTGGAGTACGCCTGTATTCTGCTGCCATCCAATCTCTGTCAATCAATGTCAATCTCTGACCTAATGGTGCCCACTTCTGGACATAAGTGACGGAGGATATTCAGAGATGTGGTTCCTCTTGACATTTTAGAACATTTAATTAGAAGTGACATAGAGGCCACAAAAGCTGCTGTCTTGTGGACTACTTTCTGCAACTACTTGCAAGTGGATTGTCAGTTTGTCTAGTTAATCAATGGAAACTATTACTCATGATGCATGGATTCCTCTCTTCAGATTTCTCTGTCACTGCTGGATGTATCACTTGGCTCTGCTTTTGCATGGGCTCTCCCTCCTGTAAATTAACATCCATACTGGGACCTATGATTGCAGTACTAGCTACAATTTTTCATGTTGGAATTAGTTTGAAACTATCTTGCATAATATGGAGTCCAACAAGATCAAAGACATCATGGAGTGTGGTTACATTCCTAGTGACGAAGAAATGTGTTACCAAATAAAGATGATGGCTAAGAAATGAGTAATCATAACGGGGACTTGAATTATCCGAACATTGACTAGTAGCTGTGAAATCTCGTGAGAAGAATGAAACAATTTATTGAGCTGTTGCAAGACAACTACTTCCTTAATCAGCATGTGACAGAGGGAATTCGAGGTCAAAGAGTGTTAGTTCTGATTATAGTGTCAGAGAGGATTTTAATTAAAGATGTAACTATTCTGCCTCTGGTTGGTGACAGTGATCATGTAGTGCTCACTTGGGAAATGGCTAAGTTTATGAATGTTCTATTCAAAAAGTTTATATACAGAGTTACATTTTATATGTATTACATACATACAAAGTAGGAAATTATGACAATCTGAGGAGTATGCTGATTTCTGTGCCACAGTATCAGTTGTTGAATAGGAAGGATATCAAAAGCAAGCAGGAAGTGTTTAAAAAATATTTAAATTATGCAATATCAGATTGTGTACCAAAAGTTCAAAGAATAAATAAGGTAGG
This sequence comes from Typopeltis vanoorti, assembly GCF_054136105.1. Lineage (NCBI taxonomy): Eukaryota > Metazoa > Arthropoda > Arachnida > Uropygi > Thelyphonidae > Typopeltis > Typopeltis vanoorti. The sequence continues at coordinate 4,172,693 of NC_143550.1, read as the reverse complement.
AGTCAAATTCAAAAGAAAAAGATATGGAATGAATACCATGTATACAAGGATGAAGTTAGTTATGAAAATTATAAGGAGCAGGTCAGAAGTGTCCCAACTGTTATATGGAAAGCTAAGTTTGACTATGTAAAGAAACTGGCTCTGCAAGCTAAAGACAACCCAGAAAAGAATTCTATCAATATGCTGCAAATAAAAGAAAGAATGAATATGAAAAATAGCTGTACCGAATACTGATGGTATGTTGGTGACAGATGCATAAGAGAAGAGAAGAGACTGTTCAATTAATTAGTGGCCATTTTGCTAAAAGCTATCAACCTGGTGTATGCAGCATTGAGCTCACTGCTCTCTTTTCACTGTATGAAGAAATTCAGGTATATGAGGGGGTACTAGAACAGCTGCACAAACTGAATAAGAATTCTGCAACAGGGACTGATGGAATATCAGCACAGATGCTAGATAAGTGTTCAACTGATCTGGCTACCCCTTCGACCAAGCCACATAATTTGAGTCTAAAAACAGGAAAGATTCCACAGCAGTGGAAAGAATGTATAGTAATCTCATTACACAATGGTGGTGCAAAGACTGATGTATCCAACTATCAACCTATTAGTATCTCATTAACGATGGTGAAGAATTTTTGAAAAGTTAGGGCTTGCATACGAAAATGGGTTGGCAGAGAAACTTTACTCTGCAATGAACAGCACAGGTTTATTAAGGGAAGAATTTGATCAAATTGCTCATGTTTGAGCAACTTGATCACATTCTATAATAATGCTTAGAAATATATACACGTTTGCACAAGAATGATGTTTAATTTGCCAAATATTTCGGTCTGAATATTACAGGCCATCTTCAGTGGCTACATAGGAATAGTTTTAAAAAACAAAGTGGAATACGAACAACTGATCATTCGCACATAGAACTAGCCGCATGATGTCATATCACTAAGTATTAGAAGAGTAAATATTTTTAAAGTGATAATTAAAGATATTAATTCAGAAATTCATATAATAATCTTAAGTAACATTAGACTAATATAGGAAATTTGAAAAAAAAAAAAAAAAAAAAGAAAAAAAAAATTAATGTATCCTGATTAAACTTTCCCAAATTTTTGATATAGATATACAGTCATTACGATTCAAGTTAGGACGTTGAAGTAAGGCCTCCACACTTTCTTTAAATAAACATTCAAATTTGTAGCGACATCTGTGTAGGAGGAGAGTCTTGGACCAAAGGATGTTGTGGCTTGTTTCTAATCCATGCTGAGCTAATCCAGATTTCTCAGGTTTGTTGTGTTGAATTGATGACTGATGCTCTTTTCTATAGAACATCCTTCTGGACATTCTATAGAAAAAAAGATGAATTCTTTTTTTCTATAGAACGTCCAGTTATCTTTTTTAGACGTCCTTCTCATCTGTTCACCTTCTGGTATTCTTACAACAACAATTTCCAGAAAACCAACTTTCACGGATCATTATATTCTCAAAGAATCTGCTCATCATCCTTGTCAAAAAACAGGACTCATAAAATGTTTAATCTGACGAGCCAAAACTAACTGTTCAACTTCTCATTTATTACAGAAATAACTTTCGACTTTCAAACATCACATGAAACTAAATGGCCTCTCTGAAAAGAGTACTCAACATCTTTTCGATTCTTACAATCCAACACAGAACAGCAAAGATTCAATACGTCGAGTTCCAATTCCTTACATTTCTGGGATTTCAGAACCAATTTCAAGAATTCTGAAGAAATATGATTTAACAGCCACTTATACACCTATTAACAAATTATCCACCCATTTTCCTTCATCTAAAGATAAACGCTCAACCTTGTCTCTACCTGGTGTGTGTATCAAGTTCCTTGTAATTGTAATCTTTCCTACTTTGGATAAACTGGACGTTCTATAGAAAAAAGAATTCAAGAGCATCAGTCATCAATTCAACACAACAAACCTGAGAAATCTGGATTAGCTCAGCATGGATTAGAAACAAGCCACAACATCCTTTGGTCCAAGACTCTCCTCCTACATAGATGTCACTACAAATTTGAACGTTTATTTAAAGAAAGTGTGGAGGCCTTACTTCAACGTCCTAACTTGAATCGTAATGACTGCATATCTATATCAAAATTTTGGGAAAGTTTAATCAGGATAACACATTATTTTTTATTTATTTATTTTTTTTTTTTGTAAATTTCCTATATTAGTCTAATGTTATTTAAGATTATATGAATTTCTGAAGTAATATCTTTAATTATGACTTTAAAAATGTTTACTCTTCTAATACTTAGCGATATGACATCATGCAGATCATTTTATGTGTGAATGATCAATTGTTCGTATTCCACTTTGTTTTTTAAAACTATTCCTATGTAGCCACTGAAGATGGTCTGTAATATTCAGACCAAAATATCTTGCAAATTAAACATTATTCTTGTGCAAACGTGTATTTATTTCTAATCATTATGCCACAAGTATCGTTAAAAAATCAAATATAATAATGCTACCACATCAAATCCTTCCTGATGTTAGGAAGGATTTGAAAGGCAACATACAGCTATTTGCTGATGATGCAAAGATAGGCAAGGTAATCAAGAATGAGGCTGATATGCAGTACTTGTAGAACTATTTTGAATAGACTGGAATTGTGTGCATGTGAAAATAAACCGTCAGTTCAAAGTTAGTAAATATAAAGTGATGCACTTTAACGTAATTCGATATTCAATGTCATATTATATTGGTGGGATTATGCTAGAAGAAACTGATCAGGCTGGGGATCTTGGAGTTTTAGTAGGCAGGTAGTTGAAGTTAAGGGCCACATAGCAAAGATTGCAAATACAGCTTAGAGAATAACTGCAATGTTGAAACGAACTTTTGACACGTAAAGATAAGGAAATCATTTTGCCTGTTTATAATGCTTTGATAAGACCTCACTTGGAAGTCTTATTGTATGCAGGCATGGTTTCCATGGTGATTCTGATTCAGTGAAGGGAGTGCAAAGGAGAGAGAGAGTTAAAAATATCAGGATTCTGGAATATGGATTATGAAGACAGACTGAGAATTTGTAGACTGCAGACACTAGCAAACAAGAGAAAGAAGAGTGATATAACTGAGACTTACAAACTTCTGAAAGGGTCATTGGAAAGTTGAAAATCAATGCTGTCAAGAAAGGGTGAAGGCTGGATTTTTCTCTCTCAGAGTGGTGCATGAGTGGAATAGATTAGCATTGTATGTGGTGTGTGCAAGTAGTGTGAATGAATTCATGAACAGATTATGAAGTTGGTGCAGATAGTATGGTCTCCCTCGATAAGTAATTAGCTGGAAGCCTCTCTTAATAATAATAATTTATCAATTAACATTGCACATAATTCAGTAGGCATTGTCACAGGGTTGGATTCCAGATTATTGGAGTAGAGCTTTTAGTAGCACCCATCTAAAAAGGGAAATAAAGAGAATTACAGGAATTTGAAATAAGAAAAATTGTGGAAGGAAAGCTAAGAGAAGATCAAGTAGGATTCAGGCCAAATAGAAGTTGTCAGAATCAAATTTTCACTTTAAGACAAAGAGTTGAGAAATAATATGGGAATATAACAAGGATCTGTATTTAATAATCAGGTCGAAGTTTCTGGAAGATAAAACTATATAGACATGGAATGTAAATAAATAATTTACTAGCTCAAATTATTTACAAGCCGACCTTTCACTAGCTTAAGCTAGCGTTATCAAAGGAAATTTAACGGTACACATTCATTGAAGACAACAAATCAAAATGACCTGGATAATACGGACAGTCACCTGCATGGAAAGTGATAGTGGAACTCTTATTGGTGGTTCAGGTTAATGCCAATGGGTAGATAGAGCAATGTGCCAAAATCTATGCATTAAAGTTTGTTGATCTGGAAAAGGCATACAGAAAGGGGTGCCCTTTCTAAGAACAGGACATAAAAAGCCTATACCTAAATTGCTCAGACGATAATGACGCATTTAGAATGATCAACGTTTTTTGTTGTTTTTTTCATGTTGCTCCAACCCACGAAAGGTTATTTGCAAACCTATAGTGCATTTTGTACAGTGGTTGGGTTAAGAAGGATTTTTTTCTTTCTATTTTTATCAATTGTGTATTTTTTTTTTTTTTTTTGTATTTTTAATTTATTTTTTACAGTCTAGACACTCTGCTCTAGAGATCAAACATGGAACTTATTCAAGCCACTTCGAGCTTCCAAATAAGTAGGGGAAGTTTAAAAAATTTTCAGTGTATTTTTTCTCCTTTTAGGATATTGCTCCTTGGATGGTCTACATTGAAACTGCAACTTCTAACATGTCTACTTCTTGAAAAATTTAAATTCTTTAAAAGTAAAAAAGAGCACTACTACTAATTAGAAGGATCAATCGACCGTGAGATGCGGTGATTGATTCATTCAATCCAATACCCTTGGAGGGTAATGGATGGCAATGCTGTAGCCAATGAAGTTCTAACTGAGGCTCGGCTATTGCTGTTACCCTCCTGCCATGATCAGAGCTTTAATTGCTCATAACACCTTGTCCCTACACTGTCCTCTACAGATAACGGGGAAGATGAAAAGCATTCTTGCTTCGCCCCTTTAAGCCAGTCCTTATAAGGACTATAAGGACTACTAATTAACATAAATGCATATTCTTCTAACCCTGCTACCTGCATTAAGTTACAAAACTCTTATGTTCCTCCTATACTATAATAGTAAATACACCTAGTCTTTTCAATCAAAGGACCATAAAATAAAAAAACTATTGAGTTAAACTTGGCCAAACTAGTTTAATTCAGCCATGTTCCCTTTATCTTCCCTAATTATTATTCAATCTTAATCTGCTGAATAATAATCCCTAATTATTATTCAATCTTCAATTCATGATTATTATTATTATTATTGCATAGGCACCTCCATGGAATCCTAAGACTCATCGTAGGAGACCCAAACTATCAACACAATATTTATCATACCTCTCCTTGAAACCATTACCAGACAAAGCACTCACGACTGACAATCCATTCCATTCATTCCACCACACTATAAGTGAAAAATCTAGTCCTCACACCCTTGCTAACCACACTCTTGCCCAACTTTTAGGGATGACTTCTTATTCTGTTCCCTCTAGCCAAGTGCTGAAACATCAAGTCGTTAAGTAATTTAAATAATTCTGCATTTATTATTATTATTATTCATCTATTCAGACTTTCTAAGTGCTACTCCCAAAGCTATGAATTATTTAACTAATATGGATATAACCTTTTAATTTTATTGGTTTTTGAAATAACTCTTAATTCTATTTGCTTTTAAAATGACAGTGTATTGTAATGCTTGTTTTGTTATTTATGCCATACAAATAAATAAAATTCATCTATTCAATAATACTACAAACCAAGTACTTTCAAAAGTATTCACTGCTTACTATAAACTACTTAAAAACCAACATTACACTTACCTCTTCCCATGCATAACTTTTTGTGCTTCTTGCCCCTTCCATAGTAAATGTTTTGCCAGTACCAGTTTGTCCATATCTGTCAAAGATCCAAGTAACAGAAGTAAGAGTATTTATTCGAATGTTTAGGTATTAAAAATATGAAAGGAACTCGCTCATAATAAATATAAATTAAAAAAGGATTAAATCAAGTTTTAGAAATTATGAATAGTCTCAAAAACAATGAAAATCATGACTATCTTTAACTCTCATTTTTTAATGATAACGAAGAAATTCATTAACAATAAATCACAAATGATAACTAGTTGTCTAACAGATAGTGTACCCATTCTTCAATAGGCTCTGAGTTCAAATCTGTGATCATGAATATTTCTGAATACCTTCAAGTTGGAAGGTAAATCCACAGCAAGACCACCACAATGCTTACTAGGGTCCTCAAGTTGAAATGAACAAATTCCATGTATGATCTCTTGAATAGGATTTCCAGTTTCAGTCTCTGAAGGTCCCTGCAGTTAGATGTCTTGGCACACCCACTGGATCTGAGACACCTGATAATCGCAGAAGTAGACCCCCCCCCCCCCAAGTGACAGGACCAGGGTACCTTTGAATGGTTAAGTTGCTTACTATGCTATGCTCTCCCTTCTGAGGTTGGCAGCCCCAGTAGGGTTTGTTCCATCACTATGAGTTCAACAAAGCACAATGAGGACCCTTACGAAGGAACCATGGAACACCACTCCTGTTGTGACAGATCATCCTCTTGACTTGGGTGGCAATGTATCACCTGTCCCTGCAATGCCTAGAAAGTAACTTCACCATCTCCATGAGAAGACCAGCCATTAAATTAACATTGAATTCTACAATGAAAATGACTCAGCTGAAACAATCAGCACAGAGATAGTACATCTGTCCCACTTGCAGTAATGGCTTTACCACTTCAGCAGGCCTGGGTATGCATTGGCAAGCAAAACACTGTCATCCTTGCAAACCCTTCTGCAACCTTAAATCTTCCAACTATCAAAATATCTTAGCCCAACTAGGAACATCATCCCCAAAAACACTTTGTCTGTCCAAGAATGTCAGAGAGCCTTTACCACCTTTATTGATCTTGGTGTTCACCACTACACAAAGCCACAATGTAATGTCTTGCCTTCTGTGAAGCTTCATTATTTACAGAATGCATCATCACCATTAACTATTTTCTGTCCATTGCTAGTTGAAGCCCCCCCCCCCAAAAAAAAGCACTCCATCTTGAGCTTATCTATGCCACTGAATTTCACCCATCCCTTTAGTCTCATTCTCCCACCATGTCTGATTTTCCTATAGCTCTCTTTCCATTTCTGAAATGCCATTCAGAGATCAATTTTGTCCATGTGTGAGAAGAGTGAACATGTGATGAAGGCAATGTATGCTGATAAACTACCAGAACAGTCATGCTAAATATAAGGCCATATTGACATGCCCAGCTAAAAGGGGGAGAATCAACAAGTAGGACTAGCAACCAGCTTGTATGATGTAAAAATTAAATGCTCAAAGAAATAATACAAAATGTAGTCAGACTGTCCAGATGAATATTACCAGGAAAGAACAGAAAAGGCACTGGAAATTATTATTATTATTATGTGACATCTCCAGGGAGTCCAAAGACTCATCGAGGGAGAGTGTGCCAACAGCATTGAATGATTGAACTCCTTCCAACTACTAAATGCGCTCAAACTTGCTTAACTTTTTGTGAGCCATTAGTAGCAGAGGCTCTACCAATCGACCAAATCAACACTGGAAGTTGGAACATTCATTCCTTAAATCTAAAGCATGAATTATTCAGATTGGATAAAGCAAAATATGAAAAAAAAAAAAAAAAAACATCCTAATGTTTAAGCTTATATGTTGATTCTCCAGAATTGTGTTGTTTAATGAAATTAACAACATAGACTAGATAACTAAAAATATTTAATTATTACTTCCTATATTTCACCAAAGCTAAATCAGCATCTTCAGGGATTTTCCACATCTTTTTATTTGGTGGGAGGTCAAAAATTGGTCAAAAATATATATTTTTTTTTTTATGTGGGTGAGTTCTGGTTGAGTGCAAAGGATATTTACCTGTGTGGGTGCATTTTCTATAGACTGTGAAGGTCAAAGATCCATTTGGTTGTCTTGTAACTAGGGGTCTAAGAAGAGCAGATTATTGTTATTTTCTATTTCTATTGTGAATTGGATCTTTGGATGTTGGCTGTTCAAATATGATAGGAAAGTTCTCTAATGTGTCCCAGCCATGTGGCCAAGCAAATACATCATCCACATAGCATAGCCAAATAGTTGGTTTAAGGAGGAGGGGAAATTTAAGGCATTCTTTTCAAATGTCTCCATGAAAAAGTTAGCCAAAGGGGAGGTGAGAGCCCATGGCTTTGCCATTTGTTTGTAGAATTTTCCTTGCAAAACAAAATAGCCCAAATTCATAGTGAACTGAAAAAGAGCTGAGATATCAGGAGGAAATTCTGCTTGGATAAGAGTCAAGGTGTCCTTAAGTGGGACATTTATGAATAAGAATAAGATAAGGACAATGAAAAAAGCATGAATATCATAAGCAACAACAAACAAAAAAAAAAGGTAAAGGAATATATACATTAAATAAATATCACAATTTTCAGTGGAGCAGAGAAACAAGTGTGCTAAAGCAGATGTAGGAATAGTAATGCGCAAGGATTTTCTAAATGAGATAAAAGAATGGGAATATGTATCTGAAAGAATGCCGAGAATAAAAATAAAACTGCAAAAGAAAACTAAATATAATCAGTGCCCACAGCTCCAAAGAAGGAAAACCAAAAAAAAAAAAAAAAAATTAATTCTATAAAATGCCACAAGGAATTGTGGAGAAAAATCACTACCTCAATTAATAATACAAGCAGGAGACTTAAATGCAAGAACTGGAAACGGTAATATCAGAAACATGTCAAAGATTAATGAAACAAGGGAAAACTCAAATGAAATAAGACTGCTTCGGTTTTGTATAGAGAACAAATAATATATCCTTTAATCAAAAAAGCAAACACAAAATAACATGGAGAAATAACAGGAAAAGCATCCACCACATATTATACAATAACAAACACAACAGCAAAAACAATATGAAATACAGGATATTAGAGTTCAAACATTAATCTGCAAGCAGTGGAAGAGATCATGAACTACTGATGGAAAATTTTCTACTCCAAAATATAAGGTGTAAAAGCAAAATTAAAAAAAAAAAAAAGAGAGAGAGAGAGAGAAAATAAATTTAAGGTGAATTATTACAAGACAGTATAAGAATACTTTACCAAAATAGACTAAAATGGCAATTTCAAATTGAAAAAAAAAAAAAAAAAATCAGTCATGTGAAGATATGGATTTTATTGAGAACAATTCAAAGTGAACATTAAACAAGCAGAATATGAAACACTAGGACAAAAGTAAACTGAAAAATGCAAAACAAGATGGACTTCCTACTATAATGAAGAAATAAAGCTCTATCAAAAACCAGAAAAATGCACTGAATATAAACAAGATAAGATTAATGTAGCCATGAAGTGCATAAAAAATAAGACAAATGAACAAAATGAAGAATATTAAAGCAAAGAAAAATTGAACAAAAGCTAACTTCAATTAATAATAATTGAGGTTGGCTTTTGTAATAGGACTTTTGCATCACATAAACAAGTATTGAGAATGATATCAAAGAAAAGAAATTTGTGAATATAGACAGAAACTAGTCAGAGACCAATAGGAAAACTATTTACCAAATCGCATGAAGGCAAAGGAGAAATAAAAATGTCAGAAATACTACAGCCATAAATAAATTTAATATTTTTTATTATTAAATAATAATAATTTAATAAATTCATTCATCTCAAAACTGATAAATAGGAATCAGCTGGAGCTGGTGGAATTTATAACAAAATGTTAAAATACAGAGGGTAAAGTAATGACCTAAAACAACAAATAAAAATTTTTAATTACACATATATTTAAGAAAAAAGGAGATTTTCCCAAGGATTGGAGGATGAACATTACAATACCAATATTTAAAAAAGGCAGAAAAATCTAACCCCCTACCCTAAAGATCAGAACAAAAAAGTATTGAAGAATTAGAATCAAAACTAAATTATAATGAAGAACAACAAGAATTGTGTAATGGAAGGCCGGCCTGGTTGGCCGAGTGGTTAGCATATCTGCTCTCCAGCCAAAAGGCTGACAGTTCGAATCCCGCCATGGGCATGGATTGTGATTGTCTGTGAAAGTACTAGTAGTGGTAGTCGGCAGTAGATGGCATTGGTGTCAGATGATGAAGGTTGGTGGAGTAGTGAGACGAGGAGTTGTAGAGTGGATGTCCTCCCTCGATGAGTCTTTGGACTCCCTGGAGGTGTGATGTAGTAGTAATAATAATAAGATCATGTACTAATGCTCTATTTGTTGTAAAGCAAATAACAGAAAAAGCAATAGAATAATAAACCAATATTTATGTATTCCATTGACTTAAATGCTTTATAGAAACAGAAAATTCGATGTCCTGAAAATACTAGTATCAAGATCCATCCAATTCTCATTCATCCATCGTGGATAGGTTCAGTTCCCTCCACCCCCCGATTAGGGAATGTCTCTTAGTGTAAGTATTTTTGTCTGTAGATGTGTATTCACGGGGCCAGTTTCTCTGTTCATGGGATGAAAAGCACAAGTTTCCAGAAGGGGAACTCTGCCACCTCCTGGCTAACTCACCTTCAGTTGACAAGGTCTGATAAAGGTTCTTCTCATCCAAGACAGATTGAAACCAGATCTTTTTAACCAAAAGGCTTTGTCCACACCAAATGAGCTATGGAGGTTCACAGTATCAAGAAATATACCACTGCAAATTATTGAAACAAAGATATATATACAGGGTGTTCGGGATAAATTTGACATATTTATAATTAATTATATTTTTCCGTAAGTTACATGTATTAACACACACTTCTCTTCATTTAAAAGTTTGGACCCTTCTTCATTCACATACAAGATGTCAGAAAGGATGGATAGCTGGAACCCACCTGAATCATGGAAGAGAATAACTTGTATCATGATGATTCGTGCCCGCCATCAAAATAAGGATATTACGACTGCTTCCCAATGCTCCCTGAATACAGTAAAAACAATCAGGCATGAACTAGAGACTTGCAATGGTGACTACGAGGATGTAGCAAGAAGAAAGATCCCTAGCAGACGATCTAATTGCGTTCGTACAGCAGAATTCCTCGCAAATCTGCAGGAACAGGTGTTGAAGAACCCTGGCATTGGAATTCGGGCTTTGTTCGTGGAGTTGCTAACTGTAGTCAAGCCCTGGATAACAAGGGTAGCCAATGGTAGGCCGTATGTATGGCAGCAGGATTCGGCCCCTTGCCACACCTCTGGGAAAAGTCAAAAATGGTTGTCTGAAAATTTCTACGACTTCACCAGTCCAAATGTTTGGCCTCCAAACTCCCCAGACCTTAACCCCATGGATTATTTTGTATGGGGCGCAGTTGAAAAAGACACCAATCGCACTTCCAGTAATACAAAAGCCCAGTTAATGGATAAAATTAAAACAGTTTTTGCGGCCCTTCCCAGGGAGACTGTAGCATCAGCTTGTTCGAGGTTCCGAAGCAGAATTGAAGCTGTGATCGATGCTAATGGTGGTTATTTTGAGTAAATCTTGTTGATAGTATTGTAATTAACTCTGCCTGTAATGTTTTTTTTGTCAATTCATTAAATTTAATAGATACAAAGAATATTTTCTTTTTCCTTACGAAACTGTCAAATTTATCCCGAACACCCTGTATATATATATATATATATATATATACACATACAGGGTGTTTCAAAAAAATGACCCGATTTCAAATAATTATATTTAATAATGAAAAGCCTTCTGTTGACTAGACACCATCTTCTCATTAACTAAGCATAGCAGCTATTTGGGCGCTAGTAGTGGCATCTAGCAGTCGTCATATCAAACTCTGGGCCAAGGCCATTCACATGGTACAAGTTGCATTCATTTGTGGTTCGTGGTTGCAGAGATATACAATTTTCAAATCGGGACATTCTTTTTGAAACACCCTGTATATATATACATATAAAAATAAATGTAATAAGATCTCACAATGCAAATATGCAGAAAATTTAATGAAAGTGATCAGACAAGATAATTTAAGTCCATGTTTATTTAACATAATTATGGATGAAATGAAATTTGGTCGTGTGATGAGGAGGGAGGAAGAGTATGTGGGAAGAAAGGTCATGCAGATGGATGTGCAGGGGAAGAGGAAGCAGGGGCAGCCAAAGAAGAGATGGAGGGAGATGGTGGAGGAGGACTTGAGGATGAAGAACTTGGATGTGGCTACAGCACAAGACAGGAGGTTGTGGAGGAGACTCACCACAAACAGCAACCCTACTTAAGTGGGAAAAGCTGAAGAAGATGAATGAAATGAACAGTAATTAATAAGCAGAAATAAAAGAATACAAATCAAAAAAGAAAAATTTAAATTTGGTTGGATATGTAGGTGATGTAGTATTGCTTGCAGAAAATGAAGATCTCAATGAAGCGATTATTTAAATTCCAACAATGTGCAGCAGTTTTAACATGAAAATATTAACAGAGAAATCAAAAAGAATAACTGCAAAAGAATCAATAAGATGTAAACTAGAACTAAATAGGAAAATATTTGAATAAGTAACAAAATCTAAATACATAAGAATAGCAACATCAAAAATACAAGAGATAAACACTACGGGAGAAATGAAAACACTAAGAAAAATAGTTAAAGCAAAATTTGACAAAATAAAAAAACGAAGTCACTTATTATAAATGTCACAACTCAAACCAATGCATAAAAAAAAAAAAAATGAGAGTGGAAAAGCAAATAATAAAATGTACTTAAAGAACAGTTAAACTAGCAAAAGACTAGAAACCAAATAAACCAAATGGACATCAGACTGCCTAGAAGAAATGCAGATGCAACCAGCTAGAGCTTAAACGACAAAAAAAGACTATGACAAAGCCATGATATGAATGCACCTGGACTACTGTGTGAAAATCTGGATTCCTAGCTCCAAGGGGATGAATAATTAGCTGTGGAGAGGATGCAAAGAAGAGTTTAAAAAAAAAACGATATCAGGATTATGGAATGTAGATTATGAAGACAGATTGAGAGTATGGGGACCACAGATGCTGAGTAGGCAGCAGGGGCTGATACAATGGACATAAAAACTTTTGGAAGGGTGTGATGGAGGAACATCAGTTAATGAAACTGATTAATTATATAATAGATTTAGTTTAATCCTTTATCCCAGTGAGAGCAAACAAAGTTTGCGCCTGAAAATATCTTCAGGACTAAATATAGTGTTGTACTATCTTATCCAGTAAGTAGTGCAACACCAAGGCAACTCGTGGCAAAGGTGGAGCAAGCTACCAGGCACTTCTAACCCAGTATCTCCCATAATGCAAAACACATTTCCTATGTGGATATGTATACTGTTATGCATTAAAGGGATTGGCCATCTACCCAGACTAGTTCATCCAATATCCAATCCCTTTAATGCATAACAGTATACATATCCACATAGGAAATGTGTTTTGCATTATGGGAGATACTGGGTTAGAAGTGCCTGGTAGCTTGCTCCACCTTTGCCACGAGTTGCCTTGGTGTTGCACTACTTACTGGATAAGATAGTACAACACTATATTTAGTCCTGAAGATATTTTCAGGCGCAAACTTTGTTTGCTCTCACTGGGATAAAGGATTAAACTAAATCTATTATATAGTCTAACCTAGTGATAAATAAAATTTCAAAACTGATTAATTGGCCAAAGAGCCGATTAGCTTACCAATTAATCAGCACATCCCTACTACTTGATAGAATGACTTGCAATTTCAGATGTAAGATGACAGATTTACCATTTCTTATGACAGATGTACCAACTTAGAAAAAAAATCTTGCCTATAGTGTTGCCATCTATGGTCAAGGCCGAGAACTTTTCAGACCACCCTCGTATTTAGTTATATATGAACTAAATATAATAAATAGTCAGTAGCATTAAAAACAAAAATAACCTGAAAATTTACCAAGTCAACTTATAATTGGTTAGCTCCAATTAGAAAGAGAAAGAGGACAAGTGATGAACAGCTAGCCTACCTGAGTCAGCATAAGAGCAATGATTGGCAGAGCTAGTGTGAACAAGTCAGTGGCATTTGTGGCCTCTATTCTCTCAAAACAACCAGACAGCCCAGTCACATCAAGGCCATATAAAGAGACCAAATAATTTCCTGATTCTAATATGCTAATATTTGTTTCAGCACTGTAGTTATTCTCTGAATTGGGTTTGCAATTTTTGATATGTGACTTCTGAACTCCAACTTCCTATCCACCATAATTCCAAGATTCCTAGCCTCATCAATATCTCCAAGCATACTCCAATATAATATGCCACTGGAAATCTCATCACTCCAAAGTACACAGCTCTACACTTACTAACACTGAACTAACAGCGATTATCATTCCCCAACATATTCAAATTATTCTGTAAGTGCTGCCTATCGGTAACATCCCTGATTGCCCTATCTTTGCATTATCATCAGCAAACAACTGAACACCTCCTGTCAGGTCATTCTCAAATTGTATAGATTGAAAAACAATGGTCCCAAATGGCAGATTTACCCCCACATACCACTTTCTGATACCTGTCCATCAAACACCCAATTTATCTAAGTCAACAGTTTTATTCCAATTTATGAAAGTATTTCGTATGGTATTCTTTCAACAGTACCATAATGTATCTATTCCTTTTATCCAACTTGGCCATAACATTATAAAATGAGAAAACTCATGATCAAATCTAACCCATTTCAGAGAATAACCGCAGGGCTAAAACAAACAATGACATATTAGACAGTTCCTTCTTTCAAGTACTGCTTGAGAAATTTGTCTTGCCAAAGCTATAAATTCTCCTTCATTCTTATGAGTTTTTTCTGCTACCCAATGAATGTTTGGATAATGTAATGAATACTCATTTAGAATCCATCAGAGTAATTTGGTGATGTATTTTATTGTTGCTAGGTCTATAGCAACAATCCACTGTATATATTCCATTCTGTTAGCCTACACTACAACACCATATAATCTAAAACACACTGCTATATGGAACATTATTACTACTATTGCTTGCATTAGTTTCTAACTAAACTGGCCACAAATCATTTGATATCATTAGCAACACCGTACCTCCCATGCCATCTCTTCTGTCCTTCCTATAAACATTATAATCTTTATAATGAATTCCAGTTACTACATGTCAGAGAGTATGTTTTCAATAATGCCAATAATCAAAGGCTACAACATATTCACCAAGGCAACAAACTCAATCCATTGTTCATGATGCTCCTGGCATTTGTGTATAGGTATAACAAATTACTTCCATTCTTTTTCGTGTATTTGCATCTTTATATATATATATGCACCCCCCTCAAGGGCACATGGCGTCATGCAGTACCCGAGCTGAAGATAACGAGTCATGGCAGTATAGGCATTACATCTGGTTGGAAGGAAATGTTCAACTCGCCAAGCTGCATGGAAGGCAATGGAAAACCACCATGCATACTTTTTCTCCATGTAATGATGAACAAGTCAAGATGGAAGAAAGAACTATGCACAAGAACAGATGGGACCTCTGGGTCTGACCTCGTGCAATATGCTACCAGGAAGGGAGTTTGTAGATCTGTGTTGGAGTCCCAGGAGGATCTGACCTCAAATGACATGGCAGGATCAAAGTCCCCTGGAAGTTCTGGAGCTGATGTAAGGACACAACATAAGAAAATGAACCTGAAGGAAAATGAAAACATGGGCACTTGGAATGCTAACTCAATGTATTAAGCAGGGAAGATGACCAATGTAGTCATAGAAATGAAAAGAATGAAGATGTAGAAAGTTTTTAACTTGGGTATACTATGTTAAAGATACCAAGCAATTTTATAAGCTAGGTTTTAATCCTTTTTTTTTCCCAAGTAAGCAAACAGACAAGTAAGTCAAGTTTGCACCTGCGCATAGTGCAAGTCTGAGGCAACTGGTGGTAAAAGTGGGATAAGCTCTGATCACTTTCCTTACCGACCGGTTTCGACATTTATTGATTACTGAATTTGCATTAGGGGGAAATACTAAGGAAAGTGATCAGAGCTTACTCCACCTTTACCATGAGTTGCCACAGATTTGCACTACGTGCAGGCGCAAACTTGACTTACTTGTCTGTTTGCTTACTTGGGAAAAAAAGGATTAAAATCTAGCTTATAAAATTGCTTGGTATCTTTACCAAAAATGAAGATATCATTTCTTGGAATCTCAGAGGTTAGATGGAAAGGGCCAGGAGATATAAGAACAGATGATGGATTTATATTTATTTACTCAGGAGGAGAAGAACATCAAAGGGTGTTGTAATAACGCTGGATAAAAGGATAGCTGATATGGTGGAGGGATGTTGGCAGAGATCTGAAAGATCTCTGCCAACATCCTTGCTTTGAGAATAAAAGCCAAACCTAGAAATATCCTAATAATTCAAGTATACCCACCTACAACAGATTATATAACTGAAGAAGTTGAAGAGCTCTACCAACAAATAGATGAATATTCACATTTGAAAAATAAAGGAGATATACTGATAGTAATGGGAGATATGAATGCTAAGATAGGGAAAGGAAGAGAGATGACCTGGTGGGTCCTTGGGAGAAAGAAATGAAAGGGGAGATAGATTGGTGGAGTTTTGTAGAAGACACGAATTGCTAGTGACTAACAACTGGTTTTAACAACACGAGAGAAGACTGTATAGTTGGAAAGCATCTGGAAAGAGAGGTGAAGAAGAGAGAAATCAGATTGATTACATATTAACTCAAGATATAGAAATATAATAAAAAAAATACAAAAACTTATCCTGGAGCAGACTATAATAGTGATCATAACTTACTCAAAATAAAAATCAGATTAAAATGAATAAATCAAGAAAATGTAACTAGAAAAATATCAGAGAAAAAGAAAAGATATCAGAGAGAAATATCAAGCTGAACTACAAAATAAGGTCAGCAATATTGATACTGATAGACCCTTGCAAGTAATCTGGACTGATTTAAGAGAGAAAATTAAGGAAGGTGCCAGAGGTCTTTTGGGTGAGGCAGAGAGGAGAGGAAGGAAGCCCTGGATTACTGAGGAAGTGACAGAAAAAATGGACCAAAGTAGAAAATGGAAGAATAAGAACAATGACAAAGCCAATGACAGATATAAAGAGATCAATAAAAAAATAAAAATTCTGGCTAAAAAGGCAAAGGAAGGCATGCTCAATCAGGTCTGCAAGGAAATAGAGGAAAATGATACAGAAAAGGATATGAGAAAGGTCTATGAAGGCTTGAAGTTGATTTCAGGAAAGAAGAGAAGAACAAAAAGTGGTACTTTGAAGGATGAAAGAGGAAAAATATTGTTGGAAAAAAATGATAAGGTGGAAGAAGTATGTAACAGAACTTTATGGAGATGAAGATAATCTGGAATGTGATCAGATAAAAAATGATGATACCCCAGAAATTAAGGAATGGGAAACTGAAGCAGACATCAAAAGAATGAAGGATAGGAAGACTCCAGGAGTGGATGTTATTCAAGGAGAGCTGCTGAAGGAATGGGAAAGGAAGGAATAAAATTACTAATGATCATTTTTAATAGAAGTCTGGAGGAGGATCGAATACCTAAAGACTTTGTAAGGTCTATTTTTGTTCCTATTCCCAAGAATACAGGAATGAGGGATTGCAATAAGCACAGAACTATCAGATCGATTAGCAACGTTGCAAAAGTAATAATCAACATAATACAGTAGAATCCGCTTATTGTGATTGCAGATAAAATTATCAATCAGCTATTGTTATCAAAATCAGTCAGTCCCAAAACATACCATTTAAAATCAATTAAAAATAATCCATCTATTATAATCAAAGTTCCGGTTATTATTAACAAAATCCTCTAATGTTTAACCTTTTGCGTCTGCAAATTCTAAGAAATAAGGGTTAATGAGATGAAAATCTGACAAAGCACATTTGTCAAAATTTGTTAATCTTCTTTTAATCTTATTCATCAGTAAACCTCATATCTTCCAGGCAAATACAGGTGGTTAATCTTAATCCTAAGTAAATCTCAAATCTTCCAGGCAAATGCAGGGAGATATAAATAGTCTAATTGTGAGATTTCAAGTTCATTTTCGTGCTCTCTTTTGGTAAGTGAATTTGACTAAGTGCTTGTTAAAACAGTCCTTAGCATTATGGCAGAAGCAAGTAAAAAAACAAAGCTTTATCTTCATCATCATCAAATTCCTGACGTGTACCCTTAACGGGTGTACAGGATATGATAATGCTACATGAAAAATTTACATCATTACTAACTTCCTATCTACAATTTTCCTCCAGATCAGTCTGTTACTTGTCAGGACTCCAATAATATCAGATCTTATATTTCTATCGTCTAAGGCAGTGTTTCCCAAACTTCTGGATGTCAGGGCCTCCTTTGCAAAAATTAAAATATTTCACGGCCCCCCTCGAAAAAAAAATCGTAATAGAGATATATTTTTATAATATTTATTGTACTTATATTCAATACAAAACATATACAGCGAATATTGCAAAAATCAAATGCATATATTACATTTTTTGCCACTTACCGTTTGGCTCTGAAGACGATGCGGGCTGTTCTGGTAAAATATGAAATACTGTCTTTTTTTTTTGAGTCTGTTTCTGCTTCTTCTGATTGTTCGCAGGAATTTTTTTTAATTTTTTTATCAGCCACTTATCCATCTCAGTGTTAAATTATTTAACATAGAATAGATCAAATAATATCGCCACTTACCGATAGTGGCATACCACAGACTGATAACATGAAATTAGTGAATATTACCTGAATAAGGGAATCCCCGGACCAGGAACATTTTTCTCTTTTGTGACTTTTCTCCCTTTACGGTAATTAAGCCTAACGCGAAACAGACAGCAAAGGCAGGTTATTAAAACGTGCATATGATTGGTGCGGTATTAACAAAAGATCGCGCAACCGAAAGATAAAAGCATAGCTGACAATTGAGTTGAAATGCTAACTCTCTTCAACCGAATTCCATATGTGAAACTGCCATAACATTCATTTTATATATATATATATATATATATATATATATAAATTAATTAATAAAATTAATTAATAACAATAGTTTTTAGTTAGATACTGTGTTTGCCAATGCAACATATTGTTTTGTTTCAGTCTATACAGCATAGTTTCTGTATGAGGGGTCAAGTAATTCATTAATTAATGTGTTTTTATCCAAGGTCTCTAATTGCACTATTTGTTGAGAAATATATTATACAGACCCCTCATACCTTATTCACTGGCATAATAAAAGTACTTGTTTTTATTGCGTCTGCAGTATAGTGGCTATTAGGGAGGGCGTGTTGTTTACCACTGCAAGAGAGTTACTATCTCCCCACATGAACTTGTTTAAGCTTTTTTTCATGTGTGAAGTATATGCGAAACTTTTATTGGTAACAGAAAACTAGCTCGGATGACAGTGATAATATAAAACGAGTTTTGATATGTATAAAAAGTCAATATCAACAGTCCCTGATTACGAATGCGTGATGAAAGGGACAGGAAGATTTGGAGCTTCCCTGGAGAGCATTCGAAGTAAATACAATTAACCACTACTTTGAAATGAAACATACGAATAAGCAATATTTACTAATATTCATTAAGCGCCACAATACGCAGGAAGCAAAGTTTGTGAACCAACGCCAATGTGTGAATTTTTCCATTAAAATATAAAAAAATAACAAAAAAGAAATAATAAAAGTTAAATGTGTTTCTTTTAAAATAAAAAGTACTTAGTCTTAAAACATTTTAAATTTGTTTTCATTATTTCATGGCCCCCAAAGGGGCCGCGGCCCACAGTTTGGGAAGCGCTGGTCTAAGGCACTTTGTACCGTATCAATCCACCTATATATTGGTCTTCCTCTGAGTCGTTTTCCTGCCAACCAGGCAGAGAATACTTGTTTTGCCAATCTTTCCTCGCCCATTCTGTTTAAATGACCATACCACCTGAGATGAGCTCTGCTAACGCATTCCTGGATGCTGACAATGTTAAGTTCTTTCCTAATATCCTCGATTTTAATATGATATTGCCATTGATGCCATCTGTTCACGCCTCTAATCTTTCTCAGGATTCTCATTTCTGTGGTCTCTAGTCTTTGATCAAGTGTTTTACTTCTGACAAAGCTCTCAGATCCATAAGTTAAAACTGATTTGAACACTGTCTTGTATACAGCTAATTTAGTGTTCCGACTAATTTCTCTCTTATTCCACATGAATTTATTCAATTGACTTCCTACTATACCAGCTTAATTGATTCTGTTGTCTATTTCCACATTTAATTTACCATCTTCACTAAAAATCGTACCTAAGAAAGTGAACTGTTTTACTTGTTCCACAAGTTCTCTGTTCACAATGCAGTTGACATTTTCAACGATTCTGCCTATTTTCATTGTCTTTGTCTTTTTATTGCTGACCTTCATACCATATCGATTACAACAGTTATTCAATTTAGTCAAGGAATCTTGCAGACTTGTATCAGATTCATTGAAAAGTATAACATCGTCTGCATAAAGCAAAGAGCTGAACATTAACATCTCCAATTTTGATATCAGGTTTAATATCACTTTCCTTCATAATGTGATCCATATAGATAATGAATAACAGAGAGGATAATGTACATCCTTGTCTCACACCAGATTTAACATTAAACCATCTTCCTGTACTTCCTTCAATTCTAACTGCTGACTTACAACTCAAAGAAAGACTAAGTATTGCTTGATATAATGTCCCATTGACACCATACAACTGTAGCGTATTGAATAGCTTCTCTCTTGACACCTTGTCATATGCCTTTTCCAGATCTATAAAACTCGAATAGAGATCTTTGTTATATTCCCATGATTTCTCCACTATTTGTCGTAAAGTAAAGATCTGATCCTGACAGCCTCAATTTGGCCGGAACCCAGCTTGTTCTTCACCAAGCTTTTCTTCTACAATTCTTCTCGACCGTTTCTCAAGTATACTTGCATATATCTTACCAGGAACACTCAGTAGGGAAATATCTCTGTAATTCTCACGTTCAGTTTTATTTCCCTTTTTATATATGGGTACTATTAGAGCTTTACTCCAATCATCACGAATTCGTCCCTCAGTCCAGGCCTTCTGAACTATTCAGTGCAGCCACTGTAAGACTTTTATACCACCATACTTCAGCATTTCTGGTCGAATATCATCTACTCCTGCTGCATTTCCACATTTTAAGCCTTTGATGGCTATTTCTACTTCAAGTATGGATATGTATTCCTGACTGTATGCCTGTTGAGTGTTTTTTTTACCGCTGTGCTATCACTGCTTGTTTCATTTAGCAATTTCTCGAAGTAATTACTCCATACTTCAATAATATCTTTTTCTCCCGTTTTCAAGTACTCTTCCCTCTATTTCTAAGCTTCCTCAACAACATCCAAAATATTTTGTCACCTTCTTGATATTTAGTTTCTATGTTCTTGCCAAAGTCCTCCCATGACTTTTGTTTAGCTAGTTTTACACAGTGTTTAGCTTTCTTATATTTCTCTCTGTATTCTCTAAGAGCACAAGCTGACTTATTTCCCAGGAACTTTTCATATGATTTCTTATTTTCTTTCACTGCCTCTTTAACTTCCTGTGTCCACCATGGAGTTCTGAATTTTCTATCCTTGGAGACAACCTCACTGGCTGAATCAATCAATCAAGGTTTTCTTCAAGGCTTGCCACTGAATCTCTAAAGCTTGGTTCCTGTTCTCAAACTAGCTAAACAAAATTTTTTCTTCAATAATCTTTGTGTATTTTAGTCTACAGTTAGCATCTCAGAGCTGCTCAACTTTTATTCGCTTTGAAACTTTCTTACATGTCATTCTTTTCAATATGAAATTGAATTTTATCCTGCTCAAGACTAAATAGTGATCACTTCCAATTTCAAATCCTCTATACACTCTGGTGTCCTGCATAATGCACAAGGGAGAAAACATCACCATCAACAATAACCTAGTCAATGAGACTTTTTTTATTTCTTGCCTCTTCTCTCCATGTGAATTTGTGCACATTTATATGTTGGAACATGGTGTCAGTAATAATCAGTCCATGTCCTGAGTAGATCTCCAACAAATATTTGCCATTATTATTAGCTTTGCTCTTTTCTCCAAATTTTCCCAAATATTTTCTCCAAATATTTTTGTGTCTGACAATCATTTCCTACTCTGCTATTTTGATCCCCAACAAGGTTTAACTTTTCTTTTTTCATTGTGTCAGATGCTTTCTCTAAATCCTCAAAAAATTCCTCCACTTCTACCTTAGTAGAACCTTCTGTTAGACCATATGCACAAATAAGCCTCATTGTCCAATTCCCCATTCTGATATTTGCCCACATCACCATACTTGAGACTGCCTGCCATTTAAGAAGATTAGCCTCGTATTTAATGTTGAATACAATCTCTACTCCTTTTCCTTGATTGTAATTGCCTGAATATAAGATTTTGTATTTATTGCTCAGAAAGATGTCACCAGTTTTTCTTTTTTGTTTCAGTCACCCCTATTATGTCGATCTGGTACTTATCTAATTCCTCAGCTAGCTCCATTTCTTTGCTATTCAGACTTCCTATGTTGATAGTACCGATCTTTAACTCTGGTGATGTTGAGTTAGGGTGTTTTTTCAGATTTGTTCCAGTAGCTGACTTTTCGCTGTTCACCCTGGTGAAAACAATGGGGATCTTGTTTAACCAGGCGATGCTCCAGCCGGCATGAAAAGCTTAATCTTCAAGAAAAGCAAAAAATTTTGGAGTGCTATGATAAGTTGCCCAAAATGAATCAGCATAGTGCAGCTGTACATTTAAAAGCTTCACAACCACTCTTGTGTAAGATCTTAAAAAAACAGATCAAACATTGAAACTTCAGCTCTTACTAATGAGAACATAGATCGGAAGAGAGTCCAATCTAGTAAGGATACTCAAGTTGAATCAGCTTTAAAAATTTCGTTTAGTAATGTTTGTGAAAAAAATGCTTCAATTAATGGGCCTTTGATGCGTCAAAAATCAGATTTTGCAAAAACAATGTAAATAGAATTTGAAAATTTTGCTACAACTGATGCTTGGTTTAATAGGTGGAAAAAGCGACAGAATATTGTGTACAAGTGTATCATGGTGAAGAAAAAAGTGCTGATTTTTTATCAGCTGATGCATGGATTAAGAACACGTGGCCAAAAATTACTGCTGAATATTCTCCAGAGGATACAATGGATGAAACAGGACTATTTTCGTGCAATGCCTGAGCATACTTATTTGTTTAAAAATGAGAGTACTAGAAGATTTAAATCTTCAAAAGAGCGAGTGACAATTCTTTGTTGTGCTAATATGAAAGGTGAGATATGAGAGCTCTTAGTGATTGGAAAAAGTAAACATCCTCGGTGTTTTAAAGGCATCAAAAAGTTTGTCTGTTGACTACTGTTCTAGTGCAAATGCTTTGATGACATTTTCAACAATTGGTTAGTTAAGTGGTATCCTAAATTAAAGCGAAAAATTGTCTTGTTAGTAGACAACTGCACTGCACACACAAACAATTTATCGTTAAAGAACAAAGTAATTTTCTTGCCTTAGAACACTACATCGTTAATTCAACCATGTAAACAAGTCATCATATGAGCTTTTAAAGCTTATTATCGCAGGAAAGTTTGTGCGAGAATTATAGCTGAACTTGATTATATAAAAGACAAATCTGATGAAATTGCAAAAAAAGATTTCCCTTCTTGATGCATTGCATTTGGTAACAGAATCATCAAAGCAAATCTCAGAGACTTGAAAACTGCTTCCAAAAAGATGGATTTTTTAAGACAAACTCTCCTTTTTACGAAGAATTTGAATATCTTACAAATGAAATTTTTGATAAACCCCAGATGGTATGTCAAAAGAAGAATTTGAAAATTAGTTGGATATTGATAACGACGTTGAAGTGGTGGCTACAATGACAGTGTCGAAAATATGTCAAGCTACTTCCGATGAGAACTTTAAACTAATAGAATACATATAGAAGAACAAATTTTAGAAGCTCCTTCAACTAATGCCCGGATGCAAGAAGCTCTACGAATACTTTGTCGCGGTGTGCAACATAGAGCGACAAACTTTGAAAGGCATTATTAAGTATGAGCAATTTATTCATGAACTACTATATTCAAAGACACGACAGACAACACTAGATGAGTTTTTAAAATAAATTTCATGTTGTTGCTTATAACAATAAATTAAATAATGTTCATAACAATAAATTGAAATAAATGATGCAATGTTTTATATCCTTTGCTTAATGTTATCAGCGGGTTATTGTTATCGAAAAGCAATTGTCCCAAAGTGATCACAATAAGCAGGGTCTACTGTATATAGATAAACAGAGCAGATGATAGAGAGAATTAAATGAAGCACAATTTGGTTTCAGGAGAAACAGGGGAACTAGGGAAGCCATTACAACACTACGGATATTGGAGGAAAGAGCAATCAGGTGCAATATAGATTCATATCTATACTTTGTGGGCTACAAAAAAGTTTTCAATAATGTTAATCACTCTATTTTATTTGATGTTATGGATAAAATAACATCAAAAATAGATGGAAAAATTATCAGACTACTGTTCAAAATATATAAACTCAAGAAGCCGAGGTTAGATTTGAAGGAGAAGATAGGATACTGAATGGATCCCCCATAAAGAAGATGTGAGGCAAGGTGCAGGATGTCCCCACTTCTTTTTAATGTCTATAATGAATGGGTGATGAAAGAGGCTTTGGAAGACCTGAAGGATGGAATAAAGATAAATGGACATCTGATAAATAATATAAGATATGCAGATGATATTGTACTCATGAGGAAAAAAAAAAAAAGGAAGGTTTGAAAAGAATTTTGAATAGATTGAACAACAGGGTTAGAAAGGAGAGATAAAATGAAAATAAATGTTCAAAAGATAAAAGTGATGAAGCTTAAGGAAAGGAAATCACTTTGAACGGACAAAGAATAGAGAATGTAAAAAGTTTTGAATATCTTGGGATCTGGATAACAGATGACAATAGATCTAACTATGAGATTAAGAACAGAATTAAAAAAAGCAAAAGCAGCATTTTTTCAAATATACCACATATTAGGAAACAGAAATCTGAACAAAAAGTTAAAAGTAAGAATCCTCAAAACAATGATCTGGAGTGTGGGGACATATGGATGCGAGTCCTGGACGATCAATAAGGAGATGACTGATCGATTGAATGCATTTTAAATGTGGTGCTTCAGAAAAATGGATCGTATCAACTGGACTGAAAGAGTGAGTAATGAAGAGGTTCTTAAAAGATTCAAGGTGAAAAGAGACTGTATGGCTATTATTCAAAGAAGAAAAATAGCATTTAAAGGACATTTGATGAGGGGTTCTTCTGGAGAGCTCCCCAGAATAGTATTACAGGGGAAGGTGGAGGGAAGGAGAGGAAGAGGATGAGCCTGACTGCAATGGAAAGACAACATGAAAGACTGGATGGGAAAGAGTCTTACAAAAGCAAAAGATAGAGAGGAATGGAAGAGAACTTTCTTCAGCTGCAATCCTCTCAAAAGAGGAGGCCACAGGATCAGATTACGTACACACACACACACACACACACACACACACACAGGTATCCCTTGCTTAACGCGGGATTTGAGTAACGTGGCAAAATTAATTGCGACAATCCCTTTATATATATGCAACAAGAATTTTAATTAACGCGCCTTTAAATGTACCAAAATTCCACCAAATACGACATAATTGCTACAACCCATAGAGATGGACATCATTGCAACTTTCAAAGCCTATTTTCTTAAAAAGACATTCTCAAAGGCAGTAGAAATAACAACGGGAGAAACGCGATTAGGCTCCAATAATTTTAGAAAAATTTTAACACTAAACACACAGTTGAAAACATTCATGACTCGTGGGAGCAAGTGTCTGCTAGCTGTATGAGAGCTGTTTGGAAAAACCTTTTGCAGAATGCACTAATGACTTAGGAGGTTTTCAAAATCCTGTGAACAACATGGTTGAAGAAATTGTTGCAATTGGCAAAGACATTGGTTTTGATGGTGTTGATTCAGAAGGTGATAAATAATTATTGGATTCAAATTCGAAAGATTTCAGTTACAATGATCGTTTTGAAATTGAACAACAATGCGCATATAAAGACAACGAACCAATGGAATGTGAAGATGAGGTTCCAAAGGAGATAACAATTAAAGAACTGGATGCAATATTTCAGTTTAGAGTTGCTGAAGCAGCAAGTAATCGATATGGATCCAGATGTTAATCGAAGAATGCTTGTTTGCAGAGGTCTAGAGAGTCATTTTGCTTATTATCGTAGAACTTATACCGATTGGAAAAACTAAAACTGTTCAAACTTGATAATTTTTTTGATAAAAAATTGCAATAACTAATGTAGGTATAAACATTTACTTTGCATTCATTTTTTATCTTTCCTAAAAGAGTACCATATAAAACGAATTATTAATATAGTAATCGATCATGGACGAATTGTAATTTTTACCATTGATTATTATATTTGATTAATGCGATTTTCATATACGCGGTAACATCGAGGGATTAATTAATCGCGTTAATTAAGGGATACCTATATATATATATATATATATATATATATATATTTATTATTATTATTTTTTTATATATATATCCCATACAAGAGGTACAAGAACCTACGGCACATAGTACTGTGTGAGTGTGTGTGTGTTGCAGTTAAGGGTTGAGAAAAAAGAAACCACTAACATTGGCTGAGTGGTTAGCGTATCTGCTCTCCAGCCAAAAGGATGTGGGTTCAAATCCCGCTGTGTGATTGTCTGTGAAAGTACTAGTGGTGGTAGGCAGCGGTAGATGGGTTTGGTGTTAGATGATGAAGGTTGGTGGAGTAGTGAGACGAAGAGTTGTAAAGTAGATGCCCTCCCTCGATGAGTCTTTGGACTCCCTGGAGATGTGATGTAGTAATAATAATAATAATTCTTCTTAAAGAGCTGTAGTTTGAAGTTGTTGGGAAACACATCATGGGGAAGATTGTTCCAGAGAACAGAGGTAGATGGAATAAACGAGGAAGACAAGAAGCAGGTACAATGAGTTTGCAGTTGTACTGTAAAGGGATGTTGGACAGCTGCTGCTCTTGTTTTAACAGACTTAATAGCAAGTGGAGGAATGATGATGTTTGACAATTTGCTGGAGCACTGACCATGCAATTACTTGTAGAAAAGAAAGAGTTGAAACACTGCATCTATGAGATAGTGGTAGAAGTGAGCCTGTGAGGGAAGTGTCATCTATGAGCCGAATTGCTCTCGTCTAGACAAGGGAATCAATTTCAATCAATTATATCAATTTCAACATGTGAGAGGTTGCAAAACCTACAGCAGATTGGTTGCAGGTGCAGGCAAGCCAAAGTAACAGCTTTATTCTGATTAAATGTACCATGTAAACAAATTACTTATCTCTAAAGAACTAATAATTTGTAAAGCATGGTTATTACTGGTAATGCATACAAATTTTTCATAAATATCTGTAAAGGAAAGAATTAAATCAGGCTAATACTCACGTAAAAACAGTACAGTTGTAACCCATTATCACTTCTTCTACAAGTGGCTCCACAACTATATTGTAGACTTCTTTCTACAAAACAGATTATCGAAATGATTAATTTCTAGACAGCAACGAATTCATATAATTCAAAATATTCTGTTCAAAGCTGTCACATAGTTCCAAGTTATTAGTTTGGTTTGTATTTAACTCCAAATAAGTTATATAAACAGGTATAATAAATTTAGTTTAATCCTTTATCCAAGTGTAAGCAAACAAAGTTTGCACCTGAAGTATTTTCAGGACTGAGGCAACTCGTGGTAAAGGTGGACTGAGCCCTCATCACTTGTCTTAGTATCTCCCATAATGCAAAGCATATCTCCTTGCAGACATGTATAATGCTATTCATTAAGGGAAGGGCCACAACCAAGACCAGATTCGACCTTTATTGTGGTCTCGTCAGTGGGAGCCAGACCCAGAAGTGGTGATACTAAAGCAGAAGCATTGGAGAGGTCATATTTACCTATACGAGTTGCCAAAAGGTGCCCCACCTTATGATTAAATTACTCTGGATTTAGAGAAAGATGTTGGAAGTTTATTTTCCACTTGGTTAGACTATAATAAATTTAGTTTAATCTTTTATCCAAGTGTAAGCAAACAAAGTTTGTACCTGAAGTATCTTCACGACTGAAGTATCACCAGTTGTGATACTTCAGTCGTGAAGACAAGGAGTGATGAGGGCTTGGTCCACCTTTACTATGAGTTGCCTCAGTCCTGAAGATACTTCAGGCGCAAACTTTGTTTGCTTACACTTGGATAAAGGATTAAACTAAATTTATTATTGTCTAACCAAGTGGAAAATCAACTTCCAACATTTTATTGTATCACTGAAGAAGGTACAGAGACATTTGCATTTTGTGTAATATATTTCTTGACAAATAGTGCAATTAGAGACAACTGGGATAAAAACAGAACTAACTAATGAATCACATCTTTCCTCCAACAGAAACTGCTATATAGATTCAAGCAAAACCGGTGCAACATATGGTTTTGCCTGACACCACTCCCGTTGTGAATGTGTTAAAATTAAGAAATATATAGTGAACGTGTTTCAGATATTATGGAAATCGGTTGAAGAGAATTAGCATTTCAACTCAACTGTTGGCTTACCTTTGTTTTGGTCCGTGCGATCTTTTGTTAATATCAAACAATCATATGCACTTCTTGATAGCTCCCCTATCTCTACTGGCCTACCATTGCTGTCTGTTTTGGCTTTGCTTTTACTTCTCATTAGTCATTTGTGGATGATTGTTTATTACATATCTCAAGTCTTGTAAATTACTGGTAATTTTTGCTTGAAATAATGGGAAAGAAGATGAAGTTATTTGGGTAGATGACTTTGATGATGCACACAAAGAAACTGTTCTCAATGTCAAAAGTAGCGATAGCAAATAGGAGCTTCTTGGTAAGTCACACTGTTTTCAGTTTTTTTCTGAAAACTTTAGTTTCCAACAATTCCCACATATATCTCGCAGTACGATTTTTTAGCTTTAATTTTGGGAAAAAAGAGTGAGTTATATTCGAGTAAATACGGTAATTTTTTAACTTTCAAATTCTTAAGTATGGATCATTGGTTAAAGACTGAATTTATAAAATGCACAAAAGAAAGCAATATAGCAAATTCACGTAGCTGTAAGCAACAAGAAAACGTTGATATTGTATCTGGATCAAATGAAATTGATAAGTGTGTCGTCTGACATCTCTAGAGAACCAACTAGGAAAAAGATGAAAAATCGTCGTAAGTATGATATGAATTACTTGAAATGTGGATTTTCATGGACTGGTAATAAAGAGGAACCTTTTCCAAATTTTGTTCTAAAAAAAAAAAAAAAAAAAAAAATCAGCTAATGCCTTTTTATTCCCATATATACAGGGAGTAGGCGAGGCCATTTTTAGCCCTATCTAACTTTTTGGAGTCTGGAGTGGGCGTGGGCAGTTCAATCTCCACTGGTACCCAATCAGAGATAGCTGGCCCAAGGCTATCACTAATTAAGCGGCACACAGTGAAGAGAGAAGGCTCTACAGGTGCCGCCATCTTGTAGTCCCTAACCCTAACACTCGTATTTAATGTCTGATATAATGTGGGTTCTATGGTCGATTTTCTTGAGTTTACGGGATGAAAAACCAGCTTGCCTGTGCCAGAGATTGACTAACTCAGGAACCGGTCGAAAAAAGGCTTGGAAATATTTCCTCTAGTCGCCGACTAGACTTGAAACCAAGTCTTCCTTCGTGCGGCCAAGCACACCGTGGTGTGCAAACACCACATCCACTGAGCTACAATTTTGTTATATTAGAAATAAATCATTTTTTTTTGTTTACATGAACATATAAATAAATTCAAATAAAATAGACATTTACAATGAACTATACTTTATTTATTTATTATTATTTTGATAAGGGGGGTACTTGGTAATAATGAAAATTGAAGAAGGGGTAGGCAGATATCTGAAGTTTGAGAAACACTGCTATAATGCCTTATCAGACAACTCTAATTTTGTGACTCTTGTGCTATTAGAGTACTCAAGGGCTATAGGGTCTATCCATTTCTGGCCTATATCTTTGTCCCCACTAAAATCTACTCTTTCCCCTTCAATACACCCTATTCCTCATATAGGTTTAAATTTTGAAGAAGGCTAATTAAGAAGCCTTAAGGTAGTAGCCCTACTATTGGACATTCCATCACCAGGTTAGTAACCTGACACGGAGAACATGAATCTACTTCTAAGCTAATAGAGAAAGTTAACTGAAATTGTCTATGAAAAACAACCCCGGAATGGAAAATGAAAAACGAAAATGGAAATGACAAAATATAATACATATAGAAAACTGGAACGTAAGAGGAACAGAATATAAAGAAACAGAATTAGATCAAAAATTAAATGAAAGAAATTTTCATTTTATATATGATCTAATTCTGTTTCTTTATATTACTTCTGACTTCTATTATTCTATTCGAATAATAGAAGTCAGAAGTAATTTTGTAAATAATTACGTGTGTGGTTAGCTTGTGGCTATGCGTTTTGCAACCATTTGCCTGGGAAAGGAGTGTCCTGGGTTCGATTCCCGTCGCCAACGTGAGGAGCTTGAGGATCTTTCTCAGACATAGCCAAGTTAGCCGGTCTTGGGCGTGGACAGCAGGGTTTTTCTCCCCAGTTCATCTGGGGTTTTCCCTCCTGCAAGCAGGCAAACCAGCCCTGTGAACACACACATCTACAGACATAGGACACACTGGTAGGCATAGGGCTAGCCACCTTATCCTTGGGACGGGTACAGCTTAGAAGGGCTAAGGATAGCCCTGTAACAGGCCACTAGGCTAATACATGAAGGGAAGACTAATAACCAATTGCAAAATATATGTAATAAAATAAATAAAAATGATTATGTAATAGTCCACGCAGTTAGTCTAGTGGCTGTGTGCTTCGCAACCATATACCTGGGGAAGGGGAGTATCCTAGGATGAATTCCCATCGGTGACGTGAGGAGCTGAAGGATCTTCTTCAGCCATAGCCAAGTTAGCTGGTCTTGGGTGGGGACAATAGGGTTTTTCCCCAGTTTATCCTGGGGTTTTTCATCCCACAAAGCAGGCAAACCGACCTTGAGGACTCAACACTTTGGACATAGGATACACTAGGGCATAGGGCTGACCACCTTATCCTGTAAACAGTTTGAGGTCCAATGATTAATAAACCCTCGACACCACAAGGTAAAAGAACGGAAGAGGAAGATGAGATGAGATTATGTAATATTAGCAGGAGACTTAAATGCAAGAATTGGAAACATGAAAATTAATAATAATAATTAATAATATATGGAGAACATACTCTAAGCAGGAATGGTAAAAAAAATTGATCGACTTGTAGTTTATAATAACCTTAAAATAATTAATTCTTTCTATAAACATAGAGACATACATAAATATATTTGGGCAGTAAGAGGATGGAAATCAATATTACATTACTTTATCTTAAATGAAAAGACTCTTTAGATGTTAGAGTTTTTTTTTATTATTATTATTATTATTTCGGGCGACTCCAGGAGTCCTTAGACTCATTGAGGGAGGCCCTAAACATCATGTCCACACAACTATGCGATTACATTCTCACAGTATCTATCATACCTGGCCTTGAACTCGTTCACCGTCATAGCACCCACAACAGACTCTGGCAGCTTATTCCACTCATTTACCACTCTAAAAGTAAAGAACCCAGCTCTAACACCCCTGCTAACCACACTCTTGCCCAGCTTCCATAGGTGTCCCATAGTTCTCCCACCACCAGTCCTGATCTCAAAAATATCCTCTGAATTAATCCTATAGAATCCCTTTAGCAATTTGAATGTCTCAATCATATCTCTCCTTTTCTGCCTATCAACTAGTTTCTGCAACCCACAAATCTTCAACCTGTTCTCATATGGTTCATTGCATAGACCTGTTATCATCTTAGTCACTTGCCTCTGGATCCTCTCCACCTCCTCCTCCCCATCAAGAAGGAACCGAGGTGACCAAATCTGGGCACAGTAGTCGAGATGAGGTCTTATCAAGGCTCGGTACAGAGGTACAATAACTTGCTTGTCTCTGCTCGTCAAGGTATTTTTCAACAACCAAGTGAGTTGATGAGCTGATTTAGCTACTTTTGCAATGTGCCCCCTAAACTTCATCTCCCTATCCACCAACACTCCCAAGTCCCTGGCCTCATCAATCTCTTGGAGTACAGTTCCACCAATGTGGTATACTGCTGCTAATCTTTTCACTCCAAAATGCATAACCTTACATTTTATCACATTAAATTGACATCCATTTTCCTTAGCCCAGAACTCCAATCTATGTAAGTCATCCTGCAAGACTTTGACATCTTCTGCATTCACTATTGCCCTACCCAACTTTGCATCATCAGCGAACAAATGAATTGTTCCACTTAGATCCTTCCCTATATCGTTAATGAACAGATTAAACAGCAGTGGTTCAAGAACAGAACCCTGCAGCACACCACTAGTCACAGGCCATCTTTTGGACTCTACTCCTGAATAAACTACTCTTTGATATCTCTCCATCAACCAACCACCTATCCATCTCACCAACCCTATATCCATTCCCATATGTTGTAGTTTACGGATTAGTATTCCATGTGGTATCCTGTCAAACGCCTTTGCCAGGTCCAGCAGTATCACTGTAAACCCATTTCCCTTGTTATAAAACTTGATCAAGTTACTGAAGCATGATCTACCCTTCACAAAGCCATGCTGTCCCCTGTACAGTATCTCATTTTCATCAATCCATTCCTGTATTTTTCCCTTGACTACTTTCTCCAAGACCTTGACAACGACTCCTGATATGCTGATCGGTCGGTAATTTGCAACCGTAGTCCTGGATCCTCCTTTATGCAGTGAAACTATTTTCCCCTCTTTCCACGCCTTCGGGACTAAACCAGACCCGAGACTCAGATTAAACAACGTGGTCAAGGGCACTGATAATTCCTTAGCCGCTTCATGCAAGAACCGTGCCGGTATACCATCCAATCCCACAGATGTGTTCATATTAAGGTTCTGCAATAGACTAGCCACATCCACTTCATTCATCACTATTCCCATATAAACTAATGTTCCTTCATTTTTTCAATGTCATCACCTTGTATTTGCAACTTTTGCTATGTGACCTTTAAATTCCTTTCCACCAATATGCCAAGATCTCTTGCCTCTTCAGTTTCTTGTAGTATAACCACACTAATATAATATGCCGCTGGGACTCTAATCATGCCAAAGTGCATAACTTTATGCTTACTAACATTAAATTGACAGCAATTTTCGTTTGCCCAAATTTCCAGTCTATTCAAATCATTTTGTAAGTGCTGAATATCAGTAGCATCACTGATTGCCCTGCCTATCTTTGCATCATCGGCAAACAATTGCACGTCTGATGTTAGATCATTCCTGATGTCATTAATGTATAGACTGAACAACAATGGCCCAAGGACTGAACCTTGAAGTACAGCACTGGTCATCTTAAATCTGGCAGATTCACACCCACTGTATACCACTTTTATCATGTGGCACCCTGTCAAATGCCTTT
Source organism: Typopeltis vanoorti (assembly GCF_054136105.1). Classification (NCBI taxonomy): domain Eukaryota; kingdom Metazoa; phylum Arthropoda; class Arachnida; order Uropygi; family Thelyphonidae; genus Typopeltis; species Typopeltis vanoorti. The sequence continues at coordinate 4,139,384 of NC_143550.1, read as the reverse complement.
GCAAAATCCAAAAAAAAAAAAAAAAAATAGTAGTATATGCCTTTCCCTCATCAACTGCTCTTGTTACTTTATTATAAAAGGCAATCATATTACTAAAGCAAGAGCACCCGTTAACAAATCCATGTTGACCAGTGGTGTGTTGGTAAATTTTTAACAACTGGCTCTCTTTATGAAAAATTTGATTCTTCACAAAGTTCTATTGTATCTTCAGATGTCTTTGTTTCTGCTTCTTCAAATTTTGTCCTTTTAATGTTTAAGAAGTTTCGTTCTATTTCATTTTTTCAACTAACGACTATCTGCTTTTTCTACCGCAAAACTGTAACCCTGATTAAAATTATTTTAATTATTAAAAAAAAAAAAAAGAAAAAACCAAAATAAAAACATATATTAAAGAAAATTTTCCTATATTACCTACAACTTACCTATTATCAAATGAAATCCTGAACAAAAAAAAATTTAACACTAATATTACCACTCATAGTCGATCAAATGACCAGAGACTGTAGCCGTTGCGACGAATTTTTGTATTTATCGATAGTGCAACAATGTTGTAGTTCCAAGAACTTAATGTTGCAAGTTCTTGGAAATTTGAAGAAAAATAAGGCATTATTTTTCAATCAGCATAACAGTCGCACTGATTTGATCGTCGGCTTGTCGAGAGCTCCTGAAAAGATTAGTAGTATTTTGTGTTAACATTGGCAATTTTACTAGAATTTTAAGTAGTATTGTTTGCTTTTTGTTTCTTGGTGTGTCTGTGCAATTTTTTTGTGTTTTCTGTTATTTTAAGTATTATTTTTAAGATAAGATAGCGTACATATGGCACCGATAAAGAAAAAAATGGCGGCCAGGTCGCCATGTTTGTTTAAGAGTTTTGATGTAAACGAATTTATGCAATGTGCTGTCTGTGAGATGTATGCTTTGCGAAGAGCGATGGGAGTCTGGTTAGAGGGTGATAGTGGAGTTAATATGTGCAGAAAGTGTAAGGAGAATGAGGATCTCAAGCGTATTTCGGGTGGCGAGAGTGATATCGTTAACAATAGTCAGAACGTAGAAAATGGCAGTGTGATAGAGAATTGCGTGGTAGTGCCAGATAGGTGTGAGAGCATTGTTGAAAGTGTAAACGAAGGTAGAAATACAGAATGAATGGATGATTTTAATTGATAATGAAAATGGCGAGATAAATGCGAGTAGTGAAATTGCGCGTTTGAACGGTGCGATACACAGAGCGAAAAGGCAACTGAAGCGTATGGAAAAATGTGTGCTGAACGTACCGACTAATAACCGGCGTAAATCTGTGACGACAAATAATAGAATGTTGGTAAATGTCAATAAAATGAAGGAGCGAGTGCTGTATGGGGATTCGCTATTAAGAGGTGTGATAGTTGAGAGTTTGACGAAGTCGTACCAGCCGTGTACGAACATAAAGGACGTCAGCGAATCTATTTGAGTGCAAAAACAGAGGGTGAAAGAGATGATAATTGTGGCAGGAACAAATGATTTGAAAGAGGACAAAATGGAAATGATAGAGGATGTGAGGGAATTACTTGAGGTAGCAAAAGAGAAGAGTGAGAGAGTTAGGATGGCGAGTATTTTACTGCGGTATGACAGTGAAGTGTTTAGAAGGAGGGCCATAATTGCCAATAACTTTATGCGTGGATTATGCATGGAGAGTGGTGTGGAATTTGTGGATGTGTGTAATGAGTTCGATGGGCGAAAAGACTTATATAAGATGGATGGGTTACATTTGAATGGAGTTGGTGTACGGAGGCTTGAAAAAGTGTTGACGAATGATGTGGAAGTGGATGTACAGACTCAGGGAAACTAGATTTATTAAGAGGGGGGGGGGGAGTAGATATGCAGACTTTAGGGAGGCAGTTGAGTGTATGAATGAATATATTATTCCTGAGCGAGTACGAAGGACAACAAATCAGAATGGGATAGTTAGTATAAGGTATCAAAGTAGGGATGGGACAAATGGGCTTCTGCAATTCATGTACACTAATGCCAAGAAGGAAGAGTTTTTGGCCTTGGTTGGCACTTCCAGGCCACAGGCTGTTGGTATTAGTGAAACATGGCTGACAGAAGATGATAAAGCTAGTGGGATTGAATGCGACAGGTATAGCGTGTTCAGGAGTGACAGGGTGAATAAAAAGGGGGAAGGAGTGTTATTGATGATAGCTGATGAGTTGCAGCCAAGGAGTATAGAAGTTGAACTGCAGGATATAGAAAATAGCACATTTGAGGATGTTTGGTGTGAGATAGAATCTAGCAGAACAAAATATACAATTGGGTGCTGCTATAGACCAGGTGATGGAATCGATGGTGGAGATAGTATGCATAGGCAAATAGAAGAAATGAGTGGAAGGAGGGTAATTATTATGGGTGATTTCAATTATGGTAACATTGACTGGAAAGAGGAGAGGGCAAATGGGAGGAAGGAACTGGATTTTATGCAGTTATTAAGGGACAACTATCTGTGGCAGCATGTAGTGGAAAATACTAGGGGGAGAGAGTGCTTGACCTAGTAATTGCAACTGAGAATGTGGCTGTAACGAACATGACCATGTTGCCACCAATTGGTGAGAGTGACCATAAGGTCATGACTTGGGAGGTGGCTAAAGGAGTGGAATTTACAATTAAGACAGGGTACATGTGGAATTACAAGGCTAGTAAGTATGACAAGCTTAGGTGTGTGCTTGATTCAGTGCCATGGCACGTAAAACTGCAAGGGCTGGATGTTGATAGTGCATGGGAGGTGGTTAAGAAGTGTTTGCAGGAGGCAATGGTTGACTGTATACCAAGAGTCTGAATAATAAATCAAGTAGGGGTTAAATGGATGAATAACACTATTAAGCTTGAGCTGCAAAAAAAGAAACAATTGTGGAGGGAATTTAAGGAGAAAGGTGACCAGCATGCGCATGAACAGTATAAAGCTCAGGCCAGGATGGTAACAAGGGTGGTAAGAAAAGCAAAAGCGGCCATGCAGGCTAAAGAGAATCCCAAACAGTTTTTTCAATATATTGCAAGTAAAAGGAAAAATGTTCATGGTAGAATGATCTTAAAAAATGCTGAGGGTAGGGAGGTAACCGAATCAGTCGATATAGTGGGATTACTGAGCGAGCACTTTGCAAGAGTATATCATCCAGGTGGTGACATTGCAGGAATGGAAGAACCAACAGCTTATACTGGAATTGTGATGAATGAAGTAGAGGTAACTAGTCTATTACAGAACCTCAATGTCAATACATCTGTGGGATTGGATGGTATACCAGCTCGTGTCGTACGTGAAGCGGCTAAAGAATTGTCAGTGCCCTTGACCATTTTGTTTAATTTGAGACTCGGGTCGGGGTCAGTCCCAAGGGGGTGAAAAGAGGGGAAAATAGTTCCGCTGCATAAAGGTGGTTCCAAGGCTGCTGTTGAAAATTACCGGCCAATCAGCATAATGGGAATCATTATCAAGGTCTTGGAGAAAATAGTCGAGGAAAATACAAGATTGGATAGAAGAAAATGGGATACTGTATCAGGGACAGCATGGTTTTGTGAAGGGCAGGTCATGCCTCAGTAACTTGCTCACGTATTATAACACAGTGACGGCTGAACTGGATAAGGGTAATGGGTTTACAGTGATTCTACTGGACCTTGCTAAAGCCTTTGACAGGATACCACATGGAATTCTAATCAGTAAATTGCAGCATATGGGGATGGATATAGGGTTGGTGAGATGGATAGGAGGGTGGTTGACAGAGAGAGATATCAGAGAGTGGTTTATTCAGGAGTAGAATCCACAAGACGGCCTGCGACTAGTGGTGTGTCACAAGGATCTGTTCTTGGACCACTGCTGTTTAATTTGTTCATGAATGATATAGGAAAGGATCTGAGAGGAACAGTTCATTTGTTTGCAGATGATGCAAAGTTGGGTAGGGCAATAGTGAATGCAGATGACGTCAAAATTTTGCAAGATGATTTGGATAGATTGGAGGTCTGGGCTAAGGTGAATGGATGTCAATTTAATGTGGCAAAATGTAAGGTTATACATTTTGGGGTGAAAAGATTAGCATCAGATTACTACAATGGTGGAACTGTACTCCAGGAAATTGATGAGGCACGAGATTTAGGAGTTTTGGTGGATAAGGAGTTGAAGTTTAGGGGGAACATTGCAAAAGTGGCTAAATCAGCTCATCAAATCACTTGGTTGCTGAAGAATACGTTGACAAGCAGAGACAAGCAGGTTATTGTTCCTCTCTATCGAGCCTTGATAAGACCCTATCTCGACTACTGTGCCCAGATTTGGTCACCTAGGTTCATTCTTGATGGGGAGGAGGTGGAGAGGATCCAGAGGCGAGTGACCAAGATGATAGCAGGTCTGTGGAATGAATCTTATGAGAACAGGTTGAGGATTTGTGGGTTGCAAAAATTGGTTGATAGGCGGAGGAGGGGAGATACGATTGAGTACATTCAAATTACTGAAGGGTTTCTATAAAATTAATTCAGAAGATATTTTTGAGAACAGGGCTGGTTGTGGGAGGACTAGGGGACATCCATGGAAACTGGGCAAAAGTGTGGTTAGTAAAGGTGTTAGAGTTGGGTTCTTTACTTGTAGAGTGGTGAATGAGTGGCATGCGCTCCCACAGTCTGTAGTGGATGCTGTGACGGTGAATGAGTTTAAGGCGAGGTATGATAGATACTGTATGAATGTAGAATAGTTGTGATGAATATGATTTGGGGTCTCCCTCGATGAGTCTAATGACTCCCTGGAGTTGCCCATAATAATAATAATAATTATTGTTTATTCAAATACCCTGTTCAGGAGTTTTGATAACGTGTTTGTGTTTTAATGAATACAGACATTGTTTACTAAATAAAATCGTTTCCAAATTCCCGTTCGTAAACTGAGTTTGTGTTTTGTGAATTCTCCTTTATGCATTTATTTTTGATAATAATATATGTAAGTGTTTATTATACAATTTCAAAATATTTACGAGAAAAAGTATATACCACCATTCATCATCTAACCTTTCATAAAGAATTTTAATAACCGGCTCGGTTGTTAAAAACATTAACAACCGGCTCGCTAAATTTGAAAAATTTTAACAACCGGTTTGCACGAGCCGTTCCCAACACACCACTGATGTCGACTCTCACAACATAACCCTCATCTGCCCAACACTGTATATGGTCCCTCACTAATTTCTCCAAGAACTTAACTACTATGAAACACAAACTGGCCTATAATTAGACACTTCCGGATTTGCTACCACCCTTATGCAATGGAACTATCTTACCTTCCTTCCATTCCTTGGGTGCCTTTCACAGCTCACTGAAAAGCTAGGTCAATGGAGCTGTCAGTTCTTTAGCACATTCTCTCAAAACTCATGGTGAAATACCATCCAGTCCCATAGCTTTACTGACATCCAGACAATTGCAAATTTTCTGGATGTCAGTATTTGGAACACTCTCCTCTTGCACCTCTAAACCTCGAACCTGACCTATCCCCCTAGTATTAAAACTAATGTCCAATCCTCACCTTCTCGTGGTGCACCCTGTTGGGTATCTACCTGGATATTGAATGAACGAGGATGGGCTGGAAATTTGGGATTACCAAATTGTATTCTTATTGGCTTAAACCAAAATACAAAATGATGGTACAACATGATGAAATTTCATGGCGGCTGCGGCGTCGCCCGGTTAAACAAGTACCCCGTTGTTTTCGCCAGGTAACCAGGCTGAACAGCGAAAAGTCAGCTACTGGAACAAATCTGAAAAAACACCCCAATTCAATATCACCAGAGTTAAAGATCGGTACTATCAACATAAGAAGCCTGAATGGCAAAGAAATGGAGCTAGCTGAGGAGTTAGATAAGTACCAGATTGACATAATAGGGGTGACTGAAACAAAAAAAAAGACAAAAACTTGTGAGATCTGTTCGAGCAATAAATACAAAATGTTATATTCAGGCAATTATAATCAAGGAAAAGAAGGAGTAGCCATAGTATTCAACACTAAATACGAGGCTAATCTTCTTGAATGGCAGGCAGTCTCAAGTAGAGTGATGTGGGCAAACATCAGAATCGGGAACTGGACAATGAGACTTATTTGTGCCTATAGTCCCACAGAAGATTCTACTAAGGTAGAAGTGGAGGAATTTTTTCAGTCTTTAGAGAAAGCAACGGACACGATGAAAAAGGAAAAGTTGGTCCTTGTTGGGGATATTTCCCCAAATATTTTTGTATGTCTGACAATCATTTCCTACTCTGCTATACAAAAATATTTGGGGAAAATTTCGAGAAAAGAGCAAAGCTAATAATAATGGCAAATATTTGTTGGATTTATGCTCAGGACATGGACTGGTTATTACTAATACCATGTTCCAACATAAAAATGTGCACAAATTCACATGGAGAGAAGAGGCAAAGAATAAGAAAAATATCATTTAATATGTTATTGTTGATTGTGATGTTTTCCCCCTGGTGCAGGACAGCAGAGTGTACAGAGGATTTGAAATTGGAAGTGATCACTATTTAGTCTTGAGCAGGATAAAATTCAATTTCATATTGAAAAGAATGACATGTAAGAAAGTTTTAAAGCGAATAAAAGTTGAGCAGCTATCAGATGTGAACTGTAGACTAAAATACACAAAGATTATTGAAGAAAAAATGAAAGAGTTTGAGAACAGGAACCAAACCTTGGAGATTCAGTGGCAAGCCTTGAAGAAAACCCTGATTGATTCAGCCAGAGAGGCATGGTGAGGTTGTCTGCAAGGATAGAAAAATGAGAACTCCATGGTGGACACAGGAAGTTAAAGAGGCAGTGAAAGAAAAGAAGAAAGCATATCGAAAGTTCCTGGCAAATAAATCAGCTTGTGCACTTAGTAACAACACGACCTCTGCAACATCCATTGTACTTCAGATGCAAGAAAAACAAGTAGTTTATTGTATCCCAGAATAAGGCAGAGGCTTTTGCAGTCTGTAAAATATATTTCTCAATAAATACTGTAATTAGAGACAGCTGGAATAAAAATGGCGCTAACTAATAAATCACATGTCCCCTCTCACAGAAACTATGCTGTATAGACAAGCAAAACCGTGTGTTCCACCTAAACAAAGTATCTAACTAAAAACAATTGTCCAATTTTTCAATTACATGAAATAAGCGTTTGTTTTATTGCATTTGAAATTCTCGATGAAATTACAAAGGCTAACTTCAAATAAAATTCTACCAAGAACTGAAACCTGCCATATAATGAGTGTGTGAGTTCGCCTGCCAGCTCAAATGCAAACCAGCAGCCACAAAATTCAACCAAGGGTTTAAACTTTGCATAAGTTGAGCCCAATGGTAATAAGAAGTTAAGTCGGAATCATAAACAACACGCCGTCGTGAATGTGTTAAAACTAAAAAATATATAGTGAATGTTGTTATGACAGTTTCAGATGTTATGAATTTCAGTTGAAGAGAATTAGCATTTCAACTCAACAATTGTCGATTGCCTTTGTCTTTGGGTAGCATAATCTTTTGTTAATACCACACGAATCACATGCACGTCTTCATAGCTGCTCTCTGGTGTAAAGCAAAATTTAACTGATACGTATTGTAATAATTAAAAAAAGAAGTTGAATAATTTATAAGCATTTTTTTTTTTTTTTAAATAACGAAACCTGTGGTGTGTTCATAATTAGAAGAAACACATGTATAAACCACAGTGAAAATTATTTAATTGTAAATATTTCATCCTAAGTATCTTAGGACATCATCAGTACAGTATTTAAACAAAATTAGGAATAACATACAGTTAGGGAGCATGATTACAATAGAATCTCATGAAAACGTGCATAACGTGGGAAGTAGTACAAAAAAAAAAAAAAAAAAAAAAAAAAAAAAAAAAAAAAAAAAAAAACGTTAATTATTTAACACAATTTTGTATGATAATTTCCCATACTTTAGGAATGGTAAGAACGTCGTTGCGGTTTAGGTTTGGTCTGTGTAGTAGGGCTTCAGAACTTTCTTTGTATAAACGTTCATGTTTAAATAAAGATCTATGTAAAAGTTTAGCCTTTTCCCAATGGATCCTATGGTTTGGATTTTCAATTCCATGTTGAGAGAGGCCAGATTTCTGCGGTTTAAGAAGATGAATGTGGTCTTGATGTTCCGAGTGCGTTTTTGAACAGACCTACCTGTCTGTCCAAAGTAAGATAATTTGCATAAGCATGGAATCTCATAAACACCAGGTAACATCAAGGGGGAGAATTTGTCCTTAGGAGAAGGTAATAAGTTGTAAATTTGGTTGATAGGTTTGTAAGTAGTGGCAAAATTGTATTTCTTCGTAATTTTAGAAAGACGTTCTGAGATGCCTTTAACGTAAGGTATGGGAATCCTATGCACTTCTTCCTGTCTGGTTTGATGTATGCAGAAGTGACTGATGATTTTTTGAGTTGTTTTGGGATTATATCCATTTAGGAGGGGTGCTTAAGGGTCAAAGCTGTATAACTGAGAGGAGACCTCCACATAGCCTTTAAAGGAATGCGGAGAACCGACCAGGGCTTCTGACCTAATGTCCAATCCTCACCTTCTCGTGGTGCACCCTGTTGGGTATCTACTTTGATACTGAACGAACGAGGATGGGCTGGCAATTTGGGATTTAGCCGACCAAATTGTATTCTTATTGGTTAAACCAAAATAAAAAAAAATGATGGTACAACATGACAAAATTTCATGCCGGCTGGGGCGTCGCCCGGTTAAACAAGGCCCCCGTTGTTTTCGCCAGGGAACCAGGGCGAACAGCGAAAAGTCAGCTACTGGAACAAATCTGAAAACAAACCCCAACTCAACATCACCAGAGTTAAAGATCGGTACTATCAACGTAAGAAGCCTGAATGGCAAAGAAATGGAGCTAGCTGAGGAATTAGATAAGTACCAGATCGACATAATAGGGGTGACTGAAACAAAAAAGACCAAAACTGGTGAGATCTTTCTGAGCAATAATTACAAAATGTTATATTCAGGCAATAACAATCAAGGAAAAGAAGGAGTAGCCATAGTATTCAACACAAAATACGAGGCTAATCTTCTTGAATGGCAGTCAGTCTCAAGTAGAGTAATGTGGGCAAATATGAGAATGGGGAACTGGACAATGAGACTTATTTGTGCCTATGGTCCCACAGAAGGTTCTACTAAGGTAGAAGTGGAGGAATTTTTTGAGGCTTTAGAAAAAGCAACTGACACAATGAAAAAGGAAAAGTTGGTCCTTGTTGGGGATCTAAATAGTAGAGTAGGAAATGATTGTGAGACATACAAAAATATTTTGGGAAAATTTGGAGAAAAGAGCAAAGCTAATAATAATGGCAAATATCTGTTGGATTTCTGCTCAGGACATGGACTGGTTATTACTAACACCATGTTCCAACATAAAAATGTGCACAAATTCACATGGAGAGAAGAGGCTAGGAATAAAAAAAGTCTCATTGACTATGTTATTGATGATAGTGATGTTTTCTCCCTGGTGCAGGACACCAGAGTGTACAGAGGATTTGAAATTGGAAGTGATCACTATTTAGTCTTGAACAGGATAAAATTGAATTTCATATTGAAAAGAATAACATGTAAGAAAGTTTTAAAGCGAATAAAAGTTGAGCAGCTCTCAGATGTAAACTGTAGACTAAAATACAGAAATATTATTGAAAAGAAAATGAAAGAGTTTGAGAACAGGAATGAAACCTTGGAGATTCAGTGGCAAACTCTGAAGGAAACATTGATTGATTCTGCCAGAGAGGCATGTGGTGAGGTTATCTGCAATGATAAAAAAATCAGAACTCCCTGGTGGACACAGGAAGTTAAAGAGGCAGTGAAGAAAAAGAAGAAAGCATATCAAAAGTTCCTGGCAAATAAGTCAGCTTTTACTCTTACAGAATACGGAGACAAATGTAAGAAAGCTAAACAGTGTGTAAAACTAGCTAAACAAAAGTCATGGGAGGACTTTGGCAAGAATATAGAAAATAAATATCAAGAAGGTGGCAAAATATTCTGGAGGTTGTTGAAGAAGCTTAGGAATGGAGGAAAAAGTGCTGTAAAAGGAATTAGAGATGATAAAGGTGAAATGAAAACAGGAGAAAAAGATATCCTTGAAGTATGGAGTAATTACTTTGAAAAACTGCTAAATGAAACAAGCTGTGATGACAGCACAGTGATAAAAAACACTGACCAGGCATGCAGTCAGGAATACATATCCATACTTGAAGTAGAAAAAGCCATCAAAGGCTTGAAATGTGGAAAGGCAGCAGGAGTAGATGATATTCGACCAGAAATGCTGAAGTATGGTGGTATAAGAGTCTTACAGTGGCTGCACTGCATAGTTCAGAAAGCCTGGACAGAGGGACGAATTCCCGATGATTGGAGTAGAGCTCTCATAGTACCCATATATAAAAAGGGAAATAAAACTGAATGTGAGAATTACAGAGGTATTTCCCTACTGAGTGTTCCTGGCAAGATCTATGCAAGTATACTTGAGAAACGGTTGAGAAGAATTGTGGAAGAAAAGCTTGGTGAAGAACAAGCTGGATTCAGGCCAAATAGAGGCTGTCAGGATCAGATCTTCACTTTACGACAAATAGTCGAGAAAGCATGGGAATATAACAAAGATCTGTATTTAAGTTTTGTCGATTTGGAAAAGGCATATGACAAGGTGCCAAGAGAGAAGCTATTCAATATGCTGCAGTTATATGGTGTCAATGGGGCATTATATCAAGCAATACTTAGTCTTTATTTGAGTTGTGAGTCAGCAGTTAGAATTGAAGGAAGTACAGGAAGATGGTTTAATGTTAAATCTGGTGTGAGACAAGGATGTACATTATCCCCTCTGTTATTCATTATCTATATGGATCACATTATGAAGGAATGTGGTATTAAACCTGATATCAAAATTGGAGATGTTAATGTCAGCTCTTTGCTTTATGCGGATGATGTTATACTTCTAAATAAATCCGCTACAAGTCTGCAAGATTCTCTGACTAAATTGAATAGCTGTTGTAATAGATATGGTATGAAGGTCAGCAATAAAAAGACAAAGACAATGAAAATAGGCAGAATCATTGAAAATGTCAACTGTGTTGTGAATGGAGAACCTGTGGAACAAGTAAAACATTTCAGCTACTTAGGCACAATTTTTACTGAAGATGGTAAACTAAATATAGAAATAGACAACAGAATCAGCAAAGCTGGTATTGTGGGAAGTCAATTGAATAAATTCATATGGAATAAGAAAGAAATTAGTCGGAACACTAAATTAGCTGTATACAAGACTGTGTTCAAACCAATTTTAACTTATGGATCTGAGAGCTGGGTCAGAAGTAAAACACTTGACCAAAGACTAGAGACCGCAGATATGAGAGTCCTGAGAAAGATTAGAGGCGTGAACAGATGGCATCAATGGCAATATCATATTAAAAATTAGGATATTAGGAAAGAACTTGATATTGTCAGCATCCAGGAATGTGTTAGCAGAGCTAATCTCAGACGGTATGGTCACTTAAATAGAATGGGAGAGGAAAGATTAGCAAAACAAGTGTTCTCTGCCAGGTTGGCAGGAAAACGACCCAGAGGAAGACCAAGATATAGGTGGATTGATTCGGTACAAAGTGCCTTAGACGATAGAAATATAAGATCTGATAATGTTGGAGTCTTGACAAGTAACAGACTGATTTGGAGGAAAATTGTAGATAGGAAGTTAGTAATGATGTAATTTTTTCATGTAGTACTGTCATATCCTGTACACCCCTTGAGGGTACATGGCAGGAATTTGATGATGATGATGATCCATTTAGGATGGCTGTATTTTTGATAACTTCTAATTCCTGGTTTAAAGATTCTTCAGAAGAGCAGAATTTGTGTGCTCTGGAAACTAGTAATTTAATAATGCCAGATTTCTGAGATGGATGATGAGCAGAAGAATTGTGAATGTAGCAACCTGAGAATGTAGGCTTGCGTTTAATAATTACCTTTTTTTTTTTTTTTTTTTTTTTTTTTGTACTACTTCCCACGTTATGCACGTTTTCATGAGATTCTATTGTAATCATGCACCCTGACTGTATGTTATTCCTAATTTTGTTTAAATACTGTACTGATGATGTCCTAAGATACTTAGGATGAAATATTTACAATTAAATAATCTTTACTGTGGTTTATACGTGTGTTTCTTCTAATTTATAAGCATTTAAAAGGATATCACCTGTAAATCGTTGACATGCCAGCAAAATTCTCGGACATGCCATCTCTGTCACGCGTGCCATAGGTTCACCATCCAGGCTCTATACCATTAATAAATACACTACATTAGTGGTCCTGGTACAGAACCTGGAGGCACTGCAGTAGTCATTCTCCTAGCTTTCACTCTACTATATACTACTCTCTGGTGTCTATCAGTCACCTCTCCTATCCATGTCACAGCTACATATCCATTCCCATTTGCTCTAACTTATGTAAGTTTTCCATGTAGTTTTCTGTCAAATGTCTTTGCAAAGTCCATCAGTATCATGGTGTAGCCATGTCCCTTAACTAATTCCGCTGTCACTATTATAAAAGGTGAGTAAATTACTAAGGCAGAAACTACATTTTACAAAACTAGGCTATCCACCTATTTCTGGATTTTACCTTTAACCAATTTTTCCCAACACTCCTGAGATGTTAATTTGCTACTTCTGTCTTGGAACCACCTTTATGTAATGAAACTATCTTAACCTCAACCTCTTTCCACTTCCTTGAAACCTAGTCACAGCTGAAATTTAGATTAAATAACTTTTCCAGAAGCACTGCTTTTATGCTTGTACATAGTCATAGCACATGGGCCAACATACAATCACATTCCGCTGCTGTATTTGCACTAATATTTTTCAATATGCTGAGCATTTCCTGTTCATCTACCTCAAGGCTCGCATCAATCTGTCACATCAGCAACTGCAAAATCTCCACTTGGATGAGACACCCTTGCAAAGTGATCACTCATCAAGTCAACTATTTCTTCTGATTCTGTCTCTTACTTGCTACATAGTAAAAAAAAAAAAAACTCTTTGGGATTTATTTCATCTTGCTTAGCTATTTTCTCTCATAATCTGATTTGGCCTTTCTTACTATACTAGTTGCCCTTCTTTCCCTTGTGCTTTGTGCTACTCCCGAATGCTTCTTCACATTTTTCTTTATATCCCCTTGACAATGTTTTCTTTTTTTGCAGATCTTGCTTTATATCTCTATTCATCCACTTAACTTCCCTCCCCCCCCCACTTGGTTTATCCTCCTGACTATGAAGCACTGCTTCTCTGAAACAAACCCATGACTACTTCCCATGCATTACTTTTCTTGTAGCATCTTATGCCATGGCACTGCTCCAAGCTGACTCCTAAGCATCATAATTACTAGCTTTATAGTTTAAGATAAACCCTTTCTTGACAGAGAATTCCACATTCATAACAAACCCCCAGAACAATACAACATGGTCCTTTCCCAGATTGGAGGCCGAGTGTCTACCTTGATTATGGACACATCTTCTGATGCTATTACCAGATCCAGCACTCTCTCAAACCTCTGGTCAAACTGTTTCAATTAATTATCCATTAGAAACTGTATATAAATTCCACTCCCACCTTGCCAAGACCCCTTTTCTCCCTCCAATCTATGTCCCTTATAATAATTGCTCAGCCTGCAATCATTGTGCTAAACTGCCAATGCACAGCATCCACATATTTCTGCATACCCCATGTATAGAAGCAACCAAAAACTTCCCTGAAAGTCAAAGGGAGTGATGAATAAAAGGGAAAGAAGTAAGTATTTTGCATGGAGAGTGGTTGAAGCATGGAATGCATTGCCTGAGAGGCAGTGAACGTGCAGAATGGATGAGTTAAAAGAGTGGTATAATACTCTGTGTTAACCTCCAATGATGACACTTATGACTCCATGGAGGTCAGGAAAATAATATTTTGTCACACTAGATACCCTCAAATGAACCATCTCTCTCCCTTTGCTCTGACCTAATATCTTCATTAACTTCTATTATTTTGTTTGAAGTTATTCAGCTTTCATCAGCAACACCTCATCTCCTGTCCAATTTTCTGTATCCTCCCTGAAAATACAACTCTTTACCTCTTACCCCTGCAACTATGTCATTTTCTGTCAACCAGGCCTCACTGATGCCTTTAATTTTTTGCCACGTCATGCTGACCAATGCCAAAACTTTCCTTCTTTATTTCTGATACTTCTGGCATTCATGTACATGCATTTAAACATACCCTTGGATGCAGTTGCCCTTGCGTAATGTCATTACCGACTTTTTCAGATTTGAAACCTGTGAAACTGTATCCAGCAGTATCCAAGAGTAGCTGAACTCACTTAATACCTCCTAATACTTTGTTTCCCTGAGTTTGCACATCCAACCTCTCACTGTTCATTCTCTCTCTCTCTCTCCAAATATCTAACTCCACAACCTTTCAAATGCAGTCCATGACACAAGTCCTTTCATCCATCAAATCCATTCCATACATCTATAAACTGCACACTATTTCTCTTGCACAATCTTCTTATTGACTAATTAGCAATCCTATCATACCGAGGCAGCAGATGCAGAACCTTTACTTTCATACACTTTTTCTTTTAATGCTTCTATAAGCAACTGTTCTTCTCTCATTGCTTATTTCTCACTTTGAAAGGTGAGAAAGGTAACTACAACAATATATATATATATATATATATATATATTGTTGTGTATCATATGTAGCGTATCGTGGTACGATAGTGTTTGGAGACCTCCGAAAGCTAAGTCGTTTAGTTTTAAAAAAATAGAGTTATCTAATACAATTAAAAAATTGTGTTAGAATTACTGTATTGTGGAGTTAATTAGTTAAATAAATAAATAAAATAAAATAATCAGCTAATGCCTTTTTTCCCTGTATAGGGAGCAGGCGAGACAGTTTTAGCTCTATCTAACTTTTGGGGACTGAGTGGGCAGTTCAATCTTCACTGGTAGCCAATCAGAGGCAGCTGGCCCAAAACTGACACTAATTAAGTGGCATGCAGTGAAGAGACTGTTAACAAGTGCCACCATCTCATGGTCCCTAACACAATATTTTTGATGTCTGAAAATAGTGTGGGTTCGACAGTCAATTTTCTTGTGTTTACGGGACGAAAAACCTGAGTTTCTTGGAGAAAAAAACCCGCTTGCCCATGCCAGAGATCAACAAACTCTGGAACCAGTCGAAAAAAGGGCTTAGAAAAAGTTCCTCAAGTCGATGATTAGAATTGAACCCAAGTCTTTCTTCGTACAGTCAAGCACCACAGATTGCAAACGACACTTCTACTGAGCTACACATGCTCTGAGTTAATTCATTTTAATTTTAGTATTTTGCACGGTAAGTTATGTAATGTAGTACATGGCACCAATGCAAAGCAGAACAATGCTGACCAAGGTGTCATTGTTTAAAGAATTTAACCAAAGGGACTTCGTGCATGCAATGTCTGAAAAATATACACATTACCAAAGACAAATAGAATTTGGTTTGAAAGTGATTGTGGTGGGAAAGTGTGCTGATGCTATGAGGGGAAGGATCAAAAGTGTGTCTCAAGTCGCAAGATTGAAGTAGTGGATGGAACTCAAAATATGCTTGAAAATGTGTGTGATGTAATGGTAGATAAGATTGAAAGAGAGATTAAATGTGTCAAGATTGAGAGAGAGTAAAAGTGCTGAACGAAAGAAAAGTATGACTGATGTAAAGAATGAAGTGTTGGCTATAATGAGGGAGATAGCTTGGTTACACAGAGCGATACACAATGAAGTGGGAGCAAGAGCAAATGCCGAAACGTCTGGAAAGTGGGTCAGCTGATAACAAAGAAAGAAGTGCAAGATAAGACAAATGAGGGCTGGACCAAGAGAGAAATAACAATTAAGGAGTGAGTCTTGTATAGTAATTCAATCATTAAATGTGTTATCAAAGAGGGATTGACAAAATCTTTCTTTTCAGCTACGAAAATTAACGATGTGAGGCAATTAGAGCACAAAAGGATAGGGTGAAAGAGATATTGACTGGAACAAATGATTTGAAAGGAGAAAAGTATGGCATAAGAGAGGACATGAAAGAATTACTGGAAGTAGCAAACGAAAAGAGCGAGAGAGTTATTATAGCAAGTCTGTTGCTGTTATATGACAAAGCAGAGCTGAGGAGGGCCATAATAGTGAATGACTCGATGCATAGGTTATGCTTTTTAATTATTTCTATACCTGTAACAGATTAAATGACCTGAGCATGGAATATAGCTTAACAGTGTTTAAAAGTGTGTCAAAAATGGTATTTTTTATGTCTCCTGACATGGAAACCTCAAACTTTACAATAAAGTACCACATGCAGGAAAAAAAATTTTTTTTTTTTTTCAAATTTTATATATCAAGATTTAACCATTTTTTTAGATCTTATTGCAAAATATATGAATATCATCATCATCATCAAATTCCTGCCATATACCCTCAAGGGGTGTACAGGATATGATAGTACTACATGAAAAAAATTACATCATTACTAACTTCCTATCTACAATTTTCCTCCAAATCAGTCTGTTAGTTGTCAAGACTCCAACATTACCAGATCTTATATTTCTATCATCTAAGGCACTTTGTACCGTATCAATCCACCTATATCTTGGTCTTCCTCTGGGTCGTTTTGCTGCCAACCTGGCAGAGAATGTGTTTTGCTAATCTTTCTTCACCCATTCTGTTTAAGTGACTATACCACCTGAGATTAGCTCTGCTAACGCATTCCTGGATGCTGACAATGTCAAGTTCTTTCCTAATATCGTCATTTTTAATATGATATTGCCATTGATGCCATCTGTTCACGCCTATAATTTTTCTCAGGACTCTCATATCTGCGGTCTCTAGTCTTTGGTCAAGTGTTTTACTTCTGACAAAGCTCTCAGATCCATAAGTTAAAACTGGTTTGAACACTGTCTTGTATAGCTAATTTAGTGTTCCGACTAATTTCTCTCTTATTCCATATGAATTTATTCAATTGACTTCCTACCATACCAGCTTTGCTGATTCTGTTGTCTATTTCTATATTTAATTTACCATCTTCAGTAAAAATCGTGCCTAAGTAGCTGAAATGTTTCACTTGTTCCACAGGTTCTCCATTCACAACACAGTTGACATTTCAATGATTCTGCCTATTTTCATTGTCTTTGTCTTTTTATTGCTGACCTTCAAACCATATCTATTACAACAGCTATTCAATTTAGTCAGAGAATCTTGAAGACTTGTAGCGGATTTATTTAGAAGTATAACATCATCCGCATAAAGCAAAGAGCTGTCATTAACATCTCCAATTTTGATATCATGTTTAATACCACTTTCCTTCATAATGTGATCCATATAGATAATGAATAACAGAGGGGATAATGTACATCCTTGTCTCACACCAGATTTAACATTAAACCATCTTCCTGTACTTCCTTCAATTCTATCTGAATAAGCTTTTTATCCCACTGCATTGAATTAAAAAAGAAAATATTCATATATTATTTTTTTTTTTTTTTTATAAAAAAAAAAGAATAATAATATATGAATATTTTCTTTTTAATTCAATGCAGTGGGATAAAAAGCTTATTCAGATAAATTCTAAGAAATCATTTTTCTCTTTAAAAGTAGCCTGACTTTAAAAGTAACCTAATCAGGTATATTTTCAAGAAGCAAAAACTGCAATACAGAGAAATTATTTAAATACATATATTGAAATAACAATTGCTTTTGTGCTCTCAATTTTAAGCAGTTTATAGTGATATATGTACTGCTGTGACTTCACTAGCAAACTGTAGGAAATTTAACACCTTATTTATCAGCATGGGAATAAAGCACTTCTTCATAAAAGCAAATTGCAGTATGCATTGCTTATTTCACACGAGGATGGTTAGTGGTTGTGCATCAGAAATAACACAGAAGCATTAAGAGATTAAGCATTAAGAAAAAATTATTATTATTATTTTTTTTTTTTATTTATTTATTAATTTTTTTTTATTTTTTTTTATCACTAGAGGTCAGGCTAGGAAAAAGGATTTATTAACTACGTAGATTTAGTTTACTGGTATACAAGGCATGAGCATGTAGCTTGGTTCCTATACAGTTGTATTCTTCCGATGATGACCTCGATATAGGGGTCGAAACATCAAGTTTTATTTTATTAGTAATTAATAAAATAATCTGTTCAACACGTGTTTTTGTGTCCCTAAATCTACAAATATGAATAGTTACAAATCTTTCTAAATTAAGGTTTAGTTCTCCAACATTTCTACTCTTTAAAGCTAAATACAACTTAATGCATCCTACTAGTCAGTCTTATACAAATTGAATGTAAAAACACATATTGAAGGAGCTTAACTCAACATTACATATCTAGGTACTTACAATGTGTAGCATTCTGGAGGAACAAGTCTTTTGTTAATTTATTTTATAATTACAGCAAACAGATAAGAGGATGTGATGAATACAGTTAAGTTCAGCTGTGAGAGAAGCCTGGCTGGTTAGAATGAGGGGTGGAATAAATCGTGGAAAATAAGTAGTCATTAAAACTAATTTATTTGACCTGCTGTCTTCATACCTTTAAACCTCGCAGGTTTAACTAGCACTTCAACCTAAATGCATGATAACATATAATACACCTATGGCCTTTTTCAGGTGGGATTCACATAAAAAAAAAGTACCTACTTATGAAAATGTCAGAGGGGATTTTAAGGTTTACTGAAACTTCCCTTGTAAAACCTGATGAGATTCAATTTAAAAGTAACATCTTACCTGTTCAGTACCAGGACCAAATACTCTATCAAATGTGAATGTTTTTGAAGAAAATTTTTCTGTTAGTTTTTCTTTTACAATGAGATCCTTTTTGTTTGATCCAACTTCTACTGCCATTATGCAATTTTGTTTCATTTCAAGAGGACTCATAGGGCTGTAAATAATAAAATATAAACATTACCTGACTGTTCATATGAAAATGACAGTGTGCTTCTACATGACAGCATGAAATGGAATTGAAATCAATTACAAAAAAACTTACATTAATTAAATTTTATCTCTAGCTACATGCTCAGTAATTCCATATATCAACAAGGCAAAAGAGATATTGCTACCTACCTACCGGAACCAGACACTACTCAGCTGGTTACTGCTACTGATATCTGTTCACTACTCTATTTTTGTTTTGTTTTTTCTCAGAACTCTCATATCTCTAGTCTCCAGTCTGGATTCCATAATTACTCAACTACACTGGTTTCTATAAATTAAGGAACAAAGTGAAAAATCATGATAACTCAAACTGTATGATGATTTTTTATGAAATTCGGTGAACAGCAACAGGATATGAGATGTAAAAGAAACACTCACAAAAACTGTCAAATTGAGATTGTCAATGTGCCTCAATAAGGAATGTGGTCACATCCCTCATAATAGTACAGTGCTCGCAATGACAGGGGGATTGAGAGCAGCAACATGTCTATCTAGAGCATTCCAGGCATGCTTGATTAGATTAAGAGGACTGGCTAGCCAGTCCACATGTACAATAATTTCTTCTTAAAAGATACTAGTACATGAACTCAATGAGGACAAGCATTATCATTTTGTAGGACAAATGTCTCCCCTATTGCAGCCGCATATGGAAGCCAGAAAGCATGTAGAGGTAAGTTCATTCACCCAATGAGATGGCCTTCCCAAACCATCACACTACCTCCACCACAAGTATCTCCCTTAAAGCATGGCTGAGTTTGGATAGCTCTGAAAGCTAATTAGTTAAAAACTGTGTAAGAATTAGACTGTATTGTGGGGTTAACCTGAATCGAAAACCTATAGGTTTCCATTCAGGATGCTGATTTAGGCGCAGTTTTTTTTTTAGTGAAGATGGCCGGCATCAAATTCTGTCATTTTGCAGCATCATTTTATTTCCATTTAAACCAATAAGAAAACAATCTGGTCTGCTAAATCCAAAATTGCTAGCTCATCCTCATTTGTTGGGTATATAAGTAGATACATACTGCTGGGGTGCACTGCAAGGAGGAGAAGATTCGATATTAGGTCTGAAGCCCAATCAGTTCCCTACATTCTTTAAAAGATGATACAGAAGTCTGTGTAGCTCAGTGGATGTGGCGTTTGCCAACCACGGCGCTTGGCCGCACGAAGGAAGACTTGGTTTTGAGTCTAGTTGGCAACTAGAGGAAATTTTTCTAAGCCTTTTTTCGACCGGTTCCCAAGTTAGTCGATCTCTGGCACGGGCAAGCAGGTTTTTCCTCCTGGAAACTCAGGTTTTTCGTCCTGTAAACTCAAGAAAATCGACCGTAGAACCCACATTATTTCAGACATTAAATATATTGTGTTAGGGTTAGGGACCACGAGATGGCGGCACATTTGAGCCGTCTCTCTTCACTGAGTACTGTTAATTAGTGATAGCCTTGGGCCATCTATCTCTGATTGGTACCAGTGGAGATTAAACTGCCCACTCAGTCTCCAAAAGTTAGATAGGGCTAAATGGCCTCGCCTACTCCCCGTATACGGGAATAAAAAGGCGTTAGCTGATTTTTTTTTTTTTCTTTTTTTTACAGAAGTCTTCTGCCAGTTATCTAGCCTTGCCTTTGTGAAGGATTAAAATTGCATGTTTGCGCTTCTAATGCTACTGCTTTCCATTTTTTAAAAGATTTTCTATTCAATTTCACTTTTCCTCTTTCCACCTATTTTTGTGGGCCATAACCATATATATGTACTCTTCTTCTTCTACTACGCGTTATTCCCGCTTCCCATACAGGGTCCGCGTGTTACTTTAGATGCGACTTCTTGTTAGTACTACTCCCAACCGATCCGTCGCCTGGTCTGCCGCTGGGGGGATATATTTTTGACTGGAGAGGCGTATGTTCATAGGGCCGGTTTGCCTGTTTGTGGGATGAAAAACGCCAGATAAACTGGCGGAAAAAACCCTACTGACCGCGCTAACCGGCTAACTTGGCTATGCCTGAGGAAGATCCTCAAATTCCTCACGTCTACAACGGGAATCGAACCTGGGACACTCCTTCCCCAGGCATATGGTTGCGAAGCGCAAAGCCACTAGGCTAACCGCGCGGTAACCATATATATGTACTACTTTAAATAAATGTAAAATATTTTGAATATAACTGAAAAGTGAGACAAATTTCAAGTTTTCTTCCACTGCAGGTTGTAGACTTAAATCCTCTACAACTCTAAAGTGATATGGGTACAGTACATTTTTTTTTTTTTTAATGCAGTTAAATATACAATATTTTGTGGAGTAAATCTTAGTTATTGAATATAAAATGGTGATTCAGTTACCAGAAGCCATTCATACATTTATTCTCAGTTCTACAACATGGTCTCAGTCAGTACACCACCTGTAGTCGCAATGCACATCGATGATTGCTTTCTATCGCACATCATTTCACACTCAGAAAAATTTTACCTGTTGTAAAAGCGAGAAGTTGTAAAGTAGGAGTACTGGATTATGCTATAAGGAACAGTAGTGTTGCTGTTGGTGGATACTAACATATCCTGATGATATATATCAATAGGTAATAAGTTTCCAGAATTAAATATGGAATGGTGGGTGTTTAACCATGTTAATAACTTGAAACATATCTCAGCCATATGACAAAAGAAGATATATTGACAAAACCATATGATGGATTTTCAGGGAGGGTGTTCAAGTTTTGCTTTTTTTTTTTTTTCATAAAAAATTTGTAAGAAATGAAATGGAATGGGATGGGATAGAATATGAGAATCCATAGTAGTTTTATCTTCAAGTGTTGATACATTTTCTTCACAAAAAATTAATGGTGAACTGGGATGCAGGCTGGATTAATTCAGAGTGAATTTTTTTTAAGTAGAATTTAAAAATTATTTCATGGCCACTATTTGAGTTTGAATAGAAACTAACATTTACAAACAGAAACCACATGGCAACATCTGTAAATCAAGGAAAGTGTGTGTGTGTGGGGGGGGGGGTTATATGCATGCATGTGTGTGTGTGATTATTAGTATCATCTATATCAGCCTTCCTAATTTTGGAGTACATGTTTAAATTTCAATTTCTTATCAATCCAGTATAGTTATATGTTATTTAAGTTTTATTTCACTAATCAGCCCCAAATTTATTTAAATTAATAAGCATTGAAATAATATTAGACTTATATCCTTCCATTTTAATGATACAGAAAAACAGGCACACTGCCTGCAATGCATAACAGTTCTTGTTTTTGATTCTCCATTTCTCTTTATCAAGTGCAGATTATATTCATGTCTGTAAACTTGCTCCGTATCAGTTTACTGGAATGTCCAACTGTGCTGAGGATAACCTTTACTGGTGGAACTATTTATAATATCAAACACCAAGATCGATTTTTCATTTACCATTCATTCATTTCAAAAGTATGCCCAAATAATTTAACTTTTACTGTATAAACTTCTGCATTAAATTTTCTTTATGTTGTATTTCTTTAAAATTCCTCAACAGTGACGTTATATAACTATACCTATTTTATATTCCTTCCCAATACAATAGCACATCCGACTCATTTTACCTTTATTTATCACATATAAATATGTCGCATTTCTGCAGTCGATTTTTGAAGTACTCATTATGAGAAAAATCTACTTTCCATGCCCTCAATAACTACAGGAACTCAACTTTCAAAGATAATAATACTTCTTTCTAGTCTATCTTATCGTGATATTTAAGAGCATAATAACATTCCACCTTAAATATTATTAAGTACTTCGAATTATATTAAACAAATCAAATGAAAGTATATTGTGATAGACATTCATAAAAAGAGGAAAATGTTTACGCATCACACTTATCAGTGATTTAAGTGTGATGCATACACAGCCGTTTATCTTCAAAGTGTCGAACCTAACCAGCTGTTACACAATTAGAAAGGTATCGTTAGGCATTATACCTTTGCTTCGTAAATCGAAACATTTGCTAAGCTTTTATTTTAATCCTTAGCACAAAATGACACCAGCAATCGAAATGATTAAAACAAACTTCATTCAATCACAGAGAACTAACAAAAAAGTAAACGGTCGTCACATAATATTATCACCATTTAAATGTGAACCAAAATACCGCACTGATTTCTAATATAATGCTAACATTAGTCTGATCCAACATTATTTTTTTCGTAATAAGCACTCACCGACATCTAATAAATACTTGTATATTTTCATTTTTTTCTTTCCTTTGACTCATTTTAATAAAAGCGATGAACGGCTTTACAAATTTACGCGCCACTATTTCTAGACACCAATATAATAATGGCGAGTGGTCCGGTAGAAAGTACAACCAATCACAGAATATGTGAAAATTTACTCATTGGTGGCAGTAGCTTCTAAACTTCGATAGCGTATTTTGTAAAGAGAAGTTGAGAGAGTCATCGTCATCAGTTTATTTACAATATCTGCTTGTAAACAGGGAAACATATATACTAAGATAAATTTTCAATTCGATGTTTATCGTCATATTACAATCCAGCTTAGTCTTCGTAATCATACTACCATGTCCTTATTTATTTATTTAGCGTTTGGCTAAGATACATGGATATGCCACCAACACACCAACACACACACACACACACACACAAAAAGGATGTACAAGACAATAAAATGCATAAAAGATGTATAAAAGAATACAGTAGTATGAAGTGACACTGTGGTCATACCATGTCCTAAATAAAGTTGTAGATATCTCTTAATCTCCTACAGTTTCTAAGTTTCAATGATGCATTGCCAGAATTGTTTCTGTCTTCCTTTATTTTCTCTGCCCTACAACTGGCTTATATCATCACAATTAGCTCATGATGTGATAGCATTTAAGTTATGGCCGAGCTGTCTGAATTGAAGTCAGTTTGGGTTCCAGAAATGGTCTCTCCTCTAGAACTGAACATTTGAATGCCGACTGTTGATTTGAGATAGGAAGTTACTTGGTTCATTTTCATTCGTCCTCTCTCTCTCTCCAAAGTGTGATTTGAATGTGGAATTCATGAGCAGTAATGTATCGGTGAATAAAGGTGAAGAATGGTAAAGAAGCTAGCACAAAAGATAAGAATGCATGTGTGAATCTCAAAAAAAAAAAAATTATGATATTGAAGAAGAGAACTGAGGCATAACGAAAAACGCATCGAGAAGAATGAGTGATCATCTGATAACAAAGAGAGATACTGTAAAAGAGCAGCGAATGAGTAGTAAGAAAGTTATAAAAAGCGAACGAGTGATCTGCTGAAAGAAACAATCGAGACGGTGGTATGAATGACAATGCAGCCAAGTTCGATAGTAGTGAATTCAGCGCAAATGTAGTGAATGACACTGCCTAGTGTAGTAAGACAGAAGAAGATGCAAAAGATGGTGGAATGGTAGAAGAAAGAATGAAGAATGGTAAAGAAGCTAGTACAAAAGATAAGAATCCATGCGAGAATCTCAAAAAAATGATACCATTGAGAAGAGAACTAAGGCATGGACAGAGTTGAATAGTACATTTAAAGAAGACATTGATAGGTAGAGGTGTAAGAAGGAAAGTGCAAGTGGCAGTTGAGTCAGAGATGAATGACTGCAATGGAATCATGGAAAGTAATGTAATGCTGTATGAGAGCTCTATAGTGAAAGATGTCAAAAGTGACTGAGAGGAGGAACACTAGGAAGAGTGACCGAGACTGTGGAGAGGAGAAGAAATACAGAGTTGACTGTGCCAGTTGGAATAAATGACTTGCGGTGAAGCATGAATGAGGAGTGCATGATTTGTGGGTGCTGCTAGAGAGAGAGGAGTGAAATCATATGAGAGAGAGAGAAATTGCCAAATGTGTTATTAAGGTATGATAAGTGAGTTGAGTAGAAGGGAAGGGATCACAAATGGCAACTAGAAGATGGCGAAGACAGGACTTCAGTTTGTTGGCATACAGGAAAAATTTGAAGGTGCTTGTTACAGATAGTCTGCTTTTTACTGACATCGTTAGTGTGAAGCTGGGTACATGGTTGATGAGAGGAGGAGAGCATGTGGCCAGTCATGAAAACAAAATTATACAATGGATGGCGTCAATGAGACCAACAGAGTCAAATTACATGGATGATATGATAATACATCATGGTAAGGAACCAGACGAACGCTACTCTGTTTATACACCAATGGAAGGAGTATTAGGAACAATGGTGCAGAGTTTGTGGCCTTGATACAGTTACTCAGCTCACAAATCATTAGTGTCATTGAGACAGTCTTAACAGAGGATGACACTCACGAGAATAGAATGTGATGAGCATAGTATTTTTCTAAGAGAAAAGAGGAAGTGGGATATTATTGCTGAGTTAAGAAACATTTGTATTCTTTCATTGTGGAACTGGAAGAATGCAGTAACGATAATAGCTTTGAAGCCATTTCCTGTGAGGTTGAGGTCAGTACAAATTTTAGATATTTAGAGGAATGATACTATGGGTCAAGGAATATAGAGGAAGAAGAAACTGAAGCGTTCAGACGGATGAAACTGAGTAGCGATGAAAGGGCGATATATCGCATGACTTTATGGAAGTATTGACTGAGATCAGGAAATTTCAAGTGAGTATGAAATCGAATTTCTTGGGTTACTTAGGCACAGTTATCTTTAGTTGAAACAACACAATCGGACTCGAATAATAAACTTAGTAATATGATCCCATATGAAGAGCAGAATTATACACAAGAACCAGTAAGAAAGCACCAGGAGGGGATGGAATACCTATTGAGCTGATATAGAGCTGTTAAAATTTTAACAGCTCTAATTAACACATTTGGATCACAATACATGGCCTAGGGAATGGAAAATATCAGTTTATATACCTCTATTGAAGAAAGACGATGCAAGAGAGAGTGCGAAAATTACAGAACTATAGCACTGATTTCTCATGCAAGTAAAGTCTTACTTAAGATCATTCAGAAAAGACTGGAACCGTTCATGAAGAGAGAAATGCCAGATGAACAGACAGGATTTCGAAAAGGCAGAGGAACAAGAGATCAGATCGCCAATATGAGATGGATAATAGAAAGAGCACAGGAATATCAAAAGAATGTCTACTACTCTGAAGATCATATGAAACTGTGGAATGTGTTAAGAACAATGGGAATACCAGAGCATTTCATTATCCTTCTGAGAAATCTTTATTATGAACAAGAAGCTACTGTCCGAACAGATCTTTGAGAAACATTTCTGTCATTTGAGAAACATTTCAATGGGGTGCGACAAGGATGTATTTTATCTCCGTACCTGTTTAACTTATAGCGAATACATTTTAAGAATGGCAGGACTGGAGGAGTCTTCAGTTGGAATTAAAATTGGTGGAAGAAATGTTAATAATTTGAGGTATACAGATGACCACCTTGCTAGCAGAACGCAAGGAAGCTTTGGAGGAACTTATTAGGAAAGTTAAAGAAGAAAGTGCAAGACATGGCCTTAAACGTAACCTCAAAAACACAAAAGTTATGGCAACATAGGAACTTAATGAATTTGAAGTAGATGGGGAGAAAATGGAAGTAGTTAGCAATTTTGTGCTCCTAGAATCCCGGATGATAAAGATGGGTATTATACTAAAGAAGTTAGAAAAAGATTATTACTTGGAGAGAAAGCAATGCTAAATTTCAGCAAGATCATTAAAGATAAAGATATTAGACTCTCAACAAAAATCAGAATCGTGAAAGCATTGGTATTCCCTATGGTACTGTATGGATGTGAAAATTGAACCCTGAGAAAGAGTGTAAGAAGGAAGATAGATGCATTTGAATTATGGGTTTGAAGACGCTTACAAAGAATACCATGGACTGCAAAGCAAACCAATAAATCAGTGATAGACAGAATAAAGTCAGATTGCTCCCTCGAAGCTATGATCATCAAGCAAAAATTGTCATACTTTAAACATATTATGCGAGCAAATGACAGTCTGGAGAAGATGATGACGCTTGCTAAAGTTGAGGGAAGTAGGAGAAGAGTAGTACCAAGAATTAGATGGGTGGATAGAGTTAATGAAACAACTGGAATTCGCCTGAAAATTCTGAAAGATATGGCCAGGGACAGATCTGAATTGAGAGTGTATGTTCATAGAATCACCAAAGTCTAAAACGATTCGATGAAACATAACAACTCCAAAATATAGAGATAACAGTAAGTCACCATGATGGCAGAATGTGGGTAGAGCGATTATGTAGTGTTGGCATGTGGAATGGCTAGGCACGTACAAGATTAACAGAGCATGAGAGATGTATTGAATTATATTGCGAAGGACAATGATAAATTAAGGAAAGAGATAAATGATGTACAGAGGATTGATCACCTTGAAGGCGGAGATATAAGTAGTGCTTAGGGATTGGTCATGATCATTATTTTATAGCAAATCAATTTCTATTCTTAAGAGTTTTAAGATAAATAAAGTAGGAGTGAAGTGGAGCAATCATGGAATTATACAGGAACTTCTGAGAGAGAAAGAGAGAGAGAGAGAGAGAGAGACGATGTTGTGTGTCCATCACTACCACGAAAACAATGAGATTCAGGAGGATAGGTAGGTGACAAGTGTAGTAATGAAAGAGGAACTGAAATATGAAAAACCGGCAAAATAAAAACAGTATAATTCTATAGTTATGTTAATAGTAGAACTGGTGAATATTGAAGACAGTCTTTAGTTGCTGTGAGTGAATACGAGTCCCATGTGCTGCAAATATAGCGGAAACGTTTAGTAAGTATTTAGATTAGTGCATTTCACATAGAGGGTGATTAATTGTAGTATTGAACGGCAATAACAACAACACCGACAGAAGATTACACTTCAAGAACATAAAGACCCGATAGTAAAACCTGTGTAGGTGACATCACAGTCTACTATCAGGTCTTTATGAGAAAGAGTACAAGAACACTTCCGTGACTGTAACATCTCTATTCCAGAACTTTAAAACAATAAAAAAATGCAAACACGAAAAGAAAAACAGAATACAAAGTACAGGGAAAACTGAAACAGCAGTCCACGCCCTTGATCAGAAACATACCCCGCAAATCGACAAGTCCATAATATTAGATATACAAGAGAACGAAACAATGCTTAGAACATCAGAAACGATAGCCAAAAAATGTGACGAAAACTCAATAAACGTCCACCGATCCTACATAATCTCCGAGAGTTGGAAGCTCATAACAAAAAAATTAGGTCACGACTCCGGTCAATAGAAGATAACACAAGCACACCAAAGACAGAAACACCAAGCCAACTGCATAGCCTAGACTTCCCCCAAGAGTTCCGAAGACGACGCACTCTCGAAAATGCTCATACCCCATTACTCCCACCCCTGACCTTTTCCCATCAATCCTTCCTCTTCCCCAAGAAATAGTTTCTAATTTCAGATCCTTCTCTAACCCCCCTCCTAAAAGCGCTCTTTACCCACCCTTAATAATAATATTTTTATACATATAAAAAACCCGGGTTTTTTGAAATAATTCCCCCACATTGCTTTTCTTCCACTTTTCCAAAAAACCCTTCCTTTAACAGCTTAACAGCAGATGAATGCATATCACCGAGATCAACTACATTCAAAAAGCTATGTCAGAATTTTCCTGCTATATTATTCTTCATATATTGGTTTTTATATCACATCAGTAATGCCCTAATATTTGAGTACAAAGTCAAGGATATTTTTTAAAGTGGCACTCCTAAACGAAATTAAGCTATATAGCTATAAAAATAATTGCTTTATCAATATTTTGTTTGCAAGCTGCTGCAGAATTCTTCTACTTCATCATCACTTGAATCTATGGGTGAATACACATTTATGAGTGTAACATAACTGGATATGCCTTTATTCTGATCAGAATTACTCTATCAAACACTGAGTTGTAACCCAAAATGTATTTTCTGTATTCTCTTCTAACTATGAATGCTACTCTATTTCTTCGATGGTTTTCTTGGCCAGAGATATATATCATTAAATGATCGGTATCAAAATGACACATTCTTGACCATCTCAGTTCACTGATTCCTTACATCTTAACTCGAGTTCTCATTTCTTTCTTCACCAGTTCCAGTTTTCCTTGATACATGCTTCTTACATTCCATGTTCCTTTTTATCTAATTCAGTAGAGGGGCGGCATCTTCCTCTTTCAGAGTTTGAACTTCCAGAATGCTTTGATCCAGCTTCTCCATTCTTGTTAGCTTCATTGGAAGTTCCTCTTTGCTCTTTCCCAGTTACCATTTCAGACCTTCCAACCAGGGTGTCCCATCTTCCGCCACTATATCAAATTAACTTAACCCTCTGTTTATAAGATTTTCATGGCAAAATATATACATACATATACAGAAGTGGTTTGCATTGCCTTCATCTAGATGACGGTAGTTCCGTGGTTTTTTCAGTACCCTTCACGAGCCAGGTGTAGATTTAATTAACTGTTTGTGCTCGGAAACATAGCTATATATATATATATATATATACAGGGTGTTCGGGATAAATTTGACATATTTATAATTAATTATATTTTTCCGTAAGTTACATGTATTAACACACACTTCTCTTCATTTAAAAGTTTGGACCCTTCTTCATTCATATACAAGATGTCAGAAAGGATGGATAGCTGGAACCCACCTGAATCATGGAAGAGAATAACTTGTATCATGATGATTCGTGCCCGCCATCAAAATAAGGATATTACGACTGCTGCCCAATGCTCCCTGAATACAGTAAAAACAATCAGGCATGAACTAGAGACTTGCAATGGTGACTACGAGGATGTAGCAAGAAGAAAGATCCCTAGCAGACGATCTGATTGCGTTCGTACAGCAGAATTCCTCGCAAATCTGCAGGAACAGATGTTGAAGAACCCTGGCATTGGAATTCGGGCTTTGTTCGTGGAGTTGCTAACTGTAGTCAAGCCCTGGATAACAAGGGTAGCCAATGGTAGGCCGTATGTATGGCAGCAGGATTCGGCCCCTTGCCACACCTCTGGGAAAAGTCAAAAATGGTTGTCTGAAAATTTCTACGACTTCACCAGTCCAAATGTTTGGCCTCCAAACTCCCCAGACCTTAACCCCATGGATTATTTTGTATGGGGCGCAGTTGAAAAAGACACCAATCGCACTTCCAGTAATACAAAAGCCCAGTTAATGGATAAAATTAAAACAGTTTTTGCGGCCCTTCCCAGGGAGACTGTAGCATCAGCTTGTTCGAGGTTCCGAAGCAGAATTGAAGCTGTGATCGATGCTAATGGTGGTTATTTTGAGTAAATCTTGTTGATAGTATTGTAATTAACTCTGCCTTTTTTTGTCAATTCATTAAATTTAATAGATACAAAGAAGATTTTCTTTTTCCTTACGAAACTGTCAAATTTATCCCGAACACCCTGTATATATATATATATATATATATATATATATATATATTCTCTTCTCCCAATTGAACAAAAGGGTAACAGCAAAAATTCAAGAGGCACAAAAGACCAATTGCTGATTGATAAAATGATTCTTAAAAATTGCAAACGTAGAAAAACCAGCCTCCATATTGCTTGGATAGATTATAAAAAAGCGATTGATTCGATGTCTCATAGTTGGATTTTAAAATGCACAGAACTATTCGGTATTAGCGAAAACGTGCAAAACGTTTTGCAATCCAGCATGAAAAACTGAAAACAACGTTGGTTATAAATAGAGAAGAAATTGAAGAGGTAAACATAAAAAGGGGAATCTTTCAAGGAGACTCATTATCTCCTCTGTTGTTTATATTGCCATTGATCCCCTTAACTAAAATTTTAAATAAAACTGCTTTTAAAATGCACAGAACTATTCGGTATTAGCGAAAACGTGCAAAACGTTTTGCAATCCAGCATGAAAAACTGAAAACAACGTTGGTTATAAATAGAGAAGAAATTGAAGAGGTAAACATAAAAAGGGGAATCTTTCAAGGAGACTCATTATCTCCTCTGTTGTTTATATTGCCATTGATCCCCTTAACTAAAATTTTAAATAAAACTGCTCATGGTTGTCAAACTGCGCAAAAGAGTGCAAAGATATCTCACCTTTTATACATGGACGATCTGGAGTTGTATGCCAAATCAGAGAATGAACTCGGATCGTTGCTTAACACTGTGCACATATTCAGTGAAGATATATCAATGGATTTTGGCTTAGACAAATGTGCAATTGCTGGAATAACAAGAAGAAAGTTTGAAGATATGAACGAAATCGAGCTGCTCAATGGTGAAATAATCAAGGGAATAAAATTCGAAGACAGCTAAAAATATTTCGTAATTTTAGAAACATCGCAAATTATGCACAATAAGATCAAAGAAAGAACTAGAGCAGAATACATAAAACGATTAAGAAAACTCTTTAAGTCAATGCTTGATGCTGGAAATTTGATAAAAGCAATTAATACCTGGGCCATACCTGTTCTGAGATATTCAGCAGTCATTGTTGAATGGACCCAGCTAGAGATGGAAGATTTAGATCGAAAAACTCGAAAATTAATGACAATGCACCATGCCTTTAATGCTCACAGTGACATTGATAGGCTATATCTATCACGCAAAAAAGGAGGTAGAGGATTATTACAAGGGAAGTGAAGTGAATTATTGAAGAAGAAAAACGAAATTTGAATTATTAAATGCAGCAAACAACGCAAAAATTTCTAAGGAGGTAAGGAAAGAGGGTTTATTTAAACCCATAAAGACCAAATTGGAATACAAAACCAACCAAGTAAAAGTGAGAACTGATAGATGGAAAAATGAGGTATTGCATGGAAAATACCTTCACAGCATAAAGGACAGCGCTGACAGCAACTTGACCTGGCAATGGTTTAGAAATGGAGCACTAAAGAAAGAAAGAAACAGAATCGGTAATTTTTGCAGCACAAGAACAGGCAATTAAAACCAACGTTATGAAGGCAAAAATACAAATAATTCAAGAAGACAGTAAATGTAGATTGTGCAAAGAAAAGGAAAAAACGGTAGACCACATTATAAGTGGATGCAACAAAATCGCTCAAATTGAGTACCGTAAAAGGCGTGATAACGTAGCTAAGATAATCCACTGGCATTTAGGTAAAAAGGTATGGGTTTGAAGTATCTAAAGACTACTGAAAGTATAAAGTTCACCAGAAAGTGGTTGAGAATGAAGAAGCTAAAATACTCTGGGATTTCAAAATCCAGACTGACAAAAGCTTGGAATGTAATACATCCGATATCACAGTGGTTGAAAAAAGTGAAAACAAGGGTGTTAAGTTTATCGAAATATCAGTACCAGTAGATAGTCGGATTGACGACAAAGAAAATTAAAAAATTACAAAATATCGCGATGTGCAAATCGAAGCTGAACGAATCTGGCAAAAGAAAACGAAAGTTGTTTCCATAATATTTGTTATATAAATTTGTTTCCATCGTTATCAAAGAACGGTAGCATAAAAGAAATGAGTCAGTGTACTAGCTGTGAAATGTACGTTTTGTGGAGTGCGGTCGGAGTGTGGTTAGATGATAATAAAGGATTGAATGTGTGTAGAAAATGTAGGGAGAATGCGGAATTGAAGTGTATTTCGGATCGTGAGTGTGATATTTTTGTCAACCTTCAGAATGAAGGAAATAGGGATATGACAAGAAACGGCAAGGTTGTACATGAAAATTGTGAGAGTGTGAATGTAGAAAGTGTGAATGATAGTATAAATGGTTTCTTAGAGAACAAAAAAGATGAGATAGATGCATTGAGTGAGATCGCGTTGTTGAATAGTGCGATAGAAAGAGCAAAACAGCAGCTAGAGTGCATGAACAAAAGTAGACCGAATGAACCAACCAATAATAAAAGGTATGACAGGAAAAATAGACGTATGAATGTGAACATGAACAAAATGAAGGATAGAGTGCTGTATGGAGACTCGTTAGTACGAGGTGTGTTAGTAGAGGATTTGACAAAACCGTACCAACCTGGTGCGACCATAAAGGACGTAACTGCGTCTATTAGAGAGCAAAAGGAAAGGGTGAAAGAAATGATTGTTGTGGCAGGTACGAATGATTTGAAAGGAGATAAAATGGAAATGATAGAAGACTGAATTGTTTGAGGTAGCAAAAGAAAAGAGTGAGAGAGTTAGAATTATTAGTCTTTTGCCACGGTATGACAGTGAAATGTTTAAAAGGAGGGCTATAATTGCAAATGACTTTATGCGTGGGTTATGTATGACGAGTGGTGTGGAATTTGTGGATGTGTGGAGTGAGTTTGATGGGCGAAAGGATCTATATAAGATGGATGGCTTGCATTTGAATGGTTACGGTGTAAGAAGACTTGAGAAAGTGTTGCTGAATGTAGTGGATGTGCAAATTCAGGGAAACTAGATTTGTTAGGGGGGGGGGGAGTAGAGATACATTCCTTATGGAGGCAGTTGAATGTAAGAATGAATATAATATGCCAGAGCAAATAAGGACAACAAATCTGAGTGGGATAGTTAATATAAGGCATCAAGGTAGGGTTGGGGCTAATGGGGGGTCTTAAATTCATGTACACTAATACTAGGAGTATTAGGAACAAGAAGGAAGAGTTTTTGGCCATGGTTGGCACTTCCAGACCACAGGTTATAGGTATTAGTGAAACATGGCTGACTGTAGATGATATAACTAGTGGGATTGAATGTGATGGGTATAGTGTGTTCAGGAATGACAGAGAGAATAAAATGGGGGAGGAGTATCATTGATGATAGCTGATGAGCTCCAGCCAAGGAGAATAGAAGTTGAATTGCAGGATAGAGAAAAGAGCACATTTGAGGCCATTTGGTGTGAGATTGTGGCTAGCAGAACTAAATATACAATTGGGTGCTGCTATAGACCACGTGATGGAAAAGATGGTGGTGACAGTATGCACAAGCAAATAGAAGAAATGGGTGGAAGGAGGGTGATTATTATGGGAGATTTCAACTATGGTCGCATTGATTGGAGTGAGGAGAGGACACACGGGAGGAAGGAACTGGATTTTATGCGGTTATTAAGGGATAACTATCTGCGACAGCATGTAATGGAAAATACTAGGGGTCAGAGAGTGCTTGACCTAGTAATTACATCTGAGGATTTGGCTGTAACAAATATGACCACATTGCCACCAATCGGTGAAAGTGATCATAGGGTCTTAACTTGGGAGGTGGCTAAAGGTGTAGAATTTTCAATTAAGACAGGGTACATGTGGAATTATCGGGCTGGAAAGTATGACAAGCTTAGGAGTTTGGTTGGTTCAGTGCCATGGCATGTACAACTGCAAGGACTAGAAGTTGATAGTGCATGGGAGGTAGTTAAAAAGTGCTTGCATGAAGCAATGGCTGACTGTATACCTAAAGTCCGAATAATAAATCAAGTAGGGTTTAAATGGATGAATAACACCATTAAGCTTGAGTTGCAAAAAAAGAAACAACTATGGAGGGAATTTAAGGAGAAGGGTGACCGGCAGGCACATGAACGGTATAAAGCGCAGGCCAGAAGGGTGACGAGTGTGGTAAGAAAAGCAAAAAGGATTACGAAAGAACATTGGCCATGCAGGCTAAAGAGAATCCTAAACAGTTTTTTAGATATGTAGCAAGTAAAAGGAAAAATGTACATGGCAGATTGATTTTAAAGAATGCCGATGGTAGGGAGGTAACCGAATCAGTTGAGATAGTTGAGTTACTGAGTGAGCACTTTGCAATAATATATCATCCAGGTGGTGACATTGCAGAAACGAATGTACCAGTAGATTATACGGGAATTGTGGTTAATGAAGTGGAGGTGAGTAGTCTATTGCATAACCTCAATGTCAATACATCTGTGGGATTGGATGGTATACCAGCTCGTGTTGTACGAGAAGCAGCTAAAGAATTGTCAGTACCCTTGACCATTTTGTTTAATTTGAGTCTCGGGTCTGGGTTAGTCCCGAGCGGGTGGAAAGAGGGGAAAATAGTTCCACTGCATAAAGGTGGTTCCAAGACTGCTGTTGTAAATTACCGACCGATTAGCATATCAGGAATCATTGTCAAGGTCTTAGAGAAAATAGTCAAGAGGAAAATACAAGATTGGATAGAAGAAAATGGGATACTGTATCAGGGACAGCATGGTTTTGTGAAGGGTAGGTCATGCCTCAGTAACTTGCTCACATATTATAACACAGTGACAGCTGAACTGGATAAGGGTAATGGGTTTACGGTGATTCTACTGGACCTTGCCAAGGCCTTTGACAGGATACCACATGGAATTCTAATCAGTAAATTGGGGCATATGGGGATGGACATAGGGTTGGTGAGATGGATAGGAGGGTGGTTGACGGAGAGATATCAGAGAGTGGTTTACTCAGGAGTAGAGTCCACAAGACGGCCTGTGACTAGTGGTGTGCCACAAGGATCTGTTCTTGGACCACTGCTGTTTAATTTGTTCATAAACGATATAGGAAAGGATCTGAGAGGAACAGTTCATTTGTTTGCAGATGATGCGAAGTTGGGTAGGGCAATAGTGAATGCAGATGATGTCAAATTTTTGCAGGATGATTTGGATAGATTGGAGGTCTGGGCTAAGGAGAATGGATGTCAGTTTAATGTGGCAAAATGTAAGGTTATGCATTTTGGGGTGAAAAGATTGGAGGCAGTTTACTGCATTGGTGGAACCGTGCTCCAGGAAATTGATGAGGCACGAGATTTAGGAGTGTTGGTAGATAAGGAATTGAAATTTAGGGGACACATTGCAAAAGTGACCAAAACAGCTCATCAAATCACTTGGTTGCTGAAGAATACCTTGACAAGCAGAGACAAGCAGGTTATTGTTCCTCTCTATCGAGCCTTGATAAGACCCCATCTAGACTACTGTGCTCAGATTTGGTCACCTAGGTTTCTTCTTGATGGGGAGGAGGTGGAGAGGATCCAGAGGCGAGTGACCAAGATGATAGCAGGTCTGTGGAATGAATCTTATGAGAACAGGTTGAGGATTTGTGGGTTGCGAAAATTGGTTGATAGGCGGAGGAGGGGAGATATGATTGAGACATTCAAATTACTGAAGGGTTTCATAAAATTAATTCAGAAGATATTTTTGAGAACAGGGCTGGTTGTGGGAGGACTAGGGGACATCCATGGAAACTTGGCAAAAGTGTGGTTAGTAAAGGTGTTAGAGCTGGGTTCTTTACTTTTAGAGTAGTGAATGAGTGGAATGCGCTCCCTGAGTCTGTGGTGGATGCTGTGACAGTGAATGAGTTTAAGGCGAGGTATGATAGATACTGTATGAATGTCAAATAGTTGTGATGAATATGATTTGGGGCCTCCCTCGATGAGTCTAATGACTCCCTGGAGTTGCCCGTAATAATAGTAATAATAGTAATAATATTAGGTGATTTAGGCGCCATCCCTAAAACACTGAAAAAACATTTATAAGCTCTCGAGTTAGGATTAAAAATTGTTCAGCTGCAAAAGGCCGCTTTGTTCGGCACAGCTTTCATTTTCAGAAAGTATTTCCACAGCTCATAGGCCCTTTGGTTGGGCTCGAATTAGTGGATTATACCCAGCCTTTTCTTAAGACTGAGGAGGCAAATCAGCTTTGATGAATATTATATATATATATAGAAAGTATTTTACCTTGGGTATAATAAAATGTAAAACACCTTATGGTAGCATGTTCTGGTAAAATACTTATTATAAGCTCTGTATTACTAAAATCTTAATATTTCTAGCCTGGCTCCCACTGATGAGAACTCAATAAAATTTGAAACCGGTCTGGATAGTGGCCCCTTGTCTTTTATGCAAAAGCATCATACATCTCCTCCAGGAGATGTGCTTTGCATTAAGGGTAAATATTAAGATTAGTGATCAGAGCTTATTCTACTTTTACCATGAGTTGCATAGGTCTTGCACTA